>NC_091282.1:945014294-945761794 GCF_032444005.1 Ranitomeya imitator
AAACATGATGTGTCCGGCCAGAGGTTCAAGTTCGCAGCACCATGTCTATTAGTGTTACAAGTAGCAGCTAAAACTAAAGCTACCGTTCCAAAGTAATGAAGATATTAAAGAGAATGAACCTCACCCATGTTTGCCGTAGTGTGGATGGGGAACCGCCAGCCCCTACGCGCCAGCCCTGAAGAAATGCCAGTTACAGACTATTTTTACCACAATAATGCCTCTTAAGAAAAGGAATTCCATGGCACGAATATCAGCTGATGAGAAAAGAAAAGCGGCATTACGGGCCAATGAAAAATGTGAAGACCGAGAAACAAGGCTGACACACATGAGAACAGCAGCTGCTTCCTCAAGAGCCAATGAACTTTCTGAGGAGAGGGAAGTGAGGCTTGCAAACATGAAAACAAGAGCTGCTTCTTCAAGGGCCAATGAACTTTCTGAGGAGAGGGAAGTGAGGCTTGCAGACATGAAAACAAGAGCTGCTTCCTCAAGAGCCAATGAACTTTCTGAGGAGAGGGAAGCAAGGCTTGCAGTCATGAAAACAAGAGCTGCTTCCTCAAGAGCCAATGAACTTTCTGAGGAGAGGGAAGTGAGGCTTGCAGACATGAAAACAAGAGCTGCTTCCTCAAGGGCCAATGAACTTTCTGAGGAGAGGGAAGCGAGGCTTGCAGACATGTAAACAAGAGCTGCTTCCTCAAGGGCCAATGAACTTTCTGAGGAGAGGGAAGTGAGGCTTGCAAACATGAAAACAAGAGCTGCTTCTTCAAGGGCCAATAAACTTTCTGAGCAGAGAGAAGTGAGGCTTGCAAACAAGAGAACAAGAACTGCATCCTCAAGAGCCAATGAACTTTCTATGGAGAGGGAAGTGAGGCTTGCAGATAAGAGAAGAGCTGCTTCCTCAAGGGCCAATGAGTCATCTCAGCAGAGAGAAGGCTGACTTGCCACTAAGAAAATTGCTATTTCTTCCACCAGGGCACAGGAAATGATTGAAGATTTGAAACATGCTGCCTTTTGTTACCAGTCAGACATAAACTCAATCAGCATAATCCTAAAGTTCAGATAGGAAAAATGGATGTGGTCTGCATGTACTGCAGTTCCCAGAAATGGAAAGATGAACCACCAGGTTTATGCTGTGCAAATGGCAAGATAAAACTTCCATCTCTCCTGTTACCACCGGATCCCCTAAAGTCTCTGATGACAGGTACCAGTACAATATCAAAGCATTTCTTGGACAACATCAGGAAGTACAACTCCTGCTTCCAAATGACATCATTTGGTGCAACAAAAGAAATGTTTACAACAGGATTTATGCCGACATTTAAAGTTCAAGGACAGGTTTACCACTCAATTGGCTCAACCACTGGACAGATCAACTTCCCAAGCAACTTTTGTTGCATTGTGACTTCCATTGAGGAGTTGAAAGCAAATGTTTTTCCAAACATTCAACTCCACTTCAAAAATATCTGGTAAAGTCTGGTATTATGCTTCAAAAATAAAAATCTGATTAATAAGCAGACAAACTACAAGAGCAACAAATGTACCATATAGGAAATACGGCAGCTGTCAGTCACATGACCTGTCTATTATGTGTATGTGTGAGCTAATATATACTGCCAGGGGGAGAGCTTCCTGTTGGCTGGGGATGTATCAGGCTGCCAATTTAGCTTACAAATACTGAGGTAAAAATACTGACCAAATAACGTCTGAACGAGGTCTAATACAGGACACACAGAAATATACTATATACAGGAGGAGATGATATACAGGTACATACTATATACAGAGGAGAAGACACACAGGTATATACTATATACAGGAGGAGATGACTTACAGGTATATCTATATACTGGAGGAGATGACATACAGGTATATACTATATATAGGAGGAGATGACATACAGGTATATACTATATACAGGAGGAGATGACACACAGGTATATACTATATACAGGAGCAGATGACACACAGGTAAATACTATATACAGGACGAGATGTCATACAGGTATGTACTATATACAGAAGAGATGACATACAGGTGTATACTATATAAAAGAGGAGATGACACATAGGTATATACAGGAGGAGATGACAAACAGCAGGTATATACAGTACTATATACAGGGGAGATGACATACAGGTATATACTATATACAGGAGGAGATGACTTACAGGTATATACTATATACAGGAGGAGATGACATACAGGTATATACTATATATAGGAGGAGATGACATGCAGGTATATACTATATACAGGAGATGAGATACAGGTATATACTATATATAGTAGGAGTTGACATACAGGTATATACTATATACAGAAGAGATGACATACAGGTATATACTATATAAAGGAGGAGATGACACAGATATATACAATATACAGGAGGAGATGACATACAGCAGGTATATACTATTTACAGGAGAGATAACATACACCTATATACTATATACAGGGGAGATGACATACAGGTATATACTATATACAGGAGGAGATGACTTACAGGTATATACTATATAAAGGAGGAGATGACATACAGGTATATACTATATATAGGAGGAGATGACATACAGGTATATACTATATACAAGAGGAGATGACACATAGGTATATACAATATACAGGAGGAGATGACATACAGCAGATATATACTATTTACAGGGGAGATGACAAACAGGTATATACTATATACAGGAGATGACATACAGGTGTATACTATATATAAGGGAGATGAAAATCATGTATATACTGAGGGGAAAATGAGAGGTGTGAGGTGAAAATGAGAGGTGTGAGGTGAAAATGAAAAGGTGAGAGTGCAAAATGAGAGGATTTAGGGAAAATAGTGGAGTGATCAAAAAATGACAGATGTGAGGTCGAAATGACAATTGTTATGGGGGAATGAGAGGAGTGAGGGAAAATGAGAGGTGTGAGGGAGAAAATGAGAGAAGTGAGGAGGAAAATGAGAGGGGTGATGGGAAAATAAGAGAAGTGAGGTGCTATAACTAATCACAGATATTTACTATGCCCAGGCAACGCCAGGCTCTTCAGCTAGTTTTTCTATAAAATGTAAGTCGCTAGATATTACAAAAGAATGATGCTGGTTGTTAGGTGCACAGGCTCATGCGAAGTTGGTGATATGGTAGTTTGTCCTTTCCAAATGACATACTTAAAGTCAGCTTTGGGTTTAAAAGTTAGAGTTTATCTGTGTATCCCGTCAGTAGCAAAAATGATGCCTAGAAATTTTAACTTCAAATGTCAAAAGTAATTTTATTCTGTGATTTAGTTGCAGAAATATTAAGGTTCAAAGCACAGGCATTAGCACATAACTGATGGATCAAGCCTCACTATTTCTCCTCAAAGCTCATTCATAATGTGGCTATACATAGCTGAATAAGTAAATGTTCTTCTTAATAAGTTCAGTTCAGGTGAATCCTAATTCAGATTCCAAGAATTATGATTGTGGTCGGATACCAAGAGGTAGAACGTAAATTTTAACCGTTCTTCTTTGTGAACAGTTCTTCAGATTTTAAGATATTTATTCATAATGACTTACAGTATTGTTCAAAATATTAGCAGTCCAATATGACTGACCAGATTAATCACTGTTTTTGGTATAAATTATATTACAAATATCAAACAGTTGGTGCAATAGATTCTAGAAAAACCAACAGACTCAGCATTCATGATCTGCAGGTTTTTGAGTCGGTGTATTAGAATAATTAATTGAAAGGGGATGTGTTCAAAATTATAGCAGTGTGGAATTCAGTTAGTGAGGTAAATCATTCTGTGAAGAAACAGGTGTGAATCAGGGGGCCCTAATTTAAGGGTGAAGCCAGGACATGTTGTACATGCATTTCTCCTTGAAAGCCTGAGAAATACGGGTCATTTGAGACTTTGTTCAGAAGAGTAGCATACTTTGATTAAAAAGTTGATTGGAGAGGGGAAACTTATGAAGAAGTGCAGACAAGCTAAAAGGATCTCCAATGCTTTAAAATGGAAAGTCAAACGAGAGAGACGTGGAAGAAAATGGAAGACTTCGATTCAAATGGATGGAAGAATAGCCACAATGGCAAAGGCTTAGCCAATGATCAGCTGTAGGATGATCAAAGACAATGTTAGGACTGGCGGAACGCACCAAGAGAGATGATATAGATGCGTTCGCAGTCCTGGGTCCACCGTGCAGGTGAAACCTGCTGCTAGGAAATGACAGACTATATGGCGGTATCCAAAAGTATACACGCGTGGGTTAAACCTCACCCAGCGTGAAGAAAGCGATCCTGTTGCGTCACAGGACCGCGGTACCGCACATAGAGCGCGAGCAAGTGGTCAGCGAACTTAACCCGAACAGGGATTGTAGTCCGATTAGACCCTTGCTGGCACTACACCGCTACTGGGTGTGTAAGGAAATATATAATTATAGCACCGAAGTGCGAACTGTGCCGTGCTGGCAGGTACCACAAAGCACCCAGACGTGGGTCAGGAAGCGCACACTGGCGCGTGGCACCGCACTGGCGGTCACAGCAATAGACGCTGATACGTGTGTGACACGTTGAGTGATTAGTCGGGCGCTAGATAGCAGCCATACACCATACGCGAACAGTCATATAATAGGGTAGGGGTATTTAAAGAACGACTTGCACTCACAACAAACACACG
This sequence comes from Ranitomeya imitator, assembly GCF_032444005.1. Taxonomy (NCBI): domain Eukaryota; kingdom Metazoa; phylum Chordata; class Amphibia; order Anura; family Dendrobatidae; genus Ranitomeya; species Ranitomeya imitator. Next base: position 945,018,949 of record NC_091282.1, read on the forward strand.
TATCAAATTGTACACTAGCGCATGGCCGTGCGGTCATGCGCAGTTTATATAGTTGCAGGACAGGAAGTGGCCACAGAAACTTTGCCCTTCCAAGACCTGCCAAGAGGACCAATAGAATGCGCTGCAGAGTCTGAGCACATGACCCTCGATCTCCAACGGGAGATCTTGCCCTGGGCATGCTCAGTGTGCGCAGACAAGGACTTAGTCCCAGAGAAGTCCACTCGCTGCTGACCAGCACTGACTTTAATGGCAGGAGCTGAAGAAGCAGCAGTAACTCTCTGAACAGAGTGAGCCCGAGCAAGACGCTGGGACCGACGTCCCTGCTGAGCAGGCTCCACTGCGGCTGGATAGGAATGGGGGACCGCAGCGGAGACGGCTCGAGATTCCCCCTGTGCAGAAGCGGGAACTCGAGACCTAACAGACAGTCTCACAGTTAGCTGTGAGTAATGTGACAGATAGAAGACACCTGTGTGATGCTAATCTCTAAGCAAGAAGTCACCGCAAAGTCCCACTGTTAAAAAAAAGACATGTACTGAAGTGGATAAAATTTGCCAAATAACACAACTGGCCTAAAAAGAAATGGAGAAACATTTTGTGGACTGATGAAAGCAAAATTGTACTTTTGGGGTCCAAGGTTCGCAGACAGTTTGTCAGATGAAAGCGAAACTCTTCAAGCCACAGTACGCTCTGAAGACAATGAAGCATGGTGGTGGAAGCATCATGATATGGGCATGTTTCTCTTACTATGGTGCCGGACCTATTAACCACATACCAGGGATCATGGACCAGTTTTCATATATTGAAATACTTGAGGAGGTCATGTTGCTTTACGCTGAAGAGCATATGCCCTTGCAATGGGTGTTTCAACACAACAGCGACCCTAAACACACCAGTAAACAAGTAAAATCTTGGTTCCAGTCCAACAAAATTGAGGTTAGGCAGTGGCCAGCCCAATCCCTGGACCTTAATCTGATGGAACACTTGTGGGCAGACATTAATAATGCCGTTTCTGAAGCAAAGCCAACAAATGCCACAAAATTGTTGGATGTAGCCAAAGAATCCTGGGCTGGAATAACAGTTTACAGGTGCCAGAAGTTGGTTGACTCTATGCAACATAGATGTGATGCAGTAAAAAACTGTGGGTGTACAACTAAAAATTAGGTTAGTGATTCACTGGAATGCTAAATCCACACAAAATAGTACATATTGTGAGTTTGTAAAGACAAATGCAGACACTATTTTTTAGAAAAGCCCAAATGTTCATTTTTTGCTATTTTCTGTAAAGTAGTTAAATGTTATATAGATTTCTCTTTATGTTTTGAATTAGAAAAGTATGCAATGTTCCCAATGGAAATAAAAACTAGTATACAGATTTTGTGATTAACTTATGTTTTTGAAAACACTATTATTGTGAACACTATTGTACCTGTTGAAAGAAATATAAGTCTGTATGGGCCTCGGTAGGGAGTGCACAAACCTTTCCATCACCACTCATTCTACATCTGCGCAGGCATAGAGGACTCTGGCTTCAGCCTTTTCTGAACCAGGTGCAACAGGTCAAACATTTGGGAGCAAGGTGGTTTGTCCTGGTGAAATGCCTAAAGTTGAACCTGCTGTGTCCTGAGAGTCATTGTCACACCCAAGAATCTCAGTTTTTAGCTTGCCATACTCTTTGGCGTCCTGCAAAACTAAATCATAGTGGTGTTCTCCTGTCAATTGTGGCACCAGTACCTCAGCCCACTGCTCTGGCATAAGTTTCTCCCTCTTGTCGACCCTTTCAAACACCATCTGGAAGGCCTCAACATCATCCCAGGGGGTCATTTTCTGCAAAGCCTGTCTTACGGCCTTCCAAATGTGGGTGTCATCAGCCGGAATTGGAGGTGGGGCACTCGTCCTGCACTTGATGGAGGTAGCCGGGAGATGCATCTGCTGCCATTGTTCCTGCTGGCTCTGCTGGATCTGCTGTAATAACAGCCTGTTGGTCTCTTACTGGTGCTGCTGTGACTGGACCAGGTGTTTCAGCAGGTCCTTTATTTTTTCTGGCGATGCTTGCTGGCTTGCGATAGACTTAACCCAGGACATGCAGTCCTTCCTGTAGCAGTCGCACGTCTCCGTTGAGAACGCTGTCTGCATTTTCCACAAATTGTAAGGTTTTACTCACTCAGCTGCGATTTGAGGTAAGCACAGGAAGCAGTTTTAAAAATTTCCAGTCAGGTTTATTAGCTCCATAAACCTGCTTAAGTTTAAGCAAACAAAAGATAGCTTTCTGCTGCACAAAGTGAAAACAAACAGAAAGACAAACAGTCCATATAGCACTGTGGGTCCGCCCGCTCAGGTCAGTGTCTTAGAAAACACATACTGGAGGCCTCCACACCTCCAGTCACTGACCATGTTCCAAACAACAGCCTCCATTATATAGGCTGTTAACCACACCCAGAGATGAGGTATGTGCTTAGCTAGACCCACTCATCTCTCACAGCTACCCCTAACCCAGTCCCAGGTGCAGCAAACAAGCCTCTCAGTGCTCACATGCACTGGAGAAAATATTCCGGGTTACATCACAGAGACCAGCCATCTCTGTGACTCATTCCTCCCATTGACTACGCGACCATTAGCCACCCTACAACCCCTACATTATGCTACTCTTAGATGGGCTTCACCCCCCCGTGGCTACGATCGCTCTGATTGGCTGTTGAAAGTGAAACTGCCAATCAGAGCGATTTGTAATATTTCACCTAAAAAAATGGTGAAATATTACAATACAGCCATTGCCGATGCTGCAATATCATCGGCCATGGCTGGAAACACTTATGTGCACCCACCCCACTGATCGCCCCCCCAGCCCCCCGATCTGTGGTCCGCTCCCCTCCGTCCTGTGCTCCGCTCCCCCGTCCTCCTGTCCGCTCCCCCCGTGCTGCAATCACACCCCCCGTGCTCCAATCAAACCCCCCCGCACTGCGATCCCCCCCGTGCTCCGATCCACCCCCCCGCACAGCGATCCCCCACCCCGTGCTCCAATCCCCCACCCCGTGTTCCGATCCACCCCCCCGTGCTCCATCCACCCCCCCGTGTTCCGATCCACCCCCCCGTGCTCCGACGCCCCCCCCCCCGTGCCCTGATCTCCCCCCCTTATACTTACCCAGCCTCCCGGCGTCCGTCCGTCTTCTCTCCTGGGCGCCGCCATCTTCCAAAATGGCGGGCGCATGTGCAGTGCGCCCGCCGAATCTGCCGGCCGGCACATTCGTTCCAAAGTGAGTTTTGATCACTGAGATATAACCTATCTCAGTGATCAAAATAAAAAAATAGTAAATGACCCCCCCCCCCTTTGTCACCCCCATAGGTAGGGACAATAAAAAAAAATAAAGAATTTTTTTTTTTTTGTTCCACTAATGTTGGGGTAAGAACTAGGGTTAGGGGTAGGGTTAGGGGTAGGGTTAGGGTTAGGGTTAGGGGTAGGGTTAGGGGTAGGGGTAGGGTTAGGGGTAGGGTTAGGGGTAGGAATGTGCACATGTATTCTGGTCCTCTGCGGATTTTTCCGCAGAGGATTTGATAAATCCGCAGTGCTAAACCGCTGTGGATTTATCGCAGATTTACCGCGGTTTTTCTGCGCATTTCACTGCGGTTTTACAACTGCGATTTTCTATTGGAGCAGTTGAAAAACCGCTGCGGAATCCGCAGAAAGAAGTGACATGCTGCGGAATGTAAACCACTGCGTTTCCGTGCAGTTTTTCTGCAGCATGTGTACAGCGATTTTTGTTTCCCATAGGTTTACATTGAACTGTAAACTCATGGGAAACTGCTGCGGATCCGCAGCGTTTTCCGCAGCGTGTGCACATACCTTTAGAATTAGGCTATGTGCACACGGTGCGGATTTGGCTGCTGATCCGCAGCGGATTGGCCGCTGCGGATCCGCGGCAGAGTTCCATCAGGTTTACAGTACCATGTAAACATATGGAAAACCAAATCCGCTGTGCCCATGGTGCGGAAAATACCACGCGGAAACGCTGCGTTGTATTTTCCGCAGCATGTCAATTCTTTGTGCGGATTCCGCAGCGTTTTACACCTGTTCCTCAATAGGAATCCGCAGGTGAAATCCGCACAAAAAACACTGACAATCCGCGTTAAATCCGCAGGTAAAACGCAGTGCCTTTTACCCGCGGATTTTTCAAAAATGGTGCTGAAAAATCTCATACGAATCCGCAACGTTGGCACATAGCCTTAGGGTTAGGGTTGGAATTAGGGTTGTGGTTAGGGTTAGGGGTGTGTTGGGGTTAGGGTTGTGGTTAGGGGTGTGTTGGGGTTAGGGTTGTGATTAGGGTTACGGCTACAGTTGGGATAAGGGTTAGGGGTGTGTTGGAGTTAGAATTGAGGGGTTTCCACTGTTTAGGCACATCAGGGGGTCTCCAAACGCAACATGGCGCCACCATTGATTCCAGCCAATCTTGTATTCAAAAGGTCAAATGGTGCTCCCTCACTTCCGAGCCCCGACGTGCGCCCAAACAGTGGTTTACCCCCACATATGGGTTACCAGCATACTCAGGACAAACTGTGCAACAATTATTGGGGTCCAATTTCTCCTGTTACCCTTGAGAAAATAAAAAATTGCTTGCTAAATCATCATTTTTGAGGAAAGAAAAATGATTTTTTATTTTCACGGCTCTGCGTTGTAAACGTCTGTGAAGCACTTGGGGGTTCAAAGTGCTCACCACATATCTAGATAAGTTCCTTGGGGGGTCTAGTTTCCAAAATCGGGTCACTTGTGGGGGGTTTCTACTGTTTAGGCACACCAGGGGCTCTGCAAATGCAACGTGACGCCCGCAGACCATTCCATCAAAGTCTGCATTTCAAAAGTCACTACTTCCCTTCTGAGCCCCGACGTGTGCCCAAACAGTGGTTTACCCCCACACATGGGGTATCAGCTTGTAATGACCAGAGGTCCGAATATGATCCAGTGAGTCACAAACCAAGACCAAGGCAGAAATCTCCAACGGTATTTACTCAAAGGCAAAATAATCAAGGTAATATGGAGAATATTAAGGCAGATGCACCCCAAAGATACACTAGCTCAGCAGCAGCTGAAATCACTGTGCCACTCCAAGGTCTCCTGAGAACTGTATACTACAACAGACTAGTAAGAAATTTACCTAACAGGCAACTAAAAACAGGAACAAGTGTAAATTGAATGAAGTGTTATTAAGGGAGCCCCTGGAATGGCACATTGAGTATAACTTACACAACTCTAATATAAGATACACCTCTAAAGTAACAACTTAACACTCTGAGCAGAGATACCCGGGTATCTATAACTATGGTACCGTATCCTGAGATAGATTTCCTCTCAGGCAGGAATCCGCACAGGCTGTAGCCAGTCCATATCTTCAGCGCCAATAAGTTACAGCAAGCTCCTCTTGTCTTGTCGGCCGATGCCGAGCCCAAATGCCAGGGACTTAGTTAGTGGTCTCACGATGTTGTCTCTGCTTCTGTAGCTCCTAGGAATGCTTCCACAACAATCCGTCCGTCTCTGTATCAGCCGTCTGTCCAGACTTGTTTCTCCACTCAATGCACAGGGAATCCACAGACTTCCAAATTCGTACTGGGTTCTTAGTAAAGTCTCAGTCTTTTCTTAGATAAAGGGTTAGCTCTTCTCCAGGAAACGTTAGCAACACAAGTCTCTCACAGAGTTAAACAAAAGGTTAGCTCTTCTCCAGAGGAACGTTAGCAACAAAATGTCTCTCAAAAGCTTCTTTTCCTCCAAAAACACTTGCAGTAAATCCACACACAGTCTCTTTTTTTAAGATCTCACAGCAGCTTCTCCTTTGCTTCCCGCCTTTTCTCTCTCAGCTCTCACTTCCTAGTTTCACTTCACACACGAGACACTGGACCCCACCCCCCAGCACACATTGTCTCTGGGAGTTTTGCACTGTCTGTCTTCTGCTGCAACAGGCAAAAACCACAGGGTCCTAGTGCCCTCTCAGTGGGACTACAGTTCACCCTCTTACAAGCTTACTCAGGAGAAACTGGACAACAACTTTTGTGGTCCAATATCTCCTGTAACCCTTGGGAAAATAAAAAATTCTGGGTTAAAATATTATTTTTGAGGAAAGAAAACATATTTATTATTTTCACGGCTCTGCGTTATAAACTTCTGTGAAGCACTTGGGGGTTCAAAATGCTCACCTCACATCTAGCTAAGTTCCTTGGGGGGGTCTAGTTTCCAAAATGGGGTCACTTGTGGGGGGTTTCTACTGTTTAGCCACATCAGGAGCTCTGCAAACGCAACGTGACGCCCGCAGAGCATTCCATCAAAGTCTGCATTTCAAAACGTCACTACTTCACTTCCGAGCCCCAGCATGTGCCTAAATAATGAATTACCCCCACATATGGGGTATCAGCGTACTCAGGAGAAACTGGACAACAACTTTTGGGGTCAAATTTCTCCTGTTACCCTTGGGAAAATAAAAAATTGCGGGCTAAAAAATCATTTTTGAGAAAATAATTTTTTTTTTTTTATTTTCATGGCTCTGCGTTATAAACTTCTGTGAAGCACTTGAGGGTTCAAAGTGCTCACCACACATCTAGATTAGTTCATTTGAGGGTCTAGTTTCCAAAATGGGGTCAATGTTTAGGCACACAGGGGCTCTCCAAACGCGACATGGTGTCCGCTAATGATTGGAGCTAATTTTCCATTTAAAAAGCCAAATGGCGTGCCTTCCCTTCTGAGCCCTGCCGTGCGCCCAAACAGTGGTTTACCCCCACATATGGGGTATCTGTGTACTCAGGACAAACTGGACAACAACATTTGTGGTCCTATTTCTCCTATTACCATTGGAAAAATAGGAAATTCCAGGCTAAAAAATCATTTTTGAGAAAAGAAAAATTATTTTTGATTTTCATGGCTCTGCATTATAAACTTCTGTGAAGCACCTGGGGGTTTAAAGTTCTCAGTATGCATCTAGATAAGTTCCTTGGGGGGTCTAGTTTCCAAAATGGGGTCACTTGTGGGGGAGCTCCAATGTTTAGGCACACAGGGGCTCTCCAAACGTGACATGGTGTCCGCTAAAATTTGGAGCTAATTTTCCATTCAAAAAGTCAAAAGGCGCGCCTTCCCTTCCGAGCCCTGCCGTGTGCCCAAACAGTGGTTTACTTCCACATATGAGGTATCGGCATACTCGGGAGAAATTGCTCAACAAATTTTAGGATCCATTTTATCCTATTGCCCATGTGAAAATGAAAAAATTGAGGCGAAAATAAATTTTTTGTGAAAAAAAAAGTACTTTTTCATTTTTACGGATCAATTTGTGAAGCACCTGGGGGTTTAAAGGGCTCACTAGGCATCTAGATAAGTTCCTTGGGGGTCCAGTTTCCAAAATTGGGTCACTTGTGGGGGAGCTCCAATGTTTAGGCACACAGGGTCTCTCCAAACGCGACATGGTGTCCGCTAACGATGGAGATAATTTTTCATTCAAAAAGTCAAATGGCGCTCCTTCCCTTCCGAGCCTTACCATGTGCCCAAACAGTGGTTTACCCCCACATGTGAGGTATCGGTGTACTCAGGAGAAATTGCCCAACAAATTTTAGGATCCATTTTATCCTGTTTTCCATGTGAAAATGAAAAAATTGAGGCTAAAATAATTTTTTTGTGAAAAAAAAGTACTTTTTCATTTTTACGGATCAATTTGTGAAGCACCTGGGGGTTTAAAGGGCTCACTATGCATCTAGATTAGTTCCTTGGGGCGTCTAGTTTCCAAAATGGGGTCACTTGTGGGGGAGCTCCAATGTTTAGGCACACAGGGTCTCTCCAAACGTGACATGGTGTCCGCTAAAGAGTGCAGCCAATTTTTCATTCAAAAAGTCAAATGGCGCTCCTTCCCTTCCAAGCCCTGCCGTGCGCCCAAACAGTGGTTTACCCCCACATATGAGGTATCTGTGTACTCAGGACAAATTGGACAACAACTTTCGTTGTTCAGTTTCTCCTTTTACCATTGGGAAAATAAAAAAATTGTTGCTGAAAAATCATTTTTGTGACTAAAAAGTTAAATGTTCATTTTTTCCTTCCATGTTGCTTCTGCTGCTGTGAAGCACCTGAAGAGTTAATAAACTTCTTGAATGTGGTTTTGTGCACCTTGAGGGGTGCAGTTTTTAGAACGGTGTCACTTTTGGGTATTTTCAGCCATATAGACCCCTCAAACTGACTTCAAATGTGAGGTGGTCCCTAAAAAAAATGGTTTTGTAAATTTCGTTGTAAAAATGAGAAATCGCTGGTCAAATTTTAACCCTTATAATTTCCTAGCAAAAAAAAATTTTGTTTCCAAAATTGTGCTTATGTAAAGTAGACATGTGGGAAATGTTATTTATTAACTATTTTGTGTCACATAACTCTCTGGTTTAACAGAATAAAAATTCAAAATGTGAAAATTGCAAAATTTTCAAAATTTTCGCCAAATTTCTGTTTTTATCACAAATAAACACAGAATTTATTGACCTAAATTTACCACTAACACGAAGCCCAATATGTCACGAAAAAACAATCTCAGAACCGCTAGGATCCATTGAAGCGTTCCTGAGTTATTACCTCATAAAGGGACACTGGTCAGAATTGCAAAAAACGGCAAGGTCTTTAAGGTCAAAATAGGCTGGGTCATGAAGGGGTTAAAGAGGTAATCTGCAAAATCAGCAAAAATACAAATGTATTTACTCCTTATAGATAATTATTGACTTTTAAATAAGTCAGTATTTAACTTAAAACATTTGATTTAAATACATATTTTTAAATGGAAACTTGCCACCATCTTGTGGATGACTACTCATTGATACCTCTGCACCATGCATACTTCTAATGTGCATGTGCAGGCATAAGAAACAGGCTGCTGCTGGCCGGGGACATAGTTTATTTTCATTAGAAGTGTTTTCCCTTCCATTTCACTATCTCTGATCTCTGCTCTGATCGAACTGTTCTCACTCCACCAATTAGACTGGAGACCAAAGTGATAATGACAGACAGTGAAGCTGCAGAGCGGCATTTGTATTCTGCAGTCTATTCCAGTACGTGTCACATGGATGGTGCACACAGACAACACACAAATGGAACATGTACACATATGACACACGTACATGGATAACACCAGTACTGGTTTCTCCAGTACTGGAAATAACATTAAATGAGAAGGAGGCCTTAAAAGGGAACCTGTCAGGTCCCCCGTGCCCACAGAACTCCCAGCAATTGTGTTTACATAGCTAAATACTTTGCAGTCTCTTTATTACATTACACACATAAACAGATCTTTAGAAAAAGTATTTCTAAAGTGTATTTATCATATGTAAATGATGCCTTTGAGTAGTCAATGGAGTGTTATTGTCCCCAGACTAGTCTGCCCACATAGCATGTTATCATGCCCCTGGTGTGTGATAACATGATTTACAAGTGATGGCATCATCACTAGCACAATATGTATCTTGCTCATGCTCACGGTTTCTTTCCCTCACTGGGAAAACTCATCGATCTTTTGAAGCCGGGTGTACATGTACATGAGAGAGAGGCGCACTGTATGATCAGAAGTCTACTCCTCTTCTGATTATGGGCAATGCACCGCTCTGAAGCCGGGACGCGTACAACCAGCTTCAGAGGATCAATGAAGTTAGGAAAAAAGTTGCGAGCATGCACGAGGTATGTATAGCATCGGCGATGACGTGGCGCTTGTAAGGCATGTTATCACACCCACAGGGGCATGATAACATGCTGTGTGTGCCGCCTAGTCTGGGAAAACTAAGTCCCATTGACTGGTCAAAGGCCTCATTTACATATCATTAACAGGCTGCAGAAATACTTTTTCTAAAGATCTGTTTATGTGGGCAATGTAATAAATCGATTTTATGCTGGGTATTTAGCTATGTAGACACAACTGGTGGTGGCTCTGGGGGCACGTGGGACCTGACAGGTTGTTTTTAAGCATCATGATCACACAGTTTTGGGCACATAGCTCACATCCAGCTAGCAAAGTGTTGTAGAAAGTTCGGGATATGTACACTATTGAACACTGATCATGGACGCTCTGTCTGTTTTCTTTTTTTGATTCACCAGTCTAATAAAACTTGTTGAAAGGCTGCAGAATGACCAATCAATATGCTTTTAGACCGTGGGCACTTCCGGAGCAATGAGAGCCAAGTATTTGCATGGCTGTGATTGGCCCGCGCAGCACATGACCGGGCCTGTATAGAGGCCGGATTACAAGTAACGACACTATTATGCTATCATTATTGTAGGGAAAGGAAGCAGCTAAAGTGAGGTACAGATTCTGACTGTACACTGGGCAACAAAATAACTGTGTGCACTCTACATCAGATATCTGTGCTAGAAGTGTGTTAGTACTTTGATAAAAGCCACTGGGTTTACTCTGCAAACCCATCTGTGAGAGTACCATGCTAAAATCCGCTGTGTATACTCTGCACCTCCCGCTTGTGGGAGTACTGTCTGTTAAGCTGCTGTGTGTATTCTGCACCCCTTTGCCTGTGGGAGTAATGTCCTTTAAGCTGCTGTGTATACTCTGCACCTCCATGCCCATGGTAGTACTGTCCTTTCAGCCACTTTGTGTACTCTGCACCCCCACCTATGAGAGTACTGTCCTTTAAGGCACTGTGTGTGATCTGCACCCTCCGCCTATGGGAGTACTGTCCTTTAAGCTGCTGTGCTCTCTGCAAAACTGTCTGTTAGAGTACTGTGCTAAAAGCTGCTGTGTGTACTCTACATCCCACTGCTTGTGGGAGTACTGTCCTTTAAGCTGATGTGTGTATTCTGTACCCTTCTGCCTGTGGGAGTACTTTTCTTTTAAGCTACTGTGTTTTCTATTAGAAATAAATAATTGGAATCAGCTGTCTAGTTACCAATTCTTACCTCCAATTTTTTTCTGGATTTGTGTGTTTTTTTAGTAGTAAAATTAAATAATTGTCATTAGTAGGCCAAATAAATAATTTTTCAGTACCGCTGTCTTCAGTTTTTTTGTAGTCTAGGTAATAAATAATAAAAAAGTCATCTAGTTGCCATTTCTAGGCCCCAAAAATATTTTTTCTGGACTTGTGTTAGTTTTTTTGTAGTCTGGGAAATAAATAATTGGCATCAGCCATCTGGTTGCTATTTCTAGGCCAAATAAATCATTTTTCAGTACCGCTATGTCTTTTCTAGTAGTGTGGCAAATAAATAATTTGCGTCAGTCAATTCATTGATATATGTAGGCCAAAAAAATTATTATTCAGTGCCTCTGTGCCTTTTCTAGTTCAGTGGCAAATATATAATTGGCATGAGCCACCTCATTGCCATTTCAAAGAGAAATAAATATTTTTTCAGTACCGCTGTGTCTTTTCTAGTAGTGTGGGAAATAAATAATTTTCATCAGTCATCTTGTTGCCATTTGTAGGCCAAAGAAATAATTTTTCTGGAGCAATGTGTGTTTTCTAGTAGTGCTGCAAATAAATAACTGGCATCAGCCATCTTGTTACCATTTAAAAGTCAAATAAACACATTTTCAGGACCACATGTTTTTTCTAGTAGTGTAGCAAATAAATTACTGGCATCAGCCATCTCGCTGCCATTTACTGGCCAAATAAATAATTTTTTGGGGACCACTGTGTGTTTTCTGGTAGCTTAGCAAATAAATATTTTGCATCAGCCATCTAGTTGCTATTTCTAGATCAAAGAATTTATTTTTCAGTACCATCTTGTTGCCATTTGTAAGCCAAAGAAATAACTTTTCAGTAACGTTGTGTCTTTTCTTGTAGTGTCGCAAATAAAAAAGTTGCATAATTTATCTCATTGCCATTTGTCGACCAAATAATTCATTTTTCAGGACTGATATGTACTTTCTAGTAATCTGGGAAAATAAATTATTGCCATCAGCCATCTTGTTGCCATGTATAGGCCAAATAGATATTTTTTCAGTACCGCTATGTGTTTTCTACTACTTTTCAAATAAATATCTGGCATCAGCCATCTCGTTCCCATTTCTAGGCCAAATAAATAATTTTACTGTACTGCTGTGTCTATAGTAGTGTGTGTAAAAAATAGTTGTACCCTGCATCGTAGTGTGTCTAAAAAAATCAGTGCACTCTACAGCACTTTTTTGAGAGTAGTGTGTATGAAAAAATTTTTTTACTCCACAGCCATAGTTTCCCATTTGTGGGAAAAAATGTTTTATTATATTGTTTTGTCTATACGAGTAGTATTTCTAAACATTTTACTCTGCAGCCGTCTTTCTATGAGTAGTGTGTGTACAAAAATTCTCCTCTACTGCTGTACTTGTACAAGTTATTGTTGTGACTAAACAAACTGTGCCTTTAAGACTCTGCAACTGTGCCAAAAAGCCTGTGTGCATACTAGGCCGAAAAACTTCTATGTGCACTCTGCAGCTATGTGCGAGCAGTGTGCCTAAAAAATAATTATACTCTACTGCTGTGTCTGTACAAGTTGAGGGCTTAAGAAATAGTTATACTTTGCACCTGTGCCTGTGGGAGTACTATGCATAAAAAACATTTTTATTTTTTGCAACCGTGTCTGTGGGAATACTGTGCCAGAAATATCTATGTGCTATACACATCTCTGTGGGAGTACTCTATAAAAAGTCTCTGTGGGCGTACTCTGGAAAACACCCTTTTTTATTTCACTAGGCCCCAAAACATTGTGAATGGAAACTAGAACAAACAAACAACAGTGCAGTCTAACAATGGCTGCTTGCAGCTGGTAAACTTCTATATTTGACCAAAGGTATGAACAAGTCCTGTGGGATCCACGCCTGGTTCATTTTAATGAATCTGAGCTTGCCCATGTTGACTGTGGACAGGCACATGCACCTGTCCGTGATCACACTTCCTGCTGTTGTAAATACATGTTCCGACTGTACACCTTCTGCAGGGCAGGCCAGCACCTCTAAGGCAAAAAGGGCAAGCTCAGGCCATGTGTCTAATTTGGAGACCCAGTCCCATCACTCAGTATGTGGAGACGTGTGGACACATACTCTTCCGCCTTGTTGTTGAAACCATCTTGCTCATGGATTTGATCACTTGAGCTTGCATTTTGCTATCGGCTTCTCTTTCTGCCGAGCCACAGGAGACACACCTTTTCTGTGAGTTTTTGGGTTCTGTTGTCTGGCTTCAATCTGTCTAGCTTAACACAGGTGTCTTCCTTTGTCCACCTATCACCTTTTGGGTGCAGCTTTATATTTTGTCCTCCAGCGCGTTTCATGCTGGTGATAGATTAATTTAAATGTTCTGACACTGTATTGAGCTGAGGATTTCTACCTTGTTGTTTCTTTGCTATACTTTTCATCTCTCTTCTGTTTAACTTTAGTAAGTTTGCTGTTTAATTGTTAAGACTAATTGCTTTATTCTTTGTTTGGTATTTCATTATTTACTTTACTCACTGTAACATCTTTCCTTTTTTCAGCACAATTTTCCTCTTGTTGTTAATTCACCCTCTGCTCTGCCCTCTGGTTCTTTAGGAGGAACTTGAAGTAACTCGATGGCCATTTAGGAAGTTGCCATCTAATATTTCTTTGGTTTAAGCTATCTCTGTACCCACAGGCACTGTGGTGACTGTGGTGCCAAGATATCTAGTCTGAACAGGAACCAACAGGGTCAGTTGTTTTTTCAGTGTCTAACCTACTATTTCCCTGTGAGTTGCTACACAAGCATAACATAAACACTGCCTCCTGTTAATACAGACCGTATCAGATGGTGGTGTTGCATGTTGCGTTGTGCTAAGTAAGGTTTCCACATTTCTGCCATGCTATCCCTCTCTTGCGTGATGATGGTGGTGCGCCAGCTGCTTTGGCGGCTTTCTCCTCCTCCTCTGCCTTGTGCTTCCACTGATTTCCTGCTGTCAGTGCTGACACTTTCAGTAGTGCATCTATAGGCATGCGCTTGTATTACCACATTTTCTGATCACGCTCTGGTGACGGAAGTAAGGATTGTGGTTGCCTCATATGTGCTAAGCTGCCCAGAGAAAACGACAAGCTATCCTCAGTAGGAGGTTTATGGTCTGGGTCCTCTGTATCGTCTTTATCACCACAGCGATGCTTCAATGAATCCCGTGAGCTGCTTTGAGTGCCCCCCCTGCTATGAGCAGGGTTGTTCCTCATCCTCCTCCTACTCCTCCCTCTCCTCCAATACTGTCCCCTAGTTGGACATTTGTGTACCAAGTTGCTGTTGATGCAGGAATCAATCCTCCAAGACGTGTGGAAGTCAGGCCTGATAATGATGTGAATCTTGCTTCTCCTCATCTTCTTTCTGTTCCAATAATAATTCACCCATCATTACCTGAAGCTTTGTTTTTCTAGGAGTCATAGAATGGGATAGTAGCGGTGATGATTGTATCATCAGCACTGGCAATGTTCTTGGAGTACTCAAAGAAGCGTAACACTGCACCTGCATCCCACATGGAGGCCCACTTGTTGGTCGTGAAGTGGTGATGTTCCACAGAGCGATTCACCCAGAATGTGCAAGGTGGCGTTTGACCTTGTGGGTATGTGACATATGAGATGGTGAGAAGGAAGGCAGAAGTGAAACTGCAGCATAGACAGGCGAGCAGTATCAGGGTGAGAATGCCGAAAGTGCACACAGATGGCCTGCAGTGTAAGCAGCAGCTCTGACATATCTGTGTAATTTGTAAGGAAGCTCTACTCCAACAAATTAAGCACATGTACATCAAATCTGCTAGGCCCAGAACTGCTACAAGATGTCACCCTGCTGTAGTTTACCCCTGGCTGTGCTGAAGTTGGTGGTGCAGATTTTACGCTAACCAGATGAGGAGGCGTTAGATGAAGAAGAGTAAGAGAAAGAGGAGACATTGACAAATAAACATCCCCAAATCATTCAGCAATACTCTGCAGTGGTAGGACATGCACAAAAATGCTTTCTGCTTCAGACCCAGCGATCACAATATTTAGCCAGTGGGCAGTTAGAGAGATATAATGTCCCAGCCAGTGATTATTGGTCCATATTTCGGAGGTTATGTGGACCTTTACACTGATGGCATTGCCCAGTGCACACCTGACTTTCTACTCAACATGTTTGTTTCCGGCAAAATAGTGGTAGCTGGGAACCATGTACTATGGTTCCCATGATCTCAACATATTGTTAGCCATTTAGATATCAATTGTGAGGCCACATGTAGAGTATGGGCTTCAGTGTTTGGGGGATGTACAGCTGAGAAGATGGTTGGTAGATTTATCCGTGACTGTTGCTTGGTTTTGATTGTATGATAATTCGCTTTCTTCTCCTACTTTAGTTTAACCCCATCCTCCACTCCCTGGTGCATACTTCTGTTATATGTGTGTCTATATTTACGTATATGTTTGGTATTTTCCATTACCCCTGCTCATATTACCTTGTTGAGTCTGGTTGGTGCACTACGGTACACTACTACTTCCCTCTTCACTGGGTTGGGGAAGGGTACAGACTGAGGGCGGATTCTGGAGATAAGGAAAGGTATGTGACCCCGGCATCTTCACCGTTAGAAATAATCATGGGAGCAGGGAGAGCTAGGTCACTCCCTAGCGCTAGCGACAGGTAAAGAGCCCCTGGTCCCGGGACCGGGACACTTGACAACAGCTACGGGTTGGATACCCTACTTGAGCACCAACAGCTACCCCTATAGTGTGCCATGTTTTTTGCTATTACACTTGACAACAGAGTCGTGACAGTGATGGTGTGGAGATGCTCAATGGCGCTGCTGGTGGTACTTTCACATTCTCTCTTTGTGGTGAGCCAGGTGGCCCTTTTGCTCCTGAAGGAGAGAAAAAGAACAAGACTGCAGCAGAAGAGGGAGCAGGAGGAGGCTCAGATCTTTCCTGGTTTTTCAGGTGTGTACTCCACTGCAGCTCATGCTTTGCATTCAGATGCTTCATCATGCAGGTGGTGCTCAGGTTAAGAACATTTATGCCTCGCTTCAGTCTCTGATGATGCAGCATGCAAACCACCCGTGTCTTGTCAGGGAGCTCCTTTAAACTGGCTTTTGTGTGCTCAGTTCATTGGCGCTTTCCCCACTGCAAATCATTTAAATTCCACAATGTATACACTTCAAGCTACTAACACTGACCTACAAAGCCATCCCTAATCTGACTCTCCCATATATCTCAGAACTAATTTTCCTCCTCCTCCTCTTCCTCCTGTGCCACCATATGATTCATCATCAACTGAAGCATTTTTTTAAGAAAGCGTAGAAGTAGTACAGTAATGCTGATGATGGTGTCATCAGCACTGGCCATGTTTGTGGAGTACATGGCCAGTCTGGGCGTGAGCATGACAGTTTGCACAGGCCATGGTCCTGCGGTTCCACTAAAGTACTATCCGAACTATCCGGGATCCGAAGCAGTGCCGTGTGTTCCTGGAGCACTGCATTCAGAACTTCGATTGGTATGCTTCCGCTTTCCCCTCTGATCTGTTCAAGGTTGGATACATGAAGTCCTACCTAGCAGGAGATGCTTTCGAATGGATCAACCCACTTTTTAAAGCAGGGGATCCCATCATCACGGACTTGGAGGCCTTCCTGGTGGCCTTCCGTAAAGTCTTTGATGTGCCTACTTCTGCATCTCCTGAAAAGTCTTCCCCTCCAAGCTCACAGAGACGGTTTAGACAAAAGAAGCCTGTGGGTAAACCATCGCTTCCGTCCTTGGCCGTCCAAGACTCATCTGTTCCACAACCTGCCAAATCAGCCACCCCAGCAAGATCCAAGAGGTCTAATAAGAGGGGGCTGGCAAATCTGCAGCCTTAATCTGGTGCTGAGATTGAAATACTGTATCCCTGTGGTTGTAAAGAACATTCAGATGGTCTCTGTCCTGTGAAGTCTGTACTCTAAAATCCTGGGCCAGTATGAGAGGCTATCCCTGGTGAGAGTACTTCCTCTCCATCAAAATATAAGACTGCATCTGTTTTCTGGGAGCTTTGGCATGGTAAAGTCGCCAGCCATTCGGAGTCGTGTGTGGTCTCCGTCATACAGCTCCAGAACCCAGTGTGGGCATTGC
The DNA here is from genome assembly GCF_032444005.1 of Ranitomeya imitator. Lineage (NCBI taxonomy): Eukaryota > Metazoa > Chordata > Amphibia > Anura > Dendrobatidae > Ranitomeya > Ranitomeya imitator. The sequence goes on from NC_091282.1 coordinate 945,035,955, forward strand.
CTGACAATGGCCAAGCCCTGCTAAAGAGAAGTCTAGTCCTGCAAGGACAACTACAGCTCCAAGTTGGAGCCTTATACTCGAAGAAGTTTGTTTTTTGCATGCTGTCTGTTATGCCCATAGGTCATTCTGAGTCAAAGACTCTACTACTCGCTCTGGTCAAGAGTTCCAGTAAAGTGATTCATTTGAATTTAGCCAGTCTTGAGAAGTGTCTGACTCCCATGCGTTAAAGTCAGTCAGCAGTTTCATCTACTTCTTCAGCTGGTCTGCTAGTTGTCGAGTCAAGATGTAGTGACGTCACCAAAGATGGGGAAGCGGTGACAATCTCTCCACACATCTCCAGTGACTATACCAGCAATCTGTTCCTAGAAACATCCCCGCCGCTTGAACATTTTCTTCTGGATAATGGGCAGAAGATGGTTCCTATGTGGGTACCTTCAGCGTTCTTGTGGCTGGCTGGTGAAGATTTAAAAACAGAAATTTGTTCACCTCAATTTTTCTCTGACCCGGTGGAGGTGTTGTTTTCCACACTCATCTCCAATGACTTTTCCTGTGTTCAGTATCCAAGAACATCTCTGCTACCTGTTGGGCAAAAGTTGAACCCTGTGGGAGGGTTTCCAGTTTCCAAGTGTCCGACTGGTGAAGATGTTAAGACAGCAGCATTCAAGTCCCTGTTACCTATCTACCCAGAGGTGGTGGTCCAGCTAACCCTGTTGAGCACCAAGAGACTTTGTTTTCTGAGATTCCTGGTGACCTGCCTGCCTTATTTTACCCTGAAGATATCATGATGACCTGGTACCTACCAGAGAGCCAGCCGTGCCCGCCTGCCTGCCAGTGTCTCTGTTGTACCCATCCGCCTGCCTGAGTCCCAGCCGTACCCGCCTGTCTGCCAGAGTGCCAGCCGTGCACGCTTGCCAGTCTATGTTCCGTTTCCCCAGGTGGGATCAGCAGCCACAGCCAGACACAACCCTGGAGTGGTACCTGGTAGCTTCCTGCCACACAAGCCTGACCTCACTATCAGAGGCTCCAGCGAATAACAAGGAAGCTACTTAGTTATGCCCCTTCCAGGGTAGTCTGGTCTGTGGCACAGTGGGGCCACACCCCCACACGCCCACGCCAACCAGTCTGGGTGTTAGCGTGAGAATCAGCATACTCAGAACAAATTTTTTTAACAACTTTTGGAGTCCAATTTCTCCTGTTATCCTTGGTAAAATAAAACAAATTGGAGTTGAAGTAAATTTTTTGTGAAAAAAAGTTCATTTTTTTTAAACATTCCAAAAGTTCCTGTGAAATACCTGAAGGGTCAATAAACTTCTTGAATGTGGTTTTGAGCACATCTCAAGGTGCAGTTTTTAGAATGGTGTCAAACTTGGGTATTTGGGACCCCTCAAAGTGACTTCAAATGTGATGTAGTCCCTAAAAAAATGGTGTTGTCAAAATGAGAAATTGCTGGTCAAAGTTTAACGCTTATAACTTCCTAACAAAAAAAAATTGGTTCCAAAATTGTGCTGCTGTAAAGTAGACATGTGGGAAATGTTACTTATTACGTATTTTGTATATGTGTGATTTAAGAGCATAAAAATTCAAAGTTGGAAAATTGTGAAATTTTTGCCAAATTTCCGTTTTTTTCACAAATAAACGCAGGTAATATCAAATAAATTTTACTACTATCATGAAGTACAATATGTCACGAGAAAACATTCTCAGAATCATCAACATCCGTTGAAGCATTCCAGAGTTATAACCTCATAAAAGGGCAGTGGTCAAAATTGTAAAAATTGGCCAGGTCATTAACGTGCAAACCACCCTCGGGGGTTAAGGGATTAAATAAATAAACTCATAATGACCTAGAGAATCATAATGCCTGGTCAGTTTTAGCATTTGGTGAACATGTTAAAAAACTGTTGTGGAATTGCACTTTTCTGCAATTTCAGCAAAGTTGGAATTTTGTTCCCAATTTCCTGTACATTATATGGTAAAATCAATGGTGTTATTCAAAAGTACAACTAGTCCCACAGTAAAAAAATAAAAAATAAAGCACCCACGTGGCCCTATTGATGTAAAAAAAGGTGTGGCTCTGGGAAGATGGTGAGCAAAAAAACAGAAACGCAAAAACTGAAAAATGGCCCAGGGGTGAAAGGGTAAATGGTCATGTCCCACAACGATCCAGATGATTTGGATAGCAGTCACATCATGGATGTGACCGCTCTCCTTGCCAGCCAGAAAAACAATGAGACAGGAGTGTGATTACGCTCATGCAGTGTGTAGTGCTGATGTTATAATGGTCACCAGAGTTCACTGTTAATGAATCCCGATGATTCCCACCTCGAGCGTGGGAACTTTTCTGAATATTTTCCCAGCCTCGAGGTCATATGAGAACATCTAGCAGAGGGCGCATCACCGCGAATGAAGGTAACTACAGGTCATTGACCTACTTTCCATTCATTTGCTGGGGTTTTACTGGCATGAGCACAGCTGCATTAGCAGAGCTCCTGCCTGTGAAATAATTTAACCCCTTCAGATGGATTTACATCGTGGGACGTGACAAATCATCGGAAGGTATGGGATATTGTTGGTTTATTATTTTTAATTTGTTACAGGTCGAGGGTCTTCAGGTGGATTGAGAGTGGAATAAAATATTACAACAACCTGTGTGCTTATTTCATTAAAATACTTTGCAATATTGTGTGTGCGTTTTTTTAACCATTTCATACTATTGGATTAATAATGGATAGGTGTCATAATTGACGCCTCTCCATTATTAATCTGGCTTAATGTCACCTTACAATAGCAAGGTGACATTAACTCTTCATTACCCCATATCCCACTGCTACACAGGAGTGGGAAGAGAGTGGCCAAGTGCCAGAATAGGCGCATCTTCCAGATGTGCCTTTTCTGGGGTGGCTGGGGGCAGATGTTTTTAGCCAGGGGGGGCCAATAACCGTGGACCCTCTCTAGGCTATTAAAATCTGCCCTCAGTCACTGGCTTTACCACTCTGGCGGAGAAAATTGCGCAGGAGCCCATGCCAATTTTTTCCACGATTTAACCCTTAAATTTAATAGCTACTGCTCCCAAATTTTGCACATACACACTAGTAACATTAGTAGTGTGTAATATGCAAAAAAAAATGGGAATATGACATGGTTTACTGTATGTAAAAACCATGTCTCATATCATTTCGGGTTTAGGAAGGAGAGATGAAAAGCCGGCAATTGAATTACCGGCTTTTCTGCTATATCGCGCTGAAGTAAATATAAATATATATATATGTGTCTCAATGATATATATATATATATATATATATATATATATATATATATGGAGCTGAACTCGTCATAGGAAACCCGACTTTGGTGCGAAGATCGCCGACCGCATGGCCGATCGCACACTAGGATCGGGTCGGGTTTCATGAAACCCGACTTTGCCAAAAGTCGGCGACTTTTGAAATTGTCCGATCCGTCTCGCTCAACCCTAGTTACCACTCATGAGAATTTTCTCACGCAGCAAGTGGTTATGTCAGTGAGGTGACTGGGGTTCCTCAGCTGTGAACTCCGATGAACTTTCTCCCGTCAGCGCTACACACTGCGGAATAGTTCTTAATCTGTTCTTGCTGGCTCACTGAGTGATCGCATCATGACACCGCTTAACAAACCACTCAGATGGAGCACAGATAGACTTCTTCCTTGGGACAGATATGGATTATCTATTCATCAGACAAGTAAGGAATATATTGTTTTTTATTTTTTAAAATAAATGGGTAACATGGGGGCAGTTTTACTTAAAATAAAGGACTTTATTCCTGCTGTGTCTTTAATACAATTAGATTATGGGTTTAGTAATGGGGGCATCTTACAGACACTTCCACATTACTAACCTGTGGGCTTGTTGTCAGCTGACATTACAAAGCTGACATCAACCCCACAACTATTACTCGACTTGCCACCACACCAGGGCAAGTGGGAAGAGCAAGTCTAAGCGTTAAAACTGGAGCATCTAATGGATGCTCCATTTCTTGGGCAGCTGAGAGCTGATGTTTTTAGTCTGGAACGGGGCCAATAACCATGGCCGCTTCCTAGGCTATTAATATCAGCCCGAAGCTGTCTGTTTAGCCTTTGCTGGCTACTGAATATAAGGGGGAACCCATGTCAATTTTTGGGGGGGACGCTTCCTTAAAATGATGTGAGTTCCCCCTACAATCAAGAACCAGTAAAGGCTAAACATTCAGCTGAAAGCGAATAGATGCGCCTTTTCTGGGGCAACTGCAGGCTGCTATTTTTAGGCTGGGGAGAGCCAATATCCATACCATCCCCAAGCTCTATTCTTTAGATTGACTAGTTATCAAAAATGTGGGACCCCATGCTGTTTTTTTTTTAAACTTTAATAAAAAAAATGGCGTGGGGACCTCTATTTTTGATAACCTGCCAATATAAAGCTGACAGCTGGGGGATGCTATCAGTGAAAGCAGGTGTAGGATGATGATCGTAGTACTCTCATCAACCGATGCTTGTGACCGGCGGTAGTCAGAGCTGCTGGCTTTCATGCTGTCATTTCACAATGTGGAAACTCTAATGCTCTGACTGGCGGTAATAAACTTACTGTCGATCAGAGGCGGTGTTACACAGATGACAGCATGGGAGACAACGGATGTTTGTTTCCCCCATTCATTTGAATAGGGTCTGGGTTAGAGTTTGGCTACCGCTCTGGTACCAGTACTGAACTTTTTTAAAAATGTTTGCCGAACCCAACAGACCTGAATATCCGCAAGTTCACCCATCACTAGTTGCAAATGATAAATCAGGAAAAACGCCAAACCTCCGCATTCAGTGGCAAACTAAAAGCAAAAAATAATAAGTGAACACATTATAAAGACATATACAAACATATGCGAAAACGTATAAATTAGACTTCAAAAACAGCACAAATGGAAATGTGAGTTTGTTGCAAACAAAAAAAGAAGCACAATACCAAAAACTAAGAAAAAACACAAATAGTGCAAATGCAATATGTTTTTAAGCTTTGTTTATTGATGGCAGCTAGATTTTTACCCTTCTGAGATGCTTGTGCACAAGATCAGTAATTAATACTAATAATAATATTCAAGAGATGGGCTTTCCCTTTCAGATTTAATTATGTAAAAGATTTAGGTTTAAGTATTTTTATCTGTTTAACATCCACTTTTTGTTTTGAGCGCTATGAAGAGATCCCGATTATGCTTAATCTTAAGCTTTTTTTTATTTTCAGCTGTACTTTATTACAGTGAGTCATTTCACATTTAATTTTTGGTCTAGCAATAAGATAAAAACTGTACATTATCCAAGACATTAACATAATTTTTTTCTTAAAGATGGCATATCAGCATTTCTGTAGCTGACTTTAAAGTATGGCTTAGGGCCATCTATTTGAGATTGCTGTGCAGAGGCTATTAATTTAAATTTCTAAGTCCTGGTTTAGTTTTTGTCCTCAATTGTCTCACTTCACGGCAAAAAAAAGTTATAAAGGAATCAACAATTCTATAATGTGTCTTAGAGTAAATTACTGTTCAAAGGGCTAATAATATGCTGTTGTGTGTATGTATATATATGTACAGTATATATATATATGTGTATATATATATGTATATATATATATATACTGCTCAAAAAATAAAGGGGACACTTACACAACGGAATATAAAACCAAGTAAATCAAACTTCTGTGAAATCAAACTGTCCACTTAGGAAGCAACATTCTTTGACAATCAATTTCACATGCTGCTGTGCAAATGGAATAGACAACAGATGGAAATTATTGGCAATTATCAGGACACACTCAATAAAGGAGTGGTTCTGCAGGTGGGGACCACAGACCACATCTCAGTACCAATGCTTTCTGGCTGATGTTTTGTCACTTTTGAATGTTGGTTGAGCTTTCACACTCATGGCAGCATGAGATGGACTCTACAACCCACACAAGTGGCTCAGGTAGTGCAGCTCATCCAGGATGGCACATCGATGCTAGCTATGGCAAAAAGGTTTGCTGTGTCTGTCAGCGTAGTGTCCAGAGGCTAGATGCACTACCAGGAGACAGACTAGTACACCAGGAGACGTGGAGGGAGCTGTAGGAGGGCAATAACCCAGCAGCAGGACCGCTACCTCAGATTTTGTGCAAGGAGGAACAGGAGGAGCACTGCCAGAGCCCTGCAAAATGACCTCCAGCAGGCCACAAATATGCATGTGTCTGCACAATTGGTTATAAACCAACTCCATGAGGATGGTCTGAGTGTCCGACGTCCACAGATGGGGGTTGGACTCACAGCCCAACACCGTGCAGGACGCTTGGCATTTGCCACATAACACCAGGATTGGCAAATTCGCCACTGGTGCCCTGTGCTCTTCACAGATGAAAGCAGGTTCACACTGAGCACATGTTACAGACGTGACAAAGTCTGGAGATGCCGTGGAGAGTGATCTGCTGCCTGCAACATTCTTCAGCATGACTGGATTGTCAGTGGGTCAGTAATGGTGTGGGGTGGCATTTCTTTGGAGGGCCACACGGCCCTCCATGTGCTCGCCAGAGGTAGCCTGATTGCCATTAGGTACCGAGATGAGATCCTCAGACCTCTTGTGAGACCATATGCTGGTGCGGTTGGCCATGGGTTCCTCCTAATGCAAGACAATGCCAGACCTCATGTGGCTGGAGTGTGTCAGCAGTTCCTGCAAGATGAAGGCATTGAAGATATGGACTGGCCCATCCATTCCCCAGACCTTAATCCGATTGAATACATCTGGGACATCATGTCTCGCACCATCCACCAAAGTCACATTGCACCACAGACCGTCCAGGAGTTGGCGAATGCTTCAGTACAGGTCTGGGAGGAGACCCCTCAGGAGACCATCTGCTGCCTCATCAGGAGCATGCCCAGGCATTGTAGGGAGGTCATACAGGCATGTGGAGGCCGCACAAAATACGGAGCATTATTTGCTTGTTTTGAGGCATTTCCACTGAAGTTGGATCAGCCTGTAACTTCATTTTCCACTTTGATTTTGAGCATCATTCCAACTCCAGACCTCCTTGGAATATTAGTTGTGATGATTTGACAATCTAGTCCAGACATTGACAAAGTTAAAAAAAAAGATTTTTATTTGAAATAATAATTTTCTCCTTCAAACTTTGCTTTCGTCAAGGAATGCTCCCTTTGCAGCAATTACAGCATTACAAACCTTTGGCATTCTAGCAGTTAATTTGCTGAGGTAGCCTTGAGAAATTTCACCCCATGCATCCAGAAGCCCCTCCCATAAGTTGGTTTGGCTTGATGGGCACTTTTTGCGTACCATACGGTCAAGCTGCTCCTAAAACAGCTTAATGGGATTAAAATCTGGTGACTGCGCTGGCCACTCCATTACAGATAGAATACCAGCTGCCTGCTTCTTCCCTAAATAGTTCTTGCATAATTTGGAGATGTGCTTTGGGTCATTGTCCTGTTGTAGGATGAAATTGGCTCCAGTCAAGTGCTGTCCACAAGGTATGGCATTGCAAAATGGAGTGATAGCCTTCCTTATTCAAAATCCCTTTTACCTTGTACAAATCTCCCATTTTACCAGCACCAAAGCAGCCCCAGACATCACATTACCTCCACCATGCTTGACAGATGGTGTCAGGCAGTCTTTTAGCATCTTTTCAGTTGTTCTGCGTCTCACAAATGTTCTTCTGTGTGATCCAAACACCTGAAACTTGGATTCGTCTGTCCATAACACTTTTTTCCAATCTTCCTCTGTCCAATGTCTTTGTTCTTTTGCTCAAATTAATCTTTTCGTTTTATTAGCCAGTCTCAGATATGGATTTTTCTTTGCCACTCTGCCCTGAAGGCCAGCATCTCGGAGTCGCCGTTTTGCATGTACTATTTAATGAAGCTGCCAGTTGAGGACCTGTGAGGCATCGATTTCTCAAACTCCAGACTCTGATGTACTTGTCTTGTTGCTCAGTTGTGCAGCGGGGCCACCCACTTCTCTCTCTACTCTAGTTAGAGCCTGTTTGTGCTCTCCTCTGAATGGAGTAGTACACACCATTGTAGCAAATCTTCAGTTTCTTGGCAATTTCTCGCATGGAATAGCCTTCATTTCTAAGAACAAAAATAGACTGTCGAGTTTCGCATGAAAGTTCTTTTTTTTCTGTTTAATGGAACCAACAAATATAATGCTCTAGATTCTCAACTAGCTCAAAGAAAGGTCAGGTTAATAGGTTCTCTAATCAGCCAAACTATTTTCAGCTGTGCTAACATGCTTGCACAAGGGTTTCCAAGGGTATTCTAACCATCCATTAGCCTTCTTACACAATTAGCAAACACAAAGTACCATACTGGAATGATGGTTGTTGGAAATGGGCCTCTATACGCCTATGAAGATATTGCATTACAAACCAGACGTTTGCAGATAAAATAGTCAGTATATATATATATATAATATATATTATATATTGTAGGTGTTGTACTCACTCAGATGCACAGGTCGGTGGTAATGTCCAGCACACAGTCTCAGTCTGGAGCCATACTTCTTCCTCCCAACCCACAGATCATGAGGTTTGTGGGTATCCAGAGGTGAGGTTTGTGAGTATCCAGACCCGCCCATCTCTCATAGCTACCCACAACCTGGACCCAGGTGCACCAAACGACATATTAGTTCTTATGCGCACTAAAGAAAATACTCCCGGTTACAACACAGAGAGGAGCCATCTTGTGTGACACATATCTCATTGTTACATGGCCATTAGCCTCCGTAAATACCTCCCCCTCTGCCTAAAGATGTGGGGCTTGGCACCTTCCATTACCCGACCAGCGACCCTTCTCAGTCGCCTTTGAAAGTAAACCCGTCTGTCAAAACCAGGCTCAGTCACTGAACCCTTTTGAAACCATATATCATCCGACTCCGTCACCTCCTCTGATAGAGTTGCACCATTTTCAGACCATCCTCATCCCCAGTGGTCAGTACGGTATTGTGCTTCTCTTGCCCCCATATCTACTGTCTGGTCTGACTCTTTGTCACCACCTCCGCTGAAAGGTCTCCTGCTTAGGCTACTCAGCACTGAGTTAACAAAGGAGTCCCTATTTCTAACCCTCTCATTTCCTCTTCCATTTGGCCACCTTCGGTTGTCTCTCCTTTGGCAATTTCTCCTATTGTCTTTATTAACCAGAGACCAGTCATTCCATTTATCTCTACTTCCCCTTTCTGCTTCTGGTCGAGTACTTCCAGTCTTTACAGAACCCCTTCATCTCGCTATACATTGAGTTGAAAGTGGTTGCCATCTTCTTTCCACTTCCTGTAGCTGTTTATTAATCTGCAGTCTGTCAAGTCTCAGCTGCTCTACCTCTCTTAGGTATGCCACCTGATATTCAAGAAGCATTTGGATATTTCTAAGGCTTTCCATTGATCCGACAATGATGAACGGGACCATTCCATCTTCATCAGCTACCTGGGCCTTGTCATCAGCCGGAATCCTCACTCTCGCCACACTGGACTTATTCACGATTTCCTGTTTTACTTTTACAAGTCTCCCATAACTTTCCTCACCATATTCCTGGGCACTTGTTTGATGTCTTCCACCAACACCAACCAAATTTGGGCTTTCCTTGTATGCGCCAGATGTTGAGGGGCTTCCTCATTTCTCAACAGGATCATCTGCTTCGTGCGGAGACAGTGTAGGTGCATGTCACTCAGGATAGTTACCCGCTTTACTGTGACTTCCCTAGTGACAGTACAACCAACTGCTTAGTCTCTGGTGCCCAGTTCACACTACACTCTTCCACCTCCTTCCTAAAATCTTCATGCAAAGACTCAATGGCACAAACTTCTCTCAATTCCTCGGGTACCTCTACTACACATTTGAAGAGCGAAGTCTCATCCTCTTCAGGGACTGACGGCTCCTCCTTTACCCTGGAAGTTTTCATCAAGTCCTCTGCCATCACCAGGTGATTGTCTTGTTCAGCCTCTAGCTCAAGCTCTCCCTGAGCTTCACACTCTTCAAGACACCTCACCAAGATGGGTATTTGCAGCTCAGCCCCTTTCCCACTCTGGAACTGCCGCGGTAAGTCTGCGACCAACACCTCCTTCTTGTGTAGAAGTCCCCTTAATGCTTCTTTGAGCACCTCCATATCTTCCCATATGGCCTTGTTCACTGATTGACACATTGACAGGTGATTCCTGAGCTCAGAAACTTTTTTTTCCAGCTCATCCACTCTGTGTTCAGTTGCTTGTATCAAGACTTTTTCTTGTTCGACTTGGTCTTTTACTGCCTCCAGGATGTCCGCTAGGTTCTCTGAAGCTTTCATGCTCTCATCCCCATACACCATCCCCCCAGCCTTGTCTTCTCTGGAGTCCTCACTCTCCACTTTCACAGGGTCACATGCTTCCTCATAGTTCCCTTCTTCCCCCAGGGTGCTGATTTGGTCAAAAGCCTCCCTATAGGTGGATCCACCCTTGGTCTGCTCCTCCTGAGCATCATGGACTCCTGCTCCACTGCTTTCTTCAGCAAGCATCACTTGGAGAACTTCTTGGTGGCCCTGGCTCCTTCGGCGATGGGAAGATGTACCAACCTTATTGAGCCCTCCCTTACTGGACTCCCTTTGGTTCATAGTGTCCTAGTCACCCCCGGAGTCTGTGTCACACCCCACAGTATGGTGACCCCTCAATGTGCTGTCTAAATTGGTGTCAACTCCTGCATCACTCCCAGTCATATTGTGGTTTACTTCGGGTGATGTCAGATCAGTATATTGGGCGGACACATAATAATACTAATAATAATAATCTTTATTTATATAGCGCCAACATATTCTGCAGCGCTTTACAGCTTAACAGTTTCAAACACAACAGTCATAAGTAACAACAATAGCAATACAATAATTAAAGCAAAATAAGATGACCCTGCTCGTGAGAGCTTACAATCTACAATGAGGTGGGGGAGATACAAAGTACAGGAGTGTATTTACAATGATGGTCCAGCCATCTTCAGGGGGTAGGGGGATAGATAAGGATAGTGAATGGGCTACACACAAAAACATAAAATGACTTTGATTAGTGAATGTGATAGGCCGCTCTGAACAAATGTGTATTGAGGGAGCGCCTAAAACTATGTAAATTATGGATGATCCTAATATCTTGGGGTACAGCATTCCAGAGGATTGGCGCAGCATGGGAGAAGTCTTTGAGTCGGGAGTGGGAGGTATGGATTAGTGCAGAGGTTAGTCGAAAGTAGTTTGCAGAGCGCAGTGGTCGGTAAGGGCGATAGACAGATATGAGGGAGGAGATGTAAAGGGGTGCCACACTGTGGAGAGCTTTGTGGGTGAGAACAAGTTCTTTGAATTGGATTCTATAATGAATGGGCATCCAGTGTAATGACTGGCGAAGAGCGGACGCGTCTAAATACCGATTAGCTAGATGGACAACCCTAGCTGCTGCATTAAGGATAGACTGGAGAGGGGAAAGTCGAGTGAGGGGGAGACCAATTAAAAGAGCATTACAGTAGTCCAAGCATGAGTGGATCAAGGTGACAGTAAGAGATTTTGCTGTTTCCATGGTGAGAAAAGGGGGGATTCTAGAGATGTTCTTTAGGTGTCAGCGGCACAAGCGGGCAAGAGATTGTATATGGGATGTGAATGAGAGATCGGAGTCAAACATAACACCCAGACAGCGCGCCTGCTGCCGATGTGTTATTATGGGGCTACCCACGAAGAAGGAAATGTCAGATTTAGGGAGGTTAGGAAATGGCAGGAGCAGAAGAAGTTCAGTTTTGGAGAGGTTGAGCTTCAGATAGAGAGCGGACATTTTGAGTTCAGGTATGGAGATTGGGTAGGCCACTCCAGGACCTTGAAATCCTTCTTATGTAGCCACTCCTTAGTTGCCCTGGCTGTGTGTTTCGTGTCGTTGTCCTGCTGGAAAAACAAGCCACGACCTATCTTCAATGCCCTTACTGAGGGATGGAGGTTTTTGGCCAAAATCTCATGATACATGATCCCATCCATTCTATGTTCAATGAGGTTCAGTCGTCCTGTCCCCCTTTGCAGAAAAGTACCCCAATGTATGATGTTTCCCCCACCATGCTTCATAGCTGGAACAGTGTTCTTGGGGTTGTACTCATCCTTCTTCTTTCTTCACACAGAGCAAGTGGACTTGATATCAAAAAGTTCTATTTTAGACTCATCTGACCTAGATCATCCAGTTAGTTAATGTCAAACTTCAAACAGGTCTGGACATGTGCTGCGTGAGAAGATGAACCTTGCGTGCCATGCAGGATTTTAATCAATGAGTGTGTTACTAACAGAAATGTTTGAGACTCTGGTCCCAGCTCTCTTTAAGTCATTGGCCAGGTCATTCTGTGTAGTTCTGGACTGATTCATGATCTTTCTCAGAATCATCTTTACTCTACAAGGCGAGATCTTGCACAGAGCCCCAGACTGATGAAGATCGACTGTCATCCTGTATTTCTTCTATTTTCTAATAGTTGTTGCCTTCTCACCGGGCTGCTTGTCTATTGTTCTGTAATCCATCCCAGCCTTTTGCACATCTACATTTTTGCTCCTGGTGTTGTTAGACAACTCTTTAGTCTTGACTTTGGTGGAGAGGTTGGAGTGTGTATGATTGAGTGTTTGGACAGGTGTCTTTTATACAGGTAATGAGTTCAAACAGGTGTAATTAATACAGGTAATGAGAGCAGTGTAGGAGGATTTCGTAAACAAAAACTAACAAGTTTATCAGAGCCAGAATTCTTACTGGTTGGTAGGGGATCAAATACTTATTTCATGCAATAAAATGCAATTTGATTATTTAAAAATTACACAATGTGATTTTCAATTTTTTTTTAGATTCTGTTTCTCACAGTTGAAGTGTACCTACTAGTGATGAGCGAGTATACTCGATGCTTGGGTTTTCCTGAGCACACTCGGGTGATCTCCGAGTATTTGTTAGTGCTTGGAGATTTAGTTTTCTTCACCTCAGCTGCATGATTTACGGCTGCTGGACAGCCTGAATACATGTGGGAATTCCCTAAGAAACAGGCATTCCTCACTTGCGTTCAGCCTTTATTGCAGCCGTAAATCATGCAGCTGCGGAAAGGAAAAGTAAATCTCCTAGCACTAACAAATATTCAGAGACCACCCGAGCGTGATCGGGAAAACCCGAGCAATGAGTATACTCGCTCAGCACTAGTACCTACGAAAAAAATTACAGACATCTCCATTATTTGTAGGTGGGAAAACTTGAAAAATCATCAGTGTATCAAATACTTATTTTCCCCACTGTGTGTGTATATATATATATATATATATATATATATATATATATATATACAGTTGTGCTCAAATGTTTACATACCCAGGCAGAATTTTTGCTTTCTTGGCCTTTTTTCAGAGGATATGACTGATAACACCAAAACTTTTTCTCTACTCATGGTTAGTGGTTGGGTGAAGCCATGCTACTCATTCCTATACTTGTATGCATGGCTCTTCATCCCTATCCTGGCATGCATAGCACCTCATTCCTATCCTGGTATGCATTGACTCCTCATCCTTATTCTTGTTTGCATGGCTCCTCATCCCTATCCTGGTATGCATTGCCTGCAGCAGAAAAAGTTAAAAAAATCTCTGCTCTCCCTCGCAGCGCCTTGCTCCAATGCCAGCAGCTGCAGTGGTGGGGCGATCACATGTGCCCACTGCTAAAGAGAAATGAATATTTACTGCGCTGGCAATGAATATTCTATTCTCTTCAATAGTGGGCACAGTAGCCGCAGCCGCAGCCTTCCTGCAGCAGCTGGGCAATGACGTGTGCCCGCTACTTAAGTGAATGAATGTTTACTTCACTTCATGTATTCACATGAGAGCAGAGGCTTTAGCCGCAGCACCTGGCACCTACCTCCTGTGATCCGCTGCTCTGCCAATACTACTCCCCCTCCATCTTCTGGGACCCTCACTCGTATATAACCCAAGGGGCTTTTTCAGCACAAAAAATGTGCTGAAAATTGGAATAGGGTCATATGACACATTAAACTTATTGAGAATTTCACAAGAAAAACAATGGTGTGTTTGTTTCTCATCGTTTACAGCCATTGACATGTCACAAAGGTTAACACGTGAGGAGCGTATAGAAATTGTGTTGATGTCTGGTGAATGCAATACCCGGGTCATTGCAGCAGACTTCAATGCAAGACACCCTACGCAAGAAAACTGTCACCAATCCCATGTTATATAGGTGTATCCATATAAATGGACCACCCAAAAAAGTTTGCCTCATCACTGAACATAATGTAACCTGAGGGTCCTGTTCCAATTTTTGTTTTTCCCATTCTGCAAATACAATGCGCTGCTCTGGCATCAGTCGAACATCCCTTCGGCAGATATTAGCTACTCACAAATGGCACCCTTACAAAATCCAGCTGCTGCAGCATCTCAACGAGGATGACTCCCATTCTATTCAGGTGTATAGATATACATGGCCCACTCTGTGTATATATATATATATATATATATATATATATATACATATATATATATATATATATATATAATTGTCTAAGGGGTACTTCCGTCTGTCTGTCCTTAACTTCCATAACGGAAATCCCGCGTCACTGATTGGTCTCAGCAGCTGCCTGTCATGGCTGCCGCGACCAATCAGCGACGGGCACAGTCCGATTAGTCCCTCCCCTACACTCACTGCCCGGTGCCCGCTCCATAATCCCCTCCAGCTCACACAGGGTTAATGGCAGCGGTAATGGGCCGCGGTGTAACGCACTCTGTTACCGCTGCTATTAACCATGTGTGTACCCAACTATTTACTATTGATGCTGCCTATGCAGCATCAATAGTAAAAATATGTCATGTTAAAAATAATAAAAAAAACTGCTATATTCACCATCCGCCGTCTTTCCCGCTCCTCGCGACGCTCCGGTGACAGCTCCATGCAAGAGGCAGCTTCCGGTCCCAGGGCTGGTGTGCGACAAGAACCTGCCATGACGTCACGGTCATGTGACCGTGATGTCATCACAGGTCCTGCTCATACCAGCCCTGGGACCGGAAGCTGCCGCTTGCATGGAGCGGTCACCGGAGCGTCGCGAGGAGCAAGAAAGGCGGCGGATGGTGAGTATAGCAGGACTTCAACGGGCCTTCGGAAGGTGAGTATATGTTTATTTTTTATTTTAAGTCTCTATACTACATGGCCCTGTGCTGTATACTCCGTCGCTGTACAATATACTATGTGGCTGGGCAATATACTACGTGGCTGGGCAATATAGTAGGTGGCTGGGCAATATACTACGTGGCTGGGCAATATAGTATGTGGCTGGGCAATATAGTACGTGGCTGGGCAATAGAGTACGTGGTTGGGCAATATGCTACGTGGCTGGGCAATATACTACGTGACTGGGCAATATACTATGTTGCTGGGCAAAAAACTACGTGCGCTGTGCAATATACTACATGGCTTGGCAATATAGTACGTGGCTGGGCAATATACTACGTGGTTGGGCAATATACTACGTTGCTGGGCAATATACTATGTGACTGGGCAATATACTACGTCGCTGGGCAATATACTACGTGGGCTGTGCAATATACTACATGGCTGGGCAATATACTACGTGACTGGGCAATATAATATGTGGCTGGGCAATATACTGCGTGGCTGGGCAATATAGTACGTGGCTGGGCAATATAGTACATGGCTGGGCAATATGGTACATGGTTGGGCAATATACTACGTGGCTGGGTAATATACTACATGACTGGGCAATTGTTATGACAAGGTGGTCAGGACAATAATGGACCTGGTGGTTAAGAGCACACGGAATGACCTGATAGTTACTGATAATAAAGGACGAGCTCTGGGACGTGGGAACTCTGCTGACCGCAATCCCTAATCCTATCAAACACACTAGAAATAGCCGTGGATTGCGCCTAACGCTCCCTATGCAACTCGGCACAGCCTAAGGAACTAGCTAGCCCTGAGGAAAGAAAAATAAAGCCTACCTTGCCTCAGAGAAGTTCCCCAAAGGAAAAGGCAGCCCCCCACATAGAATGACTGTGAGTAAAGATGAAAATACAAACACAGAGATGAAATAGATTTAGCAAAGTGAGGCCCGACTTACTGAACAGACCGAGGATAGGAAAGGTTACTTTGCGGTCAGCACAAAAACCTACAAAAAGACCACGCAGAGGGCGCAAAAAGACCCACCGCACCGACTCACGGAGCGGAGGCGCTCCCTCTGCGTCCCAGAGCTTCCAGCAAGCAAGACAACAATAAAAATAGCAAGCTGGACAGAAAAATAGCAAACCAAAGAAATACAAGCTGGAACTTAGCTTCTGCTGGGAAGACAGGTCACAATAACGATCCAGGATTGAACTAGACCAATACTGGAACATTGACAGGTGGCATGGAGCAAAGATCTAAGTGGAGTTAAATAGAGCAGCCTGTTAACGAATTAACCTCGTCACCTGTGGAAGGAAACTCAGAAACACAAACCAGAGGAAGTCCATGGACAGAACCAGTCGAAGTACCATTCATGACCACAGGAGGGAGCCCGACAACAGAATTCACAACAGTACCCCCCCTTGAGGAGGGGTCACCGAACCCTCACCAGAGCCCCCAGGCCGACCAGGATGAGCCAAATGAAAGGCACGAACCAGATCGGCAGCATGAACATCAGGGGCAAAAACCCAGGAATTATCTTCCTGACCATAACCCTTCCACTTGACCAGGTACTGGAGTTTCCGTCTCGAAACACGAGAATCCAAAATCTTCTCCACCACATACTCCAACTCCCCCTCAACCAACACTGGGGCAGGAGGATCAACGGATGGAACCACAGGCGCCACGTATCTCCGCAATAACGACCTATGGAACACATTATGGATGGCAAAAGAAGCAGGAAGGGCCAAACGAAATGACACAGGATTGATAACCTCAGAAATCTTATACGGACCAATGAAACAAGGCTTAAACTTAGGAGAGGAAGCCTTCATAGGAACATAACGAGACGACAACCAAACCAAATCCCCAACACGAAGTCGGGGACCCACACAGCGCCGGCGGTTAGCGTAACATTGAGCCTTCTCCTGGGACAATGTCAAATTGTTCACCACATGAGTCCAAATCTGCTGCAACCTATCCACCACAGTATCTACACCAGGACAGTCCGAAGACTCAACCTGCCCTGAAGAGAAACTAGGATGGAAACCAGAATTGCAGAAAAACGGCGAAACCAAAGTAGCCGAGCTGGCCCGATTATTAAGGGCGAACTCAGCCAACGGCAAAAAGGACACCCAATCATCCTGATCAGCAGAAACAAAGCATCTCAGATATGTTTCCAAAGTTTGATTAGTTAGTTCGGTTTGGCCATTTGTCTGAGGATGGAAAGCCGAGGAAAAAGACAAATCAATGCCCATCCTTGCACAAAAGGATCGCCAAAACCTCAAAACAAACTGGGAACCTCTGTCAGAAACGATGTTCTCCGGGATACCATGTAAACGAACCACATGCTGGAAAAATAATAGCACCAAATCAGAGGAGGAAGGCAATTTAGACAAAGGTACCAAATGGACCATCTTAGAAAAGCGATCACAAACCACCCAAATGACAGACATCTTTTGAGAGATGGGGAGATCCAAAATAAAATCCATAGAAATATGCGTCCAGGGCCTCTTTGGGACCGGCAAGGGCAAAAGCAACCCACTGGAACGAGAACAGCAGGGCTTAGCCCGAGCACAAGTCCCACAGGACTGCACAAAAGAACGCACATTCCATGACAAAGACGGCCACCAAAAGGATCTAGCCACCAAATCTCTGGTACCAAAGATTCCAGGATGCCCAGCCAACACTGAACAATGAATCTCAGAGATAACTCTACTAGTCCATCTATCAGGGACAAACAGTTTCTCCGCTGGGCAACGGTCAGGTCTATCAGCCTGAAATTTTTGCAGCACCCGCCGCAAATCAGGGGAGATGGCAGACAAAATTACCCCCTCTTTGAGAATACCCGCCGGCTCAGGAACACCCAGAGAGTCAGGCACAAAACTCCTTGACAGGGCATCAGCCTTCACATTCCTAGAGCCCAGAAGGTAGGAAACCACAAAATCAAAACGGAAGAAATATAATGACCATCGAGCCTGTCTCGGATTCAACCGTTTGGCAGACTCAAGATAAGTCAAATTCTTGTGATCTGTCAAGACCACCACGCGATGCTTGGCTCCTTCAAGCCAATGACTCCACTCCTCGAATGCCCACTTCATGGCCAACAACTCACGATTACCAACATCATAATTACGCTCAGCAGGCGAAAACTTTCTAGAAAAGAAAGCACATGGCTTCCTCACCGAGCCATCAGAAATTCTTTGCGACAAAACAGCCCCTGCTCCAATCTCAGAAGCATCAACCTCAACCTGAAACGGGAGCGAAACATCTGGCTGGCACAACACAGGGGCAGAAGAAAAACGACGCTTCAACTCCTGAAAAGCCTCTACAGCTGCAGAAGACCAATTGACCACATCAGCACCCTTCATGGTCAAATCAGTCAACGGTTTAGCAACAGTAGAAAAATTAGCGATGAAGCGCCGATAAAAATTAGCAAAGCCCAGGGACTTTTGCAGGCTCTTCACAGATGTCGGCTGAGTCCAATCGTAAATGGCCTGGACTTTAACAGGGTCCATCTCGATAGTAGAAGGGGAAAAAATGAACCCCAAAAATGAAACCTTCTGAACTCCAAAGAGACACTTTGACCCCTTCACAAACAAGGAATTCGCACGAAGGACCTGGAACACCATTCTGACCTGCTTCACATGAGACTCCCAATCATCCGAAAAGACCAAAATATCATCCAAATACACAATAAGGAATTTATCCAGGTACTCTCGGAAGATGTCATGCATAAAGGACTGAAATACTGATGGAGCATTGGAAAGCCCGAATACAGGGCCGGCGTCAGCACGTTGCGTACTGGGTCAAATGCCGGGGCCCTGAACAAATGGGGGGGCCCACTCGTGGCCAGGATACCAGGGAGCCCGGGCTGCTCACTCAGCAGCTTCGCCACTACTTGAGCTGAGCCGTCACTTAAATAAACATGGCCGCGCACAGTGCACGCTGCTGCAGCGATGTCTCTGCTTCTGCTAGTAATGACGCGGCCGGGTGGACACACAAGCAAAGTTAAAGGCACAGTGTCTGC
This sequence comes from Ranitomeya imitator, assembly GCF_032444005.1. Lineage (NCBI taxonomy): Eukaryota > Metazoa > Chordata > Amphibia > Anura > Dendrobatidae > Ranitomeya > Ranitomeya imitator. The sequence continues at coordinate 945,055,123 of NC_091282.1, forward strand.
CTGACCGCATCATTAGTAACAGACACAGCTGCAGCGTGCACTGTGGGTGGCCATGTATGTTTAAGTGACGGCCATCGATCAAGCAGCGCTCCCTCCACAGCCACATGCCAGAGGAGGGGGGAGTCTGGAGAGATACGGGAGCAGTCTGCTGAACGATCATTTTCCTGGTGTGTCTGGATGGATAAAACACTGACTGGAGATTTGGCCCATAATCAATAAATTAAGGTAGAGAACTGTGAATGTTCCCAGATAAGAAACGCTTCCATAGCAAAACTAAAAAATGGAGCAAGAGGGTCGACCATCCCACAAGCTTTGGCAATATGTGTATGTCTGCGTATTGTGTGTGTGTGCATGTCTGCGTATTGTGTGTGTGTGCATGTCTGAGTGCTGTGTGCGTGTGTGCATGTCTGAGTACTGTATGTGTGTGCAGCATGCCTGCGTACTGTATGTGTATGTCTGCGTATTGTGTGTGTGTGTATGTCTGCGTATTGTGTGTGTGCATGTCTGCGTATTGTGTGTGTGTGTGCATGTCTGCGTATTTGTGTGTGTGCATGTGTGTGTGTGTGTGTGTGTGAGTGCGCATGTCTGCGTACTGTAGATGTGTGTGTGTGTGTGTGTGTGTGTGTATGTCTGCGTATTGTGTGTGTGCATATCTGCCTATGTGAAGGATGAGGCGGAAGGCTAGGCCCTATGTAGTATATCTATATTTCTCCTCCGTATCTGTGCATCATGAATCGTGGTATGTGGGCCCACTGAGACTCTTTTGCCCGGGGCCCACAAAATCCTGGAGCCGGCCCTGCCCGAATGGCATAACCAGGTACTCAAAATGGCCCTCGGGCGTATTAAATGCTGTTTTCCATTCATTGCCTTGTTTAATACGCACAAGATTATACGGCCCTCGAAGATCTATCTTGGTGAACCAACTAGCCCCTTTAATACGAGCAAACAAATCAGACAGCAACGGCAAAGGATACTGAAATTTGACTGTAATTTTATTAAGAAGGCGGTAATCAATACAAGGTCTCAAAGAACCATCCTTCTTGGCCACAAAAAAGAAACCTGCTCCTAACGGTGATGACGACGGGCGAATATGACCCTTCTCCAAGGATTCCTTTATATAACTCCGCCTAGCGGCGTGTTCTGGCACAGATAAATTGAACAATCGGCCCTTAGGAAACTTACTACCAGGAATCAAATTAATTGCACAATCGCAATCCCTATGAGGAGGTAGGGCACTAGCTTTGGGCTCATCAAATACATCCCGATAATCCGACAAAAACTCTGGAACTTCAGAAGGAGTGGAAGACGAAATAGACAAAAATGGAACATCACCATGTACCCCCTGGCAACCCCAGCTGGACACAGACATAGAAATAGGAACAGAAAATGCAGCAGCACTCACCCATCTGTGGTCCAAAGCTTTATTCAAAACATGAAAAAGTACAGCCTTACGGTCCGAGGGAGTGCAGATGAACGGGAGGTGAGCAGGTGAACGACGACGGCCATTTCGCGCTGATCCAAGTGCTTCTACGGGTCCTTCTATGGACCCGTAGAAGCGCTTGGATCAGCGCGAAACGGCCGTCGTCGTTCACCTGCCCACCTCCCGTTCATCTGCACTCCCTCGGACCGTAAGGCTGTACTTTTTCTTGTTTTGAATAAAGCTTTGGACCACAGATGGGTGAGTGCTGCCGCATTTTCTGTTCCTATTTACATGTTTGCATCTATCTTCCATGCGAGCACCCCCTGCACTGAAGTCAGCCTGTCACCACTCACCGCTGCTGATCTGCCGAAAGAAGGAAGGCTGTGCAGCTCACTTTTTTTCTTTTTTTTCTTTTTTTTTTTTCTTTTTTTTCTTTTGTTTTGGACACAGACATAGATTTCCAGTCCAATACTGGATTATGAACCTGTAGCCATGGCAACCCCAAAACGACCACATCATGCAGATTATGCAACACCAGAAAGCGGATATTCTCCTGATGTGCAGGAGCCATGCACATGGTCAATTGGGTCCAGTACTGAGGCTTATTCTTGACCAAAGGCGTAGCATCAATTCCTCTCAATGGAATAGGATACTGCAAGGGCTCCAAGAAAAAACCACAGCGCCTAGCATACTCCAAGTCCATCAAATTCAGGGCAGCGCCTGAATCCACAAATGCCATAACAGAATAGGATGACAAAGAGCAAATCAGAGTAACGGACAATAGAAATTTAGACTGTACCGTACCAATGGTGGCAGACCTAGCGAACCGCTTAGTGCGCTTAGGACAATCGGAGATAGCATGAGTGGAATCACCACAGTAAAAACATAGCCCATTCCGACGTCTGTGTTCTTGCCGTTCAGCTCTGGTCAAAGTCCTATCACATTGCATAGGCTCAGGCCCATGCTCAGATAGTACCGCCAAATGGTGCACAGCTTTACGCTCACGCAAGCGTCGATCGATCTGAATGGCCAAGGACATAGACTCATTCAGACCAGCAGGCATGGGAAATCCCACCATGACATCCTTAAGGGCTTCAGAGAGACCCTTTCTGAAGATTGCTACCAGGGCACATTCATTCCACTGAGTGAGCACAGACCACTTTCTAAACTTCTGACAATATATCTCCGCTTCATCCTGACCCTGACACAGAGCCAGCAAGATTTTCTCTGCCTGATCCACTGAATTAGGTTCGTCATAAAGCAATCCAAGCACCAGAAAAAATGCATCAACATCACGCAATGCCGGATCTCCTGGCGCAAGAGAAAATGCCCAGTCTTGAGGGTCACCACGTAACAAGGAAATAATGATCTTTACTTGTTGAACAGGGTCACCTGAGGAGCGAGGTTTCAAGGCAAGAAACAATTTACAATTATTTTTGAAATTCAAGAAATTAGATCTATCACCAAAAAACAAATCAGGAATTGGAATCCTAGGCTCTGACATCGGATTCTGAACCACTAAATCTTGAATGTTTTGTACCCTTTTAGTGAGAATGTCCATCCAAGAGGACAGACCTTGAATGTCCATGTTTACACCTGTGTCCTGAACCACCCAGAGGTAAAGGGGAAAAGAGAGACAAAACACAGTGCAAAGAAAAAAAAATGGTCTCAGAACTTCTCTTATCCCTCTATTGAGATGCATTAGTACTTTGGGCCACCTGTACTGTTATGACCTGGTGGTCAGGACAATAATGGACCTGGTGGTTAAGAGCACACGGAATGACCTGATAGTTACTGATAATAAAGGACGAGCTCTGGGACGTGGGAACTCTGCTGACCGCAATCCCTAATCCTATCAAACACATTAGAAATAGCCGTGGATTGCGCCTAACGCTCCCTATGCAACTCGGCACAGCCTAAGGAACTAGCTAGCCCTGAAGAAAGAAAAATAAAGCCTACCTTGCCTCAGAGAAGTTCCCCAAAGGAAAAGGCAGCCCCCCACATATAATGACTGTGAGTAAAGATGAAAATACAAACACAGAGATGAAATAGACTTAGCAAAGTGAGGCCCGACTTACTGAACAGACCGAGGATAGGAAAGGTTACTTTGCGGTCAAGCCAGGCTTGAAAAAGGCTCAGTGTGAGCCGAAACGTCGCACAGAGATGTGGGTTCAATAAAAGTCACATTTTTACCTGCATGAGGATTTGGAGTGCTGCCTTCATTTGCTGTTTTTTGTATTTATGTGGGCAGATGAGTGGACCATTCTGCCCAGGAGGCCAGGCACCCACCGGTGAGCATTGTGCTATTCCAATTTTTACGTTTTATATATATATATATATATATATATTTATTTATTTATTATAGTCATGGCCGAAATTGTTCCAGAAAATGAAATATTTTTCTAGAAAATGTTTCGATTACACATGTTTAGTCATAATCATTTTTTTCCTCTGTGTGTATTGGGACAACACAAAAAAACACCCTTTGGCACCCTCAACTTAATATCTGGTTGCACATCTTTGGAATAGATAACTTCAATCATTCACTTCCTATAACCATCAGCAAGCTTAATACACAAATCATCAGGAATTTTAGACCATCCTTCTTTTGCAAACTGCTCCAGGTCTCTCATATTTGAAGGGTGCCTTTTCCCAACAGCAATTTTAAGATCCTTTCACAGGTGTTCAATGGTATTTATATCTGGACTCATTGCTGGCAACTTCAGAACAATTCAGAGCTTTGTTGACATCCATTTCTGGGTGTTTCTTGAAGTATGTTTAGGGTCATTGTTCTACTGGAAGACCCATGAGCTAGGAAGCAAAACCAGCTTTCTGACACTGGGCACTACATTACAACCCCAAATCCTTTGGTAATCTTCAGAATTCATGATGCCTTGCACACATCCAAGGCACCCAGTGCTAAAAGCAGCAAAACATCCCAAAAACTTCTTTGATCTTCCACCATATTTGACTATAGGTACTGTGTTTTTTTCTTTGTAGGTCTCATTCTGTTTTCGGTAAACTGTAGAATGATGTACTTTACCAGTTTTATCTTGGTTTAATCTTTCCACAAGATCAATTCCCAGAAAGATAAAGCCGAACTGAAGAAATATGGAACCCGCACTGCCGTAATTAGTTAGACCCTTGTGATTCAGGGGTATATGTAATGTACCGTATATGCCTTTTCTCAAAAGAAAACGTCAATCGCCATGAGCATTCCACCTGGGTGCTGCTTCAGAGAAAAAACAGTTCATATAGAAGTATCCAAAAGGAAAAAAGTGAGAGCGCACTCACCGGTGGTGAACTTCAGCGATTTATTTACACATAGTTACGTGATGCAGGGAGGGTGGTGAACACACGCAGGACTGCTCACTCACTTACATTTTGGCAAACTGCAGTTTAGATTTTCTTCATCAATGTGTCAGCAGTGGGGTCCTCCTGGGTTTCCTGTGAAAGCATTTCTTTTAATTCAAATGTTGACGGATAGTTTGCACTTTCACTGATGCTGATGCATTGCATTCTGAGCCTGCAGGACAGCTTTGAGTTTCTTTGGAATTTGATTGGGACTGCTGATCAACCATCCAGTTTATCCTGCATTGCAACATTTTGCAATTTTTTTTTCTGTACGTCCAGGGAGATTAGCTATAGTGCCATTGGTTGTAAATGTCTTGATTATGTTTCACACTGTGGACAAAGGAACATACAGGTTTCTGCAGATGGACTTGTAACCTTAAGATTGTTGATATGTTTTGACAATTTTGGCTCTCAAGTCCTCAGACAGTTCTTGTTTCCCCTTTCTGTTCTCCATGCTTAGTGTGGCACACACAGACACAATGCAAAGATTGAGTCAATTTCTCCCCTTTTTATCTGGTTTTAGGTGTAATTTTCATATTGCACACATCTGTTACTTGCTACACGTGAGTTTGAGCGAGGATCATATGCTTGAAACAAAGTTGTTTGCCCACAATTTTGAAAAGGTGCCAGCATTTTTTTCCGACTCATTTTTGTGGTTTTGTGTAAACTTGCATCTGATTTACCTTTTTTCTCTTTGCTTTTTTTGTGTTTTTCCAATACACACAAAAGAAATAAACATGTGTATAAGAAAATGCGTAATTGCAATAATTTTATGGGAGAATTTTTTGTTTTTAAATCATAATGACAACCCAGTTTTGAACTTGAATAGCATTACAGATAAAGTCTGGCACTCTATTAAATGTGATGGTAGTGATATTTACTCATGCATTTCAATTCAAAATGTAAAATGTCATGTTTCCATCCAGAATACTAGATTTTAATAAGAAACACAGATTGAACATAGGTGAAGCAACAATAGATACAGAAAGATGATTATGCTATGCCACACTTTTGGCATTGCTATATGTATAGAGTGGGACCCTATCCAAGCACTTAAATGCCAGAAGTTCCCAAATGTACATAGCTATAGTTAGATATGTATAATTCTTGTCTCATTAGTCTATTGCCAACAGCAGAAAGTTTACAAAGTTTCCTAATAAAACTAATTTACAATGAAGATTGACTTGCTAATTGTGAATGTGACTGCATAGAAATGAGTGAATCTTTAGAAATTTAAATTTGCTAGGTTCGCTAAATGGTTCTGAAAAATTAAATTTTTGATGAACTGATTTTACTGGATCCGTAAGTATTGCAAAGCCTTCAACTGCCCTGAAAAGATGTGTATAACACTCTGAGGTCATCTAGCAAAATACCTTATCCCTTTCTCTAATGCAAACACAGCCCTTGTAATATCAAAGCAACCTTAACATATATGGCTGTGGATAAATGAATGGTAACCTGTAGTAATCAAGAAGCTGTATAATAACATTGTAGTAAAAGATTTTTGTGCTTTTAAAATGTAAAAATAATAAAAAAAAGTTCTCATTTTGGAGTGCCGTACTGATATTTAAATACAGATATTGTTCACATAAGAAACTATAACTTTGATAAGTGGTGGTCCAAAAATGATCTCTTTTAGGAAGTAAAATCAGGTATGTTTTGTGGAATATTAAGAAGCTATAGCTTTCTTACAAACCTTCCAAAAGAAGTATTTCTTTTTGGGAGCACAAACAGTTTTGCTACTTGGAAAATGAAAAAGCAATGCTTTCTTAAAAAGATGTGCAAAACATGATCCCAATCTTTTTGTAGTCAGCATGCTGTTCACTGAAATGAAGAAACAATGACTTTTAACAATCCATCCAAATGTTATCCTTTTTTCAAAAGCAGCAACAGGTTTGTTGATTGGAAACTATAAAAGCAATAGCTTTTTAATAAGCTAGTCAAAAATTGTCCTTTTTTGAGAGCAGTTTGTTTACCGTATGCAGGGTAGAGTTCCCAACAGCAGTTCTGTTTAACTATATAACCCAATGAACAGGCAAGAGATATGTGTCTGACTATTGCCAGTGGCAGTGGTATAGAAAATGATGGAACAAGTAAGGAGATTTCGGGCTGCAAAATGCCAGCACTGGCAGCCCCCGTAGCAGTACAGTATGTAGAACACTTTGAACAAGCAGTAGATGTGTGGCTGACTGGCTCTCTATTGGCAATGGAAGTAGCAGTAACAGCAGCAGCAGAACAGTATCCAACGTGATGGATATGCAGCAGATGTGCAACTTTGTAAGGCCTGAAGCCAGGTATGGACTGGGGCTGAAATTCAGACCTGGCATTTGAAATCACACAGGCCCATGTTGTCCCCGTCCCCAAGCACCAGATGAAATCTATTATTAATATTACTCTGGATGGAGGAAAGGAAGATTTTCTACAACACCAATATTTCTAATGATACCTGTGGCCTGCTGGGGTGATGGAGTCAGCGATTTTGTGCTCCATCACAACTCTTAACAGTATGGGTGTCTTGAGAACACCAATTCTGTTAACAATGAAGCAGACAAGGCAGCCCATGACCTTAAAGGGCCTTCTGGCATTTGCCAGAATTGCCAGATGGCCAGTCCGGCCCTGCCTGAAGCAGCAGCAGAGTATACATTTCACATGATAGTCAGTGAGAAGATGCCTTGATGTGTGGAGACACTGTTACCGGCAGCAGCAGATGTAGATATAGACCACAATGAACATGTAGGCAATGCTTTGGAGGATCTAATCATTATCAGTATCCATAGGTGTATGAAAATCCACAGTGATCCATGCATGATTCATTTTGAGAAATGAAAGGTTATCCTCACTTGCAGGAGACAATCTGGTCCATTTGTATGCCTCTCTGACATTACAATGAAGGCTGGACAATTGTACAAACTGGGACAGTTCTTAGTAACTGTAGGCAGACCGATCGTGGCAATCTAGGCTAGTTCTTGCCATTGGTCCAATTTGTTCACTTTGCACTCTATGGAGTTTAGGCTCAGCTAATTTGCCAGAGAAAGGACACCGTGCAGATACTGTGGATAGTAAAGATAGGTCTCTTGGTCGGACACGCAGTCGGCATTTGTCTGTTTCACATAGCAGGGAATATAACTTATCCAGGTAATGTCATCCCACAAGCAATTATGCATGTGTATTGCCATGCTTGCTAGCATGAACAAGGTTATTCTTAGTTTGCCTCATACTATTCCACAGCGATGGTTGGTGATTAGTGTTGAGCATTCCGATACCGCAAGTATTGGGTATTGGCCGATATTTGCGGTATCGGAATTCCGATACCGAGTTCCGATATTTTTGTGATATCAGGAATCGGTATCGGGATTAAGATTCATGTGTAAAATAAAGAATAAAAATAAAAAATATTGATATACTTACCCTCGGACGCGCCCTGGTTGTCACATGACCGCTCAGCGACCAATCACAAGCCGCGACGTCATCAAAGGTCCTTAACGCGCTCATTCTTAGAAAGGGAAGCATGGCGATTGCAGCGGTGACAACCGGGGCGCGTCCGAGGGTAAGTATATCAATATTTTTTATTTTCATTCTTTATTTTACACATGAATATGGATCCCAGGGCCTGAAGGAGAGTTTCCTCTCCTTCAGACCCTGGGAACCATAGAAAATACCTTCCGATATTTGTGTCCCATTGACTTGTATTGGTATCGGATATCGGCGATATCCGATATTTTTCGGATATCGGCCGATACCATCCGATACCGATACTTTCAAATATCGGACGGTATCGCTCAACACTATTGGTGATCATAGCCAGCTTCATCATTTTCATTATTAATTTCACAATGACTGAGTCACATTCCCTGCTTGTGCCTCCATGTTCTCCTTCAAATCCTTTTGTATGAGACACTGTTCCTGAGGGTCCCAATAGCCTCAGAGTGACGATGAACATTTAGGAATTGCTGTTCTTTTACCACTCCTTGTTGCATCCTTTTGAGTTTTTTTTCCACTATAAATCAGATGGGGGAGTGAGGGAGTTTGATTCCGCAGTTGTAACTACTGACAAATTTAGCAGCATTTTGAAGGATCTCAGTAGGCTACAGAAATCCCTCATCAGCTGCAAATGGCAGATTACAAGGCCCAGTTTTCAGACTACACTATATAATCAGTCAAGACTTTCTGCTGCTCATATACAAGCTCCAGTATGTACAGCATTGAATTCTATTACATTGTAACATTAGAAATCAGATAGTGCTCAGGCAAACCATACTGTTTAAATAATTTTGACTGTAAGTATAATTTTTATTTTACTTACTGACAAGGCGCTTGATAAGACCATAGTTAACAAAAAATTAGGGATTGATTCCTGGTTTGTGCCCTTTCAAACCCATTGAGGCAGTAATGAAAACTAACAATTGAAGTAAAAAAAAAAGTCCAGCTCACCTTAATGGACACCCTTTGGTGTTCAGGGCACAGGAAATGCTATGTCAAGGCATGGAGCAATCAAAAACAAGAGAAGTCCAGCTAAACAAACTTCTTTCTTTATTCATTAAAAGTGCTCAGCAGAGGGTAAAACAACATCAGCGTTGATAGTTACATGATATGCAACATCAACGCGTTTCAGGTGGCTCTGCACCCTTAATGATGATATAATACTCTCCTCATATCCTCCCTACAGTATAATGCACTCCCCATAGTCCTCAATACAGTATAATGCATCCCATAGGCCTCCATATTGTATAATGTACCCCCATAGTCCTCCTGTATAATGCAGCCCCTTTCATAGAGTATAATGCTGCCCACTCATAGAGTATAATGATGCCCTCTCATAGAGTATATTGCAGCCCCCTCGTAGACTATAATGCAGCCTCCCTCATAGAGTATAATTCAGCCCCCTTCACAGAGTATCATGCATCCCCCTCATTGAGTATAATGCAGCCCCCCTCATAGCATACAATGCAGCCCCCTCAGAGTATTATACAGCAACCTTATAGAGAGTAATGCAGCCCCCCTCATAGAGTATAATGCAGTCCCCACTGTTATGAACAGGTAATTCAGGACCACAATGGACCTTGAAGTTCAGAGCACACAAGGTGACCTGACATTTACCAAAAACATAGGACGAGCTCTGAGACGTGGAAACTCTGCTGACCGCAATCCCTAATCCTATCACACCACACTAGAGGTAGCCGTGGATTGCGCCTAACGCTCCCTATGCAACTCGGCACAGCCTGAGAAACTAACTAGCCCTGAAGATAGAAAAATAAGCCTACCTTGCCTCAGAGAAATTCCCCAAAGGAAAAGGCAGCCCCCCACATATAATGACTGTGAGTAAAGATGAAATACAAACACAGAGATTAAATAGATTTAGCAAAGTGAGGCCCGACTTACTGAATAGACCGAGGATAGGAAAGATAGCTTTGCGGTCAACACAAAACCCTACAAACAACCACGCAGAGGGGCAAAAAGACCCTCCGCACCGACTAACGGTACGGAGGTGCTCCCTCTGCGTCTCAGAGCTTCCAGCAAGCAAGAAAAACCAATATAGCAAGCTGGACAGAAAATATAGCAAACAAAAATAACACAAGCAGAACTTAGCTTATGCAGGATAGACAGGCCACAGGAACGATCCAGGAGGAAGCAAGACCAATACTAGAACATTGACTGGAGGCCAGGATCAAAGCACCAGGTGGAGTCAAATAGAGCAGCACCTAACGACTTAACCTCATCACCTGAGGAAGGAAACTCAGAAGCCGCAGTACCACTCTCATCCACCAAAGGAAGCCCATAGACAGAACCAGCCACAGTACCACTCACGACCACAGGAGGGAGCTTGGCCACAGAATTCACAACACCCCACATAAAGTGTAATGCAGCCACCCGCCACCCCATAGAGTATAATGCAGCCCCCCACACACACATGCATCAGAAGCAGAGTAGGAGAGTTTAGAGATGGAGTGTTATCTGATGCTCTCTCCTCAATCATTGCTTTCAACTTGACTGTATCAGCATCTATGATGCCGATAAGTTGAGTGCATGATGCGGGGGGAGGGGTTGACTCAGGGGCCCCATAGTGGCTGGGGTAGCAGGGCCCCTTTGCAGATGCCTAGTCTGCCTGCCCTTTATGCCGGCCCTGCCTACAGGGCAATGCGTGAAAAAGTGATTGCCCCATAAATTGAATAATTGGTTGAGCCACGCTTAGCAGCAACAGCTGCATTAAAGCCTTTGTGATAACTGCCAATGAGTCTTTTACAACGCTTTGGAGGAATTTTGGCCCACTCATCTTTGCAGAATTGTTTTAATCCAGCCACACTGGAGAGTTTTCCCAGCATGAACCACCTTTTTAAGGTCATGCCACAGTATCTCAAACGAATTAAGCTCAGGACTAGGCCACTTGTTTTTCTTAAGCCATCCAGAAGTGGACTTGCTGGTGTGCTTTGGATCATTGTCCTGCTACATAACTCAAGTGCTCTTCAGCTTGAGGTCAGGAACAGATGAATCGACATTCTCCTTCAGGATTTTTTGGTAGATAGTTGAATTCATGGTTCCAGGACCAAAAGCTGCAAAACAGCCCCAGATCATCATACTACTGACACCATACTTTACTGTTGGTTTGATGTTCCTTTTCTGAATTGCTGTGTTACTTCTACTCCAGATGTAATGGGACACACACCTTCCAAAAAGTCCAACTTTTGTCTCTCTCCAGTTCACAGAATTTTCTCCCATGTTTTCTGGCAAAACTGGGACACATTTTCTTATTGAGCAACAGTGGTTTTTATCTTGGAAGTCTGCCATCCATGATTGGCATAATAATGGTTTCCCTGGATGCCCTCTTGTCTAATTTTTGGATTGATCTGATCTCTTTTGGACTGTTTTGTTTACAAATATTATTATTATGGTGCTTGAACCCTCTAGGTTCAAGCAACATATTGTAATCCGATTTCTTATATTTTATTATTATTCTACTTCTTCTTCTCTGAGCTTTCTGCAAATAATGCGGCCCGAACCGCTCGGCTCAGAGACCCCATTCAGGTGGCTTTTCGAAGCCCTCGGTGGGGACAGGTGTGCTATGTATTGTTGGAGTCGATTCGATTTGTAGTTTTTTAAAAAACTGCATTTTAAGCAAAAATTTTCCCATAGGAATTATTGGTGACCTTTCCATGACCCCCAACTGACATGGATTGAAACCACAGCGCAGGTGCGCTGACCTTACAAAGATGGCAGCTATGCAAATGTACGGTGTCCATTTTAGGACATGATCATTTGTTAAAGTCAAACATCAGAATAATGTGACTCTGACTCGTGACTCTGACTCGTGACTACTGAGGGGCCAAATGTGCCAAAGTGGCTACCAAGTTGCCAAAGTGGCTACCAAGTGGCCAAAGGTTACCGAGGTACCGAATGCACCAAAGTGGCTACCAAGTGGCCAAAGTGGCTGCCGAGGTGCCGAATGTGCCAAAGTGGATACCAAGTGGCCAAAATGGCTACCAAGTGGCCAAAGTGGCTACCAAGGTGCAGAATTTGTCAAAGTCGCTACCAAGTGGCCAAAGTGGCTACCAAGGTTCCGAATGTGCCAAATTGGCTACCAAGTGGCCAAAGTGGCTACAGAGGTGCCGAATGTGCCAAAATGGCTACCAAGTGGCCAAAGTGGCTACCGAGGTGCCGAATGTGCCAATGTGGCTAGCAAGTGGCCAAAGTGGCTACCAGTCAACACCTCATACACTGCTGTAAAGCTGGCAGCCATCTTCAAGCACCATGTATTTCCTTCAGGAAATGCCCATCTAGTGTTAAATGTCATTCTTGCCTGCCATCCGGTGGTGCTAAAAAAAACATTTCTGGTTCACCATCATGCATCTTACTGGTGTATAAGTTTTGCACATTGTATCTTTTTTATCCTAAGCTTTCCAGTTTTTATGTTTGTTTTTATCACACCTCTCTCTAACCCAATTGTTGTTGTGGTGCGTTTTTCCATTACCATCTAATGGGTATAAAACACAAAGCTAATAAAGATGCTTTATTTGGGATGGTTGCAAATGTTTTTTTTTTTTGCATTTTTTCTGGCATTTTGGAGACAGATATTTTGAGTAAATCAATATGAATGTATAAAGCATGTTACAAGCAGAATGTTTTTGGTGCTTTTTTGGTCCTTGATTTATTTTACTAACACAGCGTGGTCTAGGTGTGGTTTGTTTTTCATGCGTTTTCCCACATAATTCTCTGTCAGAAAAAAATCTCATGAAAAATACACGTGCATTGAAAAAATAAATAAATACAAAAGTTGCAAAAAAGTATGTTTGAAGGAAGCCATAATCTGTTTCTGTACTAAGACCTGGTCTAGGCTCAATAGCCAATGATGTATGCTGATAATATATTACCTTGAGGTTTTTTAAAGTAAATGGCAATATATTTTCTTTATTCATATAGCTAAGAGAAGATAATAAGTCTATTTGTGTTGTTTAACTTTCACTTGAATCCAGAATTCCATGATATAAAATAAGTGTCAAATCTTTAGAAAAGAAGCACATAGTTGGTTATCATTTCCACAAAACAAGGCTGTTAGGATGCAGAAGGAATTGCCAATGCTGCATAGTCTGTTTACACCAAAATGCATTACAATTATATTGAAAGTAGTTTTTCAATTAACTTAAACAATGTAATAACTTTAAAAGAGTAATTAAAGTCCACTGCACATTGACAATGACGTGTAAGACTGAATTTTAAGTAGATCTTATGGCAATAATTGCATGCGGAATGTAATACAGATTTCCAAGTTTCTTTTCATCCTGAAAAAGTGATCAGGGTTGAAAATAAGCAATTAGAATGGAAATTAGTAAATCTTTTTATTTAATATTAAGTACAGACTTGGAAAAATGTACAAAGCACTTTTTTGGGACAGCATACTGATGGTGGCCAGTTATATTATCAGCTAAGGTTGCATTATGTTTTGTCATTTTATTTAAAATAGGGTCTTTCATTGATCAGAACTAGAGATGGCCGAACCTGAACAGTAAAGTTCTGGGTCTGTACCTGACATCTAGTGTCCATGCACGGACCCTGAACACGGACTTTTCCAAGAAGTCCGTGTTACTGTTTGGGTTCGGCATCCTGAACATTGGCTGTTTCCCATACTATCATCTGTGTGACAGTGCAAGAAACACTGGCAGCTCTGAATGGCAGTAAGTTAAATACCGCTATTGAAAGAGATGCATTTCCCATTCTGTCAGATGACAGCATGAGCCAGCAGCTTTGACCGGCGGTAAAAAGATTACCGCCTGTCACAGGCACTGACTGATGACTGAGTGCTATTCTCATCAGCATTCGCATACGATTGCTGATAACAGTGAGATCAGTTTCCGCTGAAGGGGGCATTCATCAGCTGTTGCCTGTGCTATAAATACATTTTTTTTTAAAATGGCATCTGGCCTCTTCTATTTTTGATAACCAGTGCAGGCAAATCTGAGAGCTGCAGGCTACAGCTCTCAGCTGTCACCTTTATCATGACTAGTTATCAAGAGTAGTGGGGTCCCACACCATTTTTTAAAAGTATTTAAATGAATAATTTAAAAAAATCGTAAGGGGGTTCTTCCATTTTTGATAACCAGCCAAGCTAAAGCAGACAGCTGGGGGCTGGACTTTTCAGACTGGTAAGGGGCCACAGATATTGCTCAGCCCAGCCTCAAAATAGCAGCCCGTAGTCGCCACAAGAATGTTGCAACAATTAGATGCACCAATTCTGGTGCTTTGCCTCTGGCTCTTTCCACTTGCCCTGGTGTGGTGGCATGTGGGCTAATAGGTTTGGGGTTAATGTCAGTTGTTTTATTGTTTTATGACCACTGACATCAAGCCCAGGAGTTAGTATTGGAGAGGCATGTATAAAAAGCACAGCAAGTCCTTTATTTGAAATAAAAACACTGACACTTCATTTGAAATAAAAAAGCACAGTTATACTCACTTTTAAGCCTAATAAACTGAAGCCCATGTCACCTGTAAAAGACAGAAAATAATAAACAATCATAATACTCATCTTTACATCTGATCCACCGATCAGGTTTGGGGTTAATGTCAGTTGTTTTATTGTTTTATGACCACTGACATCAAGCCCAGGAGTTAGTATTGGAGAGGCATGTATAAAAAGCACAGCAAGTCCTTTATTTGAAATAAAAACACTGACACTTCATTTGAAATAAAAAAGCACAGTTATACTCACTTTTAAGCCTAATAAACTGAAGCCCATGTCACCTGTAAAAGACAGAAAATAATAAACAATCATAATACTCATCTTTACATCTGATCCACCGATGCTCATGTCCTCTTTGCTATCCTTCAGAATCAGCCACGATAAAGCTAATTGCTGAGGGCTAGATATACTGTTTATTAAAAATAGAAGAGACCCCACATCATTTTTGAAATGCATTTATTTAACTATCTATTGCACAAGCACTGGCTAATTAACACTCCCATCAGTAACGCCTGCTATATAAATGACCACAATGTCGCTCTTTACTAGCCTCTTAACCTAGCTGCAAGTAATCCGAACAATCCACTTGTTGCTATAATTTAAATAAAATATAAAATTGTGAACCAGCGCTTAGGAGGAGGTATGGGGATTATCTTAGTGCTCCCTCTGTTGGTGATTCTAGAGTAATATGCATAGAAACCACTCAACCTAATGTGATAGTTTGCACAGAATGGTTTAGTAGCCATGTAGTGCCTTCATACAAGAATAAAATTAGACATGTACATTTGTTTAACATTTTGAGCATTAAAGCACACACATAAAGCTAGAGTTCCAATGCAGGTGGATATATTTTCCTATATGAAAATTGAAAAGGTCCTAATTTGCATATGATATGGCCACAAAATCAGGCTTGAGGTTTAGCAGTATTCCCCACTAAAAACAATTAGTAGCAGACAATATACAACCAGCAGGGATATATTTGCTCAACAATACCTTTTGGAATACTGCATGCATCTGATCGACACGTGGGAGTCCACTATTTCTTGTAGGTCAATGAAGTGACAGCAGGGGTATATTTTCTGAGCAGTGTCTCTTTAATGTGCTGTGTGCATGGTATCAACACATGGTTATCCACTTTTTCCTATAATGAACAGGTGTGATTATCACGTAACTAGCAGGATATCTAAGTACAGTCACACTGCAATAGTTCATTGACACTATACAAGTGGAGTGCTATATATGTCCAATATATCGTCATTGTCTAAGTCAAAGGAATTTAAATCTCAACCATAAGAATGCAGTGGAAGGACAACCTCCTGATCCAACAAGTTTTACCTTGTGGAAGCTTGCAGTGGGAGAACGCTGTCTTGCGGTTGCAACCTGCTTCTTTTGGGGCATTACCTTTGATGTTTCACATAACAGAAGTTCCCCGGCTGGTAGCATGAGTGTGAAGACAGAGGAGTCTGGCAGAGAGAAGATGGACATGTACAGTGTGTACAGCCGCTGGAGCTTGCTGACTTCACACTTTCTCTTTGGAATGCTAGGTGAGTATTGCCCAGAAATAAGTTCAATCAGTTCAAAAATTGATGCGTTTCAAAAACACTAGTTTTCTTCCTCAGGATTGCTGATACCCAGCTTGGAAAGTAACCTTTTTTAGCCCCAGCAGAAGCTCCACCTCCATTGATGCTAATTTCTATTGAAAGCCAAACAGCTCAATTTCACTCTTTAGCCCATTTCGGTTTTAATAAATTAAGTTCAACTATCCACTGGCATTCAGCCTTAGACATTTGTTGATATAATTGCCCCCTCTCCAACTCAGTTTAATTATTTGAATTCCCCAAATCTCTATACATTTACAAAATCCTACATGATGCTCAGAGTAAGTAGTACTCTCTCAGCAGCCGACGCCTGTGACTGCCGGTCACAGCTGCTGGCTTACACGCTGTCATCCGTATGGCAGCATGGAAACTGCAGTGTTCCGTCCAGTTGTAATGATCTTACCGCCAATCAAAACCTGTGTTTGTAGCGCTGTCACGCAGCGTGACAAAGAACGGCTGTTCGGGCCCCCCATTTATCTGAATGGGGTCCGCATTTGCGCATTTGGGTACTGTTCTGTTACCAGATCCAATCTTTTGTTAAATATTCAGCCAAACCCACCAGACCCAAACATCCATAGGTTTGCCCATCACTAATTAGCAAATCAAAAAGGTATCTGTTATGTAGGCACTCATAGATGTTGCCTGGCAGCTCCTAAAAGGGTAACTGTGAACAGGCTTTGAGCTTAGCTATTCTGTTTATCAGGTCCCTGGGGAGCCCTTGCCTTCACCCTTTAAAGAAGACCTTTCATCATATTTTTCATGTTGAACTGGACTCTGGATATAATAGTGGCTGCAGAGCTAAGCAAAATGTTTTTGCTTGTTTTAATTTCTCATCTCTGATGCAGAGATATTAACATTCAATTACAAATATATATAAAAAATACACATTTTGTATCAACAAGTTCAGAATCGCCTGATCTATCAATATATAAGAAGAATTAATCAAAAGATCATACCTACACCAAAATTGTATCAATAAAAACATAAGCTCGGCAAGCAAAAAATAAGCCCTCACTCAGCCCCAGATCACGAAAAGTGGAAATGCTATGGGTCTCTGAAAATGGCGTCTTTTTTTTAAACTTTGGAAATTTTTTATCACCCCATAAATAAAAAAAAGAACCTATACATGTTTGGCATCTACGAAATCAAAATAACCTGGAGAATCATAACGGCAGATCAGTTTAGCATTTGGTGAACATGGTAAAAAAAAAATCCAAACATACAGTTGTGGAAATCACATGCTTTTTTTAACTGTTTATATAAGACCTGACGACGCAATTCAGCTGGCCAATCACAGTAATTTCCAGTAGCCAACATGTCTATGGCATTACTATGTATGGCAGGCAATCCCCTCATGTTTATTGGCTGTCTATCAGCTGCAAAACAAGCGGGGTGGGGGCATTAGCATGGCACTCGATCACCTGCGATACTCGATCAAGTTCTGAGAATACCCAAGTGCCCCCATGCCCGATTGAATATTGAGCAGTTACGAGCATGTTCACTCATCACTACTTCCAAAGACTAGCTTTTCACAAGCCACTCCATTTACCAGATTTCAGGGATTGCCCTTGTCTACATCCTTTAACCTCTGTACAGGGATGTAATAGACTGTTTTCAGGACAGTATTAGCAGCTGGTGGTTTCCTGGGCAGCAAGTCACACTATAGACTAGGGTTGAGTGAAACGGGTTGGCCATTTTCAGAAGTCGCCGACTTTTGGCAAAGTCGGGTTTCATGAAACCTCACCCCTGTGTGGGGTCGGCCATGAAGTCGGCGATCTTCTGAATCTGGCATTGGAATTCCGATCCCGAGTTCCGATATGTTTGCAATATCGGAAATCGGTATCGGAATCCATATTTAAGTGTTAAATAAAGAATTAAAATTAAAAATATTGCTATACTCACCCTCTGACGCGCCATGGTACTAACCGGCAGCCTTTCTTCCTTCGAATCAGCGCTTGCAGGACCTTGCGGTGATGTCGCGGCTTGTGATTGGTCGTGCGACCGCCCATGTGACCGCTCACGCGACCAATCACAAGCCGCGACGTCACCGCAAGGTACTGGAAACGCTGATTCTTAGGAAGGAAGGCTGCCGGAAAGAAGCAGGGCGCGTCCGAGGGTGAGTATATACCTAATAGGAATACACTCACCCTCGGACGCGCCCTGCTTCTTACAGCTGTGGGCTGCAATCCTCAGCTGTCAGCATTAGCAAGGCTGGTTATCAAGAACAGAGAGGTCCCCACGCTGTTTTTTCAATTATTTAAATAAAAAAAGTAATGGGATCCCCCCACCTTTAACAACCAGCCTTGCAAAAGCAGACAGCTGGGAGCTGGTATTCTCTGGCTGGTAAGTGGCCATGGATATTGACCCCCCAGCCTAAAAATAGCAGCTCGCAGCCACCCAGAAAAGGCACATCTATTAGATGGGCCAATTAAATAGTATCATCTCCACCACAGAGCCTCATATACTGTATATTCGTGTGTATAATCTTAATAGAAAGTCATAATTAATGCATGAAGGAACAATTAAATTAATAAACATGAATTAAGAATATATACTGTACCTCCAGAATCCCTGTTGTACTTCCATGACATCATAATAGCTTATTCCTAGGTATTGCAGGGCTTGAGAATTCAAGGTAAAGATAACTTTGTTTTACTACATTTCGATCAAATTTATTAGGTGTCCGAAAAACATATTGTTGTAGAATTGTATTTAAAGAGGTTATCGTTGGGGCCTGAACTTCGGCTTCAGACAAGGACGTACTGCTCTGCCTACATGACATTGAAGGGGTTGAAGCTCAACAGTGGAAATCTTAGTTCCAATCATTGTTGGGATCTTCAGGTTCCTCAGATAAACATTTAAGAATTGGCTAATCACACATTCAAAATGTTTAATTTTCCTTGCAGATATCCAGCTGATAATTGGAGAATGCTTTCTTGGAAAAGTGTTAAATATACAGTATGTGTTCTCCAAAAAGAAACATGGTCTCCTGAATGGGACCATTTAATGCGCACCTTGTATCTAACTACTTAAGACCCCACTCAAGTTATTATCAGCTTGACCAGAGACACCCACCAGCAAACAGCATTGTTCCTGCGTTATCACTCCCTGTCATTGTTGAGCAGTGTTTAGGTTGGCTGGGTGAGAAGCAGAAGTCCAGCTGATAGAAAGTCTATAGTGCTATGTTTCATAGGAAAAAGTAAGATAAATTGCCCTAATGTATTTTTTGTCAGACATATACTATTACATTATTAAACTTTTAGATGTAATACATTTGCAAAGAATAGGACAAGCAGTTATCCAAATTTTCCTGTTAAGGTACCTTCACACATAACGATTTTGTTAACGATATCGTTGCAACGTCACGCTTTTTGTGATGTAGCAACGATCCCGCTAACGATCTCGTTATGTGTGACAGCGACTAACGATCAGGCCCCTGCTGGGAGATCGATGGTCGCTGGGAATGATCAGGACCTTTTTTTGGTCGCTGATCACCTGCTGTCATCGCTGGATCGGCGTGTGTGACGCCGATCCAGCGATGTGTTCACTGGTAACCAGGGTAAAGATCGGGTTACTAAGCACAGGGCCGCGCTTAGTAACCCGATATTTACCCTGGTTACCATTGTAAAAGTAAAAAAAAAAAGTACATACTCACATTCCGATGTCTCTCACATCCCCCACCATCAGCTTCCCTGCACTGACTGTCAGCGCCGGCCATAAAGCAGAGCACAGCGGTGACGTCACCGCTGTACTCTGCTTTACGGCCGGCGCTGACACAGTCAGTGCGGGAAGCTGACGCCGGGGGACGTGACAAACATCGGAATGTGAGTATGTACTGTTTTTTTTTTTTTTTTAACTTTTACAATGGTAACCAGGGTAAATATCGGGTTACTAAGCGCGGCCCTGTGCTTAATTACCCGATATTTACCCTGGTTACCCGGAGACTTCGGCATCGTTGAAGACAGTTTCAACGATGCCGAAGTCTTTCCCCTGATCGTTGGTCGCTGGAGAGATTTGTCTGTGTGACAGCTCCCCAGCGACCACACAACGACTTACCAACGATCATGGCCAGGTCGTATCGCTGGTCGTGATCGTTGGTAAGTCGTTTAGTGTAACGGTACCTTTAGAAGGAGAGAGTTTACACACTTTAGAATTGGTCACTAATTGTTTTGTCAAGGCACTAAGAAAGCTCAAGCCATTGTGAGTCATGTCCAATCATGCAGTACTAAAGTATGTATGCTTTGTTTCCTTAGTAATATTATAGGTCACAGTGTGCTCTTGCTTTTTGCATCATGACTGATGTCATTGGACTGATTGATACCTCCTCACTAATCAAACACTGTTTTCTGTAGCATATTCAATGTCACAGTGTATCATACTGAATATAATTATCATTTCTATAATAGATTTTTTTCATACCACATTTTCTGTAGGCTTTTTTCTTGCATATATCTGATGAATGTGTGAAATTAAGCAGTTATTCCCAGAATAATGTAATTTTTCACAAAGGTTAGTAAATGCATACATAATATACAGACCAAGCATAACTTAAAGTTTTGTTCTTGTACCTTGTGTCTTTTTCATCCTTATTTACTCCACTTAACTACCAGTTTCACATAGGAGAATATGCAATCCTATTATTATCTGCTAAAACTACATTTTTAAGCAGTATTTGTTTCTTCTTAATGCTGCAGATCCCTGCCGGTCATGACACTGTTGTCAGGTATCCCGGGACCATAGGATTCTTCCCTGTCCCTAATGTTAGGGGCCCCTAGCTCACCCTGTTCCTTGGATTACCTTTGAGAGTGATGATGCCGGGGCCACGTACCTTACCTTAGCTCCTGAATCTGCCTCAGTCTGTACCTTCCTCCACTCAGGGAAAAGGGGAGTCGTAGTGTACCAAAATACACCAGCCAGACTAGCAAGGTAATATGAACAGGAATCAAGGAAAATACCAATCATACAAATATACTCACAGAAACAACAGACGTATGTATTGGGAAATGAAGGATGAGGTAAAACCAAAGCAGGAGAAAGTGAATTAGCACACACACAAAACCTAGCAACAGTCACAGATAAATCCACCAAATGCTTTCTCAAATAACAACCAACAACCTCCACCCATGCAGCATAAGCTAACTCTGACAATGAGTGCTTTCCAGTGCCCAGATTACATAGGAGATGGGAGTGGCTAACAGTGAACAGCTAAGCCTTAACACAGGAAAGCTTCCAGGAGCTCTCAACTAAGCAGATTAACCCCTACATGGCTAAAAGAAACCAGCACCATTTTATATGAAGATAAAGTGCTTCTAATCAGTGCAGGCTCTCCTCTGTTGCGGTAAACCCATAACAGGATGTAACAGTGTTGAGGTATCATCCTTATATTAATTTGCACATGTAAACACGAAAAGCAATGGCATGAAACCGAAAGGGAGAAGATACAGAATAGATATTATAAAAAACTTTTTAACCATGAGGGTGATCAAAGAGTGAAACAGGCTGCCACAAGAGGTGGTGAATTCTCCTTTAATGGAAGTCTTCAAATATAGGCTGGACAGACATCTGTCTGAGATTGTTTAGTGAATCCTGGTTGAACACAATGACCATAGAGGTCCCTTCCAGCTCTAACATTCTATGATTCTATAAGCCAATCTCAGTGTAGCATTTACCTTATGCTTTTGTGCAATGTCTGTCACGACCAATTTTTTTTCTTTATCATCCACATCAATAAATATGTGTTCATGGGTTTGCATTATTAGCTGGTTCTAGCAGAGCTCTACTCTACCGCACTCCTCCACAATGATACTGCAGAATTTTCTGTTACTGATAAATCAGCTTTGTGAAACTGAAAATGCTGCTATATTGATTCCCATAGCAGAAAATAATCCTTTGTCATATGCATTAATAAAGCTGCATTGGTAGCTTCACATTATTGGTCTCTTAGCAGCAGGCAACAAGCAACAAATCTTAACCCTTGCACACCAAGCCCTATGCTGCAGTACATAGCTACTTTTTGCACCCGCCTGCAGTATATCTATCCCCTGAGTCCTCAATATTCAGAGCCTCTATAGGCAGTATAACTCTCCTCTCAGCCCCGTGTATACAAGACATTCTTCAGAACATAGCTTGTCTTATAGTATGTGATAAATTGTAAGGGGACTGGTGGTGGAATCACTGTGGCGTGGTGGAGGAGTGCCTGGAGTTGCATAACTATGTGAACACCTGACTCTCCGTTAGAACCTCTGATGGTGGGGTTAGACTTGGCTCCAGAGGGACACCAGGTAGTACACCAGGATGGACCTCGAACGCACAGCAGCCAACTCCCCAAGGGGCAGGAAGCTGTAACAGCCTAGAAGGGAAAGTTCAGCTGGTACAGGCAGGCACAGCAGGAACACAGGAGTGGAAGATGCTGGTGGGAACAGCTGGAATACAGGCAGGCACTGGCAGATGCAGACAGGAACAGTAAGTATACAGATGGGCACTGGCAGGTGCAGGTAGGTATGGCTTGTATACAGGTGGGAATGACAGGTGAAGGTCGGTACAACTGGTATACAGTTGGGCACAGCAAGAGCAGGCAGGTATGGCAAGTACGGATGGCATACAGGCAGGCACGTGCAACAAAGTGAGCACGTTGCCCAGGCACCTCCCAACATGTGGAAATGCCTTAAATAATAAGTTCCTCCCAGGCATGGGCTGGAGACACTTTAGGACATCCTAAGCACAGTACCCAGGGATCTGCAAGCCATGCGCAGACCCTGGGCAGGAGCAGAAGGAGGAGGACAAGTGAGATGGGGGTTGCAGAGGTAAGTTAGTCTGCGGTCCTTCCATTAGAGGAGGGAAGCTTGCAGGAACGCCAGTGATACATCAATACAGTGACTTATCGATAAAGCTCCAATTAAAATCCCTGATTTTCACTTTTCTTCTTCATCTAGTGCAAAACTGCTATGATTTCTTCCAGCTAGAACTTGACACTGCAAAAAATACTACACATACATCTATGACTGATCGCTTCTACAGCACTCTCCACACTTTAATCCTCCTCTGTGCCAGATGAAAAGTGCAATCATAACAACCTGGTGAATGTCACAGTAACAGTATCTCCCTTTTGTTCATACAATAGTAACAGTATCTGCAAACATAAAAGATATTACACAAATAACGTCTTTCTTTGTGACCCCTTCACAGCAGAAATGCTCCCCTCTGTAGCGCCTGTACAATATTGATGCATATATCCCTTTTTGTGGCTAAAATCCATCCTTGCTTACTCATTATCTAGTAATGTCTGTCTTTCTTCTCAAGTACAACAGTAATGACCCTTTCCCAGTGGTAACAATATATTAGTAACATAGACCATTGTGGCCCTCAAACAGTAAAAGCTTCCACCTTTTATTCCTCGATACAATTTTAATGCCCCAAATTGTGACTCCATAAATGAATATTTAATAATGTATGGGCTACAATCGAGCATTTGAATAATGTCCCCCAATTTGGTGTCTAGTGTCCCCAATTTTGGCACCTATACATTAATATTGTGCCCAAACTGACTCAACACAGTAATAATGTCCCACAATTGGACCCATACATTGATTATGCCCCACACTTGCTCACACAACTAAACTAATGATGTCAATTTCTAATAATCAGCAGACCCAAACTGCCACAAGTCTATACCAGAGGAGAATGCAATGCTGGCTAGAAGAAAACACGGTGATGCAGCAATACAATCTTCAAAAATTACAAGCATTGAAAGAAAATGAGTGGCACTCACCAATGGCGCATTATTTTCATTTCATCAGATATAGCGTAATTAGACATAAAAGTCTGTGTGTTTTCATTTTGTATTCCCATATGACCTTTGAATAATAAAGTACAAAATAGTGAAGCAATGATTAGTGCCACTCATTTTCTTTCTAAGCTCATAATAAACTAATCATTTATGATCCTCATTCTGTCCTCCATAAAGTAACTATGCCACCTATTTAGCAATAAGGTCTCCTATCCTGACCCCTATGCTATAATAATGACCCCCATCCTGTACTAATGTCTCCCATCGGGCCCCTATATTGTAATAATATCCCCTATCCTGGCCCCTTTCTTTATTGATATTACCCTTCCTGGTCCCTATTCTTTAATAATGTCCCCTATCATGGCCCAATTGTTTTAATGTCCAGCATCCTTTAATAATGTCCCCCAACCTGGCTCCCATCCTGTAATGCCCCCATCCTAGCCCTTTAATGATGTCGCCAGTCCTGGTGCCTATCTTTACTAATGTCCCCTGTCCTGTAATAACGTCCCGTGTCTGGACCCCACTCTATAACAATGTTCTCCATTTTGTAGTTATGTCTTCAGTCCTGTCTCCATCCCGTTATAATGTCTCCCTTCCTGGTCTCCATCCTGTCATAACTGTAATGCTGAGTCACTTCACCTGTGCAAGTTACAGATTCTGAGGTCAAAAGCCAGGAGGGTACATCAAGGACAATTGATAAGAGAAATTAATAGTCAGAGGCAAAGTCCGGGGTCAGGTAACTAAGGTCCGAGTGCGTATAGACAAAGGGGGCGATACAACCAGGTTGTAAAAAAAAGTAAATCTAAGGTCTCTCAACAAAGATCAGAATAAATCAGAATACAGACCACTGAGCAAACATACCACTGAGCTAAAAGCTAAAACTGGCAAGGTCTGATAAGTCAGCCAGCTAAATAGTCAGGTAATAATCACTCACAATGGATGACACCTGAAAGACCCTGCAGATCTCGCCAGATTAGGCAGTTGGGCTGTCAATCACAATACCAACAGCCCAGCACAACCGTGTCTCACATTGGGCTGTCACAATACTGACAGCTCATCATGCCCCTATGCTATAGAGCGGCTGAGCTGTCACAGCATGGTGGAATCTTTTAATGCAAATTTATAGCTCCGTTTTACAGTACCAGCAAAGTCTATGAGATTTCAGAAATCTCATGCACTCACTTTGTTTTGTTTTTTCCTGACTGAATTGGTAAACTTGTGTTTTTGCAAATTGCTGCATCTCACTTCTTTCAGAGTCATTTCACCCATAGAAACCAAATTCAAAAACTCAGCAGAAAGCGCAGGTATGAGGTTTTGCTGCGTTTTTGGTGCAAAAACCTAAGGTAGATACAGTATGTTTTTTAAGGGGGCACTAAACGAGACAATAAAAATGCAGCAAAGAAATGCCGCAAATACGCAGCAAAACCTGCTTTTTTAAGTAGCTTCTTTACTATCAAGAGAGCAGGTTTTGCCTGCACAGAAAAACACAGGAAAAACACAACGCATCCACATTGCCTAAGGATTCGCTTATACTTGCGTATAAAAAAATCGGTCTCATTCTCATCCAGGAGAGTGGGACTATTTTCTCTCACTTGTCATTCACGTGTTGTCCTTGTCCTGTCCGTATACAATCAGTTTTTTTGCTCAGCAGCTATTAATATTTTACAGGACCATTTACAGTTTCCTGTGTTACAGAATTGTAATGTATCCGTAAAAATCAATGTCGTACTGATGGTTCGTATGGCATGCGATTTTTTTCTCGCACTGTCTGATTTTGGAGTGAAATCACAGCATGCTGCAATTTTTTTCTCTTATCAAATACAGCAGAGAAAAATCCACAGTTCTGCACTGCCTCATTGAATAATATTGGTCTGAGTGCAATCCGATTTTTTTTATCAGATTTCACTAGTCTGTTTTATACGCAAGTGTGAGCAAACCCTAGAACTCTAAAATTTTAAAATACTGAACACAGGATTTATGGCCAACCGAGTAAGTTGTCCAGGCTATAGTAAAAAATAATATATTACCATTGTTCAATTAAGCAAATCTATTTGGCAAAAAAATAAGTGTAGAATTTTGGGGTATTGAATGATTGATTATGAATAGTTAGAATAATAATGCTTTAAAACTAATAATTTTTTACCATGCGTAATAATAGAATAATAGAAGCCTAAAGAGATTATTTTGATTACCGTATTGTTCCGACCATAAGACGCACTTTTTTTCCTCCAAATTTGGGAGGAAAGTGTGGGTGCGTCTTATGGTACGGATGTAGCATGTGGGGAGGGGGGCAGCAGTGAGTGGGATCGCACTGTTATCCCACTTCAGGATGTCCCCGCTGCCCAGAATCAGCGCTGGAGAAACCATGTGCTCCCGATGATTAAGTGCAGTGAATATTCATTAGCGGCTCCCCGCCCACCTATCAGCTGAGCGATGAGCCAGGAGCAGCAAATACTTAAGCAGGGACACACATGGCTTCTCCAGCGCTGATTCCTGCAGCAGCTGGGCAGGTCTGTATGTCCGGGGGAGAGGAGGCAGCAGCAGGGGCCAAGGGAGAGAGGAGATGGCTGCATACCTGCCTGCCATGCCTGGGCTGGACGCTGAGTTCTGTGCAGGAGGACCTGTGATGATGTCAGGAGTGGGCAGGCTGGAGCATCACATGGCAGCTCAGAGCCCTCCCTCTTCTTGACATCATCACAGGTCCTTCAGGCTCTCCAGTCTCCACTAGAATCTGCAGCTTCCTCATAACCTGTGCTGTGGAAAGGAAAGAGGGACTGCTCTGTGTACAGTAATGGGATGCTCCAGCTTTAACCTCACCATAGTGTGGCTGGCTGCCACATTTAAGAGGTTAGTTTTTACAAAACACAATAAAGCACTCTGCCACTCCTTTGGTGAACTATAACTCCCAGCATGTCATAGGATCTGCAGGACATGCTGGGAGTTATAGTTCTCCCATGGGATTTTAAAGCAGCACTCCAGTGTTATTTTGCAGTGCTGGAGTGGTGCTTTAAATATAAGCCCTGTGCCCCCATTCTTATACTCACCCTCCAGCATCTTCATATAGTGCTTTACAGACACCACACTGGTCCCGCAGCTTCCAACATAATAACATACTATTATATATAATAACACCACATATAATAGTATGTCATTTATGTTATTAAATATTTTACCACATTTTTTAGCTTCAAATATTTTTTTTCCCTATTTTCCACCTCTAAAACCTGGGTGCGCCTTATAGTCCGGTGCGTCTTATAGTCCGAAAAATACGGTAATTAAAAATTTTTAAAAATTTTGGCCTTCAAAACAACATAAAATCTTTTAAGCACACTTGCACACACTTTTTGAAGAAACGCAACATGGAATTTATTCTAGACATCTTGGAGAACTAAACCACAGATTTTCTCTGGATGTCAGTTTGAGCAAGCACTTCTGTCTCTTCATGTAATCCCAGACAGACTTGATGTTGCTGAGACCAGAGCTCAGAGGAGCCATTTCATCACTTCAAGGACTACTTGTGCTTCTTTACACTAAAGATAGTTCTTCATGACAATGGTTGTATATTTAGTGTCATTGTCCTCACGCAAATGTCTCCTTGATGATATTGCATGAATGGTTCATACTGTATCTGAATGTATTCAGCTTCACTTAGGATAGAAGTCTACAAATTTAAATGACAGTCATGTATGGAGCTGGTCACTACTACAATATTGTAATAGAAAAAAACTGACCAACACTTTGGAAGAGAATAAAGTAAGTATGCAATCCTTGTCATGGCTACATCAGTTCTTGTTTTTTGTAGTATTTTGTTTCAGGTGGTAACTGCCACCATATTTGACTGAGCACTCCTCCCTCCAGCTTAAGGATGATTTCAATTAGTGCTTGATCCTAACTGCCCTGTAAAAGAAACCTGTCACCTGAAATAACTCTTTTAACCTGTGACCACATGCCTAAATCGCAACATATCTATGGAAAGCCTGGAAATCTGCCGTTTAGCCTGTGGGTGGCTGAGAACAATCTTTTTAGCTCCAATATTTGGGGTAGGGAAAGCTAAATGCTGTGCTGGGACAAAGAATGGAAGTGGCTGATGATGGTGCTTCAGAATGTGCAAGGACAGGTACAAGTCGGGAGTAGTGTTGAGCCATCTCCCTAGTGTTCGAGTTCGGTTTGGTTCATCGAACGTTCGACGAACACCATCGAACCCCATTGAAACCAATGGCAGGCAAACACAAACACATACAAACACATAGAAAACACATAGAAAACACCTTAAAAGGTGTCCAAAAGCTGACAAACTGCTCAGAAGACACAACAAACACATGTAAAAGTCACAACTACATAACTACATATAGTCATGCGAAAAGAAAAGAGGTGGAGGAGTAAAAGGAGGGTGAGACACATATACGCCTGTCATGCCCTTCTAAAATCAAGAAAGGCTGGAGTAAAAATCTAAAATCACCCTACCAACACCCAGACGTCGTGACAAAAAAAAAATAAGAAAGAAATATCTTTAGGTAGAATGGGTCCATTCAGAACACTTTCCTTAGAAGACGTAGTGGTACCCCCGTTGGGAGTTGTGCCAAAAAAGGAACCCAATACATTCAGACTAATCAACCATTTGTCATATCCAAGGGGCAGGTCAGTAAACGACAACATCGATGCGGAACCAAGTACAGTACTATGTACTGTACCTCCTTTGACGAGGCAATCAGGCGGGTCAAGAAGTTGGGAAGGGGCACCCCAGTGGCCAATACAAACATTGAGGGGGCGTTCTGGTTTCTACCTGTGCCTCTGAATAGTGTCCTCCCATTGTGCTGCTTCTGTGAAGGAGCATACTACATAGATCGCTGTTTGCCCATGGGGTGCTCCATATCCTGCTCACAATTTGTGGCGTTTAGTTGCTTCCTCGAATGTTTTGTCATGGATGTTTATAAGGCGGCACATATTATCCATTACCTCGACGACTTCTTATGCCTGGGCCCAAAAGATTCACCACAGTGTGATTACACGCGGTAGTCCACCTGTGAGAAGGAGAGAGCTGGAGGGAGAGTGGACACCATAGATCCGAGAGGTTAGATTGAGAAAGGAACAAGGCGGTGCAGCTTGCTTCATGGGTGGGGTACTCTGCTGAGTAGAAGAAATTGCTACTAGGCCCAAAAGGATTTCCTGGGCCAGATGCCGTTAAAAAATAGTACTTAGGTAAACAGGCGATGTAGCTTGCTTCATGGGTGAAGTACGCTTCTTAGTAGCACTAAATTCTACTAGGTCCAAAATGATTTCCTGGGCTAGATGCCATTACAAAATAGTACTTAGGTAAACAGGCGGTGTAGCTTGCTTCATGGGTGGGGTACGCTGCTTAGTAGCACCAAATTCTACTAGGCCCAAAAGGATTTCCTGAGCTAGATGCCGTTACAAAATCGTACTTAGGTAAACAGGCGGTGTAGCTTGCTTCATGGGTGAGGTACGCTGCTGAGTAGCACCAAATTCTACTAGGCCCAAAAGGATTTCCTGAGCTAGATGCCGTTAAAAAATAGTACTTAGGTAAACAGGCGGTGTAGCTTGCTTCATGGGTGAAGTGCGCTGCTGAGTAGCACCAAATGCTATTAGGTACAAAACGATTTCCTGGGCTAGCTGCAGTTAAAAATTAGTAATTACATTAACAGGCGGTGTACCTTGCTTCAGGGGTGGGGTACGCTGCTGAGTAGCACCAAATTCTACTAGGCCCAAAAAAATTTCCTGGGCTAGATGCCGTTAAGAAATAGTACTTAGGTAATCAGGCAGTGTAGCTTGCTTCATGGGTGAAGTACGCTGCTGAGTAGCACAAAATTCTACTAGACCCAAAAGAATTTCCTGGGCTAGATGCCGTTACAAAATAGTACTTAGGTAAACAGGCGGTGTAGCTTGCTTCATGGGTGAAGTACGCTGCTGAGTAGCACCACATTCTACTAGGCCCAAAAGGATTTCCTGGGCCAGATGCCATTAAAAATAGTACTTAGGTAAACATGCGGTGGGTGGCTGGGCTACTCTGCTGACTAGCAGACACTGAAGCTTTGGCGCAGACCTCTGAATCCCAGGCCATAGTATGAGTAAACAACTCTGCAGATGACCCCACCCACCTGGAATTGATGATGGCAACGTCCTGTAAAACACAGCAAGGGCACTCAATAAAGGGTCTCCACTTTTTCCAAAAATTCGGCCACAGACACCATTTAGGTGGCATCAATTTCGCCAGAGTTTTTTGAAACGGTTGGTGAGGTGATTTTAAAAAATCATCAAGCTTTTAGTGTCCCCAAGATGACAAAGGGGTAGAAAAGTCCTTGCGGTTCCAGGATTTGTTCATCTTGATGAACATTAGTCTGTCTACATTGTCACTGGACAGCCACGTGCGCTTATCTGTCAGTACACCACCAGCAGCGCTGAACACACGTTCAGAGAGAACGCTGGATGCGGGGCACGACAAGATCTCCAAGGCATGAGTGGCGACCTCAGGCCATTTTTCAAGATTGGAAGCCCAAAATGTGCAAGGGTCCAGTTCCACAGTCATGACATCGATGTTAACTTGGAGATACTCTTGTACCATCCTCTCTAGGCCTTTGGCTGTGCATCAGACTTCTTGACTCCTGTGGCCTTGCGAAGAATGGTCTAAAAAAATGTTGAAACGATTGGAAAAAATTGCTGTTACCACCAGATACAATGTTACTGTTATGGTTTGAGTGATGACTCGATAGTCCCACGGTTGGCAAGTTAGAACTCAGAGATTCACTATGTGCACCACTGGTGTTTTGTGGAAAAGCAGATGTTAGATTCTGTAACAGTCTCTGCTGATACTCCTGCATGTGTGAATCCCTTTCTATGGCAGGAATTATTTCGTCAAATTTACTTTTGTACCGGCGATCTAAGAGTGTGGCAACCCAGTAGTCGGCATTGCTTCGGATTCTGACAATCCGAGGGTCATGTTGAAGGTAGTGCAGCAAGAAGGCACTCATGTGTCTTGCGCATCCAGGAGGACCAAGTCCTCGTTGTCTTGGTGGTGGCGAGGTGAGAATCATGCTTCCTTCGTCTGCCCTCTCCCCCCAACCTCGCACAACAGAAATTTGATCAAGGTCTCCCTCATCTAATGAGTCTTCCATGCCCAGCGCCAGTTCATCCTCCACTTCTTCCTCGCCTCCTGCACCTTCCTCAACAGTTTGGCTGCTATTATGCGCCCTCGGTAATCCCTCTCCCCCAGCCTCCAATGCCAGCCGCCTTGGTGCTGCCAACCGTCTGGACCGTGGAGATATTATCCTGTCCGCGTACGACTCCTCCTGTTCCTCCTCCTCTTGTTCCACCACCTGACTCCAAATACTGTTTAAGGTGTGCTCCAGCGTGTAAATCACCGGAATGGTCATGTTGATAATGGCATTGTCAGCACTAAACATCTTCGTTGCTATTTCAAAACTGTGCAGAAGGGTGCAAAGGTCCATAATCTGAGACCACTCCTGCAGCGTGATTTGCCCCACCTCTGGATCTCGTTGGCCCAGGCTATACGTCATAACGTATTGCACCAGGGCTCATCGGTGCTGCCACAGTCACTGCAACATGTGCAGAGTTGATTTCCACCGTGTGGGCACATTGCATTTCAGCCAGTGAACTGGCAGGCCCAACGACTTCTGTAGAGCTGTAAGTCGTTGAGCTGCGGGATGTGAACGGCGGAAGTGAGCACACCACGACTTCTGCTCAGAGGCACAGTTGGGGTTGAGGATGCAGTTGTTGACATGCTTCCAGTACTCCGTCTCTGTCCAGGATTGCGCAATGTAACCTCAATGTCAGACTCGTCCCTAGCATCCTCCTCCACCTCCTCTGCTGACCTCATGGACTGGCAGACTGTGGGTTGACAGTAAGTGGGGTCTCCAACCTCATCATCATCATCCTGTGTGTTCTCACACCTGTTATCCTCAGAGCCAACCTCTTCCTGCCCTGACCGAAAAGTCAAGTTTTCGTTCCAATCGGGTATGTCAGTATCTCAGTCTCATCATCATCTTCCTCATTGTCTCCACCAACAGGAGTTACAGTTTGGAAACGAGGGTCTACATTATGCTCAGAACCTTCTTCATCTGGGTCTGGATTCGACTCACAAAGATTCTGGGCATCAGTGAAGATCATTTCCTTGTCTGGATTCACAGAAGCTCTAGAGCAGACCTCTGATTCCCAGGCTATAGTATGCATAAACAGCTCTACAGACTCAACCATGTGTGTTACCCCATGCTCAGACGGGTGGCTGGAGACTTGGGAGCGGTGAGGAAGCAAGTGCGATTGGGGTGACAACTTTGAGGACTGGAGTAGTTGTGATGTTGAAGTTGACATGGAGGAGAGTCCACTTAAGTGAGCACTTGATATCAGTTCAAGCACCTGCTGTTTTTGTGACTCATCTGGAATTTTTGGCGATGCTTGCAGCGATAGTCGTAAGAAAGGGATCATACCAGATTGTCCACGAAAAGAAGTAGACATCTTACTTTGGCTGGAAGATGGTCTTTCTTTTACTGTTGCTTTAACACCTACCCCACGGACACAACCTTTTTTTCCCTTTCCAACACGCCTATTTCCCTTTCCACCAGCAGCAGGCCTTTTGCCACTCATTTTAGTGCTTAACTAATTGGCAACTCTGTATCTGTAGTTGTTGGCACAACAACCGATGGATGAAAACCGAGCAGAACTTAGTGGCCAAACTGGATTTACTGGGTAAGATGCAGAAAAAATTTAGATACACAGGCGGTGTATTTAGCTTCACAGGCGGGCTTCTCCGCTGACGTGCAGACACTGCTCCTAGGCCCAAATCTTTTTACTGGGTTAGATGCAGTAAAAGTTTAGATACACAGGCGTGCAGACACTGCTCCTAGTCCCAAAACTATTTACTGGGTTAGATGCAGTAGAAATTGAGATACACAGGCATGGAGACACTGCTCCTAGGCCCAAAACTATTTACTGGGTTAGATGCAGTAAAAATTTAGATACACAGGCGTGCAGACACTGCTCCTAGGCCCAAAACTATTTAGTGGGTTAGATGCAGTAAAAATTAAGATACACAAGCGTGCAGACACTGCTCCTAGGCCCAAGACTATTTATTGGGTTAGATGCAGTAAAAATTGAGATACACAGGCGTGCAGACACTGCTCCTAGGCCCAAAACTATTAGTGGGTTAGATGCAGTAAAAATTGAGATACACAGTTGTGCAGACACTGCTCCTAGTCCCAAAACTATTTACTGGGTTAGAGGCAGTAAAAATTGAGATACACAGGCGTGCAGACACTGCTCCTAGGCCCAAAACTATTTACTGGGTTAGATGCAGTTAAAATTTAGATACACAGGCGTGAATACACTGCTCCTAGGCCCAATACTATTTACTGGGTTAGTTGCAGTAAAAATTTAGATACACAGGCGGTGTAGTTAGTTTCACAGGCGGGCTACTCCGCTGATGTGCAGACACTGCTCCTAGGCCCAAAACTATTTACTGAGTTAGATGCAGTAAAAATTGAGATACACAGGCGTGCAGACACTGCTCAAAGGCCCAAAACTATTTACTGGGTTAGATGCAGTAAAAATTTAGATACACAGGCGTGCAGACAGTGCTCCTAGGCCCAAAACTATTTACTGGGTTAGATGCAGTAAAAATTTAGATGCACAGGCATGCAGACACTGCTCCTAGGCCCAAAACTATTTACTGGGTTAGATGCAGTAAAAATTTAGAAACACAGGCGGTGTAGCTAGCTTCACAAGCGGGCTACTCAGATGACTATCAGACAATGCTACTAGCCCAAAAGGATTGGCTGAGCTACATTACACCAAATGCTGTGACAAACACTTGTACAGCACTGGCACAGACCTTCCTGGCAAAAAGTGCTATGAACTGCTGTAACCTACCCTGAAAAGGGCTGATATTACAACTAGTCCCAACTCCTCCCGACTCCCTAAACCTATCTCTCTGAAACACTCTTAGACTGTACAGCGCCCACAGCAGCAGCGGTGCTGTCTAACACTAAGCTGCAGCAGAGACGAAATGATGGCGACGGGGCAAATGGCTGGTTCTTATAGGGCAAGGACATGTGACATACACAGCAAATGACACATGTCTTTGCTTGTGTGCATCACATGCACATTGCTGTGTGTGTGAGTATTGCTGATAGGCTGAGAGACTGCACCCCGCCACTGTAGATGCGGAAAATAAAAAAAATGGAGATCGACATTATTTCACACAGATCTATCCCCCCCCCCCCGCCCACTATTAACTGAAACAGTCTATTAACAATGATAAACAGTTTTAACCCCTTTCTGACCTCGGACGGGATAGTGCGTCCGAGGTCAGATCCCCTGCTTTGATGCAGGGCTCCGCGGTGAGCCCGCATCAAAGCCGGGACATGTCAGCTGTTTTGAACAGCTGACATGTGCCTGTAATAGGCGCGGGCAGAATCGCGATCAAACGCAGACAGCGGCATTTAACTACTGCTTCCGGCCGGGCGGCCGGAAATGACATCATTGCCGACCCCCGTCACATGATCGGGGTCGGCGATGCGTCAGGATGGTAACCATAGAGGTCCTAGAGACCTCTATGGTTACTGATCACCGGTGGCTGTGAGCGCCACCCTGTGGTCGGCGCTCACTAGAGTTGAGCGACCTTGACCTTTTTAGAGTCGAGCCGGGTTTCGCGAAACCCGACTATCTCAAAAGTCGAGTCGAGTGGAATCGGCCGATTATCGCGAAAAGTCGGGGATCGACCGAAACACGAAACCCAATGCAAGTCAATGGGGGCGCATAGTCGGCAGTGAGTAGAGGCCAGGAAAACATGTACAGAGCCCATTGTTGTGACGCTGTAAGAATCTGGCTGCACTCGGATGTCACCCGAGTGCAGTCCTATTAGAGCATGTAGATTCAAACAGTGAAAAACGGAGAGTGGACCCACTGGACCGTGATGACGAACCCCTCTCGGACGAGCTGACCAGGTGGACCGCCCCCTATACAGGGAGAGTTAGGGGCAGGCCCGTGAGGGACTTTCGCCACGGAAGCTGGAGGGTCGACTAAGAACAGAAGGGAACACAGCAGGCACAAAGGGAAAGAGGGAACAGAAAGGAACTACTGAGACAAGGGAGAAGATGGGAACGCTACAGAGGCACGGAGGCTGGCAGGACAATATGGAGACACCGAGGCTGACGGGAGCAAGGAAAAGATATAGGAGCCGGGCAGGTACCACAGAGGAAAAGGAACTGAAGGAACAAGGCAGGAACACAGGAAACAGGCAGGCACTGCAGAGGGCGGAAGAGACCCAAAGTCAGAGAGCTAGGAATGCACAGAGACCACAGGTGGCCAGAAGCACTTGTAAACACAAATGAACATCAGGCACAGAGAAGCAGCAGGAAGCAGTTTACATAGCAGCATGGGAGCTACTTCCGAGTTACAGTCCTCCAGGATGACGGAGAGGACAGGAAAGAGCGCCAACAGAGGAATCAGATGTGCGCACGCGCAGAGCTGAATGCGACGCGCGCGCGCACCCGGCGAGCTGCAGTGGGGAGAGGCGGCGGCAGCAACGGCATGACAGTACCCCCATCTTTATGCCCCTCCTTTTTAAGACTAGAAAGAAACCGGGACAAAATACGAGGAGCCCGAATGTTCTCTCGAGGCTCCCAGGACCTCTCCTCAGGACCAAAACCCTTCCAGTCAACCAAAAACAAAGTTCTCCCTCTAAGTTTTTTCATGGCTAAAATGTCCCTAACTTCAAAGACATCATCCTCGGAAACAGGCGAAGGAGAACAAAGGTTAGAAGAATGAAACTGATTAAAAACTACAGGTTTAAGGAGAGACACATGAAAAGAATTTGAAATACGCAGAGAGGCAGGCAACTTAAGTTTGTAAGAAACGTCATTAATACGAGACAAAACTTCGAATGGACCGATATAGCGAGGACCGAGCTTATGTGAAGGGATTTTGAGACGGATAAATTTAGAAGAAACCCAAACCTTGTCTCCAGGATGGAATATAGGAGAATCAAGACGTCTTTTGTCCGCATGTCTCTTCATCCTAACTTGAGCCAACTCAAGGGCGGACTTGGTCTCCTGCCAGACCCTGGAGAACTCTCTAGACAGAAGATCAGCCGCTGGTACAGTAGAGACAGGAGGAACCGGAAGAGGAAGACCAGGATGTTGACCGTAGACGATAAAAAATGGAGATTTGTTAGTGGCTTCGCTGGGATGGTTATTGTAAGAAAACTCAGCCCATGGCAGTAAGTCAGACCAATCATTCTGATGAGAATTGGAAAAATGACGGAGATAAGTTACCAGGGTCTGATTAGTACGTTCCACCTGGCCATTGGACTGTGGATGGTAGGCCGAAGAAAAATCAAGCAAAATGTTCATAGATCTGCAGAGGGATCTCCAGAAGCGGGCGGTGAATTGAACACCTCGGTCAGAAACAATATGTAAAGGAAGACCATGAAGATGAAAAATATGGTGAACAAAAATTTTTGCCAATTCGGGAGCAGAAGGTAAACCTGGGAGAGCGATGAAATGAGCCATCTTGGAGAAACGGTCCATGACCACGAAGATGACGGTGGAACCAGAAGAATGAGGCAGATCAGTGATGAAATCCATAGATAAATGTTGCCACGGAGAGGAAGGTACTGGCAAAGGATGTAGAAGCCCAGAAGGTAGTTGCCTGGGAATCTTATTCTTGGCACAGGAAGGACAAGAGGCGACAAAACTTTGGACATCCTTAGACAACGTTGGCCACCAGTAAAAACGAGAGATCAAACGAAAGTTTTTTTTTAAACCAACATGTCCAGCCAGTTTGGAGGCGTGACCCCAAAGTAAGACACGTCTCCTGTTCCCTTCAGCGACAAAGGTCTTACCCGGAGGCAACGAAGTGAGAGAGACTGGAGCAACTGTGATGATTCTGGCAGGATCAATGATGTGTGCAGGCTCGTCCTCCAAATCCACCACCTGGAATGACCTAGACAGAGCGTCGGCTTTGGAGTTTTTATTTCCTGGCAAGAAACGAAGTTCGAAGTCAAACCTGGCGAAAAACAAGGCCCACCTGGCCTGCCGAGGATTAAGTCTTTGCGCAGAACGAATATACGCCAGATTCTTGTGATCGCTGTAGATTATAAAACGATGTAAAGCCCCTTCTAAGAGGTACCGCCACTCCTCTAATGCCAACTTGATTGCCAAAAGTTCTTTATCACCGATGGAATAATTTTTTTCTGAGGAGGAGAAGATCTTTGAGAAAAAACCACAGGGCACAAGACGACCAGAAGAGGATTTCTGCGAGAGCACAGCTCCAGCTCCAATTGCAGAAGCATCTACTTCAAGCATGAAGGGTTTATTGGCCACTGGACGATGAAGAATAGGAGCTGAGGCAAAGGCTTGCTTATTGGACCGGAAAGCCTCTTCGGCCTCAGACGACCACAGATGAGGATTGGCACCCTTCCGAATCATGGAGGAGATTGGAGCTGAAAGAGAGGAAAAGTGAGGT
This sequence comes from Ranitomeya imitator, assembly GCF_032444005.1. NCBI lineage: Eukaryota > Metazoa > Chordata > Amphibia > Anura > Dendrobatidae > Ranitomeya > Ranitomeya imitator. The sequence continues at coordinate 945,092,721 of NC_091282.1, forward strand.
ATAAACTGCCGATAGTAGTTAGCAAATCCAAGAAATCGCTGAATTGCTTTCACTCCAAGAGCACGCGGCCAGTTGAGCACGGCAGAAACTTTTCCCGGATCCATACACAAACCAGCGTCGGAAATGATGAAACCCAAGAAGGGTAGAGATGACTGTTCGAAGACACATTTCTCCAGTTTTGAGTACAGCCGATTCTCTCTCAAACGCTGAAGTACTTGCCGTACATCTCTTCTGTGAGTAGACAGATCTGGAGAGAACACAAGGATATCGTCCAAGTACACTACAACACAGGTGTAAAGTAGATCCCGAAAAACATCATTTACGAACTCCTGGAAGACTGCGGGTGCATTGCATAAACCGAATGGCATAACCAAATATTCATAATGACCATCTCTGGTATTAAACGCAGTCTTCCACTCGTCACCAGAACGGATACGGATCAAATTATAAGCTCCTCTGAGATCCAATTTGGTAAAGATTCGTGCTCCACGCAGACGATCAAAGAGTTCTGGTATGAGAGGAAGTGGGTACTTGTTTTTGATCGTGATGGTGTTGAGACCCCGGTAGTCTATACATGGGCGAAGAGAACCGTCCTTCTTTTTAACGAAGAAGAACCCAGCTCCTGCAGGTGAGGAAGACTTTCGAATGAAGCCTCTGGCCAGATTCTCTTGAATATATTCGGACATGGCTTGAGTCTCGGTAGGAGACAATGGGTAAATACGACCCCTAGGTGGAGTAGAACCAGGAACAAGGTCTATCGGGCAGTCATAAGAGCGGTGCAGCGGCAAAATCTCCGCTTCCTTCTTGTTAAAGACGTCCGAGAAAGCGCAATAGGCTGGAGGAATTCCCACGGATTCCGAAGCAGATCGAGAGGAGGACGCAGGCTTGACGGGAAGCAGGCACCTGTTCAGACAAGACTGTCCCCACCGTAGAACATCTCCAGTACGCCAGTCCAGCGTGGGTTCGTGATCTCTCAACCATGGAAGACCCAAAAGGAAAGAATGAGACAAAGAAGGTAAAACATAAAAGGCCAGTTTCTCACGATGAAGAGCTCCAATCTGAAGTTCGACTTCCTCCGTAACCAAGTTGACGGTCTCCCGCAAAGGCTGACCATCGACGGAAGCTATTTGTCTAGGAGTCTCCAAGGGTCTAACAGGTATCCCAAGCCTGTTAACAACCTCGAGCTGAACAAAGTTCCCAGCCACACCTGAATCAACATAAGCCTCCAGAGAAAAGTGACGGGAACCTAAATGTAGAATAACAGACAAAACCAGAGGCGGAGAGGAATCATAACCACCTAGGAAGGCCTCTCTTACCTGTCCTAGGCGGATGCGTTTCCCGGCTTCTGAGGACAAGCGCGTAAGAGATGAGAGGCATTGCCGCAGTAAAAACAAAGACCTTGTGCGAGTCTCTCCTTGCGGCGTTGCTCAGGAGACTTAAGGCGATCGATCTGCATGGGTTCAGGAGAAGATGAAGAAGCCACTGGGGCTGCTTGAGAAAAAGAAGTCCCTCGAGCAACAGTGGTCTGGCGAAGAGATCTCCTCTCTCTGGCAAGCTCACGAGTGCGCTCCTGAAAGCGCAGATCAATGCGTATGGCCAAGGAGATAAGATCATCCAAAGAGGTGGGAGTGTCCTGTCCCGCCAACTCCTCCTTAATCCGTGAAGACAAACCACGCCAAAACGCTCCAACCAAAGCCTCATTATTCCACCCAAGGTCTGAGGACAGAGTCCGGAAACGGATGGCGTACTGGGCTACTGAGAGAGTACCCTGGTAAAGGTTAAAGAAGGACTCAGTGGTAGAGACCAGACGACCAGGTTTATCAAAAACCTTATGGAAGGAATCCAGGAACGGATTGAGTTGGGAGACCAAAGGATCATCACGCTCCCAGAGGGGATTAACCCATGCCAAAGCCTCACCCTCCAAATGGGATACTATAAAAGCTACCTTAGCTCGGTCGGTAGGATAAAGTAGCGGAGACAATTCAAAATGCAACTGGCATTGATTAAGAAAGCCGCGGCACGCTTTAGAATCCCCACCATACCGAGGAGGTCTAGCAAGTCGGGGCGAGGGTTGTGGCGCAGAGACAGGAGTGGAAACACAGGCCACATTCTGGAGGGAGAGAAGCCGATCATTAATGGAGGCCATAAAATTCAAAATATGGGACCGAGTGTCCCGTTGTTGACCTAGCTCCTGCTGAAGGGCAACCAACTGCGGAGCAATACCAGGATCAGAAGGCTGTAAAGCCGCTAGGCGAGACTCCATATTCTTTAAAAATGACATGATCCTATTCTGGTTTTCACGCAAAAAGAGTAACTCCTTTTGAGTGGCGGAGACTCCAGCGGGGTCCATGGCCTGATGTTACTGTGACGCTGTAAGAATCTGGCTGCACTCGGATGTCACCCGAGTGTAGTCCTATTAGAGCATGTAGATTCAAACAGTGAAAAACGGAGAGTGGACCCACTGGACCGTGATGACGAATCCCTCTCGGACGAGCTGACCAGGTGGACCGGCCCCTATACAGGGAGAGTTAGGGGCAGGCCCGTGAGGGACTATCGCCACGGAAGCTGGAGGGTCGACTAAGAACAGAAGAGAACACAGCAGGCACAAAGGGAAAGAGGGAACAGAAAGGAACTACTGAGACAAGGGAGAAGATGGGAACGCTACGGAGGCACGGAGGCTGGCAGGACAATATGGAGACACCGAGGCTGACGGGAGCAAGGAAAAGATATAGGAGCCGGGCAGGTACCGCAGAGGAAAAGGAACTGAAGGAACAAGGCAGGAACACAGGAAAGAGGCAGGCACTGCAGAGGGCGGAGGAGACCCAAAGTCAGAGAGCTAGGAACGCACAGAGACCACAGGTGGCCAGAAGCACTTGTAAACACAAATGAACATCAGGCACAGAGAAGCAGCAGGAAGCAGTTTACATAGCAGCATGGGAGCTACTTCCGGGTTACAGTCCTCCAGGATGACGGAGAGGACAGGAAAGAGCGCCAACAGAGGAATCAGATGTGCGCACGCGCAGAGCTGAATGCGATGCGCGCACGCACCCAGCGAGCTGCAGTGGGGAGAGGCGGCGGCAGCAACGGCATGACCATTGTATTGGCAAAAACATCCATTCTTGCTACTGAAGCTTGTCAATCGTAATTTAGCTTATAATAATTGGGGGTCATTTGGCTAAAGTTGTGGGGGGTAGGGCTGGTTCAAGCAATTAGTGGGCCAAGGACATCTGGACCACGTCACGGCAGTGGAGCAGGGAGAGGTAAGTATTTCAACTTTGCAAGTGCTGTGATCCTGAGCAAGCAGGGGGGGGCCCACTCGTTGGCATTGGCACTGGCACTGGGCCCCTTCAAAGTACAGCGGTGTGTTTGCACGGCGGGGGCGCCTCCCACTGGCAGCAACACTTTTGTGTACTATGAGAGGCCCTGTGCCAGTGACGTCGCCAACGAGTATTCCTCCCCCCCACCTGATGAAGGAACCTGCACCTTCATCTGCACCTTCCTCTTTGTCCCCGTGTAATGTGGTATGGTATGCGGGAAGGGGGACCAGACCTTCAGCAGGGTCACAATCTTGCAGTGTAGCGTGCACGGGGAAAGTTGCGTTATGGGTCAATGTACCAGCAGACTCATCTATCACTGGCTGGGCAATGGGCAGGATGAGGGGGAAACAGATATGGGCCCAAAGAATAAAGTGGGCTAAATGCAGTTCAAAATTGGTAACAGGACTAACCAGGGGGCATTGCTTTGTTCAGTGGAGGACAACTGGAATGAGAGGCTGACACAGAGAGTAGGCCCAAATCAGTAAGTATTCTAAATGCAGTTCAAAATTGGCAACAGTAGTAAACCCGCGGCACAGCTTTGTTCACTGTAGGAGAACAGCAAGGAGCGGCAGACACAGATAGAAGGCCCCAACCCAACTAGTAGGCCTAATGCAGTGTTGTTTTCAACAACTACTAAAAGAGAGCCAGAAGATCGAAGCAATGGAGAGGAAACCTGGGGAACACCTTAGAGTGGAAAACACCGTCTCTACACCCCATACCCAAATTGTAGGCCTAATGCAGTGTAGTTTTCAACAACTTCTTAAGAAGAGCTTTAAGATCGAAACAATGGAAAGGAAACCTGGGGAACACCTTGGAGTGGAACACACCGTCTCTACACCCCATACCCAATTTGTAGGCCTAATGCAGTGTAGTTTTCAACAACTACTAAACGAGAGTCGGAAGATCGAAACAATGGAGAGGAAACCTGGGAAACATCTTGGAGGGGAACACACAGTCTCTACACCCCAGACCCAATTTGTAGGCCTAATGCAGTGTAGTTTTCAACAACTACTTAAGAAGAGCTTTAAGATTGAAGCAATGGAGAGGCAACCTGGGGAACACCTTGGAGCGGCAGACACCGTTAGTAGCCCCAATGCAGTTTTCAAATTCCTATAGGCTGAAAACCAGACTATTGACGCTCAGCTTTTTTCAAAGGAGGACAGCTGTATTGAGTGGCGCAGACAGACACAGGTAGTAGGCCTTAAACCAAAAATGTGGCTCAATGCAGTTTAAAAAAGGTTACAGGGGTACACAGGCAGCATTGGTCTGGTCAGTGGAGGACTATTTCAATTATGGACCGCAGACAGACTTTGTACGCCTACTATTAAAAAAGGATGCTCTATGCAATTAAAAATAGGTTGCAGGGGTCCACGGGCAGCAGTGGTGTGGTCAGTGGAGGAGTATTGGAAGGAGGGACCGAAGACAGGCGTAGTAGGCCTAATATAACACAATTAGGCTGTAGGCACTTTAAAATTGGTTCCAGGGGTACACGGGCAGCAGTGGTGTGGTCAGCGTAGGACAATTTGAATTAGGGACCGCAGACAGACATTGTAGGCTGTCCCCTGTGGACCATGCATCCAACACATTAACCCAGTGCGCCGTAATGGACACGTAAATTTTTGTGGACATGCCTACTGGTCCATGCGCCTCTTGTCAGGTGCACCTTTCTACTGTTTGATTGCCTGAGTGCTATGACAAAGCAGACTTTTTCATGCCGGTGGATTGCTGGGATGGCTTTTCTCGCAAAAGAAATGTCGACTGGGTAGCTTGAACTGTGGTACAGCGTAGTTCATCTGGGCTTTATAAATATAAAACAAAGAAAAAAAGTAGGCTCCATGCACTTTCAGCTGGGTTCCAGGGGTACACGGCCAGCATTGGTCTGGTCAGTGGAGAACTATTGGAAGGAGGGACCGCAGACAGGCTTCGAAGGCCTAACATAATAAAATATGGCTGTAGGCACTTTAAAATTGGTTACAGGGGTACACAGGCAGCAGTAGACAGGTCAGTGGAGGGCTAGTGGAAGGAGGGACCGCAGACAGGCTTCGAAGGCCTAACATAATAAAATATGGCTGTAGGCACTTTAAAATTGGTTCCAGGGGTACACGGGCAGCAGTAGACAGGTCACTGGAGGCCTAGTGGAAGGAGGGACCGCAGACAGGCTTCGAAGGCCTAACATAATAAAATATGGCTGTAGGCACTTTAAAATTGGTTACAGGGGTACACGGGCAGCAGTAGACTGGTAACTGGTGGACTAGTGGAAGGAGGGAACGCAGACAGGCTTCGAAGGCCTAACATAATAAAATTGGGCTGTAGGCACTTTAAAATTGATTCCAGGGGTACACGGGCAGCAGTAGACAGGTCACTGGAGGCCTAGTGGAAGGAGGGACCGCAGACATTCTTCGAAGGCCTAACATAATAAAATATGGCTGTAGGCACTTTAAAATTGTTTCCAGGGGTACACGGGCAGCAGTGGTCTGGTCAGTGGAGGCCTAGTGGAAGGAGGGACCGCAGACAGGCTTTGAAGGCCTAAAATAATAAAATATGGCTGTAGGCACTTTAACCCTCCGTCACATACAATATTCGGACTAACGAGTTCACATACAATGTGCCTGTCAGGCGCCTGCTGGAAAAATACCTATAATATCTAATGTTTGCAATTTCAGTGCTCTAAAAGTGATCAGTGACCTTCATAGGGATGTAATAAAAGAGACTACACATAATCAGTTGCAAAAAAAACATTTACTTAACATAAAACTAATAACTATGAAATACAAACTTTTCACAACTCCCGCCAAATAGTCCCCAGTTCGACTCTCTCAAAAAAATGTACAAAGAAAATTTTTGAACACAAACTTAATTTTAAAGTACCTTAAGTACTATTAAAAACATATTCAATCAGAAGTAGATGCTGAGGTTTCCCCAGAAAAGTCACACTTGCAGAGCAAATAGCAAGAATTACACACCATTTTTGCATGTGTCAGGCAAATTGCTTTATGACATTTGAGACATTCATAATTTGAAAACCTAATATGATCCAACTTCTTCATCCTCACCACTGTCACCATCTTGCTCTGTTTCAGAATCCAGGACACATTCTTCCACCTCATCATGAGAATCAATCTCACTTTCCTCTCCTAAATCCTCATTCAGTGTGAGGTCTCTATCATCTAACAGCATGTTTGTTACTTCCTCAACATCAAGTTGTTTGGATAAATTGTACATTTTCCTCTCCATTTCAGCAGATAATCTGAAGCAAGAGAGGGAATATGTTAGGGAACTACTGTATATGCCTGAGCAGCACACTTTCTTTTATAAAATCTCCCTTATTTCTATGAAATATCCTCACATTTTGTGCTATACATTCATAAAACAAGCTAAATAAACTATTGTGATGAATAAAAACATAAAATACCAACCTCACTGAATGTGACGTATTCACATACAATGAGCCTGAGAGATCTGTGCAGCTATATCCTCTCCCCTGAAGCTCTGAAATCCAACTGTGATATCAGGTTTCACAGACCTTCAAGAGACAGGAGACTACCTGGAGGGAGGGGGTTTCCTCACAATCTGGTGAGGAAGGAGAAATGAAAGTAAAAGAGAAGCGCCTGTCAGATCAGTTGTATATGACGGAGGGTTAAAATTGGTTACAGGGGTACACGGGCAGCAGTAGACTGGTAACTGGTGGACTAGTGGAAGGAGGGACCGCAGACAGGCTTCGAAGGCCTAACATAATAAAATTGGGCTGTAGGCACTTTAAAATTGGTTCCAGGGGTACACAGGCAGCAGTGGTCTGGTCAGTGGAGGCCTAGTGGAAGGAGGGACCGCAGACAGGCTTCGAAGGCCTATCATAATAAAATATGGCTGTAGGCACTTTAAAATTGGTTCCAGATGTACACGGGCAGCAGTAGACAAGTCACTGGAGGCCTAGTGGAAGGAGGGACCGCAGACAGGCTTCGAAGGCCTAACATAATAAAATATGGCTGTAGGCACTTTAAAATTGGTTCCAGGGGTACACGGGCAGCAGTAGACAGGTAACTGGAGGACTAGTGGAAGGAGGGACCGCAGACAGGCTTCGAAGGCCTAACATAATAAAATTGGGCTGTAGGCACTTTAAAATTGGTTCCAGGGGTACATGGGCAGCAGTGGTCTGGTCAGTGGAGGCCTAGTGGAAGGAGGGAACGCAGACAGGCTTCGAAGGCCTAACATAATAAAATATGGCTGTAGGCACTTTAAAATTGGTTCCAGGGGTACACGGGCAGCAGTAGACAGGTCACTGGAGGCCTAGTGGAAGGAGGGACCGCAGACAGGCGTAGTAGGCCTAACATAATACAATTGGGCTGTAGACACTTGGAATTCTCTTGCAGGGGTACACAGGCAGCATTGGTGTTGTCAGCGGAGGCCGATTGTAATGAGTGTCTGCCAGTTAGTAGTCCCAAACAATAAATACATGTTAATGTCTCGCATTACAACAAAACGAAAACACAAAAGGGTGCAATCATTAGGTACAGGGGTGGGCTCCTCTGCGTAGTTTCAGACCTAGTAATTTGGCGCAAAGTATTTACTTGGGTAAATATAGGACACTGCCCCTTACTATGTTAAGTACCATCATACATGTCAACACAATGGTATTGTCAGTGGCAGGAATTTAAGGATGTCAGCGCATAGAGTAAACATTGGTGGAACTGTGAGAGATAATTGTGCAAGTGGTAGAGCAATGTTTGAGCTGGGGGTGGGGGAACTCTCTTGTGGCTGGCGGTACAGGCCCAGGGCCACTCATGTTACAACAGTGTGTCTGACATTGGGTGCGCACTACCACCGCCAGAGACACTTTATTGTACTATGAGGGACCCAGGGGCAGTGCCGTCGACCAAAAGCGGGCACACCCACCTCTTCAGACAAACAGCACTCTCACGGGTGCTTGCGCCAAGTGGCGATACCACGGCCCCGTGTGGGGAGTTTGGCCATTTAGGGAGGTGTAAACATGTCGTATGCTGGAAAATCAGCTGCTGCAAATTACGAGATTGGTAAAGTCATTCAGAGTAGTCCACAGGCAATACCTTTTCATAGGAAAGCTAGGTGTCGGACGGGCAAGGTGGGGCAAAAGAATTCAAAATCCAGTTGTGGTTCATTTTAATGAAGGTTAGATCATCAACATTTTGGGTAGCCAGACGAGTCCTTTTTTCGGTTAATATTGAACCTGCAGCACTGAATACTCTTTCTGACAGGACACTAGCTGCCGGGCAAGCAAGCTCCTGCAATGCATATTCTGCCAATTCTGGCCAGGTGTCTAATTTGGATGCCCAGTAATCAAATGGGAATGACGGTTGAGGTAGAACATCGATAAGGGATGAAAAATTGTTAGTAACTATACTGGACAAATGTTGTCTCCTGTCACTTTGAATTGATGCAGCAGTACCTGTCCTGTCTGCGGTCATAGCAAAATCACTCCACAACCTGGTCAGAAAACCCCTCTGTCCAACGCCACTTCTGATTTCTGCACCTCTAACACTTCTGGTCTGCTGCCCCCTGCAGCTCGTGTGAGAAGGATCACGGGCGCTGTGTGCTGGGAATGCCTGAAGCAAACAGTCAACAAGAGTTGATTGGTTGCTAAGATTAGTTCCAAGTCCTCATGTGGCATAATATTTTGCAATTTGCCTTTATAGCGAGTATCAAGGAGGCAGACCAACCAGTAATCTTCATCGTTCATCATTTTAGTAATGCGTGTGTCCCTTTTGAGGATACGTAAGGCATAATCCGCCATGTGGGCCAAAGTTCCAGTTGTCAAATCTGCGGTTGTGCTTGGTTGAGGGGCAGTTTCAGGCAAATCTACGTCACTTGTGTCCCTCAAAAAACCAGAACCCGGCCTTGCCACGCCACCAATTTCCAGTGGCCCCGGGAAAGCTTCCTCATTAAAAATATACTCATCCCCATCATCCTCCTCGTCCTCCACCTCCTCTTCGCCCGCTACCTCGTCCTGTACACTGCCCTGACCAGACAATGGCTGACTGTCATCAAGGCTTTCCTCTTCGTCACTTGTCTCCCTCAAAAAACCTGAACCTGGCCTTCCAACGCCACCAGTTTCTATTGGCCCCGGAGAAGCTTCCTCATTCAAAAAATACTCATCCCCATCATCCTCCTCGTCCTCCTCCTCTTCGCCCGCTACCTCGTTCTGTAGATTGCTCTGACCAGACAATAGCTGACTGTCATCAAGGCTTTTCTCTTCCTCGGCTGCAGACTCCTGCTGCTTTATGTGCGTCAAACTTTGCATCAGCAGACACATTAGGGGGATGCTCATGCTTATTATGGCGTTGTCTGCACTAACCAGCCGTGTGCATTCCTCAAAACACTGAAGGACTTGACACATGTCTTGTATCTTTGACCACTGCACACCTGACAACTCCATGTCTGCCATCCTACTGCCTGCCCGTGTATGTGTATCCTCCCACAAAAACATAACAGCCCGCCTCTGTTCGCATAGTCTCTGAAGCATGTGCAGTGTTGAGTTCCACCTTGTTGCACTGTCTATGATTAGGCGATGCTGGGGAAGGTTCAAAGACCGCTGATAGGTCTGCATACGGCTGGAGTGTACGGGCGAACGGAGGATATGTGAGCAAAGTCCGCGCACTTTGAGGAGCAGGTCGGATAACCCCGGATAACTTTTCAGGAAGCACTGCACCACCAGGTTTAAGGTGTGAGCCAGGCAAGGAATGTGTTTCAGTTGGGAAAGGGAGATGGCAGCCATGAAATTCCTTCCGTTATCACTCACTACCTTGCCTGCCTCAAGATCTACTGTGCCCAGCCACGACTGCGTTTCTTTCTGCAAGAACTCGGACAGAACTTCCGTGGTGTGTCTGTTGTCGCCCAAACACTTCATAGCCAATACAGCCTGCTGACGCTTGCCAGTAGCTGCCCCATAATGGGACAACTGGTGTGCAACAGTGGCAGCTGCGGATGGAGTGGTTGGGCGACTGCGGTCTGTGGACGAGCTCTCGCTTCTGCATGAGGACGAGGAGGAGGAGGAGGGGGTTCGAACGCTTACAGCCAACTGTTTCCTAGACCGTGGGCTAGGCAGAACTGTCCCGAAATAGATGTCCTCTGTGGACCCTGCATCCACCACATTCACCCAGTGTGCCGTGATGGACACGTAACGTCCCTGGCCATGCCTACTGGTCCATGCATCTGTTGTCAGGTGCACCTTTGTACACACAGATTGCCTGAGCGCATGGACGATGCGCTCTTTAACATGCTGGTGGAGGGCTGGGATGGCTTTTCTCGAAAAGAAGTGTCGACTGGGTAGCTCGTAGCATGGTTCAGCGTAGTCCATCAGGGATTTGAAAGCTTCGCTTTCAACTAACCGGTAGGGCATCATTTCTAACGAGATTAGTCTAGCTATGTGGGCGTTCAAACCCTGTGTATGCGGATGCGAGGATAAGTACTTCCTTTTTCTAACCAGAGTCTCATGTAGGGTGAGCTGGACTGGAGAGCTGGAGATCGTGGAACTAGCGGGTGTGCCGGTGGACATGGCAGACTGAGAGACGGTTGGAGACGGTATTGTTTCCGCCGGTGCCCTAGATGCAGTGTTTCCTACTACGAAACTGGTGATTCCCTGACCCTGACTGCTTTGGCCTGGCAAAGAAACCTGCACAGATACTGCCGGTGGTGCGGAAAATGGTGGCCTTACAGTGACGGAAGGGATGTAGCATTGCTGACTAGCTTCATTGGCCGAGGGTGCTACAACCTTAAGGGATGTTTAGTAGTTAGTCCAGGCTTGCAAATGCATGGTGGTTAAATGTCTATGCATGCAACTTGTATTGAGACTTTTCAGATTCTGACCTCTGCTTAAGGTAGTTGAACATTTTTGACAGATGACTTTGCGCTGATCAATTGGATGTTGTTTAAAAAAAAATGCCAGACTGCACTCTTTTGAGCATCGGATCCCTTTTCAGGCATTGCAGACTGAGCTTTAACCGGATGGCCACGCTGTCCTCCAACAGGTTTTGGCTTTGCCAAGCGTTTTGTCCCATCTACGGGCCCGGCAGATGGAACCTGTTGCGATGTTGATGCCTGCTGCGGCCCCTCCTCCTCCGCTTCAGAACTACTGCCGCCTGCACCCTGTTCCCCCAATGGCTGCCAATCGGGGTCAACAACTGGGTCATCTATAACCTCCTCTTCTATCTCGTGTGCAACTTCGTCTGTGTCACCGTGTAAGTCGGTGGTATAGCGTTCGTGATGGGGCAACATAGTCTCATCAGGGTCTGATTCTGGATCAGTACCCTGCGAGGGCAATGTTGTGGTCTGAGTCAAAGGACCAGCATAGTAGTCTGGCTGTGGCTGTGCATCAGTGCACTCCATGTCAGATTCAACTTGTAATGGGCATGGCCTGTTAACTGTTTCACTTTCTAAGCCAGGGACGGTATGTGTAAAGAGCTCCATGGAGTAACCCATTGTGTCGCCTGCTGCATCCTTCTCTGTTGTTGTTTTTGCTGAAGAGGACAAGGAAGCGACTTGTCCCTGACCGTGAACATCCACTAACGACGCGCTGCTTTTACATTTACCAGTTTGAAAAGAGGAGGCAAAAGAGCTAGAGGCTGAGTCAGCAAGGTAAGCCAAAACTTGCTCTTGCTGCTCCGGCTTTAAAAGCGGTTTTCCTACTCCCAGAAAAGGGAGCGTTCGAGGCCTTGTGTAGCCAGACGATGAACCTGGCTCCACAGCTCCAGACTTAGGTGCAATATTTTTTTTCCCACGACCACCTGGTGCTCCACTACCACTACCATCATTACCAGCTGACAATGATCGCCCACGGCCACGACCTCTTCCACCAGACTTCCTCATTGTTTTAAAAACGTAACCAAAGTAACGGTATTTGTTGCTGTCAAACAACTTACACGGTGAGCTATAACTTCAGTATGATTTAGATATCCCTTTACAGGTGGGTGAGACCGCAAGGAAAATCAGGCACAATGTTACACACTCTGTTTTCGGTGGCACCAAATGAGAGAGATGCCACACACGCAGGACTGTCACTCAAGCACAAATGTCAATATTAATCTCCCACTGTTTTTTTTGTTTTTTTCAGGGAGAATTTAGAAACCAAATAAAAAAAATTGATTTTTTCAGGGAGAATTTAGAAACCAAATAAAAAAAAAAAATAGGCTTTCTATGGCCCACTATTTGAGAGAGAGAGATGGCACACCCAGGAGTCAGGACTGGCACACAAGCAGAAAGGCCAATATTAATCTCCCACTGTTTGTTTTGATTTTTTCAGGGAGAATTTAGAAACCAAATTAAAAAAATTGATTTTTTCAGGGAGAATTTAGAAACCAAATTAAAAAAAAAATAGGCTTTCTATGGCCGACTATTTGAGAGAGAGAGATGGCACCCCCAGGAGTCAGGACTGGCACACAAGCAGAAAGGCCAATATTAATCTCCCACTTTTTTTTTTTTTTTTTTTCAGGGAGAATTTAGAAACCAAATAAAAAAAAAAGGCTTTCTATGGCCCACTATTTGAGAGAGAGAGATGGCACACCCAGGAGTCAGGACTGGCACACAAGCAGAAAGGCCAATATTAATCTCCCACTGTTTTTTTTTATTTTTTCAGGGAGAATTTAGAAACCAAATTAAAAAAAATAGGCTTTCCATGGCCCACTATTTGAGAGAGAGAGATGGCACACCCAGGAGTAAGGACTGGCACATAAGCAGAAAGGCCAATATTAATCTCCCACGGTTTTTTATTATTTTTTCAGGGAGAATTTAGAAACCAAATAAAAAAATAGGCTTTCTATGGCCCACTATTTGAGAGAGAGAGATGGCACACCCAGGAGTCAGGACTGGCACACAAGCAGAAAGGCCAATATTAATCTCCCACTGTTTTTTTTATTTTTTCAGGGAGAATTTAGAAACCAAATAAAAAAAAATAGGCTTTCTATGGCCCACTATTTGAGAGAGAGAGATGGCACACCCAGGAGTCAGGACTGGCACACAAGCAGAAAGGCCAATATTAATCTCCCACTGTTTTTTTTTATTTTTTCAGGGAGAATTTAGAAACCAAATAATAAAAAAAAATAGGCTTTCTATGGCCCACTAATTGAGAGACAGAGATGGCACACCCTGGAGTCAGGACTGGCACACAAGCAGAAAGGCCAATATTAATCTCCCACTGTTTTTTTTATTTTTTCAGGTAGAATTTAGAAACCAAATAAAAAAAAATAGGCTTTCTATGGCCCACTATGTGAGAGAGAGAGTGTTAGGAGTCGAGTTTCCTCTGCTGCACAGGGGGAATCTCGATCCCTGTCTGCTGCGGTCTCCCATTCTGTACCGGCCGCAGTGGGGCCTGCTCAGCGGAGGCGTCGCTCCCAGCGTCTTGCTGGGACTGATTCTGTGCAAAGGGTCACTGTTGCCTTTTCTGGCTCTCCTGTTGTACCCTGCACTGATCTGCGGCGAGCGGGCTTCTCTGGGACTAAGTCCTTATTTGCACACACTGAGCATGCCCAGGGCAAGATCTCCCGTTGGAGATCGAGGGTCACATGCTCAGGTACTGCAGCACATTCCATTGGTCCTCCAGGAAGGTCCTGAAAGGGCAAAACTTCAGTAGCAGCTTCCTGTGCTGCAACTATATAAACTGCGCATGACCGCACGGCCATGCGCTAGTATTGTCTTGATATGATGTGTGTGTGTAGATGGATGTATGTCGATGGATGAAAGCTCCTAAGTATCCCTCCCTAGTGTTGTTGACTGCTCGCTGATGATGGTAGCTATCTAGCTCCCGACTAGCCATCTGCACGTTACACACATCACAGCGTCCAGTTGCTGTGCCCGCCAGTACGGCGCCGTGCGCTTTCTCTGCGCTTAACTTACCCAAGCCTGGGTGGTTAGTGGCGTCCGTCAGTGCGGCACCGCACGCACTCTCGTGCCTTTATTTATTATTATTATAGTTACCTTATACACCCAGTAACGGTGTTGTGCCAGCAAGTGGTCTAATCGGACTTCAATCCTGAGTCTTGGGGTTGTGTTCGCTGACTTCTTGCTTGCGCTCTATGTGCGGTACCGCGGTCCTGTGACGCAACAGGGTCGCTTCCTTCACGCAGGGTGAGGTTAACCCATGTGTGTATTCTTATAGTACCGCCATATAGTCCGTCTATACTAGCAGCAGGGTTTTTACCTGCACGGTGGACCTCGGACTGCGAACGCACCTATTTTCATATCTTCTTATACTTGGTGCGTTCCGCCAGTCCCTAACAGAGAGATGGCACACCCAGGAGTCAGGACTGGCACACAAGCAGAAAGGCCAATATTAATCTCCCACTGTTTTTTTTTTATTTTTTCAGGGAGAATTTAGAAACCAAATAAAAAAATAAAAAATTGGCTTTCTATGGCCCACTATTTGAGAGAGAGAGATGACACATCCAGGCGTCAGGACTGGCACACAAGCAGAAAGGCCAATATTAATCTCCCACTGTTTTTTTTTATTTTTTCAGGGAGAATTTAGAAACCAAATTAAAAAAAATAGGCTTTCCATGGCCCACTATTTGAGAGAGAGAGATGGCACACCCAGGAGTAAGGACTGGCACATAAGCAGAAAGGCCAATATTAATCTCCCACGGTTTTTTGTTATTTTTTCAGGGAGAATTTAGAAACCAAATTAAAAAAAAAATAATTAAATAGGCTTTCTATGGCCCACTATTTGAGAGAGAGATGGCACCCTCAGGACTGGCACACAAGCCCAAAGGCCAATATTAATCTTCCACTTTTTTTTTTTCAGGGAGAATTTATAACCCCCCAAAAAAAAACAGAAAAATAAAAAGGCTTTCTATGGCCCACTATGTGAGAGAGATCGCACACACAGGGATGACACTCTAGCAGAAATGCCAATCTTAATCTCCCACAACTTATTTTTTTAGGGAGAATTAAAAAAAAAAAATACAGGGACTGTCCTACAATTACTATCTCCCTGCAGTAATCTCAGCCAGGTATGGCAGGCAGCAATAAGGAGTGGACTGATGCACAAATTAAATAAAAAGTGTGGACAAACAAAAAAGATAGCTGTGCAGAAAGGAAGGAACAA
Source organism: Ranitomeya imitator (assembly GCF_032444005.1). Classification (NCBI taxonomy): domain Eukaryota; kingdom Metazoa; phylum Chordata; class Amphibia; order Anura; family Dendrobatidae; genus Ranitomeya; species Ranitomeya imitator. Next base: position 945,108,102 of record NC_091282.1, read on the forward strand.
CAGGATTTGTGCTTTGAAAAAAGCAGTTGGTTTGCACAGCGGCGTACATACAGCAATGCAGCTATCAGGGAGCCTTCTAGGGCAGCCCAATGAGCTACAGCGCTGAGGGGGAAAAAAATGTAGCTTCCACTGTCCCTGCAAACAAAAGGTGGTGTTGGACAGTGGAAATCGCTACAGCACAAGCGGTTTGGTGGTTAATGGACCCTGCCTAACGCTATCCCTGCTTCTGACGAAGCGGCAGCAACCTCTCCCTAGGCTCAGATCAGCAGCAGTAAGATGGCGGTCGGCGGGAACGCCTCTTTATAGCCCCTGTGACGCCGCAGACAGCAAGCCAATCACTGCAATGCCCTTCTCTAAGATGGTGGGGACCAGGACCTATGTCATCACGCTGCCCACACTCTGCGTCCACCTTCATTGGCTGAGAAATGGCGCTTTTAGCGTCATTGAAACGCGACTTTGGCGCGAAAGTCGCGTACCGCATGGCCGACCCCACACAGGGGTCAGGTCGGGTTTCATGAAACCTGACTTTGCCAAAAGTCGGCGACTTTTGAAAATGAACGATCCGTTTCGCTCAACCCTATTGCTTACATCTTAGTGCATTTAGAGTGCTGCTGTTTTCTTTATTTACGGCTATGTTAATATAAAAATAAAAATTACAGCTCTTGGAAGAATAGAAAAAGTGAAAACAGAAAAATTTAAAATTGCCTGATCCTGAGAGATGTCACTACAAAGTCTATTCTATTCCACCTGCTAACTAACTTTGGTACAACTATATTTTGCTGCTGCATAGCTCTTTCTCTATCTGTGAGCTGCCTTTGTGAATGTCTATTACTAGCAGAAATCAGAAACTTTAAGGGTATGTGCCCATGATCCAGAGATGCTGAGGCTTTGACGCTGAGTTCTTATGCAGCATCAAACACACTGCAGCCAGCTGTTACAACATAGTAGATGGGATTTCAAGAAATCCCATGTCCTCTATGCGGCAACAGACCCCCACGGATAACCTGGGGAGAATGACATGCAGCACGTCTTTCCAGACCACACCATGTCAATTTCTCTTGCGGAGATGGAAGTTCCAAAAGAGAAATTACATCAATAGAATGTATTGAACGCGATTAATTGTTACTAGGGTTGAGCGAAACGGATCGGACAAATTCAAAAATAGACGACTTTCGGCATAGTCAGATTTCGTGAAACCCAACCCGATCCTAGTGTGGGATCAGCCATGAGGTCGGCGATCTTCACGCCAAAGTCGCATTTTGTATGACTATTTCAGCGCCATTTTTCAGCCAATGAAGGAGGACGCAGAGTGTGGGCAGCGTGATGACATAGGTCTCGGTCCCCACCATCTTAGAGAAGGGCATGACAGTGATTGGCTTCCTTTCTGTGGCGTCACAGGGGCTATAAAGGGGTGTGCACACCGACCGCCATCTTACTTCTGCCGATCGTAGCATAGGGAGAGGTTGCCGCAGCTGTATCAGAAGAAGGGATGTAGTTAGGGAGGGAAGATTAAGCCCCGAAACTGCTTGTGCTGTAGCGATGTCCACTGTCCAACACCACCTTTTCTTTGCAGGGACAGTGGAGTTTATATTTTTGTGCATCAGCTCTGTAGCTTATTAGGCTGCCTTATAAGGCTCCCTGATAGCTGAATTGCTGTTTGTACGCCGCTGTGCAAACCAACTGCTTTTTTAAAAGCAAAAATCCTGTTGCTCCTTTCTGCACAGTTATCTTGTTTATTTTTCTACACTTTTGTGTGCAGCAGTCCTTTTTATTGCTACCATACTTGTCCTGAGATCATTGTAGGGAGATTGAAATTGTACTACAGTCCTTGTATTTTTTTATATATCTTCCAGCCATGTTCTTCCACTTACATTGTGTAGTGTTATACACTGGGCCTGAGTTTTGGTGCATTCTCCCAACAAAAAAAGGGAGATTCAAATTGTCACAAAGTGGATCTACATCAGTTCTGTTTGTTTGTCGTCTATCTTCCAGCCACGTTCTGCCACTTACATTGTGTAGTGTTATACACTGAGCCTGAGTTTTGGTGCAGTCTCCCCAAAAAAAGGGAGATTTAAATTGACAACAAAGTGGATCTACGTCAGTTCTGTTAGTTTGTCATACATCATCCAGCCACGTTCTGCCACTTACATTGTGTAGTGTTATACACTGGGCCTGAGTTTTGGTTCAGCCTCCCCCCAAAAAAAGGGAGATTTAAATTCTCAACAAGTTTATATACACCTTCTACCTTTTTTTACAGTACCATATAACGGTTGCTATTTTGGTTAGATTTTCCCAAAAATGAGGAAGTCTGGTGGAAGAGGCCGTGGGCGGTCATTCCAGCTGGTACTGATGGTGGTAGTGGTGGTGGAGCATCTGGTGGTAGTGGGAAAAGCAAAATAGCACCTAAGGCTCGAGGTGTTGAGCCAGCGTCATCATCTGGCTACACAATGCCTCGAAGGCTCCCTTATCTGGGAGTAGGAAAACATCTTTTAAAGCCGGAGCAGCAGGAAAAAGTTTTGGCTTTCCTTGCTGACTCAGCCTCGAGCTCTTTCGCCTCCTCTTCAGAAAGTTCGAAATATAAAAGCAGTGAGTCGTCAGTGGATGCTCCCGGTCAGGAACAAGTCGCTTCCTTGTGTCCTTCACCCAAACCAACAGTGAAGGATGCAGCAGGCGACACTACAGTTTACTCCATGGAGCTCTTTACACATACCGTGCATGGGTTAGAAAGGAAAATTAACAGCCCATTACAAGATGAATTGGACATGGAGTGCACTGATGCACAGCCACAGCTAGATTATTATGCTGTTCCATTGACTCAGATCACTACATTGCCTGTTGTGAATTCTGTTGTCGGGCTCCCTCCTGTGGTCATGAATGGTACTTCGGCTAGTTCTATCCATGGACTTCCTCTGGTGGCTGTGCGTGTTTCTGAGTTTCCTTCCACAGGTGATGAGGTTAATTCGTTAGCTGGCTGCTCTATTTAACTCCACTTAGATCTTTGCTCCATGCCACCTGTCAATGTTCCAGTATTGGTCTTGTTCACTCCTGGATCGTTCTTGTGACCTGTCTTCCCAGCAGAAGCTAAGTGCCTGCTTGTATTTCTCTGGTTTGCTATTTTTCTGTCCAGCTTGCTATTTTGTTTGTTGTCTTGCTTGCTGGAAGCTCTGGGACGCAGAGGGAGCGCCTCCGCACCGTGAGTCGGTGCGGAGGGTCATTTTGCGCCCTCTGCGTGGTCTTTTTGTAGGTTTTTGTGCTGACCGCAAAGCTACCTTTCCTATCCTCAGTCTGTTCAGTAAGTCGGGCCTCACTTTGCTAAATCTATTTCATCTCTGTGTTTGTATTTTCATCTTTACTCACAGTCATTATATGTGGGGGGCTGCCTTTTCCTTTGGGGAATTTCTCTGAGGCAAGGTAGGCTTTATTTTTCTATCTTCAGGGCTAGCTAGTTCCTTAGGCTGTGCCGAGTTGCATAGGGAGTGTTAGGAGCAATCCACGGCTATTTCTAGTGTGTGTGATAGGATTAAGGATTGCGGTCAGCAGAGTTCCCACATCCCAGAGCTCGTCCCATATTATCAGTAACTATCAGGTCATTCCGTGTGCTCTTAACCACCAGGTCCATTATTGTCTTGACCACCAGGTCATAACAGTACAGGTGGCCCAAAGTACTAATGCATCTCAATAGAGGGATAAGAGAAGTTCTGAGACCATTTTTTTTTCTTTGCAGTGTGTTTTGTCTCTTTTCCCCTTTACATCTGGGTGGTTCAGAACACAGGTGTAGACATGGACATTCAAGGTCTGTCCTCTTTGATGGATAATCTCACTATAAGTGTACAAAACATTCAAGATTTTGTGGTTCAGAATCCGATGTCAGAGCCTAGGATTCCAATTCCTGATTTGTTTTTTGGTGATAGATCTAAGTTCTTGAATTTCAAAAATAATTGTAAATTGTTTCTTGCCTTCAAACCTCGCTCCTCAGGTGACCCTGTTCAACAAGTAAAGATCATTATTTCTTTGTTATGTGGTGACCCTCAAGACTGGGCATTTTCCCTTGCGCCAGAAGATCCGGCATTGCGTGATGTTGATGCGTTTTTCCTGGCGCTTGGATTGCTTTATGATGAACCTAATTTAGTGGATCAGGCAGAGAAAATTTTGCTGGCTCTGTGTCAGGGTCAGGATGAAGCGGAGATATATTGTCAGAAGTTTAGAAAGTGGTCTGTGTTCACTCAGTAGAATGAATGTGCCCTGGCAGCAATCTTCAGAAAGGGTCTCTCTGAAGCCCTTAAGGATGTCATGGTGGGATTTCCCATGCCTGCTGGTCTGAATGAGTCTATGTCCTTGGCCATTCAGATCGATCGACGCTTGCGTGAGCGTAAAGCTGTGCACCATTTGGCAGTACTATCTGAGCATGGGCCTGAGCCTATGCAATGTGATAGGACTTTGACCAGAGCTGAACGGCAAGAACACAGACGTCGGAATGGGCTATGTTTTTACTGTGGTGATTCCACTCATGCTATCTCCGATTGTCCTAAGCGCACTAAGCGGTTCGCTAGGTCTGCCACCATTGGTATGGTACAGTCTAAATTTCTATTGTCCGTTACTCTGATTTGCTCTTTGTCATCCTATTCTGTTATGGCATTTGTGGATTCAGGCGCTGCCCTGAATTTGATGGACTTGGAGTATGCTAGGCACTGTGGTTTTTTCTTGGAGCCCTTGCAGTATCCTATTCCATTGAGAGGAATTGATGCTACGCCTTTGGCCAAGAATAAGCCTCAGTACTGGACCCAATTGACCATGTGCATGGCTCCTGCACATCAGGAGGATATCCGCTTTCTGGTGTTGCATAATCTGCATGATGTGGTCGTTTTGGGGTTGCCATGGCTACAGGTTCATAATCCAGTATTGGACTGGAAATCTATGTCTGTGTCCATCTGGGGTTGCCAGGGGGTACATGGTGATGTTCCATTTTTGTCTATCTCGTCTTCCACTCCTTCTGAAGTTCCAGAGTTTTTGTCGGATTATCGGGATGTATTTGATGAGCCCAAAGCCAGTGCCCTACCTCCTCATAGGGATTGCGATTGTGCAATTAATTTGATTCCTGGTAGTAAGTTTCCTAAGGGCCGATTGTTCAATTTATCTGTGCCAGAACATGCAGCTATGCGGAGTTATATAAAGGAATCCAAAAAACAAGGAAAAAGACAATGCACTCACCGGTCCTTGAAATTCATGTGCCTTTAATCAGAACATGTGCAGGAACTTACAGGAGAACGTGGAAAGGCGGACGACGGCCGTTTCGTGCGACTGCACTTCTACGGGTCCGAATGCTAATGGAATCCGGGAGAGCACCTAAAAGGCGTAGCCCACAGGAAGCTCCCAACGGCCCATAGCAACCAATAAGCGTGAAAACACCCCCAACACCAGCTTGAGAGAAGTACAAATATAAAAATATACAAATAACAGAAAAACTAATAAGCACGAAACAATACATGGGAATCCAAACATAAATACAATATATACAACAAAAAGTTACAATTATTCTTATTATAGAAACACTGCCATGTCTATTTTATCGTTCAGACCCAGAGGGCCCATTGCGGCCGTACGAATGATCCATCTACCTTCTGCTCTGAGGAGGAGCCTATTCAGGTCACCTCCCCGAGGAGGAAGAGACACCCGTTCAATTCCAGCATACCGCAAGACGCTAGAATCGCCTGCGTGAACCTGCTGAACATGGCTAATCAACCTAGGAGCACCCTTGCCTGTTCGGATGGAATTGAAATGTTCCCTGATCCTGACGAACAGCGGACGAATGGTCTTGCCCACGTAAAAGAAGCCGCACGGACAGAAGATCGCATACACCACATGTGTGGACCTACAGGTAATTAAATGCCGCACAGTGTGAGAGACAGCCCCAATGTGTAAATGAATGCCTGTTAGATGGAAAGTGCAAAAATTGCAGCGCCCACACCTATGGTTTCCTTTAGGGATCCCCCTCTCCAACCAATTAGTGTGTGGCTCACCAAAGTAACAATTCTTGGCTAACAGATCTTTTAAGTTTTTACTGCGACGGCATGCAAATAACGGGCCATTTTTTGTAAAATCAGATAATTCAGGATCTTTTTCTAAAATATGCCAATTCTTTCGAATAACAGATCTAATCAAATCGTCCATAGGACCAAATTTAAATGAAAACACAAATCTTTTTCCCTTTTCATTATTAGCGTTAATGACACCCGAGGAATCTGTCAAAGAAGTGTCTATTGCCCTGTAAAAACACCATGAATTTGAAATTTACGTCTGTTTTTGGGGGGGATTCGTTAGAATTGAATTCTTGGATGTCAAATTACTGATATGTGAGGGTCAGATTTGCACGGAATCTTTTCGAAAACCGACGGCGTCTAATTCCCTGTTGCATTTTCAGAGTGCTCACCCGTATTATACCAAAAAGGCTTTGCCTTTCAGTCAATTTTTGCGTGTAAAAAGAATTAATAGTACCACTACAGGTTTTGTAAGTCAATCACGTGACCTTTTTAGGAGGTTTGAACAACGGGGTTATCCCCGGCCGCTATTAGATTCAGCTTTTTACAGGGCAATAGACACTTCTTTGACAGATTCCTCGGGTGTCATTAACGCTAATAAGGAAAAGGGAAAAAGATTTGTGTTTTCATTTAAATTTGGTCCTATGGACGACTTGATTAGATCTGTTATTCGAAAGAATTGGCATATTTTAGAAAAAGATCCTGAATTATCTGATTTTACAAAAAAATGGCCCGTTATTTGCATGCCGTCGCAGTAAAAACTTAAAAGATCTGTTAGCCAAGAATTGTTACTTTGGTGAGCCACACACTAATTGGTTGGAGAGGGGGATCCCTAAAGGAAACCGTAGGTGTGGGCGCTGCAATTTTTGCACTTTCCATCTAACAGGCATTCATTTACACATTGGGGCTGTCTCTCACACTGTGCGGCATTTAATTACCTGTAGGTCCACACATGTGGTGTATGTGATCTTCTGTCCGTGCGGCTTCTTTTACGTGGGCAAGACCATTCGTCCGCTGTTCGTCAGAATCAGGGAACATTTCAATTCCATCCGAACAGGCAAGGGTGCTCCTAGGTTGATTAGCCATGTTCAGCAGGTTCACGCAGGCGATTCTAGCGTCTTGCGGTATGCTGGAATTGAACGGGTGTCTCTTCCTCCTCGGGGAGGTGACCTGAATAGGCTCCTCCTCAGAGCAGAAGGTAGATGGATCATTCGTACGGCCGCAATGGGCCCTCTGGGTCTGAACGATAAAATAGACATGGCAGTGTTTCTATAATAAGAATAATTGTAACTTTTTGTTGTATATATTGTATTTATGTTTGGATTCCCATGTATTGTTTCGTGCTTATTAGTTTTTCTGTTATTTGTATATTTTTATATTTGTACTTCTCTCAAGCTGGTGTTGGGGGTGTTTTCACGCTTATTGGTTGCTATGGGCCGTTGGGAGTTTCCTGTGGGCTACGCCTTTTAGGTGCTCTCCCGAATCCCATTAGCATTCGGACCCGTAGAAGTGCAGTCGCACGAAACGGCCGTCGTCCGCCTTTCCACGTTCTCCTGTAAGTTCCTGCACATGTTCTGATTAAAGGCACATGAATTTCAAGGACCGGTGAGTGCATTGTCTTTTTCCTTGTTTTTTGGATTTTGTATGCTCTGATACAGTGCACCCGGTGTCCGTGGAACATTCCAGACCAGCAGCGGCACATAGCAGTGTGACACAAGAGACTTATTAGGTGTATATTAAAGGGAGCAGTGCCGTGTTTGTTTCTCTTTAGTTTATTACTTGTTTCAGGACTGTTTTCAGAGACACTGAGCACGCTCCTAGCCCTTTTATGTCCTCCCTGCTTTTTTAGTTGCCACCAGGTTGTGTGTTCACACCAGCTGCGTTTTTTTTGGTCATGGATTCAGTTGCTCCGCCTCTATCAGTAGAACTTTTGGCAGGCAGGGAGAACGTGGCATCGTTTTTCTCTGAGTGTGAAACTCATGATGATATTTTTTCATTAAGCACGAAATCTTTGGAATTCAAATATTTTAACATTGCCGAACGGGAAGTGAACCTGTTCTGGACCAACAATTCTCTTAAATCGTATTCAGACTGTGGGAGGGTCCCTCGTGGCCTCAGAGTGTGGAAAGAGATGTCGCAGTTTCAGGATAATATCCAGTTTTCCAAAGCATGGGAAGCTATTTTGTTAAAATGCTCCCAGGACTTGTTAGCCTTGGTTCTTCAGCACAATATGACCAATTATGAAAGTACTAAATTGGACTTGGCTAAAACAAAAGAGGAACTGAAAACAAGATTATCAGACTCGCAGTGGTCCGCTATGGAAAAAAGACTGGATAATAAATTAATTATTTTACAATCAGAAATTAAGCAAAGGAAACGCGACAAATTCATCAGAGATAAGGGGGACTTTGACACAGGAAAAATCTTCTCTTGGAGGAAGTTTAATCAACCACAACCTTTTCGTAACAACACGAGACGTCACCAAAGGAATAAACGTTTCCAGCGCCGGAATAAGAGGGATTATTTAACCACAGATTCAGACTCTAGTGCTACTGACGACAATTTGGGGTCTGCAAGTACATCTGGTCCTTCTAATCAAAATCCTGGCAGTTCCATCCCTTTAGACGGAAAACACGCCGTGGCGGCAGATCATCCGTCAGTCGAGATCCAAAGAAAAAGGAAGCAGGTTTCTTGGAGACCGATGACTTAACGACATCTTGTCCTGTTGTAAATTTGACTAATCATATCCTCAATGAATCTCATCATTCAGTCCTGTCTAGGGGCTTGAATTTTTGTCTGCCGGAACACTTTGATTTAGTAGATTTTAAGATCGACTTGTTTAAATCCGTGAGAAAAATCCATTTATTTAAATATTTCAATAAAGAGGTTGCTTCAGCCCGTCCTGCATTGGAGGTCCCGCATCCTGTGGGTTCTATGGGTTTTTTTGCAACAGGCGATCTTCCCCCTGATTTTAGGGAGGATGTTGATCTGTTGCTTAGTCTTTCTAATCCACCAGTCAATATCGATAACACTCGTGTGTCTAATGCTAAATCTTTTTCAGGGGGTATTAGATCTACCTTCATGCCTCCGGTGTCCCCTGGTAGCCCCATAGACATTTTTGAGTCACAGGTCAGCAGAGAAATGGAAGCTATATTGTACAAAAAACTCCCTAACAATTTAACTGTCCAAGAAGAGGAAGCTCTGAAAGAGATGCAGGGTTGGGCTGATGCGGTTTTCCGCATCGCTGATAAAGGGGGTAACACCGTAACATTAATTAAGGAATATTATGTGTCGGAAGCGTTAAGACAGCTGTCCGATGTGAACACTTATGCCACCTTACCGGCGGACCCTACAAATAAATATAAAGATCTTTTGCGTTCACTGATGAGGAAATATATTAGTTCGGGAGTTATTTCAGAAAAACAGGCTGAGAAACTTTTTCCTGCGTTTCCATTAAAACCATATTGGTATCATATTCCAAAACTGCACAAATCCCTGACTTGCCCCCCTGGCCGCCCTATAGTTTCGGGCATTGGCTCCCTTATGGAGCCGTTATCCCGGTATCTAGATTGGCTACTATGCCCATTACTTCTCGATGTTCCTTCCTACATAAAAGACACTAAGGCTTTTTTGTGTGAAGTAAATCATTTTCAGTGGCAGGATGGATTTTATTTAACTTCCATAGACGTAGAAAGCCTCTATACCAGGATTCCTCATGAATTAGGGGTGGAGGCGATCAGAGATATTCTTGACAACACCCCTACCAACGAGCATACAAAAAATTTTATCTGTGAGGGTCTCATCTATATTCTTAAACATAACGCGTTTAGATTCGGTAACACCTGGTATGTCCAAACGGAAGGTACCGCTATGGGTACTCCTGTAGCTTGTACCCTAGCTAATCTTTTTTTAGCGGTTTTTGAAAGGAATTTCGTTTACTCAGCTTGTAATCCGTTTCTAAAAAATATCAAACTTTTTTTGCGTTATGTGGATGATATTTTTGTTGTCTGGGATGGATCGAGGGAGGAATTTTTACAATTTGTAGCTTTTCTCAATCAAACACCATGAATTTGAAATTTACGTCTGTTTTTGGGGGGGATTCGTTAGAATTCTTGGATGTCAAATTACTGATATGTGAGGGTCAGATTTGCACAGAAGCTTTTCGAAAACCAACGGCGTCTAATTCCCTGTTGCATTTTCAGAGCGCTCACCCGTATTATACCAAAAAGGCTTTGCCTTTCAGTCAATTTTTGCGTGTAAAAAGAATTAATAGTACCACTACAGGTTTTATAAGTCAATCACGTGACCTTTTTAGGAGGTTTGAACAACGGGGTTATCCCCGGCCGCTATTAGATTCAGCTTTTTACAGGGCAATAGACACTTCTTTGACAGATTCCTCGGGTGTCATTAACGCTAATAAGGAAAAGGGAAAAAGATTTGTGTTTTCATTTAAATTTGGTCCTATGGACGATTTGATTAGATCTGTTATTCGAAAGAATTGGCATATTTTAGAAAAAGATCCTGAATTATCTGATTTTACAAAAAATGGCCCGTTATTTGCATGCTGTCGCAGTAAAAACTTAAAAGATCTGTTAGCCAAGAATTGTTACTTTGGTGAGCCACACACTAATTGGTTGGAGAGGGGGATCCCTAAAGGAAACCATAGGTGTGGGCGCTGCAATTTTTGCACTTTCCATCTAACAGGCATTCATTTACACATTGGGGCTGTCTCTCACACTGTGCGGCATTTAATTACCTGTAGGTCCACACATGTGGTGTATGTGATCTTCTGTCCGTGCGGCTTCTTTTACGTGGGCAAGACCATTCGTCCGCTGTTCGTCAGGATCAGGGAACATTTCAATTCCATCCGAACAGGCAAGGGTGCTCCTAGGTTGATTAGCCATGTTCAGCAGGTTCACGCAGGCGATTCTAGCGTCTTGCGGTATGCTGGAATTGAACGGGTGTCTCTTCCTCCTCGGGGAGGTGACCTGAATAGGCTCCTCCTCAGAGCAGAATGTAGATGGATCATTCGTACGGCCGCAATGGGCCCTCTGGGTCTGAACGATAAAATAGACATAGGCAGTGTTTCTATAATAAGAATAATTGTAACTTTTTGTTGTATATATTGTATTTATGTTTGGATTCCCATGTATTGTTTCGTGCTTATTAGTTTTTCTGTTATTTGTATATTTTTATATTTGTACTTCTCTCAAGCTGGTGTTGGGGGTGTTTTCACGCTTATTGGTTGCTATGGGCCGTTGGGAGCTTCCTGTGGGCTAAGCCTTTTAGGTGCTCTCCCGGATCCCATTAGCATTCGGACCCGTAGAAGTGCAGTCGCACGAAGCGGCCGTCGTCCGCCTTTCCACGTTCTCCTGTAAGTTCCTGCACATGTTCTGATTAAAGGCACATGAATTTCAAGGACCGGTGAGTGCATTGTCTTTTTCCTTGTTTTTTGGATTTTGTATGCTCTGATACAGTGCACCCGGTGTCCGTGCAACATTCCAGACCAGCAGCGGCACATAGCAGTGTGACACAAGAGACTTATTAGGTGTGTATTAAAGGGAGCAGTGCCGTGTTTGTTTCTCTTTCGTTTATTGCTTATACAAAGGAATCCTTGGAGAAAGGCCATATTCGCCCGTCGTCATCACCGTTAGGAGCAGGGTTCTTTTTTGTGGCCAAGAAGGATGGTTCTTTGAGAGCTTGTATTGACTACCGCCTTCTCAATAAAATTACAGTCAAATTTCAGTATCCTTTGCCGTTGCTGTCTGATTTGTTTGCTCGTATTAAAGGGGCTAGTTGGTTCACCAAGATAGATCTTCTAGGGGCGTATAATCTTGTGCGTATTAAACAAGGCGATGAATGGAAAACAGCATTTAATACGCCCGAGGGCCATTTTGAGTACCTGGTTATGCCATTCGGGCTTTCCAATGCTCCATCAGTATTTCAGTCCTTTATGCATGACATCTTCCGAGAGTACCTGGATAAATTCCTGATTGTGTATTTGGATGATATTTTGGTCTTTTCGGATGATTTTGAGTCTCATGTGAAGCAGGTCAGAATGGTGTTCCAGGTCCTTCGTGCTAATTCCTTGTTTGTGAAGGGGTCAAAGTGTCTCTTTGGAGTTCAGAAGGTTTCATTTTTGGGGTTCATTTTTTCCCCTTCTACTATCGAGATGGACCCTGTTAAAGTCCAGGCCATTTACGATTGGACTCAGCCGAAATCTGTGAAGAGCCTGCAAAAGTTCCTGGGCTTTGCTAATTTTTATCGGCGCTTCATCGCTAATTTTTCTAGTGTTGCTAAACTGTTGACTGATTTGACCAAGAAGGGTGCTGATGTGGTCAATTGGTCTTCTGCAGCTGTAGAGGCTTTTCAGGAGTTGAAGCGTCGTTTTTCTTCTGCCCCTGTGTTGTGCCAGCCAGATGTTTCGCTCCCCTTTCAGGTTGAGGTTGATGCTTCTGAGATTGGAGCTGGGGCTGTTTTGTCGCAAAGAAGTTCTGATGGCTCGGTGATGAAGCCATGTGCTTTCTTTTCTAGAAAGTTTTCGCCTGCTGAGCGCAATTATGATGTTGGTAATCGAGAGTTGTTGGCCATGAAGTGGGCATTCGAGGAGTGGCGTTATTGGCTTGAAGGAGTCAAGCATCGCGTGGTGGTCTTGACAGATCACAAGAATTTGACTTATCTTGAGTCTGCCAAATGGTTGAATCCGAGACAGGCTCGATGGTCGTTATTTTTCTCCCGTTTTGATTTTGTGGTTTCGTACCTTCCAGGCTCTAAGAATGTGAAGGCTGATGCCCTGTCAAGGAGTTTTGTGCCTGACTCTCCGGGTGTTCCTGAGCCGGCGGGTATTCTCAAAGAGGGGGTAATTTTGTCTGCCATCTTCCCTGATTTGCGGCGGGTGCTGCAAAAATTTCAGGCTGATAGACCTGACCGTTGTCCAGCGGAGAAACTGTTTGTTCCTGATAGATGGACTAGTAGAGTTATGTCTGAGATTCATTGTTCAGTGTTGGCTGGGCATCCTGGAATCTTTGGTACCAGAGATTTGGTGGCTAGATCCTTTTGGTGGCCGTCTTTGTCACGGGATGTGCGTTCTTTTGTGCAGTCCTGTGGGACTTGTGCTCGGGCTAAGCCCTGCTGTTCTCGTGCCAGTGGGTTGCTTTTGCCCTTGCCGATCTCGAAGAGGCCCTGGACGCATATTTCTATGGATTTTATTTCGGATCTCCCCGTCTCTCAAAAGATGTTGGTCATTTGGGTGGTTTGTGATCGCTTTTCTAAGATGGTCCATTTGGTACCTTTGTCTAAATTGCCTTCCTCCTCTGATTTGGTGCCATTATTTATCCAGCATGTGGTTCGTTTACATGGTATCCCGGAGAACATCGTTTCTGACAGAGGTTCCCAGTTTGTTTCGAGGTTTTGGCGATCCTTTTGTGCTAGGATGGGCATTGATTTGTCTTTTTCCTCGGCTTTCCATCCTCAGACAAATGACCAAACCGAACGAACTAATCAGACTTTGGAAACATATCTGAGATGCTTTGTTTCTGCTGATCAGGATGATTCGGTGTCCGTTTTGCCGTTGGCTGAGTTCGCCCTTAATAATCGGGCCAGCTCGGCTACTTTGGTTTCGCCGTTTTTCTGCAATTCTGGTTTCCATCCGCGTTTCTCTTCAGGGCAGGTTGAGTCTTCGGACTGTCCTGGTGTAGATACTGTGGTGGATAGGTTGCAGCATATTTGGACTCATGTGGTGGACAATTTGACATTGTCCCAGGAGAAGGCTCAACGTTTCGCTAACCGCCGGCGCTGTGTGGGTCCCCGACTTCGTGTTGGAGATTTGGTTTGGTTGTCGTCTCGTTATGTTCCTATGAAGGTTTCCTCTCCTAAGTTTAAGCCTCGTTTCATTGGTCCGTATAAGATTTCTGAGGTCATCAATCCTGTGTCATTTCGTTTGGCCCTTCCTGCTTCTTTTGCCATCCATAATGTGTTCCATAGGTCGTTATTGCTGAGATACGTGGCGCCTGTGGTTCCATCCGTTGATCCTCCTGCCCCGGTGTTGGTTGAGGGGGAGTTGGAGTATGTGGTGGAGAAGATTTTGGATTCTCGTATTTCGAGACGGAAACTCCAGTACCTGGTCAAGTGGAAAGGTTATGGTCAGAAAGATAATTCCTTGGTTTTTGCCTCTGATGTTCATGCTGCCGATGTGGTTCGTGCCTTTCATTTGGCTCATCCTGGTCGGCCTGGGGGCTCTGGTGAGGGTTCGGTGACCCCTCCTCAAGGGGGGGTACTGTTGTGAATTCTGTTGTCGGGCTCCCTTATGTGGTCATGAATGGTACTTCGGCTAGTTCTATCCATGGACTTCCTCTGGTGGCTGTGCGTGTTTCTGAGTTTCCTTCCACAGGTGACGAGGTTAATTCGTTAGCTGGCTGCTCTATTTAACTCCACTTAGATCTTTGCTCCATGCCACCTGTCAATGTTCCAGTATTGGTCTTGTTCACTCCTGGATCGTTCTTGTGACCTGTCTTCCCAGCAGAAGCTAAGTGCCTGCTTGTATTTCTCTGGTTTGCTATTTTTCTGTCTAGCTTGCTATTTTGTTTGTTTTCTTGCTTGCTGGAAGCTCTGGGACGCAGAGGGAGCGCCTCCGCACCGTGAGTCGGTGCGGAGGGTCTTTTTGCGCCCTCTGCGTGGTCTTTTTGTAGGTTTTTGTGCTGACCGCAAAGCTACCTTTCCTATCCTCAGTCTGTTCAGTAAGTCGGGCCTCACTTTGCTAAATCTATTTAATCTCTGTGTTTGTATTTTCATCTTTACTCACAGTCATTATATGTGGGGGGCTGCCTTTTCCTTTGGGGAATTTCTCTGAGGCAAGGTAGGCTTTATTTTTCTATCTTCAGGGCTAGCTAGTTCCTAAGGCTGTGCCGAGTTGCATAGGGAGTGTTAGGAGCAATCCACGGCTATTTCTAGTGTATGTGATAGGATTAGGGATTGCGGTCAGCAGAGTTCCCACATCCCAGAGCTCGTCCTATATTATCAGTAACTATCAGGTCATTCCGTGTGCTCTTAACCACCAGTCCATTATTGTCCTGACCACCAGGTCATAACAATTGCCCTCACAGTGTACTGAGCCAGAATCTGACCCTGATGAGACTATGGTGCCCCATCATGAATGCTATAGCACCTTACACGGTGACACAGAGGAAGGTGCACATGACATTGAAGAGGAGGTGATAGATGAACTGGTTGTTGACCCAGATTAGCAGCCATTCGGGGAAGATGGTGCCGCTGCCAGTAGCTCAGAAGCGGAGGAGGATGATCCGCAGCAGCCATCTACATCGCAACAGCTTTCATCTGGCAGGCCCGTATCTGGGCAAAAACGTTTGTCAAAAGCAAAAACAGTTTTAGGACAGCGTGGCCATCCGGTGAAAGTAGCACAGTGTGCAATGCCTGAAAAGGTGTTCCATAGTAGGAAGAGTGTAGTGTGGCAATTTTTTAACCAAGATCCAAATGATCAGTGCAAAGTTATCTGTAAGAAATGCTCAAATACCTTTAGCAGAGGGAAGAATCTCCAAAATTTAAATATAACGTGCATGCTTAGACATTTAACCAGCATGCACTTGCAAGCCTGGACTAACTACCAAAGTCCCATGCCGTTTGTGCACCTGCTCAGAATGAAGGTAGTCAGCAAGTCTACATTGCTTCCCTCACTGTAAGCCCACCGGATAGGACACCACCAGCAGCAAATGTGGAGGTATCGTTGCAAGGCCAAAGCAGTCAGGGAATCACAAGGTTCTTGGTAGGAAACACTGTATGTAGGCCAACATCCAGAATACCATCACCAACCCTCTCTCCATTTGCCATGTCCACCACCACCCCCCGCTAGTTCCATCATATGCAACTCTCCAGTCCAGCTCACCCTACAAGAGATTCTTGTTAGGAAAAGAAAGTACTGATCCTCTCATCCATGTACACAGGGTTTGAACACCCACATTGCTGGACTAATCTCGTTAGAGATGATGCCCTACCAGTTGGTTGAAAGCGAAGCTTTCAAAGACCTGATGGCCTACACAGTACCACACTATGACCTACCCAGTCAGCACTTCTTTGCGAGAAAAGCCATCCCAGCCCTCCACCAGCATGTCAAAGACCACATTGTCCATGCACTGAGGCAATCAGTCAGTGGAAAGGTGCACCTCACAACAGATGCATGGACCAGTAGGCATGGCCAGGGATGTTACGTGTCCATCACGGAGCACTGGGATAATGTGGTGGATGCAGGGTCCACAGTAGACAGCCATAGTGGGACAGTTCTGCCTAGCCCATGGTCTAGGAAACAGTTGGCTGTAGTGTAGGCGTTCGCCACCCCTCATCCTCCTCCTCCAGAAGTGAAAGCTCGTCCACAGAGCGCAGTCGCACGACCACTCCATCCGGAGCTGCCAGTTTTGCACACGAGGTGTCCCATTATCGAACAGCTAGGGGTAAGCGTCAGCAGGCTGTGTTAGAAATGAAGTGTTTGGGTGACAACAGACACACCGCGGAAGTACTGGCTGCAGCAAGAAACTCAGTCATGGCTGGGCAGTGTACATCTTGAGGCAGGCAAGGTAATCAGTGATAACGGAAGGAATTTTATGGCTGCCATAGCCCTTTCAGAACTGAAACACATACATTGCCTGGCTCACATCTTGAACCTGGTGGTGAAGTGCTTCCTCAAAAATTATCCGGGGTTACCAGCCCTGCTCCTGAAGGTTCGAAGACTTTGCTCGCACATCCGCCGGTCGCCCGTACACTCCAGCCGTATGCTGAACCATCAGCGATCGCTGAATCTTCCCCAGCACCGCCTAATCATCGACGTTGCAACAAGGTGGAACTCCATACTGCACATGCTTCAGAGCCTGTGAGAACAGAGGCGTGCTGTAATGGTTGAGTATGCCTTGCGTATCCTAAAAAGGGAGCCCCGCATTATCAAAATGATGACCGATGACGATTACTGGTTGGCCTGCCTCCTGGATCCACGATATAAAGGAAAAGTACAAAATATCATTCCACATGAGAACCTTGAGCAAATATTGGCTACCAAACAAGCAACTCTTGTAGACCGCTTGGTTAAAGCATTCCCAGCACACAGCGGCGGTGATGGTTCTCACACGAGCTGTAGGGAGCAACATGGCAGAGGTGTTAGAGGTGCACAAATCAGAAGTGGCGTTGGACAGAGGGGTTTTATGACCAGGTTGTGGAGTGATTTTGCAATGATCGCAGACACGCCAGGTACTGCTGCATCGATTCAAAGTGACAGGAGACAGCATTTGTCCAGTATGGTTACGAACTATTTTTCCTCCATTATCGATGTTCTCCCTCACAGGTCATTCCCCTTTGATTACTGGGCATCTAAAATAGACACCTGGCCTGAATTGGCAGAATATGCATTACAGGAGCTCGCTTGCCCAGCTGCTAGTGTGCTATCAGAAAGAGTTTTCAGTGCTGCTGGTTCAATAATGACCGAAAAAAGGACACGTCTGGCTACCCGAAATCTTGATGATCTAACCTTCATTAAAATGAACCAATCATGGATTTTAAATTATTTTGCCCCATTTTCCCCTGCTGACACGGAGCTTGCCTGAAAAATGTCTTGCTTTTGGCCTCCTCTTACTGACTGCTCCAATTCCTCCATTTGCAGCTGCTGTATGTCCACCATAGGCCATTTTTATACCTCCCTAAATGGGCTGATTCCCCCCACAGGGCCCTGGTCACCACTTGGCGCAAGCACCCGTGCGAATGCCGTTTGCCTGGACAGGTGGGCATGCCCACTCTTGGGCGACGGCACTGGCACATGGTCCCTCATAGTACAATGAAGTGTCTCTGATGTCATAATATGAGGGGCCCTGTGCCAGTACCGCCGCCCACGAGAGAGTGCTCCCCCCAGCTCGAACAGTGCTCTAATACTTGCAATACTTACCTCTCCCTGGTCCACCACTGTGTAGTCTGTGCTGTTAAATCCTTCAATGGCACTGCCAATACAAATTTGTTGAAATAATAGATGATAGTAAAAATATACAGGGGCCCTGGCCTCCATTTACACCAGTTAATACTTTGCGCCAACTACCCCTGTCTGCTACTCAGCAGAGGAACCCGCCCCTGTACCTAGCTATGCCACCTGTTTATTTATGAACAATTTTTTGGCAGACATTTAGCCCACTTTATTATTTGGGCCTACTAACTGTGTCTGGCTGTCAGCCACTCATTATAGTTGTCCTCCTCCACTGAACAAAGCAATGCCGCCTGTGTTCTCCTGTTACCAATTTTGAACTGCATTTAGACTACTTTTTTATTTTGGGCCTGCTAAGTCTCTCTGCGCCACTCATTACAGTTGTCCTCCTTCACTGAACAAAGCAATGCCGCCTGTGTACTCCTGTTACCAATTTTGAACTGCATTTAGCCTACTTTTTTATTTTGGGCCCACTAAGTCTGTCTGCGCTGCTCATTACAGTTGTCCTCCACTGAACAACGCTATGCCGCCTATGTACTCCTGTTACCAATTTTGAACTGCATTTAGCCTACTTTATCATTTGTGCCTACTACCTGTGTCTGGCTGTCAGCCACTCATTACAGTTGTCCTCCTCCACTGAACAAAGCTATGCCACCTGTTTAGTCCTGTTACCAATTTTGAACTGCATTTAGCCAACTTTTGGGGGGGCCTATATCTGTATTTCCTGTTATGATAGGCAATTCAGTAACACAATGTACATAGCGATCAGAGCACATACAATGATCTGACAATAACCCAAAATAATAGAACGAGCTCTGAGACGTGGAAGCTCTGTAGACCGCAATTCCTGATCCTCTCCAAACACAACTAGAGGCAGCTGTGGATTGCGCCTAACGCTCCCTATGCAACTCGGCACAGCCTGAGAAACTAACTAGCCTGAAGATAGAAAAATAAGCCTACCTTGCCTCAGAGAAATACCCCAAAGGAAAAGGCAGCCCCCCACATATAATGACTGTGAGTAAGATGAAAAGACAAACGTAGGGATGAAATAGATTCAGCAAAGTGAGGCCCGATATTCTAGACAGAACGAGGATAGGAAAGATAACTTTGCAGTCTACACAAAACCCTAAAGAAAACCACGCAAAGGGGGCAAAAAGACCCTCCGTACCGAACTAACGGCACGGAGGTACACCCTTTGCGTCCCAGAGCTTCCAGCAAAACAAATAGACAAGCTGGACAGAAAAAATAGCAACAAATAGCAAAGAAGCACTTAGCTATGCAGAGCAGCAGGCCACAGGAATGATCCAGAGAAACACAAGTCCAACACTGGAACATTGACAGGAAGCATGGATCAAAGCATCAGGTGGAGTTAAGTAGAGAAGCAGCTAACGACCTCACCAGATCACCTGAGGGAGGAAACTCAGAAGCTGCAGTACCACTTTCCTCCACAAACGGAAGCTCCCAGAGAGAATCAGCCGAAGTACCACTTGTGACCACAGGAGTGAACTCTGCCACAGAATTCACAACAGTACCCCCCCCTTGAGGAGGGGTCACCGAACCCTCACCAGAGCCCCCAGGCCGACCAGGATGAGCCACATGAAAGGCACGAACAAGATCGGGAGCATGGACATCAGAGGCAAAAACCCAGGAATTATCTTCCTGAGCATAACCCTTCCATTTAACCAGATACTGGAGTTTCCGTCTTGAAACACGAGAATCCAAAATCTTCTCCACAATATACTCCAATTCCCCCTCCACCAAAACCGGGGCAGGAGGCTCAACAGATGGGACCATAGGTGCCACGCATCTCCGCAACAATGACCTATGGAATACGTTATGTATGGAAAAAGAATCTGGAAGGGTCAGACGAAAAGACACAGGATTAAGAACCTCAGAAATCCTATACGGACCAATAAAACGAGGTTTAAACTTAGGAGAGGAAACCTTCATAGGAATATGACGAGAAGATAACCAAACCAGATCCCCAACACGAAGTCGGGGACCCACACGGCATCTGCGATTAGCGAAAAGTTGAGCCTTCTCCTGGGACAAGGTCAAATTGTCCACTACCTGAGTCCAAATCTGCTGCAACCTGTCCACCACAGTATCCACACCAGGACAGTCCAAAGACTCAACCTGTCCTGAAGAGAAACGAGGATGGAACCCAGAATTGCAGAAAAACGGCGAAACCAAGGTAGCCGAGCTGGCCCGATTATTAAGGGCGAACTCAGCCAAAGGCAAAAAGGACACCCAGTCATCCTGATCAGCAGAAACAAAGCATCTCAGATATGTTTCCAAGGTCTGATTAGTTTGTTCGGTCTGGCCATTAGTCTGAGGATGGAAAGCCGAGGAAAAAGACAAGTCAATGCCCATCCTACCACAAAAGGCTCGCCAAAACCTCGAAACAAACTGGGAACCTCTGTCAGAAACAATATTCTCTGGAATGCCATGCAAATGAACCACATGCTGGAAGAACAAAGGCACCAAATCAGAGGAGGAAGGCAATTTAGACAAGGGTACCAGATGGACCATCTTAGAAAAGCGATCACAGACCACCCAAATGACTGACATCTTTTGAGAAACGGGAAGGTCAGAAATAAAATCCATAGAGATATGTGTCCAAGGCCTCTTCGGGACCGGCAAGGGCAAAAGCAACCCACTGCCACGAGAACAGCAGGGCTTAGCCCGAGCACAAATCCCACAGGACTGCACAAAAGTACGCACATCCCGCGACAGAGAGGGCCACCAAAAGGATCTAGCCACTAACTCTCTGGTACCAAAGATTCCAGGATAACCAGCCAACACCGAACAATGAAGTTCAGAGATAACTCTATTCGTCCACCTATCAGGGACAAACAGTTTCTCCGCTGGGCAACGATCAGGTTTATTAGCCTGAAATTTTTGCAGCACCCGCCGCAAATCAGGGGAGATGGCAGACACAATGACTCCTTCCTTGAGGATACCCGCCGGCTCAGATAAACCCGGAGAGTCGGGCACAAAACTCCTAGACAGAGCATCCGCCTTCACATTTTTAGAGCCCGGAAGGTACGAAATCACAAAGTCAAAACGGGCAAAAAACAACGACCAACGTGCTTGTCTAGGATTCAAGCGCTTGGCAGACTCGAGATAAGTCAAGTTCTTATGATCAGTCAATACCACCACGCGATGGTTAGCTCCTTCAAGCCAATGACGCCACTCCTCGAATGCCCACTTCATGGCCAGCAACTCTCGGTTGCCCAAATCATAATTTCGCTCAGCAGGCGAAAACTTCCTGGAAAAGAAAGCGCATGGTTTCATCACTGAGCAACCAGAACCTCTCTGTGACAAAACAGCCCCTGCTCCAATCTCAGAAGCATCAACCTTGACCTGGAACGGAAGAGAAACATCTGGTTGACACAACACAGGGGCAGAAGAAAAACGACGCTTCAACTCTTGAAAAGCTTCCACAGCAGCAGAAGACCAATTGACCAAATCAGCACCCTTCTTGGTCAAATTGGTCAATGGTTTGGCAACACTAGAAAAATTGCAGATGAAGCGACGATAAAAATTAGCAAAGCCCAGGAACTTTTGCAGACTTTTCAGAGATGTCGGCTGAGTCCAATCATGGATGGCTTGGACCTTAACCGGATTCATCTCGATAGTAGAAGGGGAAAAGATGAACCCCAAAAATGAAACCTTCTGCACACCAAAGAGACACTTTGATCCCTTCACAAACAAAGAATTAGCACGCAGGACCTGAAAAACCGTTCTGACCTGCTTCACATGAGACTCCCAATCATCCGAGAAGATCAAAATGTCATCCAAGTACACAATCAGGAATTTATCCAGGTACTCACGGAAGATGTCATACATAAAGGATTGAAACACTGATGGAGCATTGGCAAGTCCGAACGGCATCACTAGATACTCAAAATGACCCTCGGGCGTATTAAATGCAGTTTTCCATTCATCGCCTTGCCTGATTCTCACCAGATTATACGCACCACGAAGATCTATCTTAGTGAACCAACTAGCCCCCTTAATCCGAGCAAACAAATCAGATAACAATGGCAAGGGGTACTGAAATTTAACAGTGATCTTATTAAGAACGCGGTAATCTATACACGGTCTCAGCGAACCATCCTTCTTGGCTACAAAAAAGAACCCTGCTCCTAATGGCGACGATGACGGGCGAATATGCCCCTTCTCCAGGGATTCCTTCACATAACTGCGCATAGCGGTGTGCTCAGGCACGGATAAATTAAACAGTCGACCTTTTGGGAATTTACTACCAGGAATCAAATTGATAGCACAATCACAATCCCTATGCGGAGGCAGGGCATCGGACTTGGGCTCATCAAATACATCCCGGTAATCAGACAAGAACTCTGGAACCTCAGAAGGGGTGGATGACGAAATTGACAGAAATTGAACATCACCATGTACCCCCTGACAACCCCAGCTGGACACCAACATGGAATTCCAATCCAATACTGGATTATGGGCTTGTAGCCATGGCAACCCCAACACGACCACATCATGCAGATTATGCAACACCAGAAAGCGAATAACCTCCTGATGTGCAGGAGCCATGCACATGGTCAGCTGGGTCCAGTATTGAGGCTTATTCTTGGCCAAAGGTGTAGCATCAATTCCTCTCAATGGAATAGGACACTGCAAGGGCTCCAATAAAAACCCACAACGTTTAGCATAATCCAAGTCCATCAAATTCAGGGCAGCGCCTGAATCCACAAACGCCATGACAGAATACGACGACAAGGAACATATCAAGGTAACGGACAGAAGAAATTTTGACTGTACAGTACCAATGGCGGCAAACCTAGCGAACCGCTTAGTGCGCTTAGGACAATCAGAGATAGCATGAGTGGAATCACCACAGTAGAAACACAGCCCATTCAGACATCTGTGTTCTTGCCGTTCAACTCTGGTCATAGTCCTATCGCACTGCATAGGCTCAGGTTTAATCTCAGGTAATACCGCCAAATGGTACACAGATTTACGCTCACGCAAGCGTCGACCGATCTGAATGGCCAAAGACATACTCATTCAAACCAGCGGGCATAGGAAATCCCACCATGACATCCTTAATGGCTTCAGAGAGACCCTTTCTGAAAATGGCTGCAAGCGCAGATTCATTCCATTGAGTGAGCACGGACCATTTTCTAAATTTCTGGCAATATAGCTCTATCTCATCCTGAGCCTGACAAAGAGCCAGCAAATTTTTTTCTGCCTGATCTACTGAATTAGGCTCATCGTACAGCAATCCAAGCGCCAGGAAAAACGCATCGATATCACTCAATGCAGGATCTCCTGATGCAAGAGAAAATGCCCAGTCCTGAGGGTCGCCACGCAAAAAAGAAATGACGATCCTAACCTGTTGCGCTGGGTCACCAGAGGAGCGAGGTTTCAAAGCCAGAAACAGTTTACAATTATTCTTGAAACTCAGAAATTTAGTTCTATCTCCAAAAAACAAATCTGGAATAGGAATTCTCGGTTCTAACAAAGAATTCTGAACCACAAAATTTTGAATATCTTGAACTCTTGCAGTGAGCTGATCTACACATGAAGACAGACCTTTAATATCCATTGTAACACCTGTGTCCTGAACCACCCAAATGTCTAGGGGAAAAAAAAAGACAAATCACAGTGCAAAGGAAAAAAAATGGTCTCAGAACTTCTTTTTTCCCTCTATTGAGAATCATTAGTACTTTTGGCTTCCTGTACTGTTATGATAGGCAATTCAGTAACACAATGTACATAGCGATCAGAGCACATACAGTGATCTGACAATAACCCAAAATAATAGAACAAACTCTGAGACGTGGAAACTCTGTAGACCGCAATTCCTGATCCTCTCCAAACACAACTAGAGGCAGCTGTGGATTGCGCCTAACGCTCCCTATGCAACTCGGCACAGCCTGAGAAACTAACTAGCCTGAAGATAGAAAAATAAGCCTACCTTGCCTCAGAGAAATACCCCAAAAGAAAAGGCAGCCCCCCACATATAATGACTGTGAGTAAGATGAAAAGACAAACGTAGGGATGAAATAGATTCAGCAAAGTGAGGCCCGATATTCTAGACAGAACGAGGATAGGAAAGATAACTTTGCGGTCTACACAAAACCCTAAAGAAAACCACGCAAAGGGGGCAAAAAGACCCTCCGTACCGAACTAACGGCACGGAGGTACACCCTTTGCGTCCCAGAGCTTCCAGCAAAACAAATAGACAAGCTGGACAGAAAAAATAGCAACAAATAGCAAAGAAGCACTTAGCTATGCAGAGCAGCAGGCCACAGGAATGATCCAGAGAAACACAAGTCCAACACTGGAACATTGACAGGAAGCATGGATCAAAGCATCAGGTGGAGTTAAGTAGAGAAGCAGCTAACGACCTCACCAGATCATCTGAGGGAGGAAACTCAGAAGCTGCAGTACCACTTTCCTCCACAAACGGAAGCTCCCAGAGAGAATCAGCCGAAGTACCACTTGTGACCACAGGAGTGAACTCTGCCACAGAATTCACAACAATTTACTCCTCATCCTGCCCATTGCCCAGCCACTACTTGATGAGTCTGCTGGTACATTGACCCAGACCACTACATTCCCCTTGCACTCTACACAGCCAGAATCTGACCCTGCTGAAAGTCAGGTTCCCCTTCCCGCATACTATACCACCTTACATGGGGACAAAGAGGAAGGTGCAGATGAAAGTGCAGGTTCCTTCATCAGGTGGGGGGGCATACTCGTTGGCACTGGCACAGGGCCCCTCATAGTACGCAAAAGTGTCTCTGGCAGTGGGAGGCACCACCCGCCGTCAAACACACCGCCGTATTATGAGGGGCCCTGTGCCAGCGCCAACTAGTGGGCCCCCCTGCTTGCTCAGGATCACAGCACTTGCAAAGTCGAAATACTTACCTCTCCCTGCTCCACCGCCATGACGTATTCTGCATTTCTTGGGCCCACGAAAATCTTGAGCCAGCCCTACCCCTCCACAACTTTAGCCAAATGACCCCCTGTTTTCAATGCCTAACTATTATTATAAAGTAAATTAAGATTGACAAGCTTCAGTAATACGAATTGATGTTTTTGGCATTAAAATGGGCACTGTAGGTGTTTTCCTGTCCTCCACTCACTGCCGACTTTGATTCCCCATTGACTTGCTTTGGGTTTCGTGTTTCAGTCGGCCCCCCACTTTTCGCAATAATCAGCCGATTTCACCCGACCCGACTTTTGAGAAAGTTGGGTTTCGTGAAACCCGACTCGATCCTAAAAAAGTAAAAGTCGCTCAACTCTAATTATTACTGATTCTAGCACCATTGATTCCATGGTGTTTTACATGTGGAAAGGGGTATACATAAGAAAAATGAGTACAATAATCTTAAACAATAAAAGTCACAACTGGTACAGGAGGAGAGAGGACCCTGCCCACAAGGGATGGATGAGGAAACACTGGGTGAGGATACACTAAATTAGGGTAGATTTGGTCATGCAGCGGTTCGTTGGATCTGGGGTTACTGCAGGTTGTAGGCTTGCTGGAAGAGGTAGGTCTTTAGGATCCTTTTGGAGCAAGGTTCAAAGAACACATGCAGATTCACCTGCATTCAATAACATGCAGTGGGGTGAACATACGCCACGTTGCTATTTCCGGATCGTCGGCACCCGGCCTTATGCTCCTGGAGGTGTGAAGGTAGCTATGACCTTAAATCCTTGCCAGCCCTTGACCTGACAATATCACCAGCAACTCAGTGCATAAACCTAAAGGATACAGCAAAAAAAACATTGCTCCTTGTTATTGGCACCTCTGAGCTCATCACTGCTAACTAGTGGCATCTTACGCTTGAGTCAAAGCATATATCTTAAAATGCTCAATGGTTGTGACATCAACTATCACTGAAATCACTCATTCGTTACCTAATACTAATTTGTCAGAAATCAGTCGCAAGACTCGCAACATTCACATAATGGATGATAATAGTAAACAAAAATATTGCATTAGAGTTATGGATGGGTGAGTGGATCTTTTGACATTTGAATTAGCCGACTTCCCTGAATCTACCCCCAAAATTAGATTTGATGCAAATAAATTTGTGCAAATTTCTGGAAAAGCTGAGAGATAACCCCGCTAACCATAATAGCTTACACTTTCCAGGTGATAGAGAGAAAAGACCCCACTCCCCTGACCAAGAGAGCTTCCACTATACAGGAGAGGACCCTGCTGACCATAAAAGTTTGCATTTTGCTAGCCAGAGAGAAGAGAGGATGGCCCTGACCATAAGCACTTACACTAGGGGTCCCCAATCTGTAGCTCAGGAGCTGCATGTGGCTCACGGTCCCATGAATTGTGCCTCACATCTGTTTGCCAGTTGCGTGCATTAGCTCCAGGTCTAGCAAGCAGGTATGAAGAACACATCTCAAAATGGTGAATTTTGTGAGTAACCCTGCATAGAAGAGTAGATCTGGATGCACATATACTGGTCTTAGGGGTTTACAGAAAATTTAGATATGGTATGCAGGAGGATACTACTGGTCAGAGGTGGCGCTTGAAACTGGATGCGGATTATGGGAACCTCTGGATCTTGGTATACTGGTTTGGGGTGATATCTGTGGAAAAATTTAGGTCTTCATTATACCCATAATAGGAGCGTTAGTTGCCACTACTGTGAGGTTGCAGAAGCTGGATGTGGTTCACAACTGGAGTGCTCGCCAGGGCCTAGGGATACTCAGTACCACGTCCGGTGGTCATTAAAGGGGGTGGCCACGGTGGCAGCGACCCGGTCCGTGGCCCTGGGAGTCCAAATAAAAGGCATGGTCTTTAAAGGGGTTTGTAAAATAATTGTTCGTGACGCCAGCTGCTGTATTCAGTCAGGGGTTAGAGCTCCCCCTTCTGGCCTGAAGTCAGAAAGTGTTGCATGTACAGATTACCTGCCAAAGGGATTCTCCTCGTTTCCAGGCATCGCATCACCCTCCCCGAGAGGAAGGCAGTACCTTTGTAATATCCAAACTCCTGGGGTGCCATATTCCTCCAGTTAAATCCAGTACTCCTGGACTGGGGAAAGTCTTTGAGAACAGTATAGATTTTCTTTTCCTCCTCTTCTGTGGGTTGAGGGTTATCTTGGACTTTCTTCCTGTCTCTCAGTTGGTCAGGGCGTACCTTAAGATGATCTCTAGATACTGCAGTCGATGTTTCTCTTCCATCTTTGCTTATGAGACACACCTTGGTGTTATCAAAGTTTGACTGTAAGATTGTGTATGGTTCTGCTTCCCACTGATCATTAAGCTTGTGCATTCTTCTTTTCCGCTTTAGAATTTGTTCACCTGATGACAAGGGAATTGTCTTGTCTCTGTCTTGCCTGGAACAAACATCTTTCCACGCATTCTTGTACTTGTCGGTATTTCTGCTGTCGCTCAGTATCCCATTCTGCATCTGGTGATGTTGTTTCTGGTGTTAGAACTCCCATATCAAGGTCAACAGGTAAATTGCTAGCGCTTCTTCTCATTAGGTAAGCTGAAGTGCAGTTGGTGGAATTCACCTGGATATTACTGTACAAATCCACAAGTCTGGTATGTTATCTGGCCATAAGTTTCTCTATTCCAAAGGCAAAGTCTTCAACAGGTCAATTACCACCTGGTTCATCTTCTCACACATACCATTTGTCTGTGGGTGGTACGGCGTTCTGATCTTCTTGCATCCGTACAGGTTACAGAACTCCAGGAATACTTCTGCCTCAAAGGCTGGGCCTTGGCCATTGAGTACCTTTTCAGGGTAAACAAATGTGTTGCTGGAATGCCTTGGCTGCCGTCTTCACTGTCTGGTCCTTAGCATGCATGCCTACCAGGAATCTGGAGTAATGGTCCACTATGGTCAAAGCATAGACATAGCCTGACCAGCTTGGAGCTAGCTTCACATGAACCAAAGCTACCAGTTCAAGTGGCTGTTTGGTGACTATGGGCTGTAGTGGAGTCCTCTGGCTGTCACGGTTCTTTCTGCAAATCAGAACATAGCAATAGTGATCTGTTCAATTTTTGTGAAAAGTAATTTTTTGAACCCTTGATGCACAAATATGGGACATGCTGTAGCCTTAGACCAGAGATAAACTGTTAGGGATCCAGTCTTATGTTTATAAGAGGATTAGGTATAAGAGGATTTCAATACATTTTAATTGTTAATCTCAGCTTTTTCTTATGTTTTTTTTATATATAAAAAATCAGTATTACAGCATGTATCCATACATACTTTATATGTTAACATCCAATTTTCAATTTGTTGCTTAGAAAACGGATATGCTTCTGTGAGTTGCAGGCAGCACATGTATAAAACTTAGACATTAGGTTCAAGCTTCATTACTTCACAACGCCTAAGGGTATCGTCAGTAGCCAGTACAGCGTGTCACACACAATTCTCCTAGGAGTTCAGACATCACTGTTATGTGAAGTTATAGTACTGTACATAATAGCATTCGGTCACTGTTGTCATTTTATAAGAATCAGCTACAAAAATCAATCTGAAAAAATGAATGATTTAAAGACCATTCAACTGAATAATGGTGGAGTGTCCCCGGTAACCTTTCTGTTCTTAATTACATTTATATTTCCACATTGATGTAACCTATTGCCCGGCCAGAAGTTCATCACCACTGAAGTGAGCAGGAGTTTTGATCAGTACATTTCTTTGCAGAGATTTTCTCTTAATGAGATTTCTGTTTCAATATTTTTCTGCTAGAGCCAAGAACTGCTAAACTTTCCTGTAGCCTGTTAAATCGTCTAGAAAAGTCTTAATGAGAATTGTTTGAAAAACAGACTGCGGTCTTATCCATTTCCCCATTTCTTGGGGCGTAAATTCAATGATAGTAAATTTGGGAATCTGTTGATCTGCTCTTAAGACAATAATCAGAAATAGTAGAAATGTAACCCCAGGTTCCATTGGCAAATGATATGAGTTATGGAACACAAGCAACCTTCAAAAGCCCAAATTGGCTAACTTTATAAATACCTCAAAACTGAGGCCAAAGTTGCATTCTATAACTAAAGGACATTCACATCTTTTTTTTTGTTTGTTATGTGATTCTTTGATTCAAATTCCACAAAATGTAATAGAAAGTATTGATGTCTGTATGTGCAATAGGGCAACACAAAATAAAATAAAATTTGCTAACATTTAAAAAAAAATAGGAAGGTCAAGGTTCTAGATATTCTAGTTAGTGTTGATAAGTCAATACCCACTGGAAATATGTAGAAAATTTGAGAGAACTTGCTCCCCTGATTGGCTTTTTTTGTTCAACTTATAATGTGTTTATATGATGGCTCAAATAAAAACACTACTTGTGTTGACTACACATGCCACTGATCAGGGCTGCCACCAGGATTTTCATGGCACCCTACTGGCTAAATTTTTGGGCCCTGTTAAGACTCCTCCCAGGCTCCACACCAGTTCTTCCTGCACCCTTGAAAACTTCCACAATTCCACCTTCCAACCTTGGAAAAACTCCACTTCTGCACCATGTCCAGTAGCTACGTTTGAATTACATGGCCCCTGTTTTCCAGATCAGTGGGGGTTCTACTTCTGGGACCCCCACTAATTACAATAATGAGGACCTGGTAAATCTCATCGCCCCCTGAAATGAGCTGAGGAGCTCATTGGGCATGCATGCAGCTGCTTGATTATAATGGCCAGCTCGCATGGCAAATTTTCAAGCTGAATTTTGGTGCGGACAGGTCCTTTCTCAGCACGGCTGTGGTTAAAACCTGTAATTCAACAATCCTCATTGCTGTCTCCCATAAACATGAATGGGAGGCATGAAGTAAGCAGCCATGAAAATCTGCCAGGTGAACTGGCCCTAATAATTATCCCATATGTTGTGTATAGGGTATAAGTATAAGGTTACTAGATATCCGCTTTACGACTGGTAATTGTAACTTATTGCAGGCAGGCATGCAGGTAGCAGTCAGCAGGGTTGAACTTAGTAGTATACACTCATGCAGCAGACAGAGACGGCCTCCAACTTCACACTGTGCAAACAGGGAGGGGGAGCAAGAAGAGTGGCGGGTGGACAAGCCTGTGGGTGAATGGGTTGTCCGAAGGGGGAATAGGAGTTTGGACGAGTGAGTGAGCAGATGGGTGCACACATCTGCATATAATGTGCTGCAAGAACCCCGGGTGCACCAGCAGCTTTGGAACAGAGGACGGGCCAGCAGCATATGATGTCACTGATTTCAGATGCGGCCAGCCCCTTCTGCTGTGGCCATACAATGTAAGTAGCTGCGGTTGCAATTATGTCACGTATTCTGCAGACCGTTTATACAGTGGCTCAGCTGTGCTGCAGTGCTATTGATATGCAGTAGAGGAAGTATGGCACTTCTCCAATTTGTAGGTGCACAGATATCTCCCCAACCCTCAAAATATATTTTTTTTAAAAAGAATCCAGCACTGAAATTATGCAATTTATTTAAAAGAACTGTGTACAGACAGATTTTTTGGTCTCACCGACCTTCATCAGATAAACACATGTGATTCAGAGAATCAGCATACTATGCTGTATAGAGGAGCTAAATGCACCCTCCGTCCCTCAGATAAAAGCGTCTATATACAGACATATACAGGTGCAACAAAAGTCTCATTTAGCTCCTTTCTGATTGTGTGAACCACATGTGCATATCTGATGAAGGTCAGTGAGTCCAAAATGTCAAAAATTTGTCTGTATACAGTTGATTTAAATAAATTGCATAATTTCAGTGCCGGATTCCTTTTTATGAAAACACATGCCACTGAGTTAGGAGTTATAAAGGCACAGATGATTGGCCTCGGGGCGACCAAAACACCCAACACCTTGGATGTTTTGGTCGCCCCGAGGCCAATCATCTGTGCCTTTATAGCCTTTTTACTAGGCACTGCTCCTAATAGCCAGATTCTTACTCCACACTGATGAGGGGCAAAAACCCCGAAACAGCTGTCTGTGGATGGATACCATGCTTGGCATAGGTGGCTTTCCTTCATAGGATGCTGCCCTTCCCGTGGTTGTTCCTTCCCGGGGAAAGGCCTGGCTATTCACTGCTTGCGTCGAGAAACACGTGATGGTGTCTCCGCAGCTTCTTTACTGAGTTAGGAGTTGGCGAATTCAAACTGAATGTTTTTTATGGAGATGCATTTAAATGGTCGTGTTGTTGATTTCCATTATGTATCCCTTCTTTATTTTTTCAGTTTCTCTGCTAGAATGCTGCTATGGCTGATGCCACAAAGAAAAGGACCCTGAAAGGGCTCTCACCCACATTTGTCTATATGTAAAATCATCTCCTGTAGGCAGGGCTACCATTAAGGCAGCACAAGTGATACTGCTGTGCTACAGTCCAAAATGTGCCTATCTTCTACTGTCAGCTCTCACTTGCACAATTTCCCTCTTACTAGCCAATTAATCTCTTTTTACGTTGAAACTGTTCTGGAAATTTGGTTTGGATAAATCTATCCCTGTGTGTGCTGCGGCCGTTCCCAATAAGACTGAGTATTTTGAGCGCTCATCAAGAATGAAACTGTACACCATGGTGACAGAATAACATTCTACCAATACATGGTTTTATAAATGCATATAGAAAGGGGGGTGGTTAGGGGTGGTTAGTTAATTACCAGATTGTCAAGCTCCTCTGTTATTGGTTTTCTAAACATATATGGAATATTGTGATTAATGCACATATGAATGCTGATTAAGCAACTAAAGCATAGCTGTCTCCTTTTTCTGCATCTAGGACAAAGTTGAGATATCTGATCATCACTTAGTACATCTGGTGCTGTTCCGCTTTTGCCTGGAAAGCCCCAAACAGCCTGTCTTGCTTATATCAGTTTATGCCAGCCATTTAAAGCAATTGATTATAGTGTATGTATTAGCTGTCAGTATTTATGAGTTTATATGCAAGTGAGATCTATATGAAATATACCGTACATACTCGAGTATAAGCCGAGATTTTCAGCTCAAATGTTTGGGCTCAAAGTGCCCCTCTTGGCTTATGCATCTATAGGGCAATAATGAATGGTATGGAACATTATATGTGGCACAGTTTTATATGGAGCATCTATGGGGCAAAAATTAATGGTATGGAGCATTATATGTGGCACAGCTTTATATGGAGCATCTATGGGGCAATAATGAACGGTATGGAACATTATACGTGGCACAGTTTTATATGGAGCATCTATGGGGCAATAATGAACGGTATGGTGCATTATATCTGGCACAGCTTTATATGGAGCATCTATGGGGCAATAATGAATGGTATGGAGCATTATATGTGGCACAGTTTTATATGGAGCATCTATGGGGCAATAATGAACGGTATGGTGCATTATATCTGGCACAGCTTTATATGGAGCATCTATGGGGCAATAATGAACAGTATGGAACATTACACATGGCACAGTTTTATATGGAGCATCTATGGGGCAATAATGAATGGTATGGTGCATTATATCTGGCACAGCTTTATATGGAGCATCTATGGGGCAATAATGAACAGTATGGAACATTATATGTGGCACAGTTTTATATGGAGCATCTATGGGGCAATAATGAACGGTATAGAGCATTATATGTGGCACAGTTTTATATGGAGCATCTATGATGCAATAATGAACGGTATGGAACATTATATGTGGCACAGTTTTATATGGGGCATCTATGGGGCCATAAAGAACTGCATGAAGCATTATATGGGGCATCTATGGGGCCATAATGAACTGCATGGAGCATTATATGGGGCCATAAAGAACTGCATGGAGCATTATATGGGGCATCTATGGGGCCATAAAGAACTGCATGGAGCATTATATGGGGCATCTATGGGGCCATAAAGAACTGTATGGAGCATTTTATGGGGCATCTATGGGGCCATAATGAACTGCAAGGAGCATTATATGGGGCATGTATGGGGCCATAAAGAACTGCATGGAACATTATATGGGGCATGTATGAGGCCATAAATAACTGCATGAAGCATTATATGGGGCATCTATGGGGCCATAAAGAACTGCATGGAGCATTATATGGGGCATATTTGTATATGGAGCATCTTATGGGTCCATAATGAACTGTATGGAGCATTATATGGGGCTCCTGATTCAATATGGATATTCAAAAACACTTAACCTACTGATGTCTCAATTAATTTTACTTTTATTGGTATCTACTTTTATTTTTGGCCTTTACCGGTAGCTGCTGCATTTTCCACCCTAGGCTTACACTCGATTCAATAAGTTTTCCCAGTTTTTTGTTGCAAAATTAAGGGTGTCGGCTTATACTCGGGTCAGCTTATACTCGAGTATATACGGTATATATATTTCCATCACAAAACATTGCGCAAAAAATGGGGTCAATTTATTATATGCAACCTAAAGTGTCAATGCTAGGGTTGAGCGAAACGGGTCGAACATTTTCAAAAGTCGCCGACTTTTGGCTAAGTCGGGGTTTCATGAAACCCGATCCGACCCCTGTGCGGGGTCGGCCATGCGGTACGCGACTTTCGCGCCAAAGTCGCGTTTCAATGACGCGAAAAGCGCCATTTCTCAGCCAATGAAGGTGGACGCAGAGTGTGGGCAGCGTGATGACATAGGTCCTGGTCCCCACCATCTTAGAGAAGGGCATTGCAGTGATTGGCTTGCTGTCTGCGACGTCACAGGGGCTATAAAGAGGCGTTCCCGCCGACCGCCATCTTACTGCTGCTGATCTGAGCTTAGGGAGAGGTTGCTGCCGCTTTGTCAGAAGCAGGGATAGCGTTAGGCAGGGTCCATTAACCACAAAACCGCTTGTGCTGCAGCGATTTGCACTGTCCAACACCACCCTCGGTGTGCAGGGACAGTGGAAGTTTTTTTTTTTTTTTTTTTCCCCTCAGCGCTGTAGCTCATTGGGCTGCCCTAGAAGGCTCCCTGATAGCTGCATTGCTGTGTGTACGCCGCTGTGCAAACCAACTGCTTTTTTCAAAGCACAAATCCTCTTGTTCCTTCCTTTCTGCACAGCTATCTTTTTTGTTTGTCCACACTTTTTATTTCATTTGTGCATCAGTCCACTCCTTATTGCTGCCTGCCATACCTGGCTGAGATTACTGCAGGCAGGGAGATAGTAGCTGCCTGCCATACCTGGCTGAGATTACTGCAGGCAGGGAGATAGTAATTGTAGGACATTCCCTGTTTTTTTTTTTTTTTTTTTTTTGGTGGGAGATTAAGATTGGCAATTTGGCATTTCTGCTAGAGTGCCATCCCTGTGTGTGCCATCTCTCTCACATAGTGGGCCATAGAAAGCCTTTTCATTTTTCTGTATTTTTTTTTGTGGGGTGTATAAATTCTCCCTGATAAAAATACAGTGGGAGATTAATATTGGCCTTTGGGCTTGTGTGCCAGTCCTGAGTGTGCCATCTCTCTCACAAATAGTGGGCCATAGAAAGCCTATTTATTTTTTTTTTTGGTTTTATAAATTCTCCCTGAAAAAAAGGGAGATTAATATTGGCCTCTGGGCTTGTGTGCCAGTCCTGAGCGTGCCATCTGTGCCAGCCCTGAGCGTGCCATCTCTCTCACAAATAGTGGGCCATAGAAAGCCTATTTAATTTTTTTTTTTGTTTTATAAATTTTCCCTGAAAAAAGGGAGATTAATATTGGCCTCTGGGCTTGTGTGCCAGTTGTGAGCGTGCCATCTGTGCCAGTCCTGAGCGTGCCATCTCTCTCACAAATAGTGGGCCATAGAAAGCCTATTTAAATATTTTTTTGGTTTTATAAATTCTCCCAGAAAAAAAGGGAGATTAATATTGGCCTCTGGGCTTGTGTGCCAGTCCTGAGCGTGCCATCTGTGCCAGCCAGCCCTGAGCGTGCCATCTCTCTCACAAATAGTGGGCCATAGAAAGCCTATTTAATTTTTTTTTTTGTTTTATCAATTTTCCCTGAAAAAAGGGAGATTAATATTGGCCTCTGGGCTTGTGTGCCAGTTGTGAGCGTGCCATCTGTGCCAGTCCTGAGCGTGCCATCTCTCTCACAAATAGTGGGCCATAGAAAGCCTATTTAAATATTTTTTTGGTTTTATAAATTCTCCCAGAAAAAAAGGGAGATTAATATTGGCCTCTGGGCTTGTGTGCCAGTCCTGAGCGTGCCATCTGTGCCAGCCAGCCCTGAGCGTGCCATCTCTCTCACAAATAGTGGGCCATAGAAAGCCTATTTAATTTTTTTTTTTGTTTTATCAATTTTCCCTGAAAAAAGGGAGATTAATATTGGCCTCTGGGCTTGTGTGCCAGTTGTGAGCGTGCCATCTGTGCCAGTCCTGAGCGTGCCATCTCTCTCACAAATAGTGGGCCATAGAAAGCCTATTTAAATATTTTTTTGGTTTTATAAATTCTCCCAGAAAAAAAGGGAGATTAATATTGGCCTCTGGGCTTCTGTGCCAGTCCTGAGCGTGCCATCTGTGCCAGTCCTGAGCGTCCCATCTCTCTCACAAATAGTGGGCCATAGAAAGCCTATTTTATTTTTTTTTTGGGTTTTAGAAATTCTCCCTGAAAAAAGGGAGATTAATATTGGCCTCTGGGCTTGTGTGCCAGTTGTGAGCGTGCCATCTGTGCCAGTCCTGAGCGTGCCATCTCTCTCACAAATAGTGGGCCATAGAAAGCCTATTTAAATATTTTTTTGGTTTTATAAATTCTCCCAGAAAAAAAGGGAGATTAATATTGGCCTCTGGGCTTCTGTGCCAGTCCTGAGCGTGCCATCTGTGCCAGTCCTGAGCGTCCCATCTCTCTCACAAATAGTGGGCCATAGAAAGCCTATTTTATTTTTTTTTTGGGTTTCAGAAATTCTCCCTGGAAAAAAAAAGGGAGATTAATATTGCCCTTTGGGCTTGTGTGCCAGTACTAAGCGTTCCATCTCTCTCTCTCTCTCAGTCAGTGGGCCATAGAACGCATATTTTTGGTTTTATTTGTTTTCTAAATTCTCCCTGAAAAAATCATTTTATTTTATTTGGTTTCTAAATTCTTCCTGATAAAATCATATTTTTTTTATTATTTTTATTTCTAAAGTCTCCCTGAAAAAAAAAAAAAAAAAACAACCAAAAAAACAGTGGGAGATTAATATTGGCCTTTCTGCTTGTGTGCCAGTCTTGACTCCTGGGTGTGCCATCTCTCTCTCTCTCTCTCTCTCTCTCTCTCTCTCTCCAATTGTGGTCCATAGAAAGCCTATATTTTTTTTCCTTGATTTGGGTTCTAAAATCTACCAGAGAAAATAACTACATCAATCATTGGTAGAAAAATATTGGCCTCTGGGTTTGTGTGCCACTCCTGACTCCTGTGTGCGTCATCTCTCAGTCAGTGGGCCATAGAACGCCTATTTTTGGTTTTATTTGTTTTCTAAATTCTCCCTGAAAAAATCATTTTATTTTATTTGGTTTCTAAATTCTTCCTGATAAAATCATATTTTTTTTATTATTTTTTTTTCTAAAGTCTCCCTGAAAAAAAAAAAAAAAAACAGTGGGAGATTAATATTGGCCTTTCTGCTTGTGTGCCAGTCTTGACTCCTGGGTGCGTCATCTCTCAGTCAGTGGGCCATAGAACGCCTATTTTTGGTTTTATTTGTTTTATAAATTCTCCCTGAAAAAATCATTTTATTTTATTTGGTTTCTAAATTCTTCCTGATAAAATCATATTTTTTTTATTATTTTTTTTTCTAAAGTCTCCCTGAAAAAAGAAAAAAAAAACAACCAAAAAAAACAGTGGGAGATTAATATTGGCCTTTCTGCTTGTGTGCCAGTCTTGACTCCTGGGTGCGTCATCTCTCAGTCAGTGGGCCATAGAACGCCTATTTTTGGTTTTATTTGTTTTATAAATTCTCCCTGAAAAAATCATTTTATTTTATTTGGTTTCTAAATTCTTCCTGATAAAATCATATTTTTTTTATTATTTTTTTTTCTAAAGTCTCCCTGAAAAAAAAAAAAAAAAAAACAACCAAAAAAAACAGTGGGAGATTAATATTGGCCTTTCTGCTTGTGTGCCAGTCTTGACTCCTGGGTGTGCCATCTCTCTCTCTCTCTCTCTCTCTCTCTCTCTCTCTCTCTCTCTCTCCAATTGTGGTCCATAGAAAGCCTATATTTTTTTTCCTTGATTTGGGTTCTAAAATCTACCAGAGAAAATAACTACATCAATCATTGGTAGAAAAATATTGGCCTCTGGGTTTGTGTGCCACTCCTGACTCCTGTGTGCGTCATCTCTCAGTCAGTGGGCCATAGAACGCCTATTTTTGTTTTTATTTGTTTTATAAATTCTCCCTGAAAAAATCATTTTATTTTATTTGGTTTCTAAATTCTTCCTGATAAAATCATATTTTTTTTATTATTTTTTTTTCTAAAGTCTCCCTGAAAAAAAAAAAAAAAAAAAAAAAAACAGTGGGAGATTAATATTGGCCTTTCTGCTTGTGTGCCAGTCTTGACTCCTGGGTGTGCCATCTCTCTCTCTCTCTCTCTCCAATTGTGGTCCATAGAAAGCCTACATTTTTTTTCCTTGATTTGGGTTCCAAAATCTACCAGAGAAAATAACTCCATCAATCATTGGTAGAAAAATATTGGCCTCTGGGCTTGTGTGCCACTCCTGATTCCTGTGTGCGTCATCTCTCACTCAGTGGCCCATAGAAAGCATATAGTTTGTTACATTTGTTTTCTAAATTCTCCCTGCAAAAATCTATTTTTTTTTTTTTGGGGGGTTTCTAAAGTGTTCCTGAAAAAAATAAAAATAAAAAAAAAATAATAGTGTGACATTAATATTAACATTTGTGCTTCAGTGACAGTCCTGCGTGTGGGGCATCTCTCTAATTTGCAGCCACCAAAAAAAGAGTGTGTAACATTGGGCCTGATTTTCGCTGTGGTCTCACCAACCTGTAAAGGGGTAGCTAAATCATACTGAAGTTATAGCTCACCGTGTAAGTTGTGTGACTGCAACAAATAACGTTAGTTTGGTTACGTTTTTAAAACAATGAGGAAGTCTAGTGGAAGAGGTCGTGGCCGGGGGCGTTCATTGTCAGCTGGTAATGAGGGTAGTGGTAGTGGTGGAGCATCAGGTGGTCGTGGGGGAAAAAATATTGCACCTAAGTCTGGAGCTGTGGAGCCAGGTTCGTCGTCCGGCTACACAAGGCCTCGAACGCTCCCTTTTCTGGGATTAGGAAAACCGCTTTTAAAGCCGGAGCAGCAAGAGCAAGTTTTGGCTTATCTTGCTGACTCAGCCTCTAGCTCTTTTGCCTCATCTCGTGAAACTGGTAAAAGTAAAAGCAGCGCGTCGTTAGTGGATGTTCACGGTCAGGGACAAGTCACTTCCTTGTCCTCTTCAGCAAAAACAACAACAGAGAAGAATGCAGCAGGCGACACAACGGGTTACTCCATGGAGCTCTTTACACATACCGTCCCTGGCTTAGAAAGTGAAGCAGTTAACAGTCCATGCCCATTACAAATTGAATCTGACATGGAGTGCACTGACGCACAGCCACAGCCAGACTACTATGCTGGTCCTTTGACTCAGACCACAACATTGCCCTCGCAGGGTGCTGATCAAGAATCAGACCCTGATGAGACTATGTTGCCCCATCACGAACGCTATACCACCGAACGACACGGTGACACAGACGAAGTTGCGCAGGAGGTACAAGAAGAGTTATTAGATGACCCAGTTCTTGACCCCGATTGGCAGCCATTGGGGGAACAGGGTGCAGGCGGCAGCAGTTCTGAAGCAGAGGAGGAGGAGGGGCCGCAGCAGGCATCAACATCGCCACAGGTTCCATCTGCCGGGCCCGTATCTTGCCCAAAACGCGTGGCAAAGCCAAAACCTGGTGGAGGACAGCGTGGCCATCCGGTTAAAGCTCAGTCTGCAATGCCTGAAAAGGTATCCGATGCTAGAAAGAGTGCAGTCTGGCATTTTTTTAAACAACATCCAATTGATCAGCGCAAAGTCATCTGTCAAAAATGTTCTACTTCCTTAAGCAGAGGTCAGAATCTGAAAAGTCTCAATACTAGTTGCATGCATAGACATTTAACCACCATGCATTTGAAAGCTTGGACTAACTACCAAACGTCCCTTAAGGTTGTTGCACCCTCGGCCAATGAAGCTAGTCATCAACGCAACATCCCTTCCGGCAGTGTAGGACCACCATTTAGCGCACCACCTGCTGTATCTGTGCAGGTATCTTTGCCAGGCCAAAGCAGTCAGGGTCAGGGAATCACCAGTTTCGTAGTAGGAAACACTGCATCTAGGGCACCGGCGGCAACAATACCATCTCCCACCGTCTCTCAGTCTGCCATGTCCACCGGCACCCCCGCTAGTTCCACGATCTCCAGCTCTCCAGTCCAGCTCACCCTACATGAGACTATGGTTAGAAAAAGGAAATACTTAGCCTCGCATCCGCGTACACAGGGTTTGAACGCCCACATAGCTAGACTAATCTCGTTAGAGATGATGCCCTACCGGTTAGTTGAAAGCGAAGCTTTCAAAGACCTGATGGACTACGCTGTACCACGCTACGAGCTACCCAGTCGACACTTTTTTTCCAGAAAAGCCATCCCAGCCCTCCACCAGCATGTTAAAGAGCGCATCGTCCATGCACTCAGGCAATCTGTGAGCACAAAGGTGCACCTGACAACAGATGCATGGACCAGTAGGCATGGCCAGGGACGTTACGTGTCCATCACGGCACACTGGGTAAATGTGGTGGATTCAGGGTCCACAGGGGACAGCAAGTTTGGGACAGTTCTGCCTAGCCCACGGTCTAGTAAACAGTTGTCTGTAGCCGTTCGCACCCCCTCCTCCTCCTCCTCCTCGTCCTCCTGCAGAAGCAAGAGCTCGTCCACAGACCGCAGTCGCACAAACACTCCATCCGCACCTGCCACTGTTGCACACCAGGTCTCCCATTATGGGGCAGCTACTGGCATACGTCAGCAGGCTGTATTGGCTATGAAGTGTTTGGGCGACAATAGACACACCGCGGAAGTTCTGTCCGAGTTCTTGCAGCAAGAAACGCAGTCGTGGCTGGGCACTGTAGATCTTGAGGCAGGCAAGGTAGTGAGTGATAACGGAAGGAATTTCATGGCTGCCATCTCCCTTTCCCAACTGAAACACATTCCTTGCCTGGCTCACACCTTAAACCTGGTGGTGCAGTGCTTCCTGAAAAGTTATCCGGGGTTATCCGACCTGCTCCTCAAAGTGCGTGGACTTTGCGCACATATCCGCCGTTCGCCTGTACACTCCAGCCGTATGCAGACCTATCAGCGTTCTTTGAACCTTCCCCAGCATCGCCTAATCATAGACGTTGCAACAAGGTGGAACTCAACACTGCACATGCTTCAGAGACTGTGCGAACAGAGGCGGGCTGTTATGTTTTTGTGGGAGGATACACATACACGGGCAGGCAGTAGGATGGCAGACATGGAGTTGTCAGGTGTGCAGTGGTCGAAGATTCAAGACATGTGTCAAGTCCTTCAGTGTTTTGAGGAATGCACACGGCTGGTTAGTGCAGACAACGCCATAATAAGCATGAGCATCCCCCTAATGCGTCTGCTGATGCAAAGTTTGACGCACATAAAGGATCAGGCGTCTGCACCAGAGGAAGAGGAAAGCCTTGATGACAGTCAGCGATTGTCTGGTCAGGGCAGTGTACATGACGAGGTACCGGGCGAAGAGGAGGTGGAGGATGAGGAGGATGATGGGGATGAGTATATTTTTAATGAGGAAGCTTTCCCGGGGGCACGGGAAATTGGTGGCGTGGCAAGGCCGGGTTCTGGTTTTTTGAGGGACACAAGTGACGTAGATTTGCCTGCAACTGCCCCTCAACCAAGCACAACCGCAGATTTGACAACGGGAACTTTGGCCCACATGGCGGATTATGCCTTGCGTATCCTCAAAAGGGACACACGCATTACAAAAATGATGAACGATGACGATTACTGGTTGGCCTGCCTCCTTGATCCTCGCTATAAAGGCAAATTGCAAAATATTATGCCACATGAGAACTTGGAACTAATATTAGCAACAAAACAATCAACTCTTGTTGACCGTTTGCTTCTGGCATTCCCTGCACACAGCGCCCGTGATCGTTCTCACACGAGCTCCAGGGGCCAGCAGACCAGAGGTGTTAGAGGGGCAGAAATCAGAAGTGGCGTTGGACAGAGGGGTTTTCTGACCAGGTTGTGGAGTGATTTTTCTATGACCGCAGACAGGACAGGTACTGCAGCATCAATTCAAAGTGACAGGAGACAACATTTGTCCAGTATGGTTACAAACTATTTTTCATCCCTTATCGACGTTCTCCCTCAACCGTCATTCCCATTTGATTACTGGGCATCCAAATTAGACACCTGGCCAGAATTGGCAGAATATGCATTGCAGGAGCTTGCTTGCCCGGCAGCTAGTGTCCTATCAGAAAGAGTATTCAGTGCTGCAGGTTCAATACTAACAGAAAAAAGGACTCGTCTGGCTACCCAAAATGTAGATGATCTAACCTTCATTAAAATGAACCACAACTGGATTTCAAAATCTTTTGCCCCACCCTGCCCGGCTGACACCTAGCTTTCCTATGAAAAGGTCTTGCCTGTGGACTATTCTGAATGACTTTTCCAATCTCGTAATTTTCTTCACCTGATTGTCCAGCATACGACATGTTTCCACCTCACGAAATGGCCAAACTCCCCACACGGGGCCGTGCTATCGCCACTTTGCGCTTGGACCCTTGAGAGTGCTGTTTGTCTGAAGAGGTGGGTGTGGCCGCTTTTGGTCGACGGCACTGCCACTGGGTCCCTCATAGTACAATAAAGTGTCTCTGGCGGTGGTGGTGCGCACCCAACGTCAGACACACCGTTGTAATATGAGGGGCCCTGTGCCTGTACCGCCGGCCACAAGACAGTTCCCCCCCCCAGCTCAAACAGTGCTCTACCACTAGCAAAATTATCTCTCACAGCTTCACCAATGTG
Source organism: Ranitomeya imitator (assembly GCF_032444005.1). Taxonomy (NCBI): domain Eukaryota; kingdom Metazoa; phylum Chordata; class Amphibia; order Anura; family Dendrobatidae; genus Ranitomeya; species Ranitomeya imitator. The sequence goes on from NC_091282.1 coordinate 945,150,047, forward strand.
TAGTCTAGCCGCTGACATCCTTCAATGCCTGGCACTGACAATACCATTGTTTTGACATTTTTGTTATGTTAGGCCTTCGAAGCCTGTCTGCGGTCCCTTCTTTCTACAACTACTACACTGACCAGGCCACTGCTGGCCGTGTTACCCTGGAACCAATTTAAAAGTGCCTACAGTCAGCCCAATTTTGTTATGTTAGGCCTTCGAAGACTGTCTGCCGTCACTCCTTCCACTAGACTTCCACTGACCATACACTGCTGCCCATGTACCCCTGGAACCAATTTAAAGTGCCTACAGCCAGCCCAATTTTGTTATGTTAGGCCTTCGAAGCCTGTCTGCGGTCACTCCTTCCACTAGACTTCCACTGACCAGACCACTGCTGCCCGTGTACCCCTGGAACCAATTTAAAAGTGCCTACAGCCAGCCCAAGTTTGTTATGTTAGGCCTTGGAAGCCTGTCTGCGGTCACTCCTTCCACTAGACTTCCACTGACCAGACCACTGCTGCCCGTGTACCCCTGGAACCAATTTAAAAGTGCCTACAGCCAGCCCAAGTTTGTTATGTTAGGCCTTGGAAGCCTGTCTGCGGTCACTCCTTCCACTAGACTTCCACTGACCAGACCACTGCTGCCCGTGTACCCCTGGAACCAATTTAAAAGTGCCTACAGCCAGCCCAAGTTTGTTATGTTAGGCCTTGGAAGCCTGTCTGCGGTCACTCCTTCCACTAGACTTCCACTGACCAGACCACTGCTGCCCGTGTACCCCTGGAACCAATTTAAAAGTGCCTACAGCCAGCCCAAGTTTGTTATGTTAGGCCTTCTAAGCCTGTCTGCGGTCCAGTCTTTCAACTACTACTACACTGACCAGGTCACTGCTGCCCGTGTACCCCTGGAACCAATTTAAAATTGCCTACAGCCAGCCCAATTTTTTTATTTTAGGCCTTCGATGCCTGTCTGCGGTCCATTCTTTCAACTACTACTACACTGACCAGGTCACTGCTGTCCGTGTACCCCTGGAACCAATTTAAAATTGCCTACAGCCATGTGTTATTATTTTAGGCCTTCGATGCCTGTCTGCGGTCACTCCTTCCACTAGGCCTCCACTGACCACACCACTGCTGTCCGTGTACCCCTGGAACCAATTTAAAATTGCCTACAGCCAGCCCAATTTTTTTATTTTAGGCCTTCGATGCCTGTCTGCGGTCCATTCTTTCAACTACTACTACACTGACCAGGTCACTGCTGTCCGTGTACCCCTGTAACCAATTTAAAATTGCCTACAGCCATGTGTTATTATTTTAGGCATTCGATGCCTGTCTGCGGTCCATTTTTTCAACTACTACTACACTGACCAGGTCACTGCTGCCCGTGTACCCCTGGAACCAATTTAAAATTGCCTACAGCCATGTGTTATTATTTTAGGCCTTCGATGCCTGTCTGCGGTCACTCCTTCCACTAGGCCTCCACTGACCACACCACTGCTGCCCGTGTACCCCTGGAACCAATTTAAAATTGCCTACAGCCAGCCCAATTTTTTTATTTTAGGCCTTCGATGCCTGTCTGCGGTCCATTCTTTCAACTACTACTACACTGACCAGGTCACTGCTGCCCGTGTACCCCTGGAACCAATTTAAAATTGCCTACAGCCATGTGTTATTATTTTAGGCCTTCGATGCCTGTCTGCGGTCACTCCTTCCACTAGGCCTCCACTGACCACACCACTGCTGTCCGTGTACCCCTGGAACCAATTTAAAATTGCCTACAGCCATGTGTTATTATTTTAGGCCTTCGATGCCTGTCTGCGGTCCATTCTTTCAACTACTACTACACTGACCAGGGCACTGCTGGCCGTGTACCCCTGGAACCAACATCAGAAAATATAAAAATAAGTATTTTGCTTATAAAAAAGAAAATACTGGTGAGATATCAAATGCAGACATTTTAACATTAAAAACAAACACACAACTCTAATCTGGTACAGTACTAAAAATGGCCACCAGCTACAATTACTTTCTCCTGCAAGTAGTTAACTGAAAGTTTTTTTAAATTGAAAACACACATATGGCATCCACCGAGTGTTGTCCTGTCGCGTCTTCTTTATATTATTGCCGAGAAGATGCAAAATAATGAAAATAATAAAATCATTAATTACCAAAATAATAGAGAAAGTCAACACCACATTGCAAATAAACATTCATTCCAAATAAAGAAGCAGGGCGCGTCCGAGGGTGAGTATATACCTAATAAGAATATAATCACCCTCGGACGCGCAATGCTTATTTCCAACAGCCTTCCTTCCTAAGAATCAGCCCTTCCGTCGTGTAGAGAGACGTTGTGTTACACTCCAAGGTGTTCCCCAGGTTGCCTTTCCTGAGCTTCGATCTTCCGGCTCTCGTTTAGTAGTTCTTGGAAACTACTCTGCATTAGGCCTTCAAATTGGGTATGGGGTGTAGAGAGATGGTGTGTTCCACTCCAAGGTGTTCCCCAGGTTGCCTTTCCTGAGCTTCGATCTTCCGGCTCTCGTTTAGTAGTTATTGGAAACTACGCTGCATTAGGCCTTCAAATTGGGTATGGGGTGTAGCGAGAGGGTGTGTTACACTCCAAGGTGTTCCCCAGGTTGCCTTTCCTGAGCTTCGATCTTCCGCCTCTCGTTTAGTAGTTCTTGGAAACTACACTGCATTAGGCCTTCAAATTGGGTATGGGGTGTAGAGAGAGGGTGTGTTACACTCCAAGGTGTTCCCCAGGTTGCCTTTCCTGAGCTTCGATATTCCGGCTCTCGTTTAGTAGTTGTCGGAAACTACGCTGCATTAGGCCTACAAATTGGGTATGGGGCGTAGAGAGAGGGTGTGTTACACTCCAAGGTGTTCCCCAGGTTGCCTTTCCTGAGCTTCGATATTCCGGCTCTCGTTTAGTAGTTGTCGGAAACTACGCTGCATTAGGCCTACAAATTGGGTATGGGGTGTAGAGAGAGGGTGTGTTACACTCCAAGGTGTTCCCCAGGTTGCCTTTCCTGAGCTTCGATCTTCATGCTCTCGTTTAGTAGTTGTCGGAAACTACGCTGCATTAGGCCTACAAATTGGGTATGGGGTGTAGAGAGAGGGTTTGTTACACTCCAAGGTGTTCCCCAGGTTGCCTTTCCTGAGCTTCGATCTTCCCGCTCTCGTTTAGTAGTTGTTGGAAACTACGCTGCATTAGGCCTTCAAATTGGGTATGGGGTGTAGCGAGAGGGTGTGTTACACTCCAAGGTGTTCCCCAGGTTGCCTTTCCTGAGCTTCGATCTTCCGGCTCTCGTTTAGTAGTTCTTGGAAACTACACTGCATTAGGCCTTCAAATTGGGTATGGGGTGTAGAGAGAGGGTGTGTTACACTCTAAGGTGTTCCCCAGGTTTCCTTGCCATTGCTTCGGTCTTCCGACTCTCGTTTAGTAGTTGTAGAAAAGTACACTGCATTAGGCCATACAAAATGGGTATGGGGTGGAGAGAGATGGTGTGTTACACTCCAAGGTGTTCCCCAGGTTGCCTTTCCTGAGCTTCTATCTTCAGGCTCTCATTAAATTGTGGTTAAATGGAACAACTGCATTTGGCGTACTAGTTGGTTTGGGGCCTACTATCGGTGTCTGCCACTCCTTGCTGTTCTCCTCCACTGAACAAAGCTGTGCCGCCTGTTTACTACGGTTGCCAATTTTGAACTGCATTTCGACTACTTACTGATTTGGCCCTACTCTCTGTGTCAGCCTCTCATTCCAGTTGTCCTCCACTGCAATGCCCCCTGGTTATTCCTGTGTTACCAATTTTGAACTGCATTTAGCCCACTTTCTTCTTTGGGCCTATATCTGTGTTTCCACTTCATCGTGCCCATTGCCCAGCCAGTGATAGATGAGTCTGCTGGTACATTGACCCATAACGCAACATTCCCCGTGCACGCTACACAACAACATTGTGACCCTGCTGAAAGTCAGGTTGCTCTTCCCGCATACCATACCACCTTACACGGGGACAAAGAGGAAGGTGCAGATGAAAGTGCAGGTTCCTTCATCAGGTGGGGGGAGGAATACTAGTTGGCGACGTCACTGGCACAGGGCCTCTCATAGTACGCAAAAGTGTTGCTGCCGGTGGGAGGCGCCCCCGCCGTGCAAACACACCGCTGTACTTTGAGGGGCCCTGTGCCAGTGCCAATGCCAACGAGTGGGCCCCCCCTGCTTGCTCAGGTTCACAGCACTTGCAAAGTTGAAATACTTACCTCTCCCTGCTCCACTGCCGTGACGTGGTCCAGATTTCCTGGGCCCACTAATTACTTGAACCAGCCCTACCCCCCACAACTTTAGCCAAATGACCCCCAATTTCAAATGCCTTCCAATTATTATAAGGTAAATTACGCTTGACAAGCTTCATTAAGAAGAATGGATGGTTTTGACATTAAAATGGCCACTCTAGGTGTTTTCCTGGCCCCCACTCACTGCCGACTATGCTGCCCCATTGACTTGCATTGGGTTTCGTGTTTCGGTCGATCCCGACTTTACGTCATAATCGGCCGATTTCACTCGACCCGACTTTGGACATAGTCGGGTTTCGCAAAACCCGGCTCGACTCTAAAAAGGTCAAGGTCGCTCAACTCTAGTCAATGCTACAGAGATTCCTATGCTTTGTTCTTCTTTAAGGATTACAATTGAATATGTAAGAAGATACATTGGCACTGTGTGAATGAAAGGTAAAAGTTTATATACGAGCAAAGGCTGATTTTATAAACCCACATACACAAAATGGAGATCAAAATGATGGATGAGTAATAGACAAGGGCGGTCTTTCCATGCAGGAAAAAGCATGCGTTTAGTTTATCACTAGTTTGTTACAAGGCCTCCAGACTATTGGTGGAGACATTCTAGATTGCTATATACCAGTAGATCTCAAAGCCAAAATCAAAATTGATACTAATGTAGGCAAAGCTATGAAGTAATTTAAAGCTATCTCTTTAATGGTGTAAACAGAATAAAGAAATGTTACATTTAATATGTTATTGTACTTATTGTACTTGGGTTGTTTAATGTATGTGCTGTATACACCTTGATTTTCCCAAATGTGTTGTAAAAGTATAGGCTAATACATGCAGTGACAAGCAAAAGGGTAACAATGTTTTGAACTTTTGACTTTCAGGCTCCGTATCTCACCATCCACTACTACTTTGAAGGTGACACTGTCATCATTTTGTAGACAATCATCTTGACTATCTCATACATAAGTTTGACTTCTAGCTTTTTAGCATATGATTAGTTATGCAGATTCTTGTCATGTCACTGCATTGTTACTGTTTTGCTCCTGGTGATGGAAAAATCTTTTTCTTCCAGTACAATACAAAAACCTCTCCTCACATTCCCTAGTAGCTCAGTGTATAATTAAATTCGGTGGTTTGAATCAAGGGGCAGCCATTCAAAAGCCAGTATGTGGATGTCCAGGCAAAATATAGGAGTAAACATGTCGGCTCATCACAAAGTCTATCAGTTCTGTCGTGTTCAACACGGCAGTTGATGTGCTTCATAATAGTGAGATCACAGAAGTCCATGCAAGCACCCTGTGACACATGTTACAAAAGTCTAGAATAATGGCCAGAAAAAAAGGTGAAGACGCAATAAGAGGCGTAGGCTACAGTTTGCAAAAAAGTACAAAAAGTGGACAGTAGAATATTGAAAATTGGTAATTTGAAGCAATGAGATGAAAGTCAATAGCCTAGGCTCAGAAGGTGCAAATAGGTCTGGAAGAAACTAGGGAAAAAAGATCAAAAACAGATTGAGAAATTGAAGGAACTATCAAGTTTGGTGAAGGATGCCTGATTATATTGGGTTTTTCACAGCCAAAGTACTTGGATTCTTTGTCAGGATCGATTATGGTCTCAATACTGAGCTATATGTGAGTATACTACAAGACAAGTTACTTTTTATATTCGAATACTATGGGTATGAAAAGGACAACATCGTTTTCCAGCAGGACAATGACTCTAAGCATACGTTGAGATTGGCAAGGAAATGGTTCAATGACTATGAAGTAGAGGTTCTGGTATGGCCCACACAGCCCAAAGACCACAAACCCATCAAACACTTGTAGGTAGAGATGAAGAAAAAACTGTATACATACTGAAGTGAGTTGACCAGTATGCAGCAACTTTGGGAACATGTAGAAGAGACCTGGGATCAGATTTGGATTGAAACATACTTGAATCTGATCAAGAGCATGTCCAGAACGATTCAGGCAGTGTTGAAAGCTAAAGGTGGATTTAAAAAATACTAACAAAATAATAAAAATTAAAATTTAGATTTTTACGACCATGCAGTGACATAACAAGAATCTGCATAACTAATCATATGCTAAATAGTTGTAAGTCAAATTTATGAATGAGATAGCCAAGATGATTACATATAAAATAATGGTAGTCTCACGTTAGAAGCTGTAGTGGTTGGTGAAATATGGAGCCTGAAAGTCAATAGTTCAAAACATTGTTACCCTTTTGCTTGTCACTGTATGAGAAACGTTAAAAAAAAATCTGCACCATGCTGCTGTGGATGTCTTATGTGGGATAAAGTTTTCCTTTACTAGAATTAAATTCATTGCTTCTAGACCAGGTGTGCACAACATTTTTTTAGTCCAAGGTCCGCAATGCCATATTGAACCTATCCCAAAGGGCTCTAAAAATGTAAAGGGGTACTTACATGAATTTATGACCAGAATCACATTTTCTGTATTTAAGAAGAATTTGGAGAGATTCTGCTCATGTTGTCTGTAAGATTTGTCAACAAAATCTCAGTAGAGGCCAAAAAATCACTAGCTTGAGTACTTCATGCATGAACCGTCACACGGATATGAGGCATAAGTTGCAGTGGGAAGCTCACTGTGCTATAATGTGGCCTAGTGGGCCGGGTCAACCACCGCCTGCCCCATCAAGTGCATCCGCGTCCTCTTCATCCTCTGTGACTGTGGGGATAGCAGTCACACATGGTTTTGGATGCAGACCTTCCACCTCTTTACCCGCAACAGCCAGTGTGATTGGCAGGTCGTCAGGACATTTGCTAGTGAAAACACCTGCTGGTGTTGAGCGCTCTCCGACATCGACACCACATTTTGATCAAGGCAACATAACATCTCCGCCTGCACCTTCCTCACAGACCAGCAGTTTGCCGGGGACACCCTACTCAACTCTGTCTAAGCACGGCAGCCAGCCCTCAGTCCCTCAGATGTGGACAAGTAAAAGACCATTTCCTCCTAGCCATGACAAAGCTAAGAGGTTGAATTTCTCCATCAGCAAGCTGTTGGCTACAGAAATGCTGCCTTTTCACCTGGTGGACACAGAGGATTTTCGAGACCTTATGTCCGTCGCAGTGCCCCAGTACCAGATGCCCAGTCGCCACTACTTCTCAAAGAAAGCTGTGCCTGCGCTACACCAGCATGTCGCACACAACATCACCGCTTCCTTGAGAAACTCTGTGTGTGACAGGGTGCATTTCACCACAGACACTTGGACGAGTAGACATGGACAGGGGCGTTACATGTCGGTGACTGGGCACTGGGTAATTACGGCGACATCAGGAGAAGGGGCTGCTGTTCAAGTCTTGCCGTTGCCATGAGTTGCTCGTCGATCCTCTGTATCTAGAAGTTCCTCCACTGCTTCTGCCTCCTCAACCTCCTCTCAGTCCTCCACCTGCACCCAAAGCCTGTCTGGTAATGCCACCCGTGTTGTAACTGTGCAGAAGGAATCCTGCACACCTCCTCACTATAGACACAGAAGAAAAAAATCCCATTGCATATTTAATATGCCAAAAGTGGGGATACTAAGTAGTATGAACCCACATTCACAATATTTTATTGACTCCATAATGTAACTATATAAAAAGGAGAAAAACTGGAGTAACCAATAAATAAGTAGGAAGGTACAAAATTTACATTTGAATGCTTGTCAAAATAAAGCCCAAGTATTGTATAGCAATGCGGGGATCCACAGAAGCAGAGGGAGCTCTATAGCAAGGTTTAAAGCCAAAAGTAAGGCAAAAAAAAAGTCAGGGTAAATCAACATAGATTTACACTGAGGAAGTGTCTGGTATAGACACGAAACGTACGTCGGGGTCACCCGCCATCATTTGGGGCTCATTACCATCTGAGTAGTGTTGTGCACTGGGCCTGGTAAGTTTTGCCCTTAATTTATGATACAGTCCCTTTACTCTGCGAATCTCCAGCTGGGCTTGATCTATGTTGATTTGCCCTGACTTTTTTTTCCCTACTTTTGGCTTTAAACCTTGCTATAGAGCTCCCGCTGCTTCTGTGGATCCCCGCATTGTTATACAATACTTGGGCTTTATTTATTGTACCTTATTTTTGGCTCTACTTACCTAGCACATGGACAAGCATTCAAATGTAAATCAGATAGATGTACTACCTCTGAACTCCCATGTGCACCTCACTACTGTATGTACTTCCGTGTCCTTGTCCTGATTGACAATTTTATTACATGTGTTTTTCTTTGATTTTTTTAAATAAATTTTGTACTTTCTTACTTATTTATTGGTTACTCCAGTTTTTCTCCTATTTATATATATATACACCTCCTCACTATGCTGTCACCAGGGCTCAACGGCATCAGGCAGTGTTTACATTGAAATGTCTGGAAAATGTGAGTCACACAGCAGAGGAGTTGTGGTCAGATCTGGAGACCGAGTTCCATCAATTGTTGTCTCCACTCAACCTGCAGCCAGGGAAGGCTGTGTGCGACAATGCTGCAAACCTGGATGCGGCCCTTTGCCAGGGCAATGTCACACAAGTGTCTTGTATGGCTCACGTTTTGAACCTGGTTGTCCAGCAATTTTTATCCCACTATCCCGGACTAGATGGGCTTCTGCAGAGGGCACGGTCGCGATGTGCTCACTTCTGCCATTCGCTTCCCGCAGCTCGATGAGTTGCATCTCTACAGAAGTCATAGGGCCTGCCAGTTCACCGGCTGAAATGCGATGTGCCCACATGGTGGAATTCAACTCTGCACATGTTGCAGCAACTGTGGCAGCACTGACGAGCCCTGGTGCAATACGTTAAGATGTATAGCCTGGGCCAACGAGATCAAGAGGTGGGGCAAATCACGCTGTAGGAGTGGTCTCAGATCAGGGACCTATGCACCCTTCTGCACAGTTTTGAAATAGCAACGAAGATGTTTAGTGCTGACGATGCATTATCAGCATGACCATTCCTGTGATTTACATGTTTTACATGCTGGAGCACACCTTACACAGTGTTTGGAGTCAGGTGGTGGAATGAGAGGAGGAGGAGGAGGAACAGGAGGAGTCGTATGCGGAAGGGATCATATCTCCAAGGTCAAGAAGGTTGGCAGCACCAAGGCGGCTGGCATTGGAGGCTGGAGAAGAGGGGTTAGTTACCAAGGTCTCATGATAGCAGCCAAACTGTTGAGGAAGGTGCAAGAGGCGACGAAGAAGTCGAGGACGAACTGACGCTGGGCATGGAAGACTCATCAGATGAGGGAGACCTTGATCAAATTTCTGTTGTGCGAGGTTGGGGGGAGAGGGCAGATGAAGGAAGCATGATTCTCACCTCACCACCACCAAGACAACAAGGACTTGGTCCTCCTGGATGCGCAAGACACAAGAGTGCCTTTTTGCTGCACTACCTGCAACGTGACCCTCGGATTGTCAGAATCCGAAGTAATGCTGACTACTGGGTTGCCACACTCTTAGATCCCCGGTACAAAAGCAAATTTGGTGAAATAATTCATGCCATAGAAAGGGATTCAGGCATGCAGGAGTATCAGCAGAGACTGTTACAGAATCTAACATCTGCTTTTCCGCAAAACACCAGTGGTGCATATAGTCAATCTCTGAGTTCTAACTTGCCAACCATGGGACTATCGAGTCATTACTCAAACCGTAACAGTGGCAACGTATCTGGTGGTAACAGCAATTTTTTCCAATCGTTTCAAGATTTTTTTAGACCATCCTTTGCAAGGCCACAGTAGACAAGAAGTCTGACGCACAGCCAACGCCTAGAGAGGATGGTACAAGAGTATCTCCAAGTTAACATTGATGCCATGACTGTGGAACCGAACCCTTGCTCATTTTGGGCTTCCAATCTTGAAAAATGGCCTGAGCTCACCATTCATGCCTTGGAGATCTTGTCGTTCCCTGCAGCCAGCGTTCTCTCTGAACGTGTGTTCAGCGCTGCTGGTGGTGTGCTGACAGATAAGCGCACGCGCCTGTCCAGTGACAGGACTTTTCTACCCCTGTGTCTTCTTGGGGGGACTAAAAGCTTGATAATTTTTGAAAATCACCTCACCAACCGTTTTAAAAAACTCTGGCGAAATTGATGCCACTTAAGTGGTGTCTGTGGCCGAATTTTTGGAAAAAATGGAGACTTTTATTTTGTCCCCTTGCTGAGTTTTACATGATGTTGCCATCGTCAATTCCAGGTGAGTGGGGTCGTCTGTAGAGTTGTTTCCTCATACTATTGCCTGGGATTCAGAGGTCTGCTCCAAATCTTCAGTGTCTGCTAGTCAGCAGAGTAGCCCAGCCACCCACCGCCTGTTTACCTAAGAACTATTTTTAACGGCATGTAGCCCAGGAAATCCTTTTGGGCCTAATAGAATTTGGTGCTACTTAGCAGCATACTTCACCCATGAAGCAAGCTACACCGCCTGTTTACCTAAATACTATTTTTTAACGGCATCTAGCCCAGGAAATCGTTTAGTAACTAATAGCATTTTGTGCTACTCAGCAGAGTACCCCACCCATGAAGCAAGCAACACCGCCTTTTTACCTATCTACTATTTTGTAACGGCATCTGTTGTGAATTCTGTGGCTGAATTCACTCCTGTGGTCACAAGTGGTACTGCAGCTTCTGAGCTTCCTCCCTCAGGTGTTCTGGTGAGCTCGTTGGCTGCTTTGTTATTTAACTCCACCTGATTCTGTCTTCCTTGCTCCTTGTCAATGTTCCAGTGTTGGATCTGAGCTTCTGGATCTTTCCTGTGGCCTGCTGCTCTGCTTAGATAAGTGCCTCTTTGCTTTTGTTGCTACTTTTTCTGTCCAGCTTGTTAATTCGTTTTGCTGGAAGCTCTGAGACGCAAAGAGTGTACCGCCGTGCCGTTAGTTCGGCACGGTGGGTCTTTTTGCCCCCTTTGCGTGGTTTTTTGCTTTAGGGTTTATTGTAGACTGCAAAGTTCTCTTTGCTATCCTCGCTCTATCTAGAATATCGGGCCTCACTTTGCTGAATCTATTTCATCCCTACGTTTGTCTTTTCATCTTGCTAACAGTCATTATATGTGGGGGGCTGCCTTTTCCTTTGGGGTATTTCTCTGAGGCAAGTCAGGCTTGTTTTTCTATCTTCAGGCTAGTCAGCTCCTCAGGCTGTGCCGAGTTGCATAGGTAGTGTCAGGCGCAATCCACAGCTGCCTTTAGTTGTGTTTAGGATAGGTTCAGGTATTGCGGTCTACAGAGATTCCACGTCTCAGAGCTCGTTCTATTGTTTTTTGGGTTATTGTCAGATCACTGTATGTGCTCTGATTGCTGGCACACTGTGTCACTGGATTGCCTACATAACAGTACAAGGAGCCAACCTAATGATTCTCAATAGAGGGAAAAAAGAAGTTCTGACATCATTTTTTTTCTCAGCTCTGTGTTCAGTCTTTTTTTTCCCCTAGACATTTGGGTGTTTCAGGACACAGGTGTGGACATGGATATTCAGGGTCTGTGCTCTTCAATGGATAATCTCGTTACAAATGTACAAAGGATTCAAGATACTATTGATCAGAAATCTATGTTAGAACCAAGAATTCCTATTCCTGATTTGTGTTTTGGTGATAGAACTAAGTTTCTTAATTTCAAAAATAATTGTAAGCTATTTCTGGCCTTGAAACCTCATTCTTCTGGCAATCCTATTCAACAGGTTTTGATTATTATTTCTTTTTTGCGCGGCGACCCTCAGGACTGGGCATTTTCTCTTGCACCAGGAGACCCTGCATTGAGTAATGTCAATGCGTTTTTCCTGGCGCTCGGATTACTTTACGATGAGCCTAATTCAGTGAATCAGGCTGAGAAAAATTTGCTGGCTTTGTGCCAGGGCCAGGATGATATAGAAGTATATTGTCAGAAATTTAGGAAGTGGTCAGTACTCACTCTGTGGAATGAATCTACGCTGGCAGCTTTGTTCAGAAAGGGTCTCTCTGAGGCTCTTAAGGATGTAATGGTGGGTTTTCCTATGCCTACTGGTTTGAATGAGTCTATGTCTTTGGCCATTCAGATCGGTCGACGCTTGCGCGAGCGTAAATCTGTGCACCATTTGGCGGTATTGTCTAAGATTAAACCTGAGCCTATGCAGTGCGATAGGACTATGACCAGAGTTGAACGGCAAGAACACAGACGTCTGAATGGTCTATGTTTCTACTGTGGTGATTCCACTCATGCTATTTCTGATTGTCCTAAGCGCACTAAGCGGTTCGATAGGTCTGCCGTCATTGGTACTGTACAATCCAAATTCCTTCTGTCCATTACCTTGATATGCTCTTTGTCATCGTATTCTGTCATGGCGTTTGTGGATTCAGGCGCTGCCCTGAATCTGATGGATTTGGATTATGCTAAACGTTGTGGGTTTTTCTTGGAGCCTTTGCGGTGTCCTATTCCGTTGAGAGGAATTGATGCTACACCTTTGGCCAAGAATAAACCTCAGTACTGGACCCAGCTGACCATGTGCATGGCTCCTGCATATCAGGAAGTTATTCGCTTTCTGGTGCTACATAATCTGCATGATGTGATGTGTTGGGGTTGCCATGGCTGCAAACCCATAATCCAGTATTGGATTGGAACTCTATTTCGGTATCCAGCTGGGGTTGTCAGGGGGTACATGGTGATGTTCCATTTTTGTCTATTTCGTCATCCACTCCTGAGGTCCCAGAGTTCTTGTCTGATTATCAGGATGTATTTGAAGAGCCCAAGTCCGATGCCCTACCTCCGCATAGGGATTGTGATTGTGCTATCAATTTGATTCCTGGTAGTAAAATCCCAAAAGGTCGATTATTTAATTTATCCGTGCCTGAACACGCCGCTATGCGCAGTTATGTGAAGGAATCCCTGGAGAAGGGACATATTCGCCCATCGTCATAACCACTGGGAGCAGGGTTCTTTTTTGTAGCCAAGAAGGATGGTTCGCTGAGACCGTGTATTGATTACCGCCTTCTTAATAAAATCACTGTTAAATTTCAGTATCCCTTGCCATTGTTATCTGACTTGTTTGCTCGGATTAAGGGGGCTAGTTGGTTCACTAAGATAGATCTTCGTGGTGCGTATAATCTGGTGAGAATCAGGCAAGGAGATGAATGGAAAACTGCATTTAATACGCCCGAGGGTCATTTTGAGTATCTAGTGATGCCGTTCGGACTTGCCAATGCTCCATCTGTGTTTCAGTCTTTTATGCATGACATCTTCCGTGAGTATCTGGATAAATTCCTGATTGTTTACTTGGATGACATTTTGATCTTCTCAGATGATTGGGACTCTCATGTGAAGCAGGTCAGAATGGTTTTCCAGGTCCTGCGTGCTAATTCTTTGTTTGTGAAGGGATCAAAGTGTCTCTTCGGTGTGCAGAAAGTTTCATTTTTGGGGTTCATCTTTTCCCCTTCTACTATCGAGATGGATCCGGTTAAGGTCCAAGCCATCCAGGATTGGACTCAGCCGACATCTCTGAAAAATTTGCAAAAGTTCCTGGGCTTTGCTAATTTTTATCGTCGCTTCATCTGTAATTTTTCTAGCATTGCCAAACCATTGACCGATTTGACCAAGAAGGGTGCTGATTTGGTTAATTGGTCTTCTGCTGCTGTGGAAGCTTTTCAGGAGTTGAAGCGTCGTTTTTGTTCTGCCCCTGTGTTGTGTCAACCAGATGTTTCTCTTCCGTTCCAGGTCGAGGTTGATGCTTCTGAGATTGGAGCAGGGGCGGTTTTGTCACAGAGAGGTTCTGGTTGCTCAGTGTTGAAACCATGTGCTTTCTTTTCCAGGAAGTTTTCGGCTGCTGAGCGTAATTATGATGTGGGCAACCGAGAGTTGCTGGCCATGAAGTGGGCATTCGAGGAATGGCGTCATTGGCTTGAAGGAGCTAAGCATCGCGTGGTGGTATTGACTGATCATAAGAACCTTACTTATCTCGAGTCTGCCAAGCGCTTGAATCCTAGACAGGCCCGTTGGTCGTTATTTTTTGCCCGCTTCGATTTTGTGATTTCGTACCTTCCGGGCTCTAAAAATGTGAAGGCGGATGCTCTGTCTAGGAGTTTTGTGCCCGACTCTCCGGGTTCATCTGAGCCGGCGAGTATCCTCAAGGAAGGAGTCATTGTGTCTGCCATCTTCCCTGATTTGCGGCGAGTGTTGCAAAAATTTCAGGCGAATAAACCTGATCGTTGTCCGGCGGAGAAACTGTTCGTCCCTGATAGGTGGACTAGTAAAGTTATCTCTGAACTTCATTGTTCGGTGTTGGCTGGTCATCCTGGAATCTTTGGTACCAGAGAGTTAGTGGCTAGATCCTTCTGGTGGCCATCTCTGTCACGGGATGTACGTACTTTTGTGCAGTCCTGTGGGATTTGTGCTAGGGCTAAGCCCTGCTGTTCACGTGCCAGTGGGTTGCTTTTGCCCTTGCCGGTCCCAAAGAGGCCTTGGACACATATTTCGATGGATTTCATTTCTGACCTTCCCGTTTCTCAAAAGATGTCAGTCATTTGGGTGGTCTGTGATCGCTTTTCTAAAATGGTCCATCTGGTGCCCTTGGTTAAATTGCCTTCCTCCTCTGATTTGGTGCCTTTGTTCTTCCAGCATGTGGTTCGTTTGCATGGCATTCCTGAGAATATTGTTTCTGACAGAGGTTCCCAGTTTGTTTCAAGGTTTTGGCGAGCCTTTTGTGGTAGGATGGGCATTGACCTATCTTTTTCCTCGGCTTTCCATCCTCAGACTAATGGCCAGACCGAACGAACCAATCAGACCTTGGAAACATATCTGAGATGTTTTGTTTCTGCAGACCAGGATGATTGGGTGTCCTTTTTGCCGTTGGCTGAGTTTGCCCTTAATAATCTGGCCAGCTCGGATACCTTGGTCTCTCCATTTTTCTGCAATTCTGGGTTCCATCCTCGTTTCTCTTCAGGACAGGTTGAGTCTTCGGACTGTCCTGGTGTGGATTCTGTGGTGGACAGGTTGCAGCAGATCTGGACTCAGGTAGTGGACAATTTGACCTTGTCCCAGGAGAAGGCTCAACTTTTCGCTAATCGCAGACGCCGTGTGGGTCCCCGACTTCGTGTTGGGGATCTGGTTTGGTTATCTTCTCGTCGTATTCCTATGAAGGTTTCCTCTCCTAAATTTAAACCTCGTTTTATTGGTCCGTATAGGATTTCTGAGATTCTCAATCCTGTGTCTTTTCGTCTGACCCTCCCAGACTCCTTTTCCATACATAATGTATTCAATAGGTCGTTGTTGCGGAGATACGTGGCACCTATGGTTCCATCTGTTGAGCCTCCTGCCCCGCTTTTGGTGGAGGGGGAATTGGAGTATATTGTGGAGAAAATTTTGGATTCTCGTGTTTATGCTCAGGAAGATAATTCCTGGGTTTTTGCCTCTGATGTCCATGCTCCAGATCTTGTTCGTGCCTTTCATGTGGCTCATCCTGGTCGGCCTGGGGGCTCTGGTGAGGGTTCGGTGACCCCTCATCAAAGGGGGGGTACTGTTGTGAATTCTGTGGCTGAATTCACTCCTGTGGTCACAAGTGGTACTGCAGCTTCTGAGCTTCCTCCCTCAGGTGTTCTGGTGAGCTCGTTGGCTGCTTTGTTATTTAACTCCACCTGATTCTGTCTTCCTTGCTCCTTGTCAATGTTCCAGTGTTGGATCTGAGCTTCTGGATCTTTCCTGTGGCCTGCTGCTCTGCTTAGATAAGTGCTTCTTTGCTTTTGTTGCTACTTTTTCTGTCCAGCTTGTTAATTCGTTTTGCTGGAAGCTCTGAGACGCAAAGGGTGTACCGCCGTGCCGTTAGTTCGGCACGGTGGGTCTTTTTGCCCCCTTTGCGTGTTTTTTTGCTTTAGGGTTTTTTGTAGACTGCAAAGTTCTCTTTGCTATCCTCGCTCTATCTAGAATATCGGGCCTCACTTTGCTGAACCTATTTCATCCCTACGTTTGTCTTTTCATCTTGCTAACAGTCATTATATGTGGGGGGCTGCCTTTTCCTTTGGGGTATTTCTCTGAGGCAAGTCAGGCTTGTTTTTCTATCTTCAGGCTAGTCAGCTCCTCAGGCTGTGCCGAGTTGCATAGGTAGTGTCAGGCGCAATCCACAGCTGCCTTTAGTTGTGTTTAGGATAGGTTCAGGTATTGCGGTCTACAGAGATTCCACGTCTCAGAGCTCGTTCTATTGTTTTTTGGGTTATTGTCAGATCACTGTATGTGCTCTGATTGCTGGCACACTGTGTCACTGGATTGCCTACGTAACAGGCATCTAGCCCAGGAAATCCGTTTGGGCCTAGTAGAATTTAGTGATACTCAGCAGCGTACCCCACCCATGAAGCAAGCTACACCACCTGTTTACCTAACTAGTATTTTGTAACAGCATCTAACCCAGGAAATCCTTTTGGGCCTAATAGAATTTAGTGATACTCAGCAGCGTACCCCACCCATGAAGCAAGCTACACCGCCTGTTTACCTAACTACTATTTTGTAATGGCATCTAGCCCAGGAAATCCATTTGGGCCTAGTAGAATTTAGTGATACTCAGCAGCGTACCCCATCCATGAAGCAAGCTACACCGCCTGTTGATCTAATTACTAATTTTTAACTGCATCTAGCCCAGGAAATCGTTTTGTACCTAATAGCACTTTGTGCTACTCAGCAGAGTACCCCACCAATGGAGCAAGTTACACCGCCTGTTTACCTAAGTACTATTTTTTAACGGCATCTGGTCCAGGAAATCCTTTTGGGCCTAGTGGAATTTAGTGATACTCAGCAGCATACCCCACCCATGAAGCAAGCTACACCGCCTGTTTACCTTAGTACTATTTTTTAACAGCATCTGGCCCAGGAAATACTTTTGGGCCTAGTAGCAATTTCTGCTACTCAGCAGAGTACCCCACCCATGAACCAAGCTACACCGCCTTCTTTCTTTCTCAATCTAACCCCTCGGCTCTGGGGTGTTCACTCTCCCTCCAGCTCTCTCCTTCTCACAGGTGGACTACCGCGTGTTTTCACACTGTGGCAAATCGTTTGGGCGAGGTAATGGATAATATGTGCCACCTTACAAATGTCCATGACGACACATTCAAGGAAGCAACTAAACGCCTCAAATAGTGAGCAGGATATGGAGCACCCCATGGGCAAACAGTGATCTATGTAGTATGCTCATTCACAGAAGCAGCCCAATGAAAGGACACTATTCGGAGGCACAGGTAGTAACCGGAACAACCCCTTAATGTCTGTTTTGGCCATTAGGGTGCCCCTTACCAACTTCTTGACCTGCCTGATTGCCATGTCAAAGGAGGTACAGTACATAGTACTGTACTTGGTTCTGCGTCGATGTTGTCGTTTACTGACCTGCCCCTTGGATATGACAAATGGTGGATTAGTCTGAATGTATTGGGTTCATTTTTTGGCACAACTCCAAATGGGGGTACCACTACGTCTTCTAAGGAAAGTGTTCTGAATGGACCCGCCGCCATTCTACCTAAAGATATTTATTTTTTTATTTTTTTTGTCAAGACGTCTGGGTGTTAGTAGAGTGAGTTTAGATTTTTACTCCAGCCTTTCTTGATTTTAGAAGGGCATGACATGCCTATATCTGTGTCTCCTCCTCCTATTACTCCTCCACCTCTTTTCTTTTTTCATGACTATATGTAGTTGTAACTTTTCCATGTTTGTTGTGTCTTCTGAGCAGTTTGTCAGCTTATGGACACCTTTTAAGGTTGTTTTCTATGCGTTTTCCATGTGTTTGTATGTGTTTGTGTTTGCCTGCCATTGGTTTCAATGGGGTTCGACGGTGTTCGTCGAACGTTCGACGAACAGTTCGGCAAACACCTCCCTGATCGATGAACCGAACCCAAACACTAGGGAGGTGGCTCAACACTAGTAGTAAGCTTGGTTATATTACTGTATATATGCAGTAAGCTTGGTTTTGTTACTACACAGTAAGTATGGCCCTTTTAACATAGCTATGCAGCTTTAATCTGCTCCTATATATTTACATGTGGTAAGCTTTTACAACCTCTGTATAAAAATCTTGGCTCTATTACTTCAACTACATAGAAAATCAGAAAAAAAAGAGAGTCACACCTAAGGAAATTTGAGTACTCCAAATTATCTAAAGTAGGTAATTACCTGGGTGCTTTTCTGATATCTGAAATATTAGTAGAAAAAAAGGAAAACATACAATCCAGAACTAATAATCATACCAATAAATACAAGAACATACATTAAATAGTATACATTTTATTATATATAAAAAATCCTCTCAACTCTCCATGCATTAAATGTATTGCTGAAAAAATTGTGCATATCGAAAAAATAATGTGCATACAAACAAATTAAAAGTAAGAAAATGCATTTAAAAATATTAACTGGTTTATTGGCCAATGAGAAAACAATAGCAAAAAGAAAATAGTTTGGGCCCAAGGTTCCCTTAACCCGCCCCTATGCAGAATACATTCCTACATACTATTCAAACTTGCCATTTGCCTTCCACATCTCGGCTTCTAGAGAAACAAAGGTCAAGTGGAATTTACATAGCAGATGCAAACAGAAGCAGCAGGGTCCTATTGAATATAGTTTGGTTTTGTCGAATTTCAATTACATTAAAAAACTCAATTTCAGTAAAAAAAAAATGGTGGCACAGATTATATAAATATTGAATATGTAGCGCTTACATCCAGTACATACAGTATATCCTGCAGATTATTGCTGTTCTGCATTGTGTATACCCTTCAGGCTAATTCCCCTTTTGACTCCCGAATGATAAAAGCATTGATTCATCGCAGTCCTAACTACAGCACAAGTGTTACCAGCATCTTGGCATTTTATCACTATGTGTACTCATAAGCGTGCCTAGCGAAAATTTCTGGCTTCGTCAGAAATAAACCTCCTACAGAATTGGCAGTTTCCATGGCAACACGCAGGAGAAACTAATAAAATGCATACAAACATATGCACACACAAAAATGTGAACATACATTATAATAGCACTACAGTGACTACACCCTTCTTTTTTATTACGGTGCCATTCCTTGAGGAAATTCTTAATAATCATCTGTTTGGCAGATTGCTGCGTTAATGTGACAAAATAGACATTTGTGATTAATACAGTGAATAAATATTACCGTTAGGTGAAATAAGAAATAATAAGACACATAATACAGCCTTAAATTACAAGTAAGCAAGTGAGGTTCATAGATGTTGCAAAATGGTAGCTGAAGTATTGGCATATTTATGACCATGGTAGAAAGGATTATTGGGTATAGTTGGATGCAATAATAATCCTGCATATAATATTTTGGATAATGGGTTGCATAATGAGAATTATGTAAATCATAATGGCATGTAGCGGGATGTAATGAGGTGCATCGTATGCACCATGGGACGTGGAAGGACACTGTGGGACAAATGGAACTTGAAGGGATGAGACACAGGACATAGTGGGGTACAGAAGGGTAATTTACTTCTTTATTTTACTCGCTATTCTTAGTCCCATCATATTCTACAGAGCTTTACAGACATTGTCCTCATTGTCCCCACAATCTCAGTTCTCTATGAGCATGTCTTTGTTGTGTTGGAGGAAGACAAACACAAGAACGGGGAGAACACAAAACTCCTTCTAGATGTTATCCATGGCGGGATTTGATCCCCCAGATTTTATATGCTATGGAATAGGTAAATTTCAATGTTGGAAAGCTTGGGATGTGGCGAAAGGGTCAATAGGATGTAGTCTGTGAAGTGGTGTGAGACAGAATAGGACACGGGAAGAGCCAGGAGAGATTGTGGGATGGAGTCAAGTGTATGGATGAAGAAATGGATTAGGTTTGAATACTCTACATTGTTTATGTCTCTGACTTATTTTAACAGAGCTCTGTTATGCACAAAACAGATATACTAGGCACAAGCCCAGAGCAGCAGAGTTTAGGAGCTGAGAAGAAAAAGTGATTTGTCATTTAACCCCTTAGCGACCGCCGATACGCCTTTTAACGGCGGCCGCTAAGGGTACTTAAACCACAGCGCCGTTAATTAACGGCGCTGTGGAAAAAGTCCATAGCGCCCCCCAGAGGCCAATTTTCTCCAGGGTCTCGGCTGCCGAGGGTAGCCGAGACCCCAGAGAACATGATTCGGGGGGTTTTTAACCCACCCCGCATTTGCGATCGCCGGTGATTAACCGTTTACCGGCGATCGCAAAAAAAAAAAAAAAAAGCGATCTCTTTTTAATTTCTCTGTCCTCCGATGTGATCGCACATCGGAGGACAGAGAAAAGGGGTCCCAGGTGGCCCCCCAATACTCACCTAGCTCCCCCGATGCTCCTCGTGTCTCCCGGTGGGCGCCGGCATCTTCAAAATGGCGGGCGCATGCGCAGTGCGCCCGCCGGCCGGCACCGGGAGAATCTTTGGGGTCTTGGCTGCCGGGGGTAGCCGAGACCCCAAAGAGCACGATCGGGGTCGGTATTACCGACCCCTGTTTTGCGATCGCCGGTAATTAACTGTTTACCGGCGACCGCAAAAAAAAAAAAAAAAAAAAGTAAAGTGTAATTCTCTGTCCTCTGATGTGATCGCACATCAGAGGACAGAGAAATAGGGGGATTCGGGGACCCTAGCATACTCACCTAGGTCCCTGGATCCTCTTGCTGCTCCTCCTGGCCGCCGGCAGCAGAACATGGCGGACGCATGCCCAGTGTGCCCGCCATCTGTCTCCATCTGCCGGCCGGCAGGAGAACAGCAGTTGGGGCTAAAATTAGGGTTAGGGTTAGGGGTAGGGTTAGGGGTAGGGTTAGGGGTAGGGGTAGGGGTAGGGTTAGGGTTAGGGTTAGGGGTAGGGGTAGGGGTAGGGGTAGGGGTAGGGGTAGGGTTAGGGGTAGGGGTAGGGTCAGGGTTAGGGTTAGGTTAGGGGTAGGGTTAGGGGCAGGGTTAGGGGTAGGGTTAGGTTAGGGGTAGGGTTAGGGTTAGGTTAGGGTTAGGTTAGGGGTAGGGTTAGGGGTAGGGTTAGGGGTAGGGTTAGGTTAGGGTTAGGGTTAGGGGTAGGGTTAGGTTAGGGGTAGGGCTAGGGTTAGGGCTAGGGTTGGGGCTAAATTTAGGGTTAGGGTTGGGGCTAAATTTAGGGTTAGGGTTGGGGCTAAACTTAGGGTTAGGCTTCTTTCACACTTACGTCGGTACGGGGCCGTCGCAATGCGTCGGCCCGACATACCGACGCACGTTGTGAAAATTGTGCACAACGTGGGCAGCAGCTGTAGTTTTTCAACACATCTGCTGCCCAATCTATGTCCTGGGGAGGAGGGGGCGGAGTTACGGCCACGCATGCGCGGTCAGAAATGGCGGATGCGACGTACAAAAAAACGTTTCATTGAACTTTTTTTTGTGCCGACGCTCCGCCAAAACACAACTGATCCAGTGCACGACGGACGCGACGTGTGGCCATCCGTCACGATCCGTCGGCAATACAAGTCTATGGGCAAAAAACGCATCCTGCGGGCACATTTGCGGGATCCGTTTCTTGTCCAAAACGATGGATTGCGACGGAATGCCAAACGACGCAAGTGTGAAAGTAGCCCTAGGGCTAGGGTTAGGGTTGGGGCTAAAGTTAGGGCTAGGGTTGGGGCTAAAGTTAGGGTTAGAGCTGGGATTAGGGTTAGGGTTTGGATTAGGGTTCGTAATAGGGTTAGGGTTGGCATTAGGGTTACGCTTGGGATTAGGGTTAGGTTTGGGATTAGGGTTAAGGTTAGGGTTGTGATTAGGGGTGTATTGGGATTAGGGTTAGGTTTGAGGTTAGGGTTGAGATTAGGATTAGGGGTGTGTTGGATTTAGGGTTTTGATTAGGGTTATGGTTAGGGTTGACATTAGGGTTGTTTTGGGGTAAGGGTTGTCATTATGGTTAGGGTTAGTGATTAGGATTATGGATGAGGTTGGGATTAGGGTTAGGGATGTGTTGGGGTTAGGGTTGGAGCTAGAATTGGGGGGTTTCCACTGTTTAGGTACATCAGGGGGTCTCCAAACACGACAGCCAATTTTGCGCTCAAATAGTCAAATGGTGCTCCCTCCCTTCTGAGCTCTGCCGTGCGCCCAAACAGTGGGTTACCCCCACATATGGGGCATCAGCGTACTCGGGATAAATTGGACAACAACTTCTGGGGTCCAATTTCTCTTGTTACCCTTGTGAAAATAAAAACTTGTGGGCTACAAAATCTTTTTTGTGAAAAAAAAAATATTTTTTATTTTCACGACTCTGCATTCTAAACTTCTGTGAAGCACTTGGGCATTCAAAGTTCTCACCACACATCTAGATAAGTTCCTTGGGGGGTCTAGTTTCCAAAATGGGGTCACTTGTGGGGGGTTACTACAGTTTAGGTACATCAGGGGCTCTGCAATCGCAACATAATGCCCACAGACCATTCTATCAAAGTCTGCATTCCAAAAAGGCGCTCCTTCCCTTCCGAGCTCTGCCGTGCGCCCAAACAGTGGTTTACCCCCACATATGGCGCATCAGCGTACTCGGGATAAATTGGACAACAACTATTGCATTCCAATTTCTCCTGTTACCCTTGTGAAGAAAAAAACTTGGGGGCTACAATATCTTTTTTGTGGAAAAAAAATATTTTTTATTTTCACGACTCTGCATTCTAAAATTCTGTGAAGCACTTGGGCATTCAAAGTTCTCACCACACATCTAGATAAGTTCCTTGGGGGGTCTAGTTTCCAAAATGGGGTCACTTGTGGAGGGTTTCTACTGGTTAGGTACATCAGGGGCTCTGCAAACGCAACATAATACCCGCAGACCATTCTATCAAAGTCTGCATTCCAAAACGGCGCTCCTTCCTTCTGAGCTCTGCCGTGCACCCAAACAGTGGTTTACCCCCACATATGGGGTACCAGCATACTCAGGACAAATTGGACAACAACTTTTGGGGTCCAATTTCTCTTGTTACCCTTGTGAAAATAAAAATTTGGTGGCTAAAAAATCTTTTTTGTGGAAAAAAAAAATATTTTTTATTTTCACGGCTCTGCATTATAAACTTCTGTGAAGCACTTGGGCATTCAAGGTTCTCACCACACATCTAGATAAGTTCCATGGGGGGTCTAGTTTCCAAAATGGGGTCACTTGTGGGGGATTTCTACTGTTTAGGCACATCAGGGGCTCTCCAAACGCGACATGGCGTCCGATCTCAATTCCAGCCAATTCTACATTGAAAAAGTAAAACAGCACTCTTTCTCTTCCAAGCTCTGCGGTGCGCCCAAACAGTGGTTTACCCCCACATATTGGGTATCGACATACTCAGGAGAAATTGCACAACAACTTTAGTGGTCTAATTTCTCCTGTTACCCTTGTGAAAATAAAAATTTGTGGGCAAAAAGATCATTTTTGTAGAAAAAATGCAATTTTTTTTTTCACGGCTCTACGTTATAAACTTCTGTGAAGCACATGGGGTTTAAAGTGCTCGCCACACATCTAGATAAGTTCCTTAAGGGGTCTAGTTTCCAAAATGGTGTCACTTGTGGGGGGTTTCCACTGTTTAGGCACATCAGGGGCTCTCCAAACACGACATGGCGTCCAATCTCAATTCCAGCCAATTCTACATTGAAAAAGTAAAACGGCACTCCTTCTCTTCCAAGCTCTGCGGTGCGCCCTAACAGTTGTTTACCCCCACATATTGGGTATCAGCGTACTCAGGAGAAATTGCACAACAACTTTTGTGGTCTAATTTCTCCTGTTACCCTTGTGAAAATAAGAATTTGTGGGCGAAAAGATCATTTTTGTGTAAACAAAAGCGATTTTTTATTTTCACGGCTCTACGTTATAAACTTCTGTGAAGCACTTGGGGGTTCAAAGTGCTCACCACACATCTAGATAAGTTCCTTAAGGGGTCTAGTTTCCAAAATGGTGTCACTTGTGGGGAGTTTCCACTGTTTAGGTACATCAGGGGCTCTCTAAATGTGACATGGTGTCCGATCTCAATTCCAGCCAATTCTGCATTGAAAAAGTCAAACGGCGCTCCTTCACTTCTAAGTTCTGCGGTGCGCCCTAACAGTGGTTTACCCCCACATATGGGGTATTGGCGTATTCAGGAGAAATTGCATAACAAAATTTATGGTTACATTTCTGTTTTTACACTTGTGAAAATAAAAAAAATGGTTCTGAATTAAGATGTTTGCAAAAAAAAGTTAAATGTTCATTTTTTCCTTCCACATTGTTTCAGTTCCTGTGAAGCACGTAAAGGGTTAATAAACTTCTTGAATGTGGTTTTGAGAACCTTGAGGGGTGTAGTTTTTAGAATGGTGTCACACTTCATTATTTTCTATCATATAGACCCCTCAAAATGACTTCAAATGTGATGTGGTCCCTAAAAAAAAATGGTGTTGTAAAAATGAGAAATTGCTGGTCAACTTTTAACCCTTATATCTCCCTAACAAAAAAAAATTTTGTTTCCAAAATTGTGCTGATGTAAAGTAGACATGTGGGAAATGTTATTTATTAACTATTTTTCATGACATATCTCTCTGATTTAAGGGCATAAAAATACAAAGTTTGAAAATTGCAAAATGTTAAAAATTTTCGCCATATTTCCGTTTTTTTCATAAATAATCGCAAGTAATATCGAAGAAATGTTACCACTATCATGAAGTACAATATGTCACGAAAAAATAATCTCAGAATCAGCGGGATCCGTTGAAGCGTTCCAGAGTTATAACCTCATAAAGTGACAGTGGTCAGAATTGCAAAAATTGGCCTGGTCATTAAGTACCAAATTGGCTCTGTCACTAAGGGGTTAATAATATAATTTATGGTTGACAAATACCAATGAAAAAGTAATATGGTAGGGAACATTAATGAGAAAGCCTCACAATGACAACAACTGTTTAAATGTAAGACACCTTCTCTAACCCCCTTCATTATGGTACATAGCCTGCACTATAGCAAAAAACATGGTTTGTCTTTAACCATCATAAAAAAGCAGAGTTATAAAAGTGTGGCATGACTGTGATGGCATGAAGACATGCAAGATATTTTTGATGAATATTTTACCAAGATTACTTTATTTCAGTCACTTCCTGCTTCGATGCTTGTCACCTCCTTCTTTAAAGCATGTTTTTCTATATAGATTAAATTTATTTTGGCTAATAAACCAACTATTGTAAATTAAAACATTCTTTATTATGAAAACACAAAAACAGCGGTGTCTTTGGGCTGCCAGATTTCAAATCATACCGCCTGACCTCCCCCCCTGTAAGAGTCCTCAATTGGTCTTACTCATCCACAATGCTTCTCTCTCTCCCTGTGCTACCCTAGCTTGAGTCTACCCTTCCTGTTGCCCTGTGAAGGCATCCCACAGTAGGTCCTATAATGCTTCGTTGTTCCTCCAAATCTGCTCGCTCTCACCTACTTCCTTTACCTTCCCTTCTCTAGCTACTAATCATAAATCCAAAATTCCCTCCTGGCCTTTATAGGATCTACTATTTGGTTCATGAGTAAAACCAAATTGCTTTAGAACCACACAGTCCATTACTGTGTGCAATTTGTCAGTTTTCTACCATCTAAGTCAGACTTTACTTCCAACTGTGGACTTTGAGAACTCGTACCTTAGTAAAGATTCAATAAGACACACTCTGTCTGCCTCCTATTACCCATGGCAATTTCCCTGAGAGCAGCCTTCACCTAAATGTTCAATGGAAAAATTTGTTGGGCATCAAGCTTACACAATAGAGAGAGCACATTTTCCTTATACAGCACAGAGCCTCCAGTTGTTCTCATTTTCAAGAAGCAAATGTCATGCTTCTATGTAACCAGTGTAGAGTTTCCACCAGAATCCATACAATCTTCCTAGAAGTGAAACCCATGTAATGGAGATGTAGTGAAAAACCTGGCTTTTTTCACCATATGTTTTGGTCTTGCCAAGTGCTTTCTCAATTTTAAACCATAGTCCAGAAAGTGATTTGTAAGATCACTGGTTTGATTATTTATTTGGGCCTAGTATCAATCTTTAATTACCTAGTTATTACAGATAGATTCTGCATCCACTTATTGTGGAGAAAAGAAGGTCTTCCACCTATTTCCCTTTGGATCTCCAAGAAGTTAAGGAAGTTAAGCACACGGGAGACTTTTCAGCTTGCATTTATAACTCCTAAAATGGAGAGTAGGAACTCCTCCCAATAATACCATGTCTTAACTAATCTGGGAAATATCTTCCCTTATGGGAGACTCTGAAGGCAGAGGTCTTATCATACTTAATTATAGAGCATTTTATGTAAATTACTTTTGATCCATAAACCACATGCTTACTCTAAACAAACATGAAATGCCTCCTGCCCATCTCCTTACCCAACACAATAATCTCCCCCCTTTTTTAACTTCTCTCTCTTGCGCTCTGTATTCTTCCTCTCTCTCTCCTCACTTTCTTGCCGGTGTCCTGCAAGTCTTTTCTATAGCTCCTACCATGTTAAGCTTTTGGGAGTTCATTGGAGGTTGGAATCTTGCTCCCTGTTGTAGGATAACAACTTTATAATACCTACTGATTTGTATGTATTGAATGTTTCCTTTCTGATATGTTCATTATCAGTTCCTTTTATCATTTAACATGTGATTAGTGTTGAGCGATACCTTCCGATATTTGAAAGTATCGGTATCGGATGGTATCGGCCGATATTGGCAAAATATCGGATCTCGCCGATACCGATACCCGATACCAATGCAAGTCAATGGGACACAAATATCGGAAGGTATCCTGGATGGTTCCCAGGGTCTGAAGGAGAGGAAACTCTCCTTCAGGCCCTGGGATCCATATTAATGTAAAAAATAAAGAATAAAAATAATAAATATGGATATACTCACCCCTCCGAAGGACCCTGACTGTCACCGCTGCGAGCATCTGCCTCCGTTCCCGAGAATTGCAGAGAGTGAAGGACCTTCGTTGATGTCGCGGTCAGGTGACCGCTCACGTGACCGCTCACGAGACCGCAACGTCATCGAAGGTCCTTCACCGCACACGCAGATTCCGATTTCCAATATCACAAAAATATCGGAACTCGGTATCGGAATTCCAATACAGCAAATATCGGCCGATACCCGATACTTGCAGTATCGGAATGCTCAACACTACATGTGATGCTTCCTCTCTCACTACTCTTCACTTTTTTTGCCTAAATAAAGAATGTTTTTTTTTTTTTTTATAAAGATAAAAAAGGAATATTATCCATTAGGTTCTAACTATTTTTTTTTTTTGCAAAAATTAGATCAATATAAAATTATTGGATCGGTAAATGGCCTTAAAGAAAACCTGCCACATTGAACTAACAATCGAATATGTGGGTGAAATGTTGTAAATCAGGAGAAACTAAGTCGATATCTAGTTTCACTTGATTGACTGGACAGAATATGGGTAATAGAATAATAAAAACTACAAATAACGTATTTAATACTGCCAAATCTGATAATTGTAAACTACTGTTTGAACACATGATACAATTTCTAGCACCATACTACTGCAGAGCATTTAGATTCTTTATTCTGCATGATTCTCAGGTGGCAGATGTTCATATTAAAGGAAAACAACTGTGTCATCTTTCATACAGCTACCATTATGAAGAAAAATGTGTGCTCTGTTTCCAAATCCTCTAAATTATGTTGACAGGGAATTATTTTTTTTTCTTTCCAATCTTGCTATCAAACAAATGTGGCAAAGAAATGAAAAAAAAATCACTAAAATCAGCTTAGTCATCTGCAGGAATAAAATCCATTGCATCAGCATCCAAGACAAGAGGGAGTAATGAATCAGGCTAAGACTGGTTCAATAACCATTAGCAGTTGAATTGCAGCCCTATTCTGATTCATTTCTCTTGGACACAAAACGTACTATGCAAATAATGTTAAATTAAGATTTTTTTTTAACCCCTTTACCCCCGAGGGTGGTTCGTTAACGACCGGGCCAATTTTTATAATACTGACCACTGTCCCTCTATGAGGTAATAACTTTGGCATGCTTCAATGGATCCCGGTGATTCTGAGGCTGTTTTTTTCGTGACATATTGTACTTCATGATAGTGGTAAAATTTCTTTGATATGACTTGCGATTATATGTAAAAAAAAAAATGGAAATTTGGTGAACAACTTAGAATTTTCGTGCCCTTAAATCACAGAGATATGTCACACAAAATACTTAAGCAACATTTCCCACATTTCTACTTTACATCAGCACAATTTTGGTACCAAATTTTTTTTTAGGAAGTTAGTATGGTTAAACAGCAATTTCTCATTTTTACAACACCATTTTTTTTAGGGACCACATTTGAAGTCACTTTGAGGGGTCTATATGATAGAAAATACCCAAAGGTGACACCACTCTAAAAACTACACCCCTCAAGTGTAGTGTGTTCAAACCCACATTGAAGATGATTATTAACCCTTCAGGTGCTTCACAGGAATTTTTGGAATGTTTAAAAAAAATTAACATTTATCTTTTTTCGCAAAAAAATTAGCTCAGACCAAACTTTTTAATTTTACCAAGGGTAACAGGAGAAATTTGACCTCAAAAGTTGTCGTGCAATTTGTCCTGAGTACGCCAATACCCAATATGTACAGGTAAACTACTGTTTGGGCGCATGACAGAGCTTGGAGGGGAAGGAGCGCTATTTGACTTTTCAATGCAAAATTGTCTGGAATTGAGATTGGACGCCATGTTGCATTTGGAGAGACCCTGATGTGCCTAAACAGTGGAAACCCCCCACAAGTGAAACAATTTTGCAAACTATACCCCCTACGGAACTTATCTAGATGTTTGGTGAGCACTTTGAACCCCCAAATGCTTCACACAAGGTTATAATGTAGAGCAGTAAACGTAAAAAATCATAGTTTTTCCACAAAAGTGATTTTTTTTGCCTCCAATTTTTTGTTTTACCAAGAGTAAGAGGAGAATTTGGATCTCAAAAGATATTGTGCAATGTGTCCTGAGTACGCTGATACCCCATATGTAGGGGGTAAACCCCTGTTTGGGTGCATGGTAGTGCTTGGAAGGGAAGGAGCGCTGTTTGACTTTTCAATGCAATTTGGCTGGAATTGAGATCGGACGCCATGTTGCGTTTGGAGAGACCCTGATGTGCCTAAACAGTGGAAACCCCCCACAAGTGACACCATTTTAGAGACTAGACCCCCTAAGGAACTTAACCCCTTCACGACATGCCCTGTACTAGTACGGCGCATGTCGTGTCTCCCCCTTTGATGTGGGCTCCGGCGCTGAGCCCACATCAAAGTCACGACATGTCCACTTTTATCTACAGCTGACATGTGCACACAATAGCGGCAGGTGGAATGGCGATCCACCTGCCGCTATTAACCAGTTAAATGTCGCTGTCAAACGCTGACAGCGGCATTTAACTACCGCTTCCGGCCAAGCGGCCGAAAATGAGCGCATCGCCGACCCATCACATGATCGGGGGTCAGCAATGCGTCAAGATAGTAACCATAGAGGTCCATGAGACCTCTATGGTTACTGATGCCGGCTTGCTGTGAGCGCCACCTTGTGGTCGGCGCTCATGGCAAGCCTGTAATTCAGCTACATAGCAGCGATCTGATGATCGCTGCTATGTAGCTGAGCCAATCGAGTTGTGCCAGCTTCTAGCCTTCCATGGAGGCTATTGAAGCATGGCAAAAGTAAAAAAAAAGTTGTAAAAAATATCAAAAAAATAAAAAAATATATAAATGTTTAAATCACCCCCCTTTCGCCCCATCCAAAATAAAACAATAAAAAAATAAAACCTACACATATTTGGTATTGCCGCGTTCAGAATCGCATGATCTATCAATAAAAAAAGCATTAACCTGATTGCTAAACAGCATAGCGAGAAAAAAATCGAAACACCAGAATTGCGTTTTTTTGGTCGCCACGACATTGCATTAAAATGCAATAATGGGTGATCAAAAGAACGTATCTGCACAAAAGTGGTATCATTAAAAACGTCAGTACTGGAAAAGGTACTAATAATCCTATTGCAAAGTTATATTAAATAGTTCTGCCATATGTGAAAAATATAAATGCAGAGTAATAGTTAAAAGAGTCTGTGTCATAGAACAGCTAACGGCTAATGTTATATCAGTCCGAGTTTGTTTGTTGGTAAGGTTAGAATATGCACATTTCTTTCAACAGGCAGAAAGGACTTATCTTTAGTGATGTGCGAGCGTGTTCAGATAAGGTGCCATGGCTACATGTTGTTCAACAGCAGCAACACATACAGGGATTGCCTAACAAAGGCATTTCCTGCATGTGTTGCAGCTGTTGATCAACCAGAAGACATGCAGTCGTGGCGACTCGAAATATAGTATTCGAGTACACCAAAGATACTGTATTAACTCACATGTCTGACCATTATAGGACAAGAAGAACTCTTTCCAAACCAGATATTAGCTTTTAAACTGGGTCTTATCCGAATTGTATGAGGGGGAAGCTTGAAACCTCTAGTTGACAGACACAAGCATCTTAAAAATATTCTTCCCGTGGGCATTACCTGGCAAGCGAATGTGAGAAGACTCAAAAAGGACTGCATCTGACGTAGCATTACAAAACGGAACAAAATCCTTCAATCAGGGACATCAGTTTTGACATTTTATCAGAGGGAAGCTGATAAACCATTGCAGTGGAATTGATCTTAATCTCTAAAAAAAATAGAGAAGTGGAAGGACAAAACGTTTTCTCGCTGGATACAGGAGCCCCAAAATGTGCAATAGAAAATTAAAAGTGTCCAACAAAATGTGACTGGGCCTGGAATCCTTTGAACCCACAAAAAGAAAATCATCAAGGTAATGGATAATTCTGGTAGAACTGGTTTCATATTTGACTACCCACTCTAGAAAGGAAAAGTAAAATTCCACATAATAGTAAAAAATAGAACAACAGGATGAGCTGGTAAAATAAGACTCAATTTCAGATTTTGCCATTAAGGCCTCGAGACCAGCCTACCTTATCAATGTGATGGCCCAGTCAAAGGAAACATATGCAACAGACACATCGCTTTCACAAATACCATCATTTACTGATGACCCCCTGGGGTGGGAGACAGGCTCGGACTGGCCCACCGGAGAACTGGAGGATTCTCTGGTGGGCCCAGGCACTGACACCTGCGGGCATACTGCCCAGCAGCTGCCTATGGCCCCCACTGCTTCAAGGGCCTCCACTGCTCCAGGGGCCCCCTGCCAGTGGCTATGGGGCCCCTGAGTCAAGGGGGACCACCCTGTGCCAGCGTAGCAGCAGCTGGAGACAGGATTCTTTCCCCGCTGCTAAAGCAAAATGAATATTCATGCTTCCCCACGCCCCTACGGGCATGTAGAGGCATGAATACATTTCTCTTTAATAGCGGGCCTGCATGTAAAGCCCCACCACTGCACCACACAAACACACACACACAAAGCACCGCAGCACATACACACACGCAGGCACACAGACTCACAGAGCAGCTCACCTCCCACCGTCTTGCTTTTTGTCTGGGACCGCCCAGCTGGATTATGTCATCATCCAGCACGCTGTCTCATACAGAAAGCTGCCGGTGAGGAAGAGGCTGCCTGGATGAGCTGCTGCTGCGGGGAGGTGAGCTGTGCTGTGTGTTTGTGTGCCTGTGTGTGTATGTGGTGTGGTGCTATGTGTGCAAGTGTGAGAGAGTGGTGTGTGTGTGTGTGTGTGTGCACGAGTGTGAGTGTGAGAGTGTGGTGTGTGAGAGTGTGTTAGAGGGGTGGTGGGGAGGCAATGATGCAGGTGATGGGCAATGATGGAAGTGATGGGCAATGATGGTGGGGAGGCAATGATGGAGGTGATAGGCAATGATGGTGGGGGAGGCAATGATGGAGATGATGGGCAATGATGGTGGGGGGAGGCAATGATGGAGGTGATAGGCAATGATGGTGGGGGAGGCAATGATGGAAGTGATGGGCAATGATGGTGGGGGAGGTAATGATGGAGGTGATGGGCAATGATGGTGAGGGGAGAGAATGATGGAAGTGATGGGCAATGATGGTGGGGGAGGCAATGATGGTGAGGGGAGACAATGATGGAGGTGATGGGCAATGATGGTGGGGGGGAGGCAATGATGGAGGTAATGGGCAATGATGGTGGGGGAGGCAATGATGGAAGTGATGGGCAATGATCGTGGGGGAGGTAATGATGGAGGTGATGGTCAATGATAGTAACATAGTAACATAGTAACATAGTTAGTAAGGCCAAAAAAAGACATTTGTCCATCCAGTTCAGCCTATATTCCATCATAATAAATCCCCAGATCTACGTCCTTCTACAGAACCTAATAATTGTATGATACAATATTGTTCTGCTCCAGGAAGACATCCAGGCCTCTCTTGAACCCCTCGACTGAGTTCGCCATCACCACCTCCTCAGGCAAGCAATTCCAGATTCTCACTGCCCTAACAGTAAAGAATCCTCTTCTATGTTGGTGGAAAAACCTTCTCTCCTCCAGACGCAAAGAATGCCCCCTTGTGCCCGTCACCTTCCTTGGTATAAACAGATCCTCAGCGAGATATTTGTATTGTCCCCTTATATACTTATACATGGTTATTAGATCGCCCCTCAGTCGTCTTTTTTCTAGACTAAATAATCCTAATTTCGCTAATCTATCTGGGTATTGTAGTTCTCCCATCCCCTTTATTAATTTTGTTGCCCTCCTTTGTACTCTCTCTAGTTCCATTATATCCTTCCTGAGCACCGGTGCCCAAAACTGGACACAGTACTCCATGTGCGGTCTAACTAGGGATTTGTACAGAGGCAGTATAATGCTCTCATGTGTATCCAGACCTCTTTTAATGATGGCGAGGGGAGACAATGATGGAAGTGATGGGCAATGATGGTGGGGAGACCATGATGGAGGTGATGGGCAATGATGGTGAGGGGAGACAATGATGGTGGGGAGGCAATGATGGAAGTGATGGGCAATGATGGCGGTGGGGGGAGGCAATGATGGTGGTGGTGGAGGCAGTGATGGAGGTGATGAAATGGACAATGATGGTGGTGGGGTGGAGGCAATGATGGAGGTGGTGGAATGGGCAGTGATGGAGTGGTGGGGGAGAATGATAGGGGTGGTCGGGGAGAAGGCAATGATGGAGGTGGTGATGAGGACAATGATGGGGTGGAAAGGGGCTGCATTATACTTTATGAGGGGGCTACATTATATTCTGTGGGGGGACTGCATTATTTTCAGGGGACTACATTATATTCTGGGGGGATACACATCATACTATATGAGGGGGCTCCAGTGTACTCTATTATTCTCCCAGGAGACTACATTATATTCTGGGGGGCTACATATTACTATACGAGGGGGCTACAGTATACTCTATGGGGGGCTGCATTATATTCTGTAGTGGGGCTGCATTATTCTCTCAGGGGACTACATTATATTCTGGGGGCTACATCATACTATATTAGGGAGGCAGCATTATGCCCTATGGGGGGGGCTGTTTTATATTCTGTGGTAGGCTGCATTATACTATATGTGTACAGAATTGCTGTAATATTTTAACATAGATCATGGGGCCACTTGGTGTCTCTGTCCTGTATGGATTGGGTTTGCTTAAGTATTGCCCGATACATAGCATCATTAAGACAGTATACACTGCTCTGATGAGACATGACTGTACAGAATGACATTATATTTATGACATGTATCTGATGAAATGATTGCGGTCCTGCTCTATGTTTACCGTGTACACTGTCTACATGGGTTTTTTTTACCCTGAAGAGATACATACAGCGCTCCATGAGAACCTTATCCTGCAGTTTATTCTTTCCCCACATAGTCTGTGTGCACCCTGGGTTGATAACTGCGCATTGCGCATGCCCCGTAACATGCATCAGAGACACAGGGGTACGACTGGATCCGCCCCCGGAAATGACGTGCAGCCGGGGTGAAGGCTTGGGCAGGACGAGGTAATGGGTACTGCGCATGGCTGTACTGGTGACACGCATCTGCGTTCCACTATCTTGGGAGCGCTGGGAGTGTCATGTGACAGTGGGGCGGGGCTTAGCCCCACTGTGTGCAATAAGCGCACTTTATGTATCTAAGAGCAGCGCTGACACATGGGTTTGCTTTGGAATGGCTCCACTGAGTGCTTTGAAAGGACAGCATTTCCTAAACATTACGGTATTCTGAACCATTAAGTATAGCATCGCTACCTCCACACGCTCATATCCACTTTCTAAGCCATTGCTGCTGTATCCCAATTTATCCCCTGATGAGCCCCCATACTGGGAAGGGGAAAAACGTGTAGGGATGGCGATATGGGACATACTACGTCACATATTCAGATAAGTTTTTTGTTGTCATGGCAGACTAAGCATAGTACTTATCTATAGGTATGCCTAAGCGTGCGGTCTGATAGTAATGAGGGATTGGCCTCATGTGTTTGGGCTCCTATATGTATTGGTTAAATTTAAGTGAGACATATTGTATGTGATACCTGACATAGCAGATGCATTTATAGGTATACTGTACATAATGATCAAGGTGAACGAACATTAGCTATATATATTTCTCATTTGGTCTTTATTATTTTTTCTTTTTTTCTTTGAGCATTTTGTTTATTTTTTATCTCAGACACCTGAAGCTCTCTATATGTGTCTATCTGTACGGCCTTCAGGGTGTAAATAATAAATCACCTATATAAGTGAGCTCTCATAAGAGATACACTGGACCAGGTATCGGATAATAATGAGGGATTGGCCTCAGGTGTACCAAATGTACTGATCAACCGTGTAGGAGACACATTGTATGTGATATCTTGATATAGCAGATGTATCCTTGTGAAATATAATGGTTATTAATAACTAGCAGTGATATATATATATATATATATATATATATATATATATATATATATATATATTCATTTTTATTTATTTTTTATTTTTTCTTTGATCATTTTGTTTGTTTTTTACCTCAAGTATCTGAAGCCCTCTATATATGCCTACTTGTATGACTTCGAGGGTGTGTATAGATGACCATCTATTGAGTGAGCTCTCACATCTGCTATTTTGGATTAGAGATACACTGTACTAGGTATCTGACAGAGAAACTTTTTTTCATTTTTTTGCTTTTTTCATTTTTCTTTCAACATTGTGTTTATTTTTTATAAGTCTTATGTATAGGTCTGCCTTGATGACCTCTAGGTCATTATGTATTACTGAAGACATGTAAGCATACATACTAGAGGTGTCTTAACGCTATAGGCTATACAATAATATATCCATTGACTTATATTTAGACCATTTCTGATATAGCCAATGTACATGCATTTTTGTGGACATTTCCGCAGCACTATCTTGCTGTTATGTTTTTAGTCGTTTTTGTTACACTGTTTTTTTCACATTTTTTCTGTTATTGTGACCTAGGTCAATTTGTGTGTATGATGTTGGGGTCTGGGCGTGGGTAGTTGGTAGGGCCCAGTAGGGCAAGAAGGGACAGTCTATGTGGAGCGGGGGTGCCACATCAAATTTTAGGGTGCCAACCTCCGCTGTTAGATAGGCGTGAGCTATTATAGGGCCACTAACAGGGACTGTGTCAGGAATACATTTCTTATTATTTGTTGTTACTATTTCCTGCTGAATTTTTCCTACCCCGCTCGGACTTAGGTGGTTTTTGATGTTGGTAGTCATACATTTAAGTATCTATGAGATTTTAAATATTACTGATTAAAAATTAAAAATATTTTTTTAGGATATTGTGTTGTTGTTTTTTGGTTGCTATACTATATGAGGGGGGCTACATTATACCCTATAAGGGTGCTACATTATTTTCTATGGTGGGGACTGCGTTATACCTGAGGGTGTTGCGTTATATTTTGTTGGGTGCTGCATTATATTCTATGAGAGGGGGCGGCATTATATTCTATGAGGGGGCTACCCCTCTATGATTCTACCCCAACCCCTGCTACATAATTAAGATGTGTACTACCTTATATTATACCCTTATATTAACGTGTTTTACCTCACAATTGGTGGTCTTGTATTTATTTCTATGTAACTATATAGTGGGCCCCAAGAATGATTTTCTCTGGTGGGCCCAAGGTGCTCCAGTCTGACATTGGTGGGAGAGATGTTTAATTAGCTGAAACTTTCCGGTATCTTTTTTGGGAATGATTCCTAATGGAGAAACGCGCAAATGGAAAAACGGCAATATTTGTTAAACACCAGAAAAAATAGACCTCTAAAAATTAAGCTTTATTGTATTATTTTAAAGGATCAAAAATACATGGTAATCATAAACAAGTTCAAAAACAGTGAAGGGTCAATAGCGGAGGGAAGTATAGTAACTTAACTAAGGGTTGATCTTTCCCTAGATGAGCCATAGGATTTGGCCTACCTGCCAGTGGAGGTTGGCACCCTAGTTGTAGATTTGATGGTGCCCTCACTCTATGTCTGTAGCCCTGAAAACCTTAATGTACCCTGAAAATCATACACACTGAAATACACACAAAAAACACACAC
Source organism: Ranitomeya imitator (assembly GCF_032444005.1). Classification (NCBI taxonomy): domain Eukaryota; kingdom Metazoa; phylum Chordata; class Amphibia; order Anura; family Dendrobatidae; genus Ranitomeya; species Ranitomeya imitator. Next base: position 945,186,729 of record NC_091282.1, read on the forward strand.
TTACCTAAATGTTAGACGGTAGTACCCAAAATCTAATGAAGAGATAAATATTTTGTAGTATGTTCCAGGAGACATTCTGGAAAGAATTGCAAAGTAACAAAAATATCCCATCCAAAATATAGCCAGAGATCCGGTGGTTGGATGCACCGAGCAGACCACCGACCACTGGTAACATTCGATATACTTCAGGAGGGGGTGCCTCCTGCTCAACCAAGATGCTGGTGAGCCAGGAAGCACTTTCCCTCCTGATTCTGTCTCTTATCACAGTCAGCAGGTTTACAGCCATCTCTCACCAGCAGGCAACAAAGCAGCAGTCAGCACAATGGCCATATTCCAATTTCAAAGAGGAGTAAGCATGATGTGCCTTTCACCTGTTGCACTAAGTTTCCTTGGCTAGCCATTGCATTCATGGGCCTCATCGTTGTCCATTTCTTGGTTTCTCCAATGCGGAAATATACTGGCAGATACTTATCAATCATGCAATATCATCAGTAGAGATGAGCGGTGTTCGAGTCGAACTGTTCGCCAATTTCAAATTCGAGCTGTTTTGGGCGGTGTTCGAGTCGTTTGACGAACCCGAACAATTTGCTTAAAATTCGGCTGTTAGAGTTCCTGTTCGATAACTGTTCGTTCACCAAAAGCCTAGCTTGATTTGCACATTAAAACTGTTTATCATTGTTAATAGACTGTTTCAGTGTATAGCAGGTGGGGGATAGATCTGTGCTGAAATAACGCCGATCTCCTGTTTTTTTTCTTTCCCGCATTTACAGTGGGGCGGTGCAGTCTCTCAGCCTATCAGCAGTGCACACACACACACAGCAATGTGCATGTGATGCACACAAGCAAGGGCATGTGTCATTGGCTGTGTATGTCACATGTCCTTCCCCTATAAGAATCAGCCATTTGCCCAGTCGCCACCATTTCCTCACTGCTGCAGCTTAGTGTTAGAAGGGACCGCTGCTGCTGTGGGCGCTATACAGACTAAGAGTGTTTTTTGGAGCGAATTGTCAGAGAGAAAGGTTTAGGGAGTTGGGAGGAGTCGGGACTAGGGTTGAACGACTTTTACTTTTTTAGGGTCGAGTCGGGTTTTGCAAAACCCGACTATCTCAAAAGTCAAGTCGAGTGAAATCGGCCGATTATCGCGAAAAGTCGGGCTCGGGGATCGACCGAAACACGAAACCTAATGCAAGTCAATGGGGAAGCATAGTCGGCAGTGAGTGGAGGCCAAGAAAACACCTACAGTGCCCATTTTAATGGCAAAAACATCCATTCTTGGTACTGAAGCTTGTCAATCTTAATTTACCTTATAACAATAGTTAGGCATTGGAAATTGGGGGTCATTTGGCTAAACTTGTGGGGGGTATGGTGGTTCAAGTATTTAGTGGGCCCAGGAAACGTGGACCACGTCATGGCAGTGGAGCAGGGAGAGGTAAGGATTTCAACTTTGCAAGTGCTGTGATCCTGAGCAAGCAGGGGGGCACTCGTTCGCATTGGCACTGGCACAGGGCCCCTCAAAGTATGGCGGTGTGTTTGCACGGCGGGGGCGCCTCCCACCGGCAACGACACTTTTGCGTACTATGAGGGGCCCATTGCCAGTGACGTCGCCAACGAGTATTCCCCCCCACCTGATGAAGGAACCTGCACTTTCATCTGCACCTTCCTCTTTGTCCCCATGTAAGGTGGTATAGTATGCGGGAAGGGGAACCTCACTTTCAGCAGGGTCAGAATCTGGCTGTGTAGCGTGCAAGGGGAATGTAGCAGTCTGGGTCAATGTACCAGCAGACTCATCTAGCACTGGCTGGGCAATGGGCAGGATGAGGAGGAAACACAGATATAGGCCCAAATAATAAAGTGGGCTAAATGCAGTTCAAAATTGGTAACAGGACTAACCAAGCGGCATTGCTTTGTTCAGTGGAGGACAACTGTAATGAGAGGCTGACACAGTGAGTAGGCCCAAATCAGTAAGCAGTCTAAATGCAGTTCAAAATTGGTAACAGTAGTAAACAGGCGGCACTGCTTTGTTCAGTGGAGGAGAACAGCAAGGAGCGGCAGACACCGTTAGTAGGTCCCAACCAAACTGGTAGGCCAAATCCAGTGTTATATTAACAACTACTTAACGAGAGCCTGAAAATGGAAGTTCAGGACAGGAAACCAGGAGAACAGCAAGGAGCAGCAGACACCGTTAGTAGGTCCCAACCAAACTAGTAGCCCCACTGCAGTTGTTCCCTTTAACAACTATTTAACAAGAGCCTGAAGATAGAAGCTCAGGAAAGGCAACCAGGAGAACACCTTGGAGCGGCAGACACTGTTAGTAGGCCCCAAACAAACTAGTAGCCCCACTGCAGTTGTTCCATTTAACAACAATTTAACAAGAGCCTGAAGATAGAAGCTCAGGAAAGTCAACAAGGAGAACACCTTGGAGCAGCAGACACTGTTAGTAGGCCCCGACCAAGCTAGTAGCCCCACTGCAGTTTTAAAATTCCAATAGGCTGAAAACCTGATAATTGCAGGTAATTTTTTTGAAGAGGACAGCTGTATTAAGTGGCGCAGACAGACACTGCAAGTAGGCCTTACACCACAAAGTTGGCTCGATGCAGGTTTAAAAAAGGTTACATGGGTACACGGTCAGCATTGGTGTGGTCAGTGGAGGACAATTGGAAGGAGGGACCGCAGACTGACTTAGTAGGCCTAACATAAAAAAGGTGGCTCTATGCACTTTTAAATAGGATCCAGGGGTACACAGGCAGCATTGGTGTGGTCAGCGGAGGACTATTGGAAGGAGGGACCGCAGACCGACTTAGTAGGCCTAATATAAAAAAAGCTGGCTCTATGCACTTTTAAATAGGATCCAGAGGTACACAGGCAGCATTGGTGTAGTCAGCGGAGGACTATTGGAAGGAGGGTCCTCAGACAGACTTATTAGGCCGAACATAAAAAAAGGTGGCTCTATGCACTTTTAAATAGGATCCAGGGGTACACAGGCAGCATTGGTGTGGTTAGCGGAGGACTATTGGAAGGAGGGACCGCAGACAGACTTAGTAGGCCTAACATAAAAAAAGTAGGCTCAATGCAGTTTCAATTATCTTGCAGGGGTACACAGGCAGCATTGGTGTGGTCAGCGGAGGACTATTGGAAGGAGGGACCGCAGACAGACTTAATGGGCCTAACATTAAAAAAAGTAGGCTCAATGCAGTTTGAGTTATCTTGCAGGGGTACACATGCAGCATTAGTGTGGTCAGCGGAGGACTATTGGAAAGAGTGTCTGACACAGTTAGTACTCCAAAAGAATACATAGATGTTAATGCCTTGCAAAAAAAAAAAAGGGTGGCATACTTAGGTACAGGGGTGGGCTCCTCTGCTGACTTTCAGACATTGTTCTTTGGTGCAAAGTATTTACTTGTGTAAATGTAGGACAGGGCCACGGAATATTTTAAGTAGCATCATACATGTCTACAAATTGGTATTGTCAGTGCCAGCCATTGAAGGATTTCACCGCATAGACTAAACAGTGGTGGAGCAGTGACAGATAATTTTGCAAGTGGTAGAGCACAGTTTGAGCTGGGGGGTGGGGGGCACTCTCTCGTGCCCGGCGGTACTGGCCCAAGGCCCCTCAGGTTACAACGGTGTGTCTGACGTTGGGTGCACGCCACCACCACCAGAGACACTTCATTGTACTATGAGGGACCCGGTGCCAGTGCCGTCGACCAAAAATGGGCACACCCACCTCTTCAGAAAAAAAGGCACTCTCACGGGTGCTTTCGCCAAGTGGCGAGACCACGGCCCCGTGGGGGAGTCAGCCCATTTAGGGAGGTGTAAACATGTCGTATGCTGGACATACAGCAGCTGCAAATGGAGAAAATAGAACACTCAGTAAGACCAGTCCAAAAGTAAGACCTTTTTAGGTAAGGAAAGCTAGGTGTCAGCCGGGAAAGGTGGGGCAAAATAATTAGAAATCCATGAGTGGTTCATTTTAATGAAGGTTAGATCATCAACATTTTGGGTAGCCAGACGAGTCCTTTTTTCAGTCAGTATTGAACCAGCAGCACTGAATACTCTTTCTGATAGCACACTAGCTGCTGGGCAAGCGAGCTCCTGCAGTGCATATTCGGACAATTCAGGCCAGGTGTCTATTTTGGATGCCCAGTAATCAAATGGGAATGACGGGCGAGGGAGAACATCGATAAGGGAGGAAAAATAGTTAGTAACCATACTGGACAAATGTCTCCTGTCACTTTGAATTGATGCTGTAGTACCTGTCCTGTCTGCGGTCATTGCGAAATCACTCCACAACCTGGTCAGAAAACCCCTCTGTCCAACGCCACTTCTGATTTGTGCACCTCTAACACCTCTGCCCTGTTGCCCCCTGCAGCTCGTGTGAGAACCATCACCGGCGATGTGTGCTGGGAATGCCTGAATCAAATGATCAACAAGAGTTGCTTGTTTGGTTGCCAATATTTGTTCAAGGTTCTCATGTGGCATGATGTTTTGCAGTTTCCCCTTATAGCGTGGATCCAGGAGGCAGGCCAACCAGTAATCGTCATCGGTCATCATTTTTATAATGCGGGGGTCCCTTTTTAGGATACACAAGGCATAATCTGCCATGTGGGTCAATGTTTCAGTTGTCAATTCACTGCTTGTGCTGGGTTGAGGAGCACTTTCGGGCAAATCAACGTCACTTGCCTCCCTCAAAAACCCTGAACCTGGCCTTGCAACGCCACCAGTTTCTATTGCCCCATGAGAAGCTTCCTCATCCAAAAAATACTCATCCCCATCATCCTCCTCGTCCTGCTCCTCTTCGCCCGCCACCTCGTCCAGTAGACTTCCCTGACCAGACAGTGGCTGACTGTCATCATGGCTTCCCTCGTCCTCGGCAGCAGACGCCTGCTCCTTTATGTGCGTCAAACTTTGCATCAGCAGATGCATTAGGGGGATGCTAATGCTTATTATGGCGTTGTCTGCACTAACCAGCCGTGTGCATTCCTCAAAACACTGAAGGACTTGACAGAGGTCTTGTAGCTTCGACCACTGCACACCTGACAACTCCATGTCTGCCATCCAACTGCCTGCCCGTGTATGTGTATCCTCCCACAAATACATAACAGCACGCCTCTGTTCGCACAGTCTCTGAAGCATGTGCAGTGTGGAGTTCCACCTTGTTGCAACGTCGATGATTAGGTGATGCTGGGGAAGGTTCAAAGATCGCTGATGGTTCTGCCTACGGCTGGAGTGTACGGACAAACGGCGGATGTGCGAGCAAAGTCTGCGCACCTTCAGGAGCAGGTCAGGTAACCCTGGATAACTTTTCAGGAAGCACTGCACCACCATGTTTAAGGTGTGAGCCAGGCAAGGAATGTGTTTCAGTTGTGAAAGGGCTATGGCAGCCATAAAATTCCTTCCGTTATCACTCACTACCTTGCCTGCCTCAAGATGTACACTGTCCAGCCATGACTGAGTTTCTTGCTGCAAGAACTCGGACAGAACTTCCGCGGTGTGTCTGTTGTCGCCCAAACACTTCATTGCCAATACAGCCTGCTGGCGCTTGCCACTAGCTGTTCCATAATGGGACACCTCGTGTGCAACAGTCGCAGCTGCGGATGGAGTGGTCGTGCGACTGCGGTCTGTGGACGAGCTGTCCCTTCTGCTGGAGGACGAGGAGGAGGGGGGCCAACGCCTACAGCCAACTGTTTCCTAGACCGTGGGCTAGGCAGAACTGACCCAATATTGCTGTCCCCTGTGGACCCAGCATCCACCACATTAACCCAGTGTGCAGTGATGGACACGTAACGCCCCTGGCCATGCCTACTGGTCCATGCATCTGTTGTCAGGTGCACCTTTCTACTCACAGATTGCCTGAGTGCATGGACAATGAGGTCTTTTACGTGCTTGTGGAGGGCTGGGATGGCTTTTCTCGAAAAGAAGTGTCGACTGGGTAGCTCGTAGCGTGGTACAGCATAGTCCATCAGGGCTTTGAAGGCTTCGCTTTCAACTAACCAGTAGGGCATCATCTCTAACAAGATTAGTCTAGCAATGTGGGTGTTCAAACCCAGTGTACGCGGATGAGAGGATGAGTACTTCCTTTTCCTAACGAGAGTCTCTTGTAGGGTGAGCTGGACTGGAGAGCTGCATATGGTAGTACTAGCGGGGGGTGGTGGTGGACATGGCAGACAGAGAGGGTTGGTGATGGTATTCTTGCTGTTGGCCTACATACAGTGTTTCCTACCAAAAACCTGGTGATTCCCTGACTGCTTTGGCCTTGCGACGAAACCTCCACATTTTCTGCAGGTTGTGTGGTAAACGTTGGGCTTACAGTGAGGGAAGGGATGTAGCATTGCTGACTAGCTTCATTGTGAGAGGGTGCAACAACGTTAAGGAACGTTTGGTAGTTAGTCTAGGCTTGCAAGTGCATGGTGTTTAAATGTCTACGCATGCAACTTGTATTTAGACTTTTAACATTCTGACCTCTGCTGAAGGTCCTTGAGCATTTCTTACAGATTACTTTGCACTGATCATTTGGATGTTGGTTAAAAAAAATGCCAGACTGCACTCTTCCTACTATTGGATACCTTTACAGGCATTGCACACTGAGCTACTTTAACTGGATGGCCACGCTGTCCTTCAACTGGTTTTGGTTTAGCCACACGTTTTTGGCCAGATGCGGGCCTGCCAGATGGAATCTGTTGCGATGTTGATGCCTGCTGTGGCTCCTCCGCTTCAGAGCTACTGCCGCCTGCACCCTGTTCCCCCAATGGCTGCCAATTGGGGTCAATAACTGGGTCGTCTATGACCTCCTATTCTATGTCCTGTGCACCTTCCTCTGTGTCACCATGTAAACCGGTGCTATAGCGTTCGTGACGGGGCTCCATAGTCTCATCTGGGTCACATTCTGGATCAGTACACTGAGGGCAATGTTGTGATCTGAGTCAAAGGAACAGCATAATAATCTGGCTGAGGCTGAGCATCTGTGCACTCCATGTCCGATTCATCTTGTAATGGGCATGACCTGTTAACAATTTCCCTTTCTAACCCAGGAACGGTATGTGTAAAGAGCTCCATGGAGTAACCCGTTGTGTCACCTGACGCATCCTTCTCTGTTGTTCTGGGTGAAGAATGCAAGGAAGCGACTTGTCCCTGACTGGGAACATCCACTGACGATACGCTGCTTTTACATTTTGCACTTTCCGAAGAGGAGGCAAAAGAGCAAGAGGCAGAGTCACCAAGGAAAGCTAAAACTTGTTCCTGCTGCTCCGGCTTTAAAAGCGGTTTTCCTACTCCCAGAAAAGGGAGCGTTCGAGGCCTTGTGTTGCCAGACGATGACGGTGGCTGAACAACTTGAGACTTAGGTTCTATATTGCTTTTCCCACCACCACCTGATGCTCCACCACCACTACCATCATTACCAGCTGGCAATGACCGCCCATGGCCACAACCTCTTCCACCAGACTTCCTCATTCTTGGAAATATGTAACCAAACTTACAAATGTAATTTGGTATTGTAAAACAAGTTACAAGGTGGACGCAAAATTGTTGTGAATTTAAATCTCCCTTTATAGGTTTGTTAGAGTGCAGGGAAAATCAGGCCCACTGTATTACAGTACACAGTTTCAGTGGCACACAGTGGCTGACAGATATGCCACTAACAGGACTGACGCAGATGCACAGATTTGCCAATATTAATCTCCCCTTCTTTTTTGGGGGGATAGGAGACTAGTGAATCAACCTGGCCCACAGTTTTACAGTAGTGTTTCAGTGGCAGACAGTGGCTGACAGATATGCCACTAACATGACTGACGCAGATGCACAGATTTGCCAATATTAATCTCCCCTTCTTTTTTTGGGGGGATGGGAGACTAGTGAATCAATCTGGCCCACAGTTTTACAGTAGTGTTTCAGTAGCACAAAATGACAGACCGATAACACAGACTGGACTGGCACAGATGCACAGATTTGCCAATATTAATCTCCCCTTCTTTTTTGGGGGTGATGGGAGACTAGTGAATCCATCTGGCCCACAGTTTTACAGTAGTGTTTCAGTGGCTGACATATATGCCACTAACAGGACTGATGCAGATGCACAGATTTGCCAATATTAATCTCCCCTTCTTTTTTGGGGGGGATGGGAGACTAGTGAATCAATCTGGCCCACAGTTTTACAGTAGTGTTTCAGTGGCTGACAGATATGCCACTAACAGGACTGACGCAGATGCACAGATTTGCCAATATTAATCTCCCCTTCTTTTTTTGGGGGGATGGGAGACTAGTGAATCAATCTGGCCCACAGTTTTACAGTATTGTTTCTGTGACACAAAATGACAGACCGATACCACAGACTGGACTGGCACAGATGCACAGATTTGCCAATATTAATCTCCCCTTCTTTTTTGGGGGGTGATGGGAGACTAGTGAATCAATCTGGCCCACAGTTTTACAGTAGTGTTTCAGTGGCATAAAATGACAGACCGATACCACAGACTGGACTGGCACAGATGCACAGATTTGCCAATATTAATCTCCCCTTCTTTTTTTTTTTTGGGATGGGAGACTAGTGAATAAATCTGGCCCACTGTTTTACAGTATTGTTTCTGTGGCACAAAATGACAGACTGATACCACAGACTGGACTGGCACAGATGCACAGATTTGCCAATATTAATCTCCCCTTTGTGTTTTTATATGGAAAACTAGTGAATAAATCTCACCCACTGTTTTACAGTATTGTTTCTGTGCCACAAAATCACTGACAGATACAACAGACTGGACTGGCACAGATGCACTGATTGGCAATATAAATCTCCCTTTTTAGGTGTGGGACAGTGCATAAAAATACAGGCCCACTGTTTCACACTACACAGTTTCAGGGGCAGAAAGTGGCTTGAAGATATATATATAAAAAAAGGGACTGTACTACAATTACTATCTCCCTACAGTAATCTCAGAAAAGTATGGCAGGCAGCAATAAAAAGGACTGCTGCACACAAAAGTGTGGACAAACAAACAAGATAGCTGTGCAGAAAGGAAGGAACAACAGGATTTGTGCTTTGAAAAAAGCAGTTGGTTTGCACAGCGGCGTACAAACAACAATGCAACTATCAGGGAGCCTTATTTATTTATTATTATTATACATTTTTATAGCGCCATTTATTCCATGGCGCTTTACATGTGAATACGGGGCAAATATAGACAATTACATTAAACATGAACAGATAACAAGGCCTTAGGCTTATAAGGCCTTATAAGGCAGCCTAATAAGCTACAGAGCTGATGCACTGAAATCTAGCCTCCACTGTCCCTGCAAGGAAAAGGTGGTGTTGGACAGTGGAAATCGCTACAGCAGAAGCGGTTTGGGGGTTTATATTCCCTGCCTAACGCTATCCCTGCTTCTGACAAAGTGGCAGCAACCTCTCTCCATGCTCAGATCAGCAGCAGTAAGATGGCGGTCGGCGTGCACACCCCTTTATAGCCCCTGTGACACCGCAGAAAGCAAGCCAATCACTGCCATGCCCTTCTCTAAGATGGTGGGGACCGAGAACTATGTCATCATGCTGCCCACACTCTGCGTCCTCCTTCATTGGCTGAGAAATGGTGCTGAACGCGTCATATGAAACGCGACTTTGGTGCGAAGGTCGCGTACCACATGGCCGACCCCACACAGGGATCGGGTCAGGTTTCATGAAACCCGACTTTGCCAAAAGTCGGCGACTTATGAAAATGACCGATCCATTTCGCTCAACCCTAGTCGGGACTAGTTGTAATATCAGCCCTTTTCAGGGTAGGTTACAGCAGTTCATTGCACTGCGTTTGTCACAGCCTTTGGTGTAATCTAGCTCAGCCAATCCTTTTGGGCAAGTAGCATTGTCTGATAGTCATCTGAGTAGCCCGCCTGTGAAGCTAGCTACACCGCCTGTGTATCTCAATTTCTACTGCATCTAACCCAGTTAATAGTTTTCGGCCTAGGAGCAGTGTCTGCACTTCAGCAGAGTAGCTCGCCTGTGAAACTAACTATATCGACTGTGTATCTCAATTTTCTCTGCGTCTAATCCAGTTATTAGTTTTGGGCCTAGGAGCAGTGTCTGCACGTTAGCAGAGTAGCCCGCCTGTGAAACAAACTATACCGCCTGTGTATTTCAATTTTCACTGCATCTAATCCAGTTATTAGTTTTGGGCCCAGGAGCAGTGTCTGCACGTCAGCAGAGTAGCCCGTCCGTGAACCTAACTACACTGCCTGTGTATCTCAATTTTCACTGCATCTAATCCAGATAATAGTTTTGGGCCTAGTACCACAGTTTGGCCACTAAGTTCTGCTTGGTTTTCATCCATTGGTTGTTGTGCCAACAACTACAGATACAGAGTTGCCAATTAGTTAAGCACTAAAATGAGTGGCAAAAGGCCTGCTGCTGGTGGAAATTAGAATAGGCGTGTTGGAAGAAGAAAAAAAGGTTGTGTCCGTGAGGTAGGTGGTAAAGCAACAGTAAGATCTGCTGAAGAATGACCATCTTCCAGCCAAAGTAAGATATCTACTTCTTTTCGTGGACAATCTGATATGATCCCTTTCTTATGACAATCGCTACAAGCATCACCAAAAATTCCAGATGAGGCACAAAAACAGCAATTGCTTGAACGGATATCAAGTGCTCATTCAAGTGGGCTCTCCTCCATGTCAACTTCAATATCATTCACAACTTCTCCAGTCCTCAGAGTTGTCACCCCAATCGCACTTGCTTCCTCACAGCTCCCAAGTCTCCAGCTGCCCGTCTGAGCATGGGGTAACACACATGGTTGAGTCTGTAGAGCTGTTTACGCATACTATAGCCTGGGAATCAGAGGTCTGCTCCAGAGCTTCTGTGAATCCAGATGAGGAAATGATCTGCACTGATGCCCAGAATCTTTGTGAGTCGGATTCAGGCCCAGATGAAGAAGGTTCTGAAAGGTTCTGAGCATAATGTAGACCCTCGTTCCCAAACTGTAACTCCTGTTGGTGGAGACAATGAGGAAGATGATGATGAGACTGAGATTGGAACAAAAACTTGACTTTTCGGTCGGGGCAGGAAGAGGTTGGCTCTGAGGACGACGGGTGTGAGAACACAGGATGATGATGACGAGGTTGTAGACCCCACTTACTGTCAACCCCCAGTCCACCAGTCCATGAGGTCAGCAGAGGAGGTGGAGGAGGAAGTTAGTGACGAGTCTGATGACGAGATAACGGTGCATCTTCCTGGACAGAGACGGAGTACTGGAAGCACGTCAACAACTGCATCCTCAACCCCAACTGTGCCTCAGACCAGAAGTCGTGGTGGCTCTTCAGGTCGCATGAGCTCTAAGCCTTGCATAGCCTGGGCATTTTTTGACATCGCAATGGATGACCCAACTCATGTTGTCTGTAAGATTTGTCAACAAAATCTGAGTAGAGGCCAAAAAAATCACTAGATTGAGTACTTCATGCATGAACTGTCACATGGATATGAGGCATAAGTTGCAGTGGGAAGCTCACTGTGCTACAATGCGGTCTAGTGGGCCGGGTCAACCACCGTCTGCCCCATCAAGTGCATCCGCATCCTATTCATCCTCTGTGACTGTGGGGACAGCAGTCGCACATGGTTTTGGATGCAGACCTTCCACCTCTTTACCCGCAACAGCAAGTGTGATTGGCAGGTCGTCAGGATATTTGCAAGTGGAAACACCTGCTGTTGTTGAGCGCTCTCTGACATCGACACCACATTTTGATCAAGGCAACATAACATCTCCGCCTGCACCTTCCTCACAGACCAGCAGTTTGCCGGGGATACCCTACTCAACTCCATCTAAGCACGGCAGCCAGCCCTCAGTCCCTCAAATGTGGACAGGTAAAAGACCATTTCCTCCTAGCCATGACAAAGCTAAGAGGTTGAATTTCTCCATCAGCAAGCTGTTGGCTACAGAAATGCTGCCTTTCCGCCTGGTGGACACAGATGATTTTCGAGACCTTATGTCCGTCGCAGTGCCCCAGAACCAGATGCCCAGTAGCCACTACTTCTCAAAGAAAGCTGTGCTTGCGCTACACCAGCATGTCGCACACAACATCACCGCTTCCTTGAGAAACTCTGTGTGTGACAGGGTGCATTTCACCACAGACACTTGGACGAGTAGACATGGACAGGGGCGTTACATGTCGGTGACTGGGCACTGGGTAACTACAGCGACATCAGGAGAAGGGGCTGCTGTCCAAGTCTTGCCATCCCCACGAGTTGCTCGTCGATCCTCTGTATCTAGAAGTTCCTCCACTGCTTCTACCTCCTCAACCTCCTCTCGGTCCTCCACCTGCACCCAAAGCCTGTCTGGTAATGCCACCCACGTTGTAACTGTGCAGAAGGAATCCTGCACGCCTCCTCACTATGCTGTCACCAGGGCTCAACGGCATCAGGCAGTGTTTACATTGAAATGTCTGGGAAATGTGAGTCACACAGCTGAGGAGTTGTGGTCAGCTCTGGAGACCGAGTTCCATTAATGGTTGTCTCCACTCAACCTGCAGCCAGGGAAGGCTGTGTGCGACAATGCTGCAAACCTGGGTGCGGTCCTTCGCCGGGGCAATGTCACACACGTGCCTTGCATGGCTCACATTTTGAACCTGGTTGTCCAGCAATTTTTATCCCACTATCCCGGACTAGATGGGCTTCTGCAGAAGGCACGGTCACTGTGTGCTCACTTTCGCTGTTCACATCCCGCAGCTCGACAACTTGCATCTCTACAGAAGTCGTTGGGCCTGCCAGTTCACCGGCTGAAATGTGATGTGTGGAATTCAACTCTGCACATGTTGCAGCGACTGTGGCAGCACCAACGAGCCCTGGTGCAATACGTTATGACGTATAGCCTGGGCCAACGAGATCAAGAGGTGGGGCAAATCACGCTGCAGGAGTGGTCTCAGATCAGGGACCTATGCACCCTTCTGCACAGTTTTGAAATAGCAACGAAGATGTTTAGTGCTGATGATGCCATTATCAGCATGACCATTCCGGTGATTTACATGCTGGAGCACACCTTACACAGTGTTCGGAGTCAGGTGGTGGAACAAGAGGAGGAGGAGGAGGAACAGGAGGAGTCGTATGCAGAAGGGATCATATCTTCAAGGTCAAGAAGGTTGGCAGCACCAAGGCGGCTGGCATTGGAGGCTGGGGGAGAGGGATTACCAAGGGTGCATGGTAGCAGCCAAACTGTTGAGGAAGGTGCAGGAGGTGAGGAAGAAGTGGAGGATGAACTGGCGCTGGGCATGGAAGACTCATCAGATGAGGGAGACCTTGATCAAATTTCTGTTGTGCGAGGTTGAGGGGAGAGGGCAGACGAAGGAAGCATGATTCTCACCTCGCCACCACCAAGACAACAAGGACTTGGTCCTCCTGGATGCGCAAGACACATGAGTGCCTTCTTGCTGCACTACATGCAACATGATCCTCGGATTGTCAGAATCCGAAGTAATACCGACTAATGGGTTGCCACACTCTTAGATCCCTGGTACAAAAGCAAATTTGGTGAAATAATTCCTGCCATAGAAAGGGATTCACGCATGCAGGAGTATCAGCAGAGACTGTTACAGAATCTAACATCTGCTTTTCCACAAAACACCAGTGGTGAACTTAGTGAATCTCTGAGTTCTAACTTGCCAACCGTGGGACTATCGAGTCATCACTCAAACCGTAACAGTAAAATCAAATTTGGTGGTAACAGCAATTTTTTCCAATCGTTTCAAGATTTTTTTTAGACCATCCTTTGCAAGGCCACAGGAGACAAGAAGTCTGACGCACAGCCAACGCCTAGAGAGGATGGTACAAGGGTATCTCCAAGATGACATCGATGCCATGACTGTGGAACTGGACCCTTGCTCATTTTGGGCTTCCAATCTTGAAAAATGGCCTGAGCACACCACTCACGCCTTGGAGATCTTGTCGTGCCCCGCAGCCAGTGTTCTCTCTGAACGTGTGTTCAACGCTGCTGGTGGTGTGCTGACAGATAAGCGCACGTGGCTGTCCAGTGACAATGTAGACAGACTAACATTCATCAAGATGAACAAATCCTGGATCCGCAAGGACTTTTCTACCCCTGTGTCATCTTGGGGAGACTAAAAGCTTGATGATTTTTGAAAATCACCTCACCAACCGTTTTAAAAAACTCTGGCGAAATTGATGGCACTTAAGTGGTGTCTGTGGCCGAATTTTTGGAAAAAATGAAGACTCTTTTATTTAGTCCCCTTGCTGAGTTTTACATGACATTGCCATTGTCAATTCCAGGTGGGTGGGGTCGTTTGCAGAGTTGTTTACTCATACTATGGCCTGGGATTCAGAGGTCTGCTCAAAGCTTCAGTGTCTGCTAGTCAGCAGAGTAGCCCAGCCACCCACCGCCTGTTTACCTAAGTACTATTTTGTAACGGCATCTAGCCCAGGAAATCGTTTTGTACCTAATAGCATTTTGTGCTACTCAGCACAGTACCCCACCAATGAATCAAGCTACACCGCCTGTTTACCTAAGTACTATTTTTAATGGCATCTGGCCCTAGGAAATCCTTTTGGGCTTCGTAGAATTTAGTGCTACTCAGCAGCGTACACCACCCATGAAGCAAGCTACACCGCCTGTTTACCTAAGTACTATTTTTTAACGGCATTTGGCCCAGGAAATCCTTTTGGGCCTAGTAGCAATTTCTGCTACTCAGCAGAGTACCCCACCCTTGAAGCAAGCTACACTGCCTTCTTTCTTTCTCAATCTAACCCCTCGGCTCTGGGGTGTCCACTCTCCTTCCAGCTCTCTCCTTCTCACAGATGGACTGCTGCGTGTTTTCACACTGTGGCGAATCTTTTGGGCCCAGGCAAAAGAAGTCATCGAGGTAATGGATAATATGTGCCGCCTTACAAACGTCCATGACAACACATTCGAGGAAGCAACTAAACGCCTCAAATAGTGAGCAGGATATGGAGCACCCCATGGGCAAACAGCGATCTATGTAGTATGCTCCTTCACAGAAGCAGCCCAATGGAGGACACTATTCGGAGGCACAGGTAGTAACCGGAATGCCCCCTCAATGTCTGTTTTGATCATTAGGGTGCCCCTTACCAACTTCTTGACCTGCCCGATTGCCTCGTCAAAGGAGGTACAGTACATAGTACTGTACTTGGTTCCGCGTCGATGTTGTCGTTTACTGACCTGCCCCTTGGATATGACAAATGGTGGATTAGTCTGAGTGTATTGGGTTCATTTTTTGGCACAACTCCCAACGGGGGTACCACTACGTCTTCTAAGGAAAGTGTTCTGAATGGACCCGCCGCCATTCTACCTAAAGATATTTATTTTTTCATTTTTTTGTCAAGACGTCTGGGAGTTGGTAGAGTGAGTTTAGATTTTTACTCCATCCTTTCTTGATTTTAGAAGGGCATGACATGCCTATATCTGTGTCTCCTCCCCCTTTTACTCCTCCACCTCTTTTCTTTTTGCATGACTATATGTAGTTGTGACTTTTCCATGTGTTTGTTGTGTCTTCTGAGCAGTTTGTCAGCTTTTGGACACCTTTTAAGGTGTTTCCCATGTGTTTGTATGTGTTTGTGTTTGCCTGCCATTGGTTTCAATGGGGTTTGACGGTGTTCATCGAACGTTCGACGAACATTTCGTCAAACACGTCCCTGTTCTACGAACCGAACCCGAAAACTAGGGAGGTGGCTCAACACTAATCATCAGGGAGTCATCTCCTTGGCTCCAAATTTATTCTGCAGTAGCATAATGAGACCAAAGCACCAAACATACAGCCGATGTCATAAAGAAATATCTTCAGCATACAGTAAGGAAGAGCGAGGTTCTGGAAGTGATGATGTGGCCCTGATCTCAACATCATCATGTGTGTCTGGGATTACATGAAAAGACAGAAGGATTTGCTCAAGATTACATCCATAGAAGATCTATGGTTAGATTTCCAAAATTTTTGGAACAACCTTCCTTGCGAATGGCTTCAAAGACTACGTGCAAGTATATCTCGAAGAATTGATGATTTGCTGCTGTTTTGAATGCAAAGGGTGAGATGATAACACCAAATATTGATTTGATTTAGATTTCTCCTTTAATTAATCACTTCTCATTTTGCTAATTGATACAAATAAACATTAACATTTTTCATAGCATTGTTCCTTTGCAGCATTCTGGCTACATGTACTTGAAACATTTGCATGCACAGCAGTGTATGTATATAATTTGCATAGATATATGGTATTGCTGTAGGTAAGTCGTGCTACAATTACATTCTACTCATTTTCTTAGCAGAGTGAAGACAGCTGCTGTACTTTAGCTGGAGGCAAAGGTAGTACTTGTCATATGTCCTCAAATGGCTGAATTCCTTCTTCATTTTAACACAACATATTCCCATCTAGGAACTGATTAAATTATGGTGCTTATGAAATCCTCTGCAGGGCTGATTTATGGAGGCTTAGGAGTACAACAGTTACAGAGGCATCCATGAGCACTGCATTATCCTGCAGTATTTTCAGTGGTCTCTGAAGAATACACTGAATATCTGTGTAGTTATATGTAGATGACTGAATGATAGATTCTATTGTAACATTCTGCAAGCTTACACTGCATATAAATGTGATATTTTAGGAGCGGGCTAGTAATATCCTAGGGGCATGTGCATACAGACGTATTTTGACTCTGAACAAGCTCCAAGTCATTCAGCATCCATAGATCTCTATATGGCTTTACTGTTATATACCTTAATATGCTAGATATTTCATATTAAGGATTATAGAAGTCTGAATCTAGCAGTAAAAAATATTTGCCATGCTTCCTCTGATGCCATGTTTTGCTACTAGCATTGCTTCTAGGGCAAATATCTACTATATATTGCACATCACAAAGACAACTGCACACTGAAGAAATATAGAAATTGGACAGCACAACCTATAGTAGTAAATGAATATGCACATGCAAATACGATGTAGCTGCAATAGAAATGTATATACAGTGGCTTGTAAAGGTTTGGGCACCCCTGGTCAAATTGACTGTTATTGTGAACAATTGAAGATGAAATGTTCACTAAAAGGCCTAAAATGAAAGATAACACATTTTCTTTGTATTTTAGGCAACAAAAAAAAACACATTTTCATCTCTTACTAGTGTTGAGCGATACCGTCCGATACTTGAAAGTATCGGTATCGGATAGTATCGGCCGATACCCGAAAAATATCGGATATCGCCGATACCGATATCCGATACCAATACAAGTCAATGGGACATCAAGTATCGGAAGGTATTCTCATGGTTCCCAGGGTCTGAAGGAGAGGAAACTCTCCTTCAGGCCCTGGGATCCATAGGGATGTGTAAAATAAAGAATTAAAATAAAAAATATTGATATGCTCACCTCTCCGGCGGCCCCTGGACATCACGCTGCTAACCGGGAGGCTTCTTTGTTTAAAATGCGCGCCTTTAGGACCTGCGAATGACGTCCCGGCTTCTGATTGGTCGCGTGCCGCCCATGTGACCGGCACGCGACCAATCAGAAGCCGTGACGTCATTCGCAGGTCCTCAATTCCTAGAATTAGGAGTTTTTGTGAATGAGAATGATGTCGCGGCTTCTGATTGGTCGCGTGCCGGTCACATGGGCGGTATCGGAATGCTCAACACTATCTCTTACATTTTAAAAATTACAAAAAGGAAAATGGGCAAATACAAAAGTTTGGGCACCCTGTATGGTTAGTACCTAATAGCACCCCCAGTTGCAAGTATCACAGTTTGTAAATGCTTTTGTAGCTAGCCAATAGTTTTTTCATTATTGTATGAGGAATTTTCATCCATTCTTCATTGAAAAATTCTTCCAGTTCTGTGAGATTTCTGGGTCGTTTTGCAAGCACTGCTATTTTGAGGTCTAGCCACAGATTGTCAATGAAGTTCTATTATCTAATAGATAATAGATAAACCATTATTTCTTATTTTTAGGGACTCTATAGCGACAGGGTCTGTTCCGCAGGATTGGCACATAGCAAATGTGGTGCCAATATTCAAAAAGGGCTCTAAAAGTGAACCTGGAAATTATAGGCCAGTAAGTCTAACCTCTATTGTTGGTAAAATATTTGAAGGGTTTCTGAGGGATGTTATTCTGGATTATCTCAATGAGAATAACTATTTAACTCCATATCAGCATGGGTTTATGAGAAATCGCTCCTTTCAAACCAATCTAATCAGTTTTTATGAAGAGGTAAGCTATAGGCTGGACCACGGTGAGTCATTGGACGTGGTATATCTCGATTTTTCCAAAGCATTTGATACCGTGCCGCACAAGAGGTTGGTACACAAAATGAGAATGCTTGGTCTGGGGGAAAATGTGTGTAAATGGGTTAGTAACTGGCTTAGTGATAAAAAGCAGAGGGTGGTTATAAATGGTATAGTCTCTAACTGGGTCGCTGTGACCAGTGGGGTACCGCAGGGGTCAGTATTGGGACCTGTTCTCTTCAACATATTCATTAATGATCTGGTAGAAGGTTTACACAGTAAAATATCGATATTTGCAGATGATACAAAACTATGTAAAGCAGTTAATACAAGAGAAGATAGTATTCTGCTACAGATGGATCTGGATAAGTTGGAAACTTGGGCTGAAAGGTGGCAGATGAGGTTTAACAATGATAAATGTAAGGTTATACACATGGGAAGAAGGAATCAATGTCACCATTACACACTGAATGGGAAACCACTGGGTAAATCTGACAGGGAGAAGGACTTGGGGATCCTAGTTAATGATAAACTTACCTGGAGCAGCCAGTGCCAGGCAGCAGCTGCCAAGGCAAACAGGATCATGGGGTGCATTAAAAGAGGTCTGGATACACATGATGAGAGCATTATACTGCCTCTGTACAAATCCCTAGTTAGACCACACATGGAGTACTGTGTCCAGTTTTGGGCACCGGTGCTCAGGAAGGATATAATGGAACTAGAGAGAGTACAAAGGAGGGCAACAAAATTAATAAAGGGGATGGGAGAACTACAATACCCAAATAGATTAGCGAAATTAGGATTATTTAGTCTAGAAAAAAGACGACTGAGGGGCGATCTAATAACCATGTATAAGTATATAAGGGGACAATACAAATATCTCGCTGAGGATCTGTTTATATCAAGGAAGGTGACGGGCACAAGGGGGCATTCTTTGCGTCTGGAGGAGAGAAGGTTTTTCCACCAACATAGAAGAGGATTCTTTACTGTTAGGGCAGTGAGAATCTGGAATTGCTTGCCTGAGGAGGTGGTGATGGCGAACTCAGTCGAGGGGTTCAAGAGAGGCCTGGATGTCTTCCTGGAGCAGAACAATATTGTATCATACAATTATTAGGTTCTGTAGAAGGACGTAGATCTGGGGATTTATTATGATGGAATATAGGCTGAACTGGATGGACAAATGTCTTTTTTCGGCCTTACTAACTATGTTACTATGTTACTATGTTACTATGTTCAGATCAGGGGACTGTGAGGGCAATTGTAAAACCTTCAGCTTATGGATTTTGAGGCACGTTTAGTATCATTATCCATTGTAGATGCCATCCTCTTTTCAACTTCAGCTTTTTTACAGATGGTGTTATATTTGCATCAAGAATTTATTAAAATTTGTTTAATTGAATCCATGCTTCCCTCTACCTGTGAAAGGTTCCTCATGCCACTAGCTACATCACAACCCCAAAGCATCATTATTCATCCACCCCCATGTTTAACCCCTTCATGACCCAGCCTATTTTGACCTTAAAGACCTTGCCGTTTTTTGCAATTCTGACCAGTGTCCCTTTATGAGGTAATAACTCAGGAACGCTTCAACGAATCCTAGCGGTTCTGAGATTGTTTTTTCGTGACATATTGGGCTTCATGATAGTGGTAAATTTAGGTCAATAAATTCTGCGTTTATTTGTGATAAAAACGGAAATTTGGCGAAAATTTTGAAAATTTCGCAATTTTCACATTTTGAATTTTTATTCTGTTAAACCAGAGAGATATGTGACACAAAATAGTTAATAAATAACATTTCCCACATGTTTACTTTACATCAGCACAATTTTGGAAACAAAATTTTTTTTTGTTAGGAAGTTATAAGGGTTAAAATTTGACCAGCGATTTGTCATTTTTACAACGAAATTTACAAAACCATTTTTTTTAGGGACCACCTCACATTTGAAGTCAGTTTGAGGGGTCTATATGGCTGAAAATACCCAAAAGTGACACCATTCTAAAAACTGCACCCCTCAAGGTACTCAAAACCACATTCAAGAAGTTTATTAACCCTTCAGGTGCTTCACAGCAGCAGAAGCAACATGGAAGGAAAAAATGAACATTTAAATTTTTAGTCACAAAAATTATTTTTAGCAACAATTTTTTTATTTTCCCAATGGTAAAAGGAGAAACTGAAGCACGAAAGTTGTTGTGCAATTTGTCCTGAGTACGCTGATACCTCATATGTGGGGGTAAACCACTGTTTGGGCGCACGGCAGGGCTTGGAAGGGAAGGAGCGCCATTTGACTTTTTGAATGAAAAATTGGCTCCACTCTTTAGCGGACACCATGTCACGTTTGGAGAGCCCCCGTGTGCCTAAAAATTGGAGCTCCCCCACAAGTGACCCCATTTTGGAAACTAGACGCCCCAAGGAACTTATCTAGATGCATAGTGAGCACTTTGAACCCCCAGGTGCTTCACAAATTGATCCGTAAAAATGAAAAAGTACTTTTTTTTTCACAAAAAAATTATTTTAGCCTCAATTTTTTCATTTTCACATGGGCAACAGGATAAAATGGATCCTAAAATGTGTTGGGCAATTTCTCCTGAGTACGCCGATACCTGATATGTGGGGGTAAACCACTGTTTGGGCACATGGTAAGGCTCGGAAGGGAAGGAGCGCCATTTGACTTTTTGAATGAAAAATTATTTCCATCGTTAGCGGACACCATGTCGCCTTTGGAGAGCTCCTGTGTGCCTAAACATTGGCGCTCCCCCACAAGTGACCCCATTTTGGAAACTAGACCCCCCAAGGAACTTATTTAGATGCCTAGTGAGCACTTTAAACCCTCAGGTGCTTCACAAATTGATCTGTAAAAATGAAAAAGTACTTTTTTTTCACAAAAAAATTCTTTTCGCCTCAATTTTTTCATTTTCACATGGGCAGTAGGATAAAATGGATCATAAAATTTGTTGGGCAATTTCTCCCGAGTACGCCGATACCTCATATGTGGGGGTAAACCACTGTTTGGGCACACGGCAGGGCTCGGAAGGGAAGGCGCGCCATTTGACTTTTTGAATGGAAAATTAGCTCCAATTGTTAGCGGACACCATGTCGCGTTTGGAGAGCCCCTGTGTGCCTATGCATTGGAGCTCCCCCACAAGTGACCCAATTTTGGAAACTAGACCCCCCAAGGAACTTATCTTGATGCATATTGAGCACTTTAAACCCCCAGGTGCTTCACAGAAGTTTATAACGCAGAGCCATGAAAATAAAAAATAATTTTTCTTTCCTCAAAAATGATTTTTTAGCCTGGAATTTCCTATTTTGCCAAGGATAATAGGAGAAATTGGACCCCAATTATTGTTGTCCAGTTTGTCCTGAGTACGCTGATACCCCATATGTGGGGGTAAACCACTGTTTGGGCGCACGGCAGGGCTCGGAAGGGATGGCACGCCATTTGGCTTTTTAAATGGAAAATTAGCTCCAATCATTAGCGGACACCATGTCACGTTTGGAGAGCCCCTGTGTGCCTAAACATTGGAGATCCCCCAGAAATGACACCATTTTGGAAACTAGACCCCCAAAGGAACTAATCTAGATGTGTGGTGAGGACTTTGAACCCCCAAGTGCTTCACAGAAGTTTATAACGCAGAGCCATGAAAATAAAAAAAAAAAATTATTTTCTCAAAAATGATCTTTTAGCCTGCAATTTTTTATTTTACAAAGGGTAACAGGAGAAATTTGACCCCAAAAGTTGTTGTCCAGTTTCTCCTGAGTACGCTGATACCCCATATGTGGGGGTAAACCACTGTTTGGGCACATGCCGGGGCTCGGAAGTGAAGTAGTGACATTTTGAAATGCAGACTTTGATGGAATGCTCTGTGGGCGTCACGTTGCGTTTGCAGAGCCAATGATGTGGCTTAACAGTAGAAACCCCCCACAAGTGACCCCATTTTGGAAACTAGACCCCAAAAGGAACTTATCTAAATGTGTGGTGAGCACTTTGAACCCCCAAGTGCTTCATAGAAGTTTATAATGCAGAGCCGTGAAAATAATAAATACGTTTTCTTTCCTCAAAAATAATTATTTAGCCCAGAATTTTTTATTTTCCCAAGGGTTACAGGAGAAATTGGACCCCAAAAGTTGTTGTCCAGTTTCTCCTGAGTACGCTGATATCCCATGTGTGGGGGTAAACCACTGTTTGGGCACACGTCGGGGCTCAGAAGGGAAGTAGTGACTTTTGAAATGCAGACTTTGATGGAATGGTCTGCGGGCGTCACATTGCGTTTGCAGAGCCCCTGGTGTGCCTAAACAGTAGAAACCCCCCACAAGTGACCCCATTTTAGAAACTAGACCCCCCAAGGAACTTATCTAGATATGTGGTGAGCACTTTGAACCTCCAAGTGCTTCACAGACGTTTACAACGCAGAGCCGTGAAAATAAAAAATCATTTTTCTTTCCCCAAAAATGATGTTTTAGCAAGCATTTCTTTATTTTCACAAGGGTAACAGGAGAAATTGGACCCCAGTAATTGTTGCGCAGTTTGTCCTGAGTATGCTGGTACCCCATATGTGGGGGTAAACCACTGTTTGGGTGCACGTCGGGGCTCGGAAGTGAGGGAGCACCATTTGACTTTTTGAATACAAGATTGGCTGGAATTAATGGTGGCGCCATGTTGCGTTTGGAGACCCCCTGATGTGCCTAAACAGTGGAAACCCCTCAATTCTAACTCCAACACACCCCTAACCCTTATCCCAACTGTAGCCGTAACCCTAATCACAACCCTAACCCCAACACATTCGTAACCCCAACACACCCCTAACCCTAACCACAACCCTAATTCCAACCCAACCCTAGCCCTAAGGCTATGTGCCAACGTTGCGGATTCGTATGAGATTTTTCAGCACCATTTTTGAAAAATCCGCGGGTAAAAGGCACTGCGTTTTACCTGCGGATTTACCGCGGATTGCCAGTGTTTTTTGTCCGGATTTCACCTGCGGATTCCTATTGAGGAACAGGTGTAAAACGCTGCGGAATCCGCACAAAGAATTGACATGCTGCGGAAAATACAACGCAGCGTTCCCGCGTGGTATTTTCCGCACCATGGGCACAGCGGATTTGGCTTTCCATATGTTTACATGGTACTGTAAACCTGATGGAACACTGCTGCGAATCCGCAGCGGCCAATCCGCACCGTGTGCACATAGCCTAATTCTAAAGGTATGTGCACACGCTGCGGAAAACGCTGCGGATCCGCAGCAGTTTCCCATGAGTTTACAGTTCAATGCAAACCTACGGGAAACAAAAATCGCTGTACACATGCTGCGGAAAAACTGCACGGAAACGCAGCGGTTTACATTCCGCAGCATGTCACTTCTTTCTGCGGATTCCGCAGCGGTTTTACAACTGCTCAAATAGAAAATCGCTGTTGTAAAACCGCAGTGAAATGCGCAGAAAAAACATGGTAAATCCGCCATAAATCCGCAGCGGTTTAGCACTGCGGATTTATCAAATCCGCAGCGGAAAAATCCGCAGAGGACCAGAATACGTGTGCACATACCGAAACCCTAACCCTAACCCTACCCCTAACCCTACCCCTAACCCTACCCCTAACCCTAACCCTAACCCTACCCCTAACCCTACCCCTAACCCTACCCCTAACCCTAACCCTAGTTCTTACCCCAACCTTAGTGGAAAAAAAAAATATTTTTTTTATTGTCCCTACCTATGGGGGTGACAAAGGGGGGGGGTCATTTACTTTTTCTTTTATTTTGATCACTGAGATATAACCTATCTCAGTGATCAAAATTCACTCTGGAACGAATCTGCCGGCCGGCAGATTCGGCGGGCGCACTGCATATGCGCCCGCCATTTTGGAAGATGGCGGCGCCCAGGAAAGAAGACGGACGGTCCCCGGGAGGCCAGGTAAGTATAAGGTGGGGGAGATCAGGGCACGGGGGGGGGGCGTCGGAGCACGGGGGGGTGGATCGGAACACGGGGGGGTGGATTGGAGCACGGAGTGGGGGATCGCTGTGCGGGCGGGTGGATCGGAGCACGGGGGGGGGAATCGCTGTGCGGGGGGGATCGCTGTGCGGGGGGGGATCGGAGTGTGGGGGGGTTTGATTGGAGCACGGGGGGTGTGATTGGAGCACGGGGGGAGCGGGCAGGAGGACGGTGGAGCGGAGCACAGGACCGAGGGGAGCAGACCGCAGATCGGGGGGCTGGGGGGGCGATCGGAGGAGTGGAGTGGGTGCACATTAGGGTGTCCAGCCATGGCCGATGATATTGCAGCATCGGCCATGGCTGGATTGTAATATTTCACCATTTTTTTAGGTGAAATATTACAAATCGCTCTGATTGGCAGTTTCACTTTCAACAGCCAATCAGA
This sequence comes from Ranitomeya imitator, assembly GCF_032444005.1. Taxonomy (NCBI): domain Eukaryota; kingdom Metazoa; phylum Chordata; class Amphibia; order Anura; family Dendrobatidae; genus Ranitomeya; species Ranitomeya imitator. The sequence continues at coordinate 945,211,306 of NC_091282.1, forward strand.
GCGATCGTAGCCACGAGGGGGTGAAGCCACCCCCCCTGGGCTAAACTACCACTCCCCCTGTCCCTGCAGATCGGGTGAAATGGGAGTTAACCCTTTCACCCGATCTGCAGGGACGCGATCTTTCCATGACGCATATGCTGCGTCATGGGTCGGAATGGCACCGACTTTCATGACGCAGCGTATGCGTCAAAGGTCGGGAAGGGGTAAATGGTTGTCGAGATGTTCTTTCACTGAAATGCTGGGCCCTTTTTCTCCACACATTCATTTGATCATTGTGGCCAAAGAGTTCTACTTTAACCTCATCGGTCCATAGGACCTGTTTCCAAAATGCATCAGGCTTGTTAAGGTGTTCTTTTGCATACTTCTGATGCTGAATTTTATGGTGAGGATGCAGGAGAGATATTCTTCTGATAACTCTTCCATGAAAGCCATATTTGTGCAGGTGTCTCTGAACTGTAGAATAATGTACCATAACTCCAGAATCTGCTAAATCTTTCTGAAGGTCTTTTGCAGTAAAACGGGGGTTCTGATTTGCCTCTCTAGCTATCCCTTGAGCAGTTCTCACTGAAATTTTGCTTGGTCTTCTAGATCTTATCTTGACCTCCACTGTTCCTGTTAACTGGCATTTCTTAATTACATTTCAAACTGAGGAAAGTGGAACTTGAAATCGCTTTGCTATATTCTTATAAATTTCTCCTGCTTTGTGTGCCTCCACCATTTTCATTTTCAGAGTGGTCAGGAGCCACTTAGAAGAATACATGACTGCTGTATTTTGGCACAAGTTTAGAGGAGGCTGGGTTTTTATAAAGCTGAGCAATTTGCATCACTTGGGCTTTGCTAAAAATGATAGCGAACAATCCATAATCATAACAGGCTAATTAAGGTCTGATACTTTGGTTAAAGTTATCTGCCACAAATCTTCTTGGGTGCCTAAACTTTAGCGTTTTTACCCTTTTTTAGTTTTGTAATTTTTAATATATAAAAAATATTTTTTTTGCCTAAAATACAAGGAAGTGTTTCTTCTTTAACTTTAGACCTAGAGATAATTTAATCTTTAACTTGCTTAACTGTTCACAATAACAGTAGTTTTGACCAGGGGTGCCCAAACTTTTACATGCCACTGTATGCAAGCATAATGCAGTAGAACTATGCAGCTTACATGCTTTGATCAATATATTTTTTTCATGTGTAGCAATAGTAGAATTTATGCAGCTGCATATTGAGAGTTGTAAGGAAATGCGCCATAAACAGCTCTCCCATGTACATGGTGCTTTATACAGCACTATTCATTTTAGATAACAAATAATGTAAAATCATTGTGAGACAATCTTGGCCTGAATAAACTTGGGGAGATTTATGAGATGAAGAAACTGAAAGTCAAGAAAAATTGTGTCAAACATGAATTATTATGTGATTACCTATTAAATGGTTTTCCTTAAAGAGATCAACTGAGTATTGAGCACTCCAAGAAATGTTCCATGTGAGAAAAAATGTGGAAATTACTTAGATCTCTTGTAGAATGAAAGGAGCTATCTTGCAAGAACCACCTAGGAAAGGGAACTACCCTGTAAGCCAGTATCTACCGTATCTTTTTAACAAAGCTTGCACCATGACCAGGGATAATGGTCAAGTCAGAAAAGGACATCACAGTTTGACGGCCTTTTAAAGGGATACTTCGGGTGATTAATAAAAATTGTACTGTCCCTGCCCTCATAAACTATAAAGATAAAATGCCCACTGCAGTTCTACGATCTTTATAACTCGTATATAGAAAAAACACACAAGCGCTACCTCCTAAATGTTACCCTCAGCAGCTGGAATCAAGACAGAGAAGTGCCAGAACTGTCGTATAATTTAAACAATGATGATAGTGAAGCCAAAACCGCGCTTGAGGGCATGACAACCGTGAAGGGAAATGGATTAGAAAATGAGGGGAAAGGGGGTGCACCTGCTGGGGGCTGGTGGGGTGGTTACTGAGTAGGACCCCTGCTGAATAAGGGTGAATGAGTCTGTGAATAATCGTGCGTTCAGGCTTCCACTATATGCGCTTAGTGGATCCTGTACCTCGCGCAGGTATTGTCGACCCACAGGATGTAAACCAAAATGTTAACCCAAATGCGAGCCAACTGAGATGCCTTGCACACTGCAGGGATTGGGGGCGTATATATGCACACATGCAAGTCGTGTAAATCACATACACCGATAGGGCCAGCTGGGGACTCACCAGTATCCAAAGGCGTTGTGGATGTGGTTATTTGATTTAAAAAAAATGTAAACGCCATCCCACCACATCAGTGACCCTGTTCAGGATGGTCCCAACTCTTAGTATTAAAACCTTACCACGTGTCTAATAACGTTTGTGTGAATATGGACGGAGAAGAACCGAAGCCTCAAATTATTTTAAAATGTACTATGTGGTTAGTAATGGGGGCGTCTTATGTCAGCTGACAATACAAAGCTGACATCAACCCCAACCCTATTTCCCTACTTGCCACCGCCACAGGGCAAGAGGGAAGATGCAACATTTTTGGGGTGGCTGTGGGTTGATGTTGGTAGACTGGAGGGGGGCAATATCTCACAGATGTTTGTTTAGCCTTTGCTGATTTGAATTTATAGGGGGGCCCTATGTTATTTTCTTTCTGGGGTCCCCATAAGCTCACCAATAAATGCTAAGAAAACAGCCGTGACCTGTTATTAATAGCCTTGGAACCTTTTTGGACATTGAGAGAAAAAAAGGTTGAGACCGCGCATAAGGGAATGAGCTCAAAACAACAATAGTGTACAATGCCACAGCATGTCATGAGAAAAAACTCTCTGAAAACCGTAAGGCACTCCGTTCAGATAAGTAGCTCTAATAAGTGAATAACGACGCACAGGCAGACTGAGCAGAGATGTAGATACAGTGGGGCAAAAAAGTATTTAGTCAGTCAGCAATAGTGCAAGTTCCACCACTTAAAAAGATGAGAGGCGTCTGTAATTTACATCATAGGTAGACCTCAACTATGGGAGACAAACTGAGAAAAAAAAATCCAGAAAATCACATTGTCTGTTTTTTTAACATTTTATTTGCATATTATGGTGGAAAATAAGTATTTGGTCAGAAACAAAATTTCATCTCAATACTTTGTAATATATCCTTTATTGGCAATGACAGAGGTCAAACGTTTTCTGTAAGTCTTGACAAGGTTGCCACACACTGTTGTTGGTATGTTGGCCCATTCCTCCATGCAGATCTCCTCTAGAGCAGTGATGTTTTTGGCTTTTCGCTTGGCAACACGGACTTTCAACTCCCTCCAAAGGTTTTCTATAGGGTAGAGATCTGGAGACTGGCTAGGCCACTCCAGGACCTTGAAATGCTTCTTACGAAGCCACTCCTTCGTTGCCCTGACGGTGTGCTTTGGATCATTGTCATGTTGAAAGACCCAGCCACGTTTCATCTTCAATGCCCTTGCTGATGGAAGGAGGTTTGCACTCAAAATCTCACGATACATGGCCCCATTCATTCTTTCATGTACCTGGATCAGTCGTCCTGGCCCCTTTGCAGAGAAACAGCCCCAAAGCATGATGTTTCCACCACTATGCTTTACAGTAGGTATGGTGTTTGATGGATGCAACTCAGTATTCTTTTTCCTCCAAACACGACAAGTTGTGTTTCTACCAAACAGTTCCAGTTTGGTTTAATCAGACCATAGGACATTCTCCCAAAACTCCTCTGGATCATCCAAATGCTCTCTAGCAAACTTCAGACGGGCCCGGACATGTACTGGCTTAAGCAGTGGGACACGTCTGGCACTGCAGGATCTGAGTCCATGGTGGCGTAGTGTGTTACTTATGGTAGGCCTTGTTACATTGGTCCCAGCTCTCTGCAGTTCATTCACTAGGTCCCCCCGCGTGGTTCTGGGATTTTTGCTCACCGTTCTTGTGATCATTCTGACCCCACGGGGTGGGATTTTGCGTGGAGCCCCAGATCGAGGGAGATTATCAGTGGTCTTGTATGTCTTCCATTTTCTAATTATTGCTCCCACTGTTGATTTCTTCACTCCAAGCTGGTTGGCTATTGCAGATTCAGTCTTCCCAGCCTGGTGCAGGGCTACAATTTTGTTTCTGGTGTCCTTTGACAGCTCTTTGGTCTTCACCATAGTGGAGTTTGGAGTCAGACTGTTTGAGGGTGTGCACAGGTGTCTTTTTATACTGATAACAAGTTTAAACAGGTGCCATTACTACAGGTAATGAGTGGAGGAAAGAGGAGACTCTTAAAGAAGAAGTTACAGGTCCGTGAAAGCCAGAAATCTTGATTGTTTGTTTCTGACCAAATACTTATTTTCCATCATAATATGCAAAAAAAATGATAAAAAAACAGACAATGTGATTTTCTGGAATTTTTTTTCTCAGTTTGTCTCCCATTGTTGAGGTCTACCTATGATATAAATTACAGACGCCTCTCATCTTTTTAAGTGGTGGAACTTGCACTATTGCTGACTGACTAAATACTTTTTTGCCCCACTGTATATCCCAATGTATGACCTACAATAATGGAAGAGACCCCCCAAGATTAATGGTAAACATACCTGTGGTTCATATAGTTCATGTGGAGAGGCTGTGGATGTGCCAGTAGATGTGATTGTATGACCAGCCGGAATCCAGACACCAACGTGCCAGGTGCGGAGCTGAGCGTGGGGCTATGAGGTGGAATAACAATACTGAAGTTGTTCAATGCTTGTTTCCCGGCCTCTTTCCACCAGCTGAGGAATAATGATGGGACAGAACGATCACTAATAGATCACTAACAGATCACCATACAGTATCATGTTATAAGCAGCACATCTACAGTTTGCACTGGCGATGCGCTGCTGAGAACAATGATTTTTGTTCCAGCAAAAACAGTCTGAATATGCAGCATTTTACTTGTTTAGTAAAATACACCCCATAGGCCTCTATATATTATAATGTGCACCTCAGTCCTCCATATAGTATAATACGCTCCCTATAGTCCTCCAAATAGCATAATACACTCCTCATAGTGCTCCATATAGTATAATGCACCGCCATATTCATCCATGTAGTACAATTCACTTCCCATAGTATAATGCACCCCATAGTTCTTCATATAGTATAACGTATTCCCCTGTAATCCTCGATACAGTATAATGCAGCCCACATATAGTATAATGCAGCCACCACTCTACAGAATATAATGCAGCCACCCCAGAGTATAATGCAGCCACCCCATAGAATATAATACAGCCCACCTCCCCATAATATGTAATGTAGCCCCCACAGAATATAATGCAGCACCCCATAGTATAAAACAGCCTCCACCATAGAATATAATATACCCCCACAATAGTATATAACAGCCAAATAGTATATAACATGGCCTCCCCATAGAATATAATATACCCCCATAGTATATAGCACAACCCGCATAGCAGATAACACAGCCCACATAGCAGTATACAGCACAGCCCATGCAGCACTATACAGCACAGCCCAAGTAGCAGTATACAGCACAGCCCACATAGTAGTATATAGCAGAGCCCACATAGTAGTATGCAGCACTGCCCACATAGTAGTATAAAGCACAGTCCACATAGTAGTATACAGCAGAGCCCACACAGTAGTACACAGCACTGCCCACATAGTAGTATATAGCACAGCCCACATAGTAGCATACAGCAGAGCCCACACAGTAGTATATAGCACAGCCCACATAGTAGTATACAGCACAGCCCACATAGTAGTATACAGCACTGCCAACATAGTATACAGCACTGCCCACATAGTAGTATATAGCACTGCCCACATAGTAGTATACAGCATAGCCCACATAGTTGTATACAGCAGAGCCCACATAGTAGTATATAGCACAGCCCACATAGTAGTATACAGCACTGCCCACATAGTAGTATATAGCACAGCCCACATAGTAGTATATAGCACTGCCCACATAGTAGTATATAGCACTGCCCACATAGTACTATACAGCAGAGCCCACGTAGTAGTGTATAGCACAGCCCACATAGTAATACAGCACTGCCCACATAGTACTGTACAGCACAGCCCACATAGTTGTATACAGCAGAGCCCACATAGTAGTATACAGCAGAGCCCACACAGTAGTATACAGCACTGCACACATAGTAGTGTATAGCACAGCCCACATAGTAGTATACAGCAGAGCTCTTATAGTAGTGTATACCACAGCCCACATAGTAGTATACAGCAGCCCACACAGTAGTATATAGCAAAGCCCACATAGTAGTGTATAGCACAGCCAACATAGTAGTATACAGCAGAGCCCACATAGTAGTGTATAGCACAGCCCACATAGTAGTATACAGCACAGCCCATATCTCCCCCCCCTAGAATGGCCCCACAGTCCAGTAAAAAAACACACTCCTCACCTCCCCTCGTGCCTGCGGTACTCCCTGCTCCTGTCTCGGTGGCTGCTGCTGCTCTGCCTGGGACACAGTGAGTGCGCGCACACCCACAGTGTCAGAGGCAGAGCGGGGAATGATGGGAGAGGGAGCGTCAGGTGACGCTCTCTCCTCCATCATTGCATTCAACTGTTGCGACATCATAGACACCGGAATAGTTGAATGTGGCAACAGCGGCGCTGGGGGGGAGGGTGAGTCGGCGCGCAGCGGCCCACTATTGGCACCGGCCCTTCTGGCATTTGCCAGAACTTCCCGATGGCCAGTCCGGCCCTGATATCAGTGGGTTTGGCCAATGTTAATCTTCTGTACTGTATATAGGGTGTGAGACAGCGCTTAGGCCGGGTTCACATTTGCGTATGTGTGCGCAGTGTATGATCCGCATCTATCTGCATGTGTCATGCATACAGTACATATCTTTAACATTGTGTACGCAGTGACATATTTTTGCATGTGTTCGCTTGCGGATCTGTACGCATGCGTCATTTTGAGGTGTGCGGCAACATGTTGCATTTTTTGAGTCGTCAAATATTGTGCAATCGTCCGCATGCGGATGATTGTGTCAAAAAAACGCATTTGTGTCTATGGGAACGCATTGGTATGCAGTGACATGCGTACGAATGCTTTCGATACGCATGTGTACTTTAGACGGCGCATGTCCAGAAAATGTCACTGCCTCTACCATGCTCATAAAAAATGCAAACGCCTGGCAAAATGCATTTAAAGGCATACACACGCAGCTTTTTTTTGCGTTATGCGCAAGATGATGCGGAGGCATAAGCATGCTTGAAACGCTAATGTGAACTTAACCTTAATGAGTGTGTTGAGGGCCACTCACTTGGCCACGATATTCAGGGACACAGGAACAGGTTTCTCACACAAACAGTCCATGCGATTTATTTTAATACAGCATAAACCGGGTCACGCACAGCTCATTATATACATTTTAACTCTGATACTTCATGTGCGGCTTTAACTCACAGTTCAGACACTACACCCGCCAGTCCTCCTCTGACTAGTTCCCGGGGGTGTCCATGCGCCGCATCAATGTCTACACACATAACATCACGACATGAGTCTCTAAACACGCTGGTCCTCCTCTGACCAGTTGCCATGGGTGACCGCACAGTGCATAGAAACCACTTTATCTGGAGTTACCATTCTAGAGCTCCTGCTCTCCATGCTGACTCCTTGTCAGTCCACACTCCTGGGAAGCAGCTTAATGGGGATCACTGTCCTTGTGACCATGGCACTCACAACAGTCCAGACTCTCTGAAGGTCGGTAGCTCCTCAATACAATGCCGTCAATGACTCTCTACATTCCGCCTTTACGTGCACTTTTCAGGAAGTCCTTCCCCACCTGGGATCTTCCAACACACAGGCCTCTCCGTGTGCTATTCAGGATATCCATCTCCACTTGAGACTGTCCTACACACAGGACTCTCCATGTGCTATTCAGGACGTCCCCACCTGAGACCGTCCAAAACACAGGCCACCAGGTCCCAAAGCCACACCATGTGCTCTTCAGGGAGATAGCACTCCCAACATATAGGCTTTTTCAGGACCTTGCACACAGATCATACAGAGCCAAACACTCTCCCCATGTGACCACACCACGGTCACATTATGTACCTGTAACCTCTCTCCTGGGTGGGAGGTTTGTGTCATTAGTCAGACCCGCCCTGCTCTCCAACTAACCCTGTAAGCCCCCCTTTACAACTATACAAATATTTGTGGGATTACAGGTCCAAGAACAACACCATTACTGGCTTACAATGCAGACTCCCTCTGCGACACATACCGTCCATTTACAATAATGTCAGTCACTATCTCATTATCAACATTACAGTTACACCTCCCTGCGTATCCTGAGGAGCACGCTGCAGCATGGGTCACTACATCACAAGGGGATTAGCAAATTGTCTCTGCTGGCTGGTTCATCGATCAACTGAAAAAGATAATTGGCTTGAATTGTGGATAAAAACTTAGAAATTTTAATAATTGTGTGTCCCATTGAATCTTTGGATATTTAAAATACCATAATAAAGTCCCTAATATTATGTTCTGTCCTTATCATTTGTTGCAGCATTCATCCTCTACTAGTTCAGCTCTGATAGTAGGCTTATTGTAAACTCCAATCAGTAGCTAGTTTCTAATTATTGATAGCAACAAGGATATTTATTTACCCATAAATTCACACTGTCACAGCTTCCTCCAAGATCTTCATTTTAGAACAGGTCTTAAATTGGATTTCACAAAATCAAAACCCTCCATCTTTTTCATTATTTCCTAATGTTTCTGAACATGGTATAATCCTGCGCATTTGCCACTCATTCATGGCTCTCATTCAGCCAGGATCCTGTAATGCCCACCACAATCATAATCTGTTCCTAACATTATCATCTCCAATTCATGCATATTGCTTGCAAGACTTCTTGCATTTGCCAACAGACATTTAATACTACTAATGCATTTATTTATCCTAGCTCCAGCCATCTCCCTATTTTCCTTGCTAGTCATAGTCTCATCTAAATCCTTATCAATCTCGACTGCATCCAACTCTCTATCTACTCTATCTATCACCTTTTTTTGTATAACTGCCTTCCAGTCCCACAACCTCTAGTTTAAAAGCTCCTTCATATGTCCAACCATTATTTCCTTCAGGACAGCTGCACCCAGTTCTTTGAAGTGTGTCCCTTCCCTACTGTCGAACCACTAGCTAACAGAAAAGTTGTCCTAGGTCTCCATGAACCCCAAACCTTCTTTCCTGCACCAATTTCTAAGCTACTTATTTAACATCTTAAGCTCCAGCTGTTTTCTAGTGATTCATGTGACACTGGCAGTATTTTTGAAAGCATCACTCTTTAGGTCCTGGACTTCAGCTTTTTTACTAGTCTCCTGAAATATTTTTTAAAGACCTTCCATCTCACTCTGACTCTGTCCTTTGTACCAATTAGCATCATGATCGCTGGGTTTTCCACTAACCTTCTCAGCCAATCTATTTTTTCACAATGTGCCAAACCTGAGCAGTCTTCCTGTCTTCCTAATTATTCTACCATGAACAACTATCTGGTCTGTGCTGCACTTCTATTTCTCTCCAATCCGCAGTAGACATTTTCCTGATTCCTTGGACCAATGTCCTGCTGTAGTTATCCTAGTCCTGGACTTTCACCCCAAATATCAGCCAAACAGGTATATTTAGTAGTGTGTGTTAACTAAGAAATAGGCTCCCTGGCCTTTTTCTCCATGCCCCTTCTTCTGTTACCCAGCTACTTACGTCTGTTTCCTGAGCTTGTCCATCTGTAACCACCTCCAAATCACTGACTCCAGCCAGACCATGCTCAGTGAGCTTTTGCCTCTTCTCAAGTTTGTAATACTCCTGAGTGTTTTAAGCTGCATATTTAGATCCATAAGCTGGATCTCCAAATATATAGCACATACAACACGCCGACATCTACTGCAGACATCTACAACCTTAAGTGGTTATTCAAGTCATGCATAGTATTATACAAGATACACTCTTGATAACATTGCACATGAGCACTAATTAAATGGGAACAGTAAAATAGGTCCGTCGGGTTTGGCCCAACATTTAAAAAAGTTTGGTTTGGATTGCAGAACAGTACCCAAACCCAGATCCCATTCAGATAAATTCTGGGCTATCATCTGCATGACAGTGCAGCAAATACTGCCTCTGGTCAGTGGTAAGATTATTACCACTGGTCAGAGAGCTACAGTTTCCACTATGTCAGATGACAGCGTGAGCCAGTAGCTGTGACTTGGGTAAAAATCAGTGACCGCTCTCCCCATTATCACACATTTCACATGTCCTGATATCTCCAGTAAAGGAAAAAACAGTGCCAGAGATGACAGTATCCATGTGTCCATGTGTGTAATACTTGCGGCACACGTGTGCACGTATCCGCATTAGCATCACACGGACGAGTGCCAGGGAAGAACTGCTACAGTAAGAGGTGTTCCCTGGCGCCGGGTGCTGAAGACAACTCTCATCATTCTCTCCTGCTCTGCCAGCGATCAGCGTGAGCAGGGGAGAATGATGAGAGTTATATTCAATAGTGATGAACGAATATACTCGTTACTCGAGATTTCCCGAGCACACTCGGGTGTCCTCTGCGTATTTTTTAGTGCTCGGAGATTTAGCTTTCCTCACCTCAGCTGAATGATTTACATCTTTTAGCCAGCTTGATTGCATGTGGGTATTCCCTAGCAACCAGGCAACCCCCACATGTACTTATGCTGGCTAACAGATATAAATCATTCAGCTGTGGTGATGAACACTAAATCTCCGAGCTATAAAAAATACTTGGACGACACCCGAGTGTGCACGAGAAATCTCAAGTAACGAGTATATTCACTCATCACTAATATTCAAGTGATAAAAATGACAGCAGGTGGAGGCTGATTGGACTATTACTCCTATCAGCCTACACCTGCTGCTGCTAATAACAGTGACAACGGTAGTGTCTGATGGTAGTATTCATCAGCCGACTCCTGCATTGTAAGTAAATATTTTTTTAAAAAAAACAGCGTGGGTTCCCCTATATTTTCTTTAACCAGCCTGGCAAAACTCACAGCTGGGGGCTTCAACCCTCAGCTGTCAGCTTCAGCAAGGCCGGTTATCAAGAATAAAGTGTTTTAATTATTTAAATAAAGAATTTAATAAAACGGCGTGGGGTTCCCCCCTTTTTGACAACCAATCTTGCTAAAGCTGACAGTTGGGGGCTGGTATTATCAGGCTGGCAAGGGACCATTGATATATGCCCCCCCAGACTTTAAGTAGCAGCCCTCAGCTGCCCTGAAAAGGTGCATATATTGCTATCATTGTGGTTTGGTCCTGATGAAGAGGTTTGGAAACCTTGAAATGCCTTGATTCAATAAACTGCATTCATGCTTTAACCTTGTGTGTGACTACACCTTTGAACCCTGGAAGAAGGGACCCTGAACCAGTGGCGTAGGAAGGGGGGTGCAGGGGGGAGCGGGTCACCGGGCCGCGGCCGGCGCTGCAGGAGGAGGGAAAAAAAAAAAAAGATGTGTGCCCTTTAAATCTTCGGGCGCCCCCCCCCCCCCCCCCCCGCCAGCGCTAATACTCACCTCTCCTGGTTCCTGCGGCTGCGCGGTAGCTGCAGCGTCTTCAGCGCCCTCTGACTCTGCGAGGTCTCAGGGCAGAGGGCGCGATGACGTCATCACTGCGCGCTCAGCCTCTGTCCTGAGCGCGCAGTGACGGAGAGACGTTGAGTGCACCGGACCTGCGCTGGGAACGGGAGAGGTGAGGATTTTACTTTTTTTTTTCCTTGTCTGACTCTGTCTGTCTGGGGGCAATGCTGGAGACCCAGGGGCAGATTTCTGGACAGACTGGGGCAGATTTCTGGACAGACTGGGGCAGATTTCTGGACAGACTGGGGCAGATTTCTGGACAGACTGGGGCAGATTTCTGGACAGACTGGGGCAATGCTGGAGACCCTGGGGCAGATTTCTGGACAGACTGGGGCAGATTTCTGGACAGACTGGGGCAGATTTCTGGACAGACTGGGGCAATGCTGGAGACCCTGGGGCAGATTTCTGGACACTGGGGCAGATTGCTGGACACGCTGGGGCAATTCTGGAGGACACTGGGGCAATGCTGGACACTGGGGCAATGCTGGACACTGGGGCAGATTGCTGGACACGCTGGGGGCAATGCTGGACACACTGGGGGCAATGCTGGACACACTGGGGGCAATGCTGGACACACTGGGGCAATGCTGGAGACCCTGGGGCAGATTGCTGGACACACTGGGGCAATACTGGACACTGGGGCAGATCGCTGGACACACTGGGGGCAATGCTGGACACACTGGGGCAGTGCTGGAGACCCTGGGGCAGATTTCTGGACACACTGGGGGCAATGCTGGACACACTGGGGGCAATGCTGGACACACTGGGGCAATGCTGGACACACTGGGGCAGATTGCTGGACATACTGGGGCAGATTGCTGGACACACTGGGGGTAATATGCTGAACACACTGGGGCAGATTGCTGGACACACTGGGGGTAATATGCTGGACACACTGGGGGTAATATGCTGGACACACTGGGGCAGATTGCTGGACAACCTGGGGGTAATATGCTGGACACACTGGGGGTAATATGCTGGACACACTGGGGCAGATTGCTGGACACACTGGGGCAGATTGCTGGACACACTGGGGCAGATTGCTGGACACACTGGGGGCAGGACTTGAGGCATGGGCAGAATGTAGACACGGGGCATGATTGGAGACACGGGGCAGAATGAAAGACATGGGGCAGGATTGGATCATGGGGCAGGATGGATACAATGGAGACTGATGGGGCAGGATGGGGAGATCATATGGTGTAGGATGGATACTCATGAGGGCAGGATGCGAGAACATATGGCTGGAGCCAGGAATGAGATAAACGGGGCCAGGGTGGGTATAGTATTACCATAGGGGCTAATTAAGGGATGTTACTACTGCAGTGATGTATTTAATTTATTTTTTGAGTATACTGTTTTAAATGGGGGGAGCGGTCCTGTTAGTGTGCAGAGTGACACTATATCACCTTTTTTCTTCATGTGGTGTAATGTAGAAGTTGTTAAAAATTAAGTAATGTGTTCTGCAAGCGGAGCTCGAGATAACTGTGTTATTTCCTGCAGAAACGAGTGCTGGCTGGGAGAAATGATGGCGGTCTGTGCTGGATGAAAGATGAATGAAGGACTTCATCTAGAGACGTCACTGGTGAGTCAGTGTTACCTATACACTGACACTATACACTATATACTATATACAGTGGTCCTGTGTACAATGTCACCAGTGATCACTGTATTACCTTTACATTATATACAGAGCTCCTGTGTATAATACCAGCAGTGATCTTTGTATTACCTCTACACAGACACTGCATACTAAGTACAGATCTCCTGTGAATACTGGCACTTATGGTGATAGTATTGTGTTTTTTTTTCTTTATTACTGATCAGTATTGTAGTATTCAGTCACTATGTGGTGGTAATATGTGGTCTGGAAATGGTGTTGTGGTATTTGTCCCTTGTATGTGCTATTTGGTCACCAAGTGGTGGTAATATGTGATCTGGTCATGGTGAGGCGGTATTTGTCCCTTGTATATAGTATTATTCGGTCACTATGTGGTCTGGTCATGGTGTGGTGGTGTTTCTTCCTGTATGTGATATTATTGGTCTTGGTATAGTGGATTCTGTTGTGTATGGCGGTCATTTGTTCTCTCTGATATTAATTAATTGAAAGTCACAGGTTTGGCATGTGGGGGTGACACCATTAGGCCCAGTTTAAGTTCTACAAAACAGGGAAACTATTTTTGGTAAACTTTGTGTGTATTGAGCGGGGGGGGGGAGGGGGCACCAAACTCGGGAGCAGCCCCGGGCGGCAAAAGCTCTAGCTACGCCTCTGCTCTGAACCACCATATTCCTCTTTTTCTGCTCTTCAAATACAGCTCATTGACAGATGTCCTGACATTTTCTTTAAGAATTTCCTGGTATATTTAAGAATTCATTGCTCAATCAATTGTGACAAGTCATCCCGTGCCCAATGCAGTAAAACATGCCCAAACCATGATATTATCACCACCTCCTTTTAAAGATGATATGATAATTTTATACTTTAGTGCAGTCTTTTTCTTTCTCCAAATTAGCGCTTATTATTTAAACGGTTTTATATTGGTATCATTACTTCACAAAACACTGTTCCAGTAGCCTTCTGACTGGTCCTGCTGATCTTTAGCAAACTGCAATTTGCCACTAAACTTGGTGGAGAGTCATCGTTTTGACGTTGCAATATTGCCATGCACAGCATTGTGGTTCATTGTGCTATTGATGGTGAACTCCTGGATTACACTGGCTTGGCTTTCCTTATTTCGTTATGACCTTGCGGACTAATATACACCTTGCTCTTGGTGTGTTTTTTGTTGGGCGATCACTCATCGTGAGCATAATTATGGCCTTGAATTTCCTACATTTGCACATAACCCTGATTTGTGGAGTCAAAACACTTTAAAAATGGAACCTTTTCTAGCCTGATGAGCATCGTCAACTCTTTTCAAATACTTATAATCTCGTTTGTTTGTGCCATATTTAAATCACAACAGAACATAGGACACAGAACAGAAGTTCAAAGTTAGACATATTTCCATCTAATTTGTAAAAAATTTGCCACTTTTGAAATTGGTGGCAGTGACATGTCTAAAAAAAAAAAAATGGCACGGGGCTGTGTCTACATTTGTTTGGCATCTTCGTCCAACAGTATGTAAATGTCTGGGAAGTGGGTAGACCAATTTCTCAAGTTCTGGAAGAAGAATATTGTCTCATTCTTGTCTGATGTAGGATGCTCAACAGTCCGAGATCTCCATTGCAAGACTTTTCATTTTATAATGCATCAATATATTTTCTGCTGCTGAAAGGTTTGGAGTGCAGGTGTATAGCCCAACAGTCGACCTCTTCATTTGCAAGGCCATGTTGTGATGGATGCAGTATGTGGTTTAGCTTTGTCTTGCATAAATATGCAAAGCCTTTCTTGAAATAGAGGCTGCCTGAATGGGATCGTATGTTTTTCTAAAACCTCTATATAATGCTCATCATTGAGAGAGCCTTTCTAGATGTATTAGCTGTCCATGCCATAGGCACTAATACAACCTCAAATAATCAGAAATGAAGCATTTTGGGTCTGCGCGTTAAAAACAATCTGGATGGTCCCTCTCCTTTTGAATCTGCAGGACCCAGGAAATGTAATTGCTTTGTATCAGAATGATAAATGTATTCCAGCTATAAATTGGCGTGTTTTTCGCTACAACTCATAATAATAATAATCTTAATGAAACTGGTAAAGTTGCAGTTGCCACGAACCTCCTGCCCCATTATTGTTTTGTTAAGAGTCTGGAATGAAGAACATGTAAGAAATATTTTTGCACAGCTACATGCAATTTAGGATCGGTGGTATTGACGGCACTTTCATCCTGGTGAAAAAAATGCTTTATTAAATGTTCATTAAAAAACAGAAATCAGAGGAAGGGGAATTTAAAACTGACGTGTTTTAAGTCCCTGCATTTCTTTACATACTTAAAAAATAAGTGCATATTAGCTTGTAAATTGTGCATTCTGGTGTTTCAGTTTGCAGCCTAACAATAAAAGATGGCAAATGGAGTTCAAAGTAAACATGACTGCAACACTAACTTACAGAAATTTTGTTTGTAGACACAATATGCATAGGAACGTTGGGCACAAACAATGGTATTTTTTTTAATTTAAGGCTATTTGTTGGTAAAAATGGTTCCCAATGTGTACTCTACAATCATAGCCAAAAGTTTTGAAACTGACACATCATGCTGGAAAAAGCATTGTTCATCACTAAATTGCTCCTGGATCAGTGGGAAAAGTTGCTCTTTGAAGAAGTTTGGCCAACATTCTTTAATTATGGAAGCTATTTTAGGCAGAATTATGGATGAGTCCATTCCCTTGGATGAAAAGCAAATCCTAGATATGTATGCTGGCATAAAACAGAACATATGATCACACTCACATTATCTTCTCAGGACACTCACTCTTCCAAATAACCCCATCTTAGTGGCTTTCATCGAAGGAAATAACTTTACCACAGTCCACTGCAGTCCAATCCCTGTAATTCTTGAAAAGTTTTTTCTTTGATTAAGCTCCCCTCAGATTGGCACATCTGAAAGAATGATTGTAAAGAGAAGAAAATATGAGCTACCAAGAATTCTGTTTTGTGAGTCTTACATAAAACTTGATGTATTAGTTTATAAAAGTTAAGAAAACTTTTGAAATGCTATTTTACTTTAGTAACCATTGAAAAATCTGACTCAAAGATTTAAAAACACTGAAGCAGCAAACTTTTTGAAAACTAAACTTTGTCGGTTTCCAACTTTTGGCCACAACTAGAGATGAGTGAATATGATCAAGTAGATTTGATTTCTACTTGTCTTCATTCACCAAAACGTGCTTTTTTTTTAAAGTCACATTCATCTAGCACATCGAGCAAAATGGTGGTCACAAGCTACCATTTTGCTGAACCGTAAAGATCCATAAAAGGTTAACATATACAAAAAATACTTATGATCATCTTATTGCTCAACTTTCTAGCTCCTTAGCTCCTTGGCTCCTCACCATCACCTCACCATCTACTGTTGAATTCCCAGGTATCTTCACCCCAGTCCCAGTGTTTCGGCTCTGGTGAGCTGAAGGTCACATCATGATGTCTTGACATTGTGACCTTATTACATTTGTGCAGTATCATCTCAGGTCTCATCAGAGCCAGAAGTCCAAGCTTACAGTAAAGAAGACAATGCGCAAAGAACCAAATAGGGGACGGTGAGCAGTAGAGGGGCTGGAGAGATGAGTATAAGTATTTTTTGGATTTATGTTTATTACGCTTTAGCGTCTGAAGAGACCACAGAAGGTAATAAGGGACATTTAATTTGCGGAATGTATTAAATTTCCCTAGAAAACTTAAGCAAAGGCAAATTTTAGCTTTTTTGCTCCCTGTTTTTTACAGTTTGAAATTGTATGCCAAGCTATGTAAATACTGTTATCTTTTTTATCCAATGTCATAAGGTTGACTGAACTAGGAATAATTGAAATAATGTAAATTGCATTACAAATACAGTAGCTCAGATTTATGTTATTCACAGCACCTTGCCTAGCAATTAATCCTTTGGAATGGTTATTTTCTACTCAAAGTATTCTAAAAAGCACAGATGCACTTCTGGGCTGCAATAGAATCAGTTAATGACTTACTTACTAAAGTGTATTTACTATTTTGGATAATTTACTATTAAACATTAGTTTGTAAACTTTTCGTGATAAAGTTAAATTTCCTTGTGCCAGCAACCCAAATGAAAGCAAAACTCTGAACGTCCTTTAAGTGCTGTACCCTTATGATCTCTGGAATCCATCCAGAATATTCCATGCTGCCCTCTGTACCTAGATGTCAGTTCTCTAGGCATTATAAGTGTATGATTCAGGGTTACCTTCCATTTATTAAAAATATTGTATACACTATAACAACAAAAATAAATATTACAGTTATTTTAAAACGTGAAATAAGAAGATAACTGTAAATGAATTATGAAAATTTAAAAATTATAAAACTATTGTAGGAAACCCAGTAGCACACAAAATCCACTGCTTTCTAAGTTACAGTACATACTTGGCAATTGATTGGACAGCATAAGGCACAATTACCATAAATCTTGTCAAAGACTGGCACCGGCCGGAGTAATATATTAAGCACTGACATCAGTTTAGAGCCAAACACTGTCTCTGGTTGATCTGGAAGAATTCCGTAAAGCTCTCTGATATGCATTGGAATTGCCAATAGAAGACCATAATAACAAAGAATAATAAATGATAAACAACAGCTCTGGCAAACATTAAGAGACCACTGCAAAATGTTCAATTTGTCTGATTTTTCTCTTTATAGGTATATTTTTGAGTAAAATGTACATTGTTCATTTATTCTATAAACTTCTGACAACATGTCTCCATTTCCAAGCAATAAATGTTGTATTTTTTTTCTGAAAATGGAGAAATGGTCTAAATAAAAAAAATGCCAGTGCTTTCAGAACTCAAATAATGCAAAGAAAACAAGTTCATAATCATTTAGAAACAACAACACTAATGTTTTAACTCAGGCAGAGTTCAGAAATCAATATTTTGTGGAATAACCATGATATTTAATCACGGCTTCCATGCGTCTTGGCATGCTTTCCACCAGTCTTTCACATTGCTTCTGGCGCAAAAATGTAAGCAGTTCTTTGTTTGATGGCTTGTGACTATCCATCATCCTCTTGATTACATTCCAGAGATTTTCAATGGGGTTCAGGTCTGGAGATTGGGCTGCCCATGACGGGGTTTTGATGTGGTGGTCTCCTAATTTTTTCCAGAGCTGTTTATTAATTTGCAATCATCCTATAGATATTTATATGCAAATTATTGAAATAATCTAACATAAAAGACATACCCAGCAACCTTTCAAATCTAGGCACAAGCAATACTATTCCAAATAGCCAGATTCAAAGCCACATGATGAATTCTGCACAGAAAACCATATGACATTACAATGCAAAAAGCAAATACCAAGTACACTAAGTCAATACCTTAGGGGAAAAAATGCTCTGTTTAAATAACTGTCAGAAATGTAAAAAAAACTCTCTTCATTAATGTTGTGTTTTAATATTCAAAGAGCAAATCAAGTCAAAGAAACCCAGTCATGTCCAAAAACACTATTTACCTTCAGACTGGCGGCTGTTCTCTCATCCTGAGTGTGACAGCTTCATATAATTCTGTCAGGCTGTCACACTCCGGTCAGGAGACCCGCAGCCTGTCCATGCATTGTGGTCCATATTGCACGGATGTCTGCATGACTGCTTAATCAAAGTGCTTGGGAGTGATTACAGCCACACTCATAGTACAGGGAACATATCTACATCATGCACCAGCCCTATAAATGAAAGCTAGCGGCTAAAGGAACAATATCATGAAATATTTACTTCCTAGCACCATACTTTCACTGAGGTGGGCTGACAGGATTTTATGCTATTTATCTGTAGATTAACCCTATATCTGGAGGAAAATAGCATTTTGGACATGACAGATTCTTAATAAGATCCAGTCCTGCAATTACCATTCCAATTCTACACAGAAATAATAAATATATTACATAAAGAAATAAATATTTAAAGGGAACCTGTCAGCACTATTGTGCACAGTAACCTACAGACAGTATCAGGTCGGCGCCGTTATACTGATTACAATGATACCTTGGTTGATGAAATCCGTCTTGTGGTTGTTGTTTAATCTTTATTTTCAGTTTTGAGTTAATGATATGCTCATGCTCCGGGGCGGCCTGGTGGGGGGTCTGCATGAGGTGCACTGATTAGGTATTCATACTGATGGCTTCTGACAGGTCACTGATCCCTCACTGAACTGCCCCCTCGTTTACATAATTAATATTATATATAGCTTGGAAGAAAAAAAACCTTTCTGCAGGCAGGTGCCTGCGCTGTAGCATGATCGTATATTTATTGTGCATATAATTATTGTGTTTTATCTTATCCTTATATTTATTTTTAAAAAATCCGTTCGAAAATGACGTCGCCACCACCACCTGCCTGCAGTAGGCTTTTTCCCCAAGCTATGTATAATATCAATTATGTAAAACACGGGAAAAGGTCACTGAGGGATCAGTGACCTGTCAGAAGCCAAACAGATGAATACCTAAGCAGAGCACAACATGAAGCCCCCTCATAGGCCCACCCTGGGACATGAGCATATTATTAACTTAAAACTAAAAGTAAAGATTAAACAACAACCACAAGACGTATGTCATCATCCAAGGTGTCATTTTAATCAGCATAACGGCGCCAACTTGACACTGTCTGTAGGGTACTGTGCACAATCCTGCTGACAGGTTCCCTTTAAATTTTCTCCCCCCCCCCTTTAAAAAATAATGTGAAAAAAATTATTTGGTATTGCCGTGTATGTAAAATTCCAAATTTATGAAAACATAAAATAATAAACTTGTACAGTAAGCACAATAAATGGAAAACAAATGGGTACAGAATTGTAGTTTTTCTATGACAACATCTCCCTAATAAAAATTCATTAAAATGTGATCAAAATGTTACATGTAATCCAAATTGGCATTAATGAATCCATCAGCTTCCCACTCAGAAGAGAACTATTAGCACTGCTCAATTAGTAGAAAAGATATAAATGTTACAGGTATGTAAAAAAGGTGATAAGAGGTAAACATTTTTTGCAATTTTTTGGAATTTTTGTAATCAATTGAATAATAAAAAATCTTTGCAGGTTTGGTATCACTGTAATTATACTAACATGGAAAATCATGAATTCTGGTCATTTTAACCATGCCATGAAGAATTTAACATCAAAACCCAAGAAACATTGGCGGAATTGCGTTTTTATTACCATTTTATTCGGCCTGGAATTGTTTTCCCATTATTCAGTGCACTTTATGGTAAAATGAATGGGGTCATTCATAACTACAATTTATCCTGCAAAAAAAATAACCCTATGTTGACAAAAATTAAAATAGTTTTTACTCTTGGACGAAGGAGAGGAAATAAACAAAAAGGGCTAAAAAAAGAGCCAAGCTTTAAGGAGTTAAATATTTCAAAAATTAGAGATTGCCAATGACACAAGACAAAGTAAAACTGTATTCTGTTACAAAAATAATAATAATATGACTGAATATAATAGTTATTAAATTCTTATATTGTACATAATGTAACTTTGCAACAAAAAAATCTACTATATAATTGTCTAAGGGTCACTTCCGTCTGTCCATCTGTCTGTCTGTCTTTCTGTCTGTCACGGATATTCATTGATCGCGGCCTCTGTCAGTCATGGAAATCCACGTCACTGATTGGTCGTGGCAAAACAGCCACGACCAATCAGCGACGGACACAGTCTGGAAGAAAATGGCCGCTCCTTCCTCCCCACAGTCAGTGCGCATACTCCCCTCTGGTCAGCGCTCACACAGGGTTAATGGCAGCGTTGACCATGGTGTAACGAACTCGGTTAACGCTGCTATTAACCCTGTGTGACCAACTTTTTACTATTCATGCTGCCTATGCAGCATGAATAGTAAAAATATCTAATGTTAAAAATAATAAAAAAATAAAAAATAGTTACATAGTCACCCTCCGGAGCCTCCGGATCGAACCGGCCAGTTACCGATGCTCCTCGCGACGCCCTGTTGACCACTGCATGCATTGCGGTCTCGCGAGATGATGACGTACGGTCTCGTGAGACCGCTATGTCATCATCTCGCGAGACCGCAATGCAATCTTCAGACCAAAGTGCTCGACAAGCATCAGGAACCGGCCGCTTCGATCCGAAGGCTCCAGGAGGTGAGTATGTAATTATTTTTTATTTTAATTCTTTTTTTAACAGGAATATGGTGCATACTACGTGACTGGCCAATATACTACGTGACTGGGCAGTATACTATGTGGCTCTGTGCTGTATACTACGCGGCTCTGTGCTGTATACTACTTGACTCTGTGCTGTATACTATGTGGCTCTGTGCTGTATACTACGTGACTCTGTGCTGTATTCTACGTGGCTGGGCAATATACTATGTGGCTCTGGGCTGTATACAACGTGGCTGGGCAATATACTATGTGGCTGTGCAATATACTATGTGGCTGGGCAAGCTGGGCAATATAATGCGTAGCCGGGCAATATACTATGTGACTGGGCAATATACTATGTGGCTCTGTGCTGTATATTACGTGGCTCTGTGCTGTATACTACATGGCTCTGTGCTGTATATTACGTGGCTCTGTGCTGTATACTACGTGACTCTGTGCTGTATACTATGTGGCTGGGCAATATACTATGTGGCTCTGTGCTGTATACTATGTGGCTAGGCAATATACTGTGTGGCTCTGTGCTGTATACTATGTGGCTGGGCAATATACTATGTGACTGGGCAAGCTGGGCAATATACTACGTAGCTGGGCAATATACTATGTGACTGGGCAACATACTACATGAACTACATGCCTGGGCAATATACTACGTGGCTGGGCAATATACTACGTGGCTGGGCAATATACTACGTGGCTGGGCAAGCTGGGCAATATACTACGTGGCTGGGGATATACTATGTGACTGGGAAATATACTATGTGACTGGGCAATATACTATGTGAACTACATGGCTGGGCAATATACTACATGGCTGGGCAATATACTATGTGGCTCTGTGCTGTATACTATGTGGCTAGGCAATATACTGTGTGGCTCTGTGCTGTATACTATGTGGCTGGGCAATATACTATGTGACTGGGCAATATACTATGTGAACTACATGGCTGGGCAATATACTACATGGCTGGGCAATATACTACGTGGCTTGGCAATATATTACGTGGCTGGGGAATATACTACATGGTTGGCCAAAATACTACGTGGACATACATATTCTAGAATACCCGATGCGTTAGAATCGGGCCACCATCTAGTTAACATATAAGAAGCGTAGTCCTCAAAAGAAAGAAACCAGAAAAATAATTGACAATTGGTTCTATTACCTTTGGTTACTTAGCACCACTTTCCAGACATTGTCATCATAATCTATATTCAGTATCAATATGTTTTCAGAATGTGGAAGGAATCATATGCAATCATGGGGAGAACATGCAAACTTCTTGCAGGTTTTGCATAGCAGCTGAATGGGTTAAAAACCCAGGATTGAAGCATGGTAAAGCACAATATGAGAGTACCGTGCCGTACCCTTCATTGCTGTTCTCTGCAGAAACAATGGAAAATTAGATATATAACAATACCTAAAATATGGTACAAGAAAAATTCATTGAATTGCCTAGTTTGGAATAGTGTAACTTGCTTACATTATGAAACGGCATAGTTTGCTTACTTTATTTCTATGGATTCAGGTGCATCTCACAAAATTAGAATATCATCAAAAAGTTAATTTATTTCAGTTCTTCAATACAAAAAGTGAAACTCATATATTAGATAGTGTCATTACAAATAGAGTGATGTTTTTCAAGTGTTTATTTCTGTTAATGTTGATGATTATGGCTTACAGCCAATGAAAACACAAAAGTCATTATCTCAGTAAATCAGAATACTTTATAACACCAGCTTAAAAAATTGATTTTAACATCCTAAATGTTGGCCTACTGAAATGTATGTTCAGTAAATGCACTTAATACTTGGTCGGGGCTCTTTATGCATCAATTACTGCATCAATGCGGCGAATAGGTGTCAAGTCCTGCTGAAGAATTAAATTTCAATCTCCAAAAAGCTTGTCGGCAGAGGGAAGCATGAAGTGCTCCACAATTTCCTTGTAGACAGCTGCACTGACTTTGGTCTTGATAAAACATAGTGGACCTACAACAGCAGATGACATGGCTTCCGAAACCATCATTGATTGCGAATGCTTTACACTAGAACTTGGAAATCAAGGTCACAGAGTCTGGAGGAAGAGTGGAGAGACAGACAATCCAAGCTACTTGAGGTATAGTGTTAAATTTGGGGAGACATGTCATCTGCTGGTATAGGTACACTGTATTTTATCAAGACCAAAGTCAGCTCAGCCATCCACTAGGAAATATTAGAGCACTTCATGCTTCACTCTGCCGACAAGCTTTTTTGGAGATGGAAATTTTATTCCTCAGCAGGACTTGTCACCTGTCCACACTGCCAAAAGTATCAATACCTGGTTTGAAAACAACAGTATCACTGTGCTTGATTGGCCAGCAATCTCATCTAACCCTTCCCCGACAGAGAATCTATGGGGTATTGTCAAGAGTAAGATGAGAGACACCAGACCCAACAATGCAGATGACCTGAAGGCTGCAATCAAAGCAACCTGGGCTTCCATAACAACTCATCAGTGTCACAGGCTGATCGCCTCCATGCCACGCTGTATTAATGCAGGTATTGACTGCATTAACTGAACATACATTTCAGTAGGCCTACATTTCGGATGTTAAAATCATTTACAAGCTGGTGTTATAAAGTATTCTAATTTACTGAGATAATGACTTTTGGGTTTTCATTGGCTGTAAGCCATAATCATCAACATTAACAGAAATAAACTCTTGAAATATATCAATCTATTTGTAATGACTGTATCATATGAGTTTCACTGTTTGTATTGAAGAACTGAAATAAATTAAGTTTTTGATGATATTCTAATTTTGTGAGAGGTATAATATTTGTATATATAATATGTATATATAATATAATATATGTATATATAATATAATATGTAATATGTATATATAATATAATTATTATATTATTTTTATATCGTCACTCAATTGTCTTTTTAGACAATTGAGAGACGATATAAAAATAATATAATAATAAAAAAAAGCTTACAATTAATGCTTCCATTTTCTGGTTTAGTTCAAATTTTCCTGCCTCTGACATAAATCTTTCTTCCCAATTTCTAGGAAAAACTGAAAGCTATTCAGACTGACATTCCAGTGGAATCATTGAAGTTTGAACAAGAAGATGTTTATGTGGACATGGCCGAGCGTGCTGGTAAATCACTTCACTTCAATTTCAGTTTTCAATGTGCCAGATTTTTCTAAAACATTTTTATTGCTATTATTTATTATTATTTGCCTGTTCATTGTAGCATTGAAATGTTGACAGAATTTACTATACATTGATATGTTTTTATACTTACAATTTAGTAAGTGTCAAAACATTAAAGAATGACTAGAGATGGTAGAGCATAAATACAGAAAAAGAAGAAAAGTTGATTAACTTTCCTAAAAACTGATTTACTTAGTGTGTGTTATTAATTTTTAACATGACAAATGTCTTTTTTGATCATTATATATTGATAAATAATTTCAAATTCTTACCTATTTGATTACTTTAGCAGTTTTTGGTGCTACATTTCTTCTGGAATTCTGGGTGTTTACTATTAATATCATGATACTTATTTTTATCAATTTTCCGAGTTCCCTACTTTCTTTCAATACAAAACAAAGTAAAATGTAAACTTTCCTGAAAACTTCCAATGTCAACATGATCTAATACTGATAATATAAATCTAAAAGCATAAGATGAAATTATTTATATATTAAAAAAATTTCCTCTTATGCTGTTGCACTGTTACAAAGGCTTCTTGTATGTAGAGCGTCACTTACAATTATGCAGAATGTGAGGAAGAAGGAGGGGTGTTCAAAAACTGAAAAGTGTGGCGTGCAATATTATTCGGCCCCTTTACTTTCAGTGCAGCAAACTCACTCCAGAAGTTTATTGTGGATCTCTGAATGATCCAATGTTGTCCTAAATGCCTAATGATGATAAATATAATACACCTGTCTGTAATCAAGTCACCTTATAAATGCATCTGCTCTGTGATAGTCGCAGGGTTCTGTTTGAAGCACAGAGAGCATCATGAAGACCAAGGAACACAACAGGCAGGTCTGTGATACTGTTGTGGAGAAGTTTAAAGCTGGATTTGGATACAAAATGTTTTGCAAATCTTTAAGCATCCCAAGGGGCACTGTGCAAGCGATCATTTTGAAATGGAAAGAGTATCATACCACTGCAAATCTACCAAGACCATAGGACAACAATCAGTCATACACTGCACAAATCTGGCCTTTATGGAAGAGTGTCAAGAAGAAAGCCATTTCTCAAAGATATCCATAAAAAATGTTGTGTAAAGATTGCAACAAGCCACCTGGGAGACACACCAAATATGTGGAAGAAGGTGCTCTGGTCAGATGAAACCAAAATCGAACTTTTTGGCAACAATGTGATAAACAATATGTTTGGTGTAAAGCCAACACAGCTCATCACCCTGAACACACCATCCCCACTGTCAAACATAGTGGTGGAAGCATCATGGTTTGGGCCTGCTTTTCTTCAGCAGGGACAGGGAAGATGGTTAAAATTGATGGGAAGATGGATGGAGCAAAATACAAGACCATTCTTGAAGAAAACCTGTTGAAGTCTGCAAAATACCTGAGACTGGGATGAAGATTTGTCTTCCAACAAGACAATGATCCCAAACCTAAAGCAAAATCTACAATGGAATGCTTCACAAATAAATGTATCCAGGTGATAGAGTGGCCAAGTCAAAGTCCAGACCTCAATCCAATCGATAATCTGTGGAAAGAGCTGAAAACTGCTGTTCACAAACGATCTCCATCAAACCTCACTGAGCTCGAGCTGTTTGCCAGAGAAGAATGGGCAAGAATTCGAGTCTCTCGATGTACAAAACTGATAGAGACATACCCCAAGCGATTTGCAGCTGTAATCACAGCAGAAGGTGGCGCAACAAAGTATTAAGTTAAAGGGGCCAAATAATATTGCACGCCCAACTTTTCAGTTTTTGAATTTCCACAGAAATTTAAAATAACCAATAAATTTTGTTCAACTTCACAATTGTGTTCCACTAGTTGTTGATTCTTCACCAAAAATTTACATTTGGTATCTTTATGTTTGAAGCATGATATGTGGGAAAAGGTTGAAAAGTTCCAGTTGGCCAAATACTTTCGCAAGGCACTGTACTTGCCAGGGTACACCGTGTCAGTGCCCATTTCCAAAAATCATCTTAGGCTTTTGCAGGCCTGGTTTTGCTGCATCAGCGCTTTAATTTGCCTCATCACCAACTGATTTGTGACCTGCCCACAAGCTGGAATTTGACCTTTTATATGTTGGCAAGGCTTAATGAGTAGCAGAGGGCAGTGTCTGAATTCCAGCTTCACAATGCCTGTCGGAGTAACACTCAGCTCCCACACATAACAACTGCTGAGTGGGTGTGGATCGCTTCTCAAAGAGGAATGCCGAGCAGGTGACTATGTAGCAAGATTTTACAGTGGCTGATACCACACAGCCCAGCCTCACACAATATTCACAGGCCACATTGGGTGATGATGAGGAACAGGAGGAGGAGGAATATGAGTTTTTGCTCTGCACTACAGAGGGGACTCACAATTCCAGCTTCATGCTTGTCCCGCATGGATGGCCTGGAGAAGGCAATGCATCATGAGGAGGAGGGGGTGGTTAGTGTTCATCCAGGTGTGGATTCTGAACGTTTGACTTATAGTCTGTCACACATGGCACAGATCATGTCCAGCTGCCCTTCCCAAGACTCTCGCATGAAACACATTTTGTCCACTGTGAAATAGTGGCTGTGCACCTTTCTTGACCCACAGTACAAGGAGAAATTTCCTTATCACATGTCCAAGGCAGATGTGCCATTTTCAGTGCATGCATGCCAGATGGCCATTGTGAAAGTCTTGCTGAAAGGATTACCCTCAGACAATGCTGTTGGCAGAGGTACCGGCTCTTTTCACCCTCAAGGTTTACAGGGGAGGGATATGCACACCAGGTGCAACTCAGAGTGGGGGGAATGTCCACCAGCTGGGCCATTTTTATGAAACCATCACATCAGAAAGGGCTATCTGTGAGTATAACCATGATGAGGAGGGAGAAGTTGTCCAAGATGGAGAAGGAGTATTTATGTGACCATACCAGCATCCTTCCTGATTCTTCAGTGCCCTTTAACTATTGGCAGGGCCGTATTAGCCACTAGGCACTTGAGGGCACGTGCCTAGGGCGGGGACAATGCAGGGGGCGGCACCTGAGCAAGTGTAAATAAAAAAATATTTTATTTATTTTTTTTTTTTAAAGTTCGGGGTCGCCCCGCCCACCCACCTCAGTCCCGGCTGCTGCGGGGGGAGGGGGTCTCGGGCGCCGGCTATACACTTGTGCTATACACTGCAGACCCCAATGTTGCAGGGACCTGCCTGTGTCACGTGGTTCCTAAGTTATCTTCAATACCCAGCAGGAGCTGCTCCGGTGCAGATGCGGCCAGGCTTCCTGTTCTGCCAAGTGTCCTCCAGCAGGTCAGTGCTGTGTCCGGTCTGGCTCCTCTCCTCAGTCGGACAGTCCACTGCAGCCTGTGTGGGGGAAGGGGGTCGGACTGCACAACTTGTTTTACTTATTGCACTGAGAATGGGACACAAACTTTGTGCTTGAGGCATTAGAAGCTGCAGGTGAGATGTGCAGCCCCCAGTCTCTGGGGCAGGGGTTGCTAGCTTATAGCTGTGCAGCTTGAGTGGAACTACAGGTCACAGCACACACTGCAGAGCTGAAGCTTAGTGGATGGTGCAAATCTGCTTTGTGCATTAGAAATCTAATGAGAAGACTATGCTCTTACTAAATGCACAGAATTAGTGCACAATATGACTGATCTCCAGGTGTCAAGAATTGTGCAAAATTGTTACTAGGAGACCGGACAGCAGCCGCGTGAATATGGATGTAGCAGTGCTGAAGGAGTCGTGTGTTATCTGGGGAAATCGTATTGTGATTTCTTAAAAGGGGTTATACCACATTTATTGGGCATCAAGCGACTTTGCTCAAATTATGTCTTGTACTAATGGCCCATCGTGTTCCTCTGCGATGTTCTGGCATAACCCCGGGGGCTGCTGGTCTAATACACAGCACATACAGGGCACCATGACCGCTTCAGCTCTGCTACATCTGATGGTTTACAGTTATGTGCAGCTATCCACCTCTGATGTGCCTCATCTCCCCTCTCTAAGTGGACGGGGCTCAGCAGTTAGTGAAACTACAAGTCTTAGGCCATGTTCACACAGTGCGTTTTTTTCTGCGGAACCGCAGCGTTTTTGCCGCTGCGGTTCCGCAGCTGTTTTCCATGCAGGGTACAGTGTACTGTACCCTATGGAAAACAGGAACCACTGTGCACATGATGCGGGAATCGGGAAAAAAAGCCGCGCTGAATAACCGGTAAAAAAGAAGTACCATGTCACTTCTTTTTTCGGAGCCGCAGCGGTTCTGCACCCATTGACCTCCATTGTGAGGTCAAACCCGCAGTAAAACCCGCAGTAATACCGCCGGCCATCCTGAAAGTGGACACGCAGCCTAAGGGTACCGTCACACAGTGGCACTTTGGTCGCTACGACGGCACGATTCGTGACGTTCCAGCGATATACTTACGATCTCGCAGTGTCTGACACGCTCCTGCAATCAGGGACCCCGCTGAGAATCGTAAGTCGTAGCAGATCGTTTGAAACTTTCTTTCGTCGTCTAGTGTCCCGCTGTGGCGGAATGATCGCATGGTGTAACAAAGGTGTGCACGATATTGTATACGATGTGCGCATAGTAACCAACGGCTTCTACATCGCACATACGTCGTGAAGTTATCGCTCCAGCGTCGTACATTGCAAAGTGTGACCGCAGTCTACGGCGCTGGAGCGATATTGTTACGATGCTGGAGCGTCACGGATCGTGCCGTCGTAGCGACCAAAGTGCCACTGTGAGACGGTACCTTTAGAAACTCCTTTATCAATAAAATGGGACTTGTTTGATTATATTAACCCCTTCTTGACAGGAGTTTTTTTTAGTTTTAGTTTTCCACTCCTCTTCTTCCCAAAGCCATAACTTTTTTTTATTTTTCTGTTAATATGGCTATGTGAGGGCTTATTTTTTGCGAGACAAGTTGCACATTTGAGCGACATCATTGGTTTTACAAAGTCGTGTACTCGAAAACAAGAAAAAAATTCCAAGAGCAGTAAAATTTCAAAAAAAGTAGAATCCCACACTTGTTTTTCGCTTTTTTTTTTCTTTTTTTTTTGCCATTCTGATTCTCCAGGTCATTATGAGTTCATAGACACCAAACATGTCTAGCTTCTCTTTGATCTACTTGGTGAAAAAAAAATTCCAAAGTTTGCTAAAACAAAAAAAAAAAAAAAATGGCGCCTTAATAATAATAATAATAATAATTTTATTTATATAGCGCCAACATATTCCGCAGCGCTTTACAAATTATAGAGGGGACTTGTACAGACAATAGACATTACAGCATAACAGAAATACAGTTCAAAACAGATACCAGGAGGAGTGAGGGCCCTGCTCACAAGCTTACAGACTATGAGGAAAAGGGGAGACACGAGAGGTGGATGGTAACAATTGCTTTAGTTATTCGGACCAGCTATAGTGTAAGGCTCAGGTGTTCATGTAAAGCTGCATGGACCAGTTAACTGCCTAAGTATGTAGCAGTACAGACACAGAGGGCTAATACTGCATAAAGTGTATGAGAACATGATGCGAGGAACCTTTTTTTTTTTTTTTATTATAAATAGGCCACACAGGGATCGTTAGGTTAATGCCTTCCGTAGCGGCTCCATTTTTCATGATCTTGGGTTGGGTGAGGGCTTATTTTTTGTGCGCCGAGCTCACGTTTTTAATGATACCACCTTTGTGCAGATATGTTTTTTTGGTCGCCTGTTATTGCATTTTAATGTAATGTTGCGGAGACCAAAAATAGTAATTCTGGCATTTTTATTTTTTTCCGCTACGCTGTTTAGAGATCAGATTAATTCTTTTTTTTTGTTTTATTGATAGATCGGGCGATTCTGAAAAAAGCGATACCAAATATGTGCAGGTTTGATTTTTTTTTTTTTTATTTGAGCAAAAAGGGGGTGATTTTAAACTTTATTTTTTTTTTAAACCCTTTTTTTTTTTTTTTTTTTTTTTTGGCATGCTTCAGTAGCCTCCATAGGAGATTAGAAGCTGGCATAGTGTGATCGCCTCTGCTATATAGAGGTGATGCATAGATCGCTACTATGTAGTAGAACTACAGCATTGCTATGAGTGCCGACCACAGGGAGGCGCTCATAGCAATCCAGCATCAACAACCATAGCGGTCTCGAGGAGACCTCAGGTTGTTATGGAAACGCAGCATTGATCCCCACTCATGTGACGGGGGTCAGCGATGTGCGTATGTCCGTCCGTGCGACGGAAGCTCTAGTTAAATGCCTGATGTCAACATCTGACAGCGGGATTTAACTAGTTAATAGGCACGGGTGGATCGTGGTTCTGCTTACACCTAATGTAGGCACATGTCAGCTGTTTAAACAGCTGACATGTCTCGGCTTTGAGGTGGGCTCATTGCCAGAGCCCACCTCAAAAAGGGGGATACTGCCAGCTGATGTACTATTCCATCAGCTGGCAGTAAGGGGTTAAAGGGAATCTGTCAGCAGGATTGTGCTCAGTAACCTACAGACAGTGTCTGGTCTGCACAGTTATACTGATTTAAAATGACAGCTTGGTTGATGAAATCTGTCTTGTGGTTGTTTAATCTTTATTTTCAGTTAATGAGATTCCCGTGCTCCGGGGTGGCCTGTGGGGGGGGGTCTTCATCAGTATGGCTTCTGACAGATTATTGATCCCTCACTGACCTGCCCCCTAGTTTACATCCTAAAATTATATATATTGAAAGATTAAAATAAATCACCTTCAACAGGCAGGCGCCTGCACTGCAGCATGATTGCATGTATATCGACGATCCAATAGATGCTACTACGCAGGCAGCGCCATCTTGGTGGAGGATTTTTTTTTTCTCTGTAGCAAAATGGCGCAGTAGCATCTATTGGATCGCCATTTTGAGATATATATATATATATATGTGTGTGTGTGTATATATATATATATATATATATATATATATTTATAATATTTATTTTATTATTAAATTTATGCCAAATAAAAGAATTAAATATATAAAATATTCAGTGACCTGTCAGAAGCCATACAGTTGAATAGCAAATCAGAGCACCACATGAAGCCACCACAGAGCAGGAGCATATCAGTAATCTTTATCTTCAGTTTTGAGTTAAACAACCACAAGATGGATTTCATCACCAGGTATCATTGTAATCAGTATAATGGGCCAAATCAGCATTTCAATTGATATATAAATAATGCCTAACCACTATGGTGGATCTTAACCCTCTATCACTCCAGCTCTATTTCCCGCAGAGTGCCACCTCCTTTTGTTTCACTGATGGCCTCTATGCTGTGTTTCCTTCTGGAAAAAGAGCTGTAAGTCGATCAGGAAGAGGTGGCACTGAGCGGGTATATAGCTGGAGTAACAAATCTACTCCCTCATTTGCATATGTATGCAAACCAATTTCAGATGAATGGACTGGAAATGTAAAAATATTGCTGGAATAGTCTTTGAAAGAGCTACATGGGCATATACATAGATTCAGCCTCATTCATTCCCTATGGGATTTGCGTACATGTGCGGCTCTTGCAGTGAGACAAAAAAACAGCGCTAGCAGCGTTTTTTTTTCTGTTGCTGCAAGTACCGCATTTGCTGGATCATGGCAAAACCGCAAGTGCCGCACATGTCCGCAAGTCCCATAGGGAATGAATGAGGCCGAACGCAGTGTTGCCGTAAGTGATCTGTTACGCGGCAGATCTGGAAAAACTTCCAGGTCTGCTGCAAATGGCAAAAATCGCTGATGTGAAAGTAGCGTAAGTCACTGCCAATAGTGTCTGAATTAGTCATACTCACCAATGGGGGAGGCAGCACTAAAAGTGCCTAGGGCGGCATAAACTCTAAATACGGCCCTGACTATTGGCTGTCCATGTTGCACACTTGGCCTGACTTCTCCTTGTATGCCTTGGAGATGCTGTCATGCCCTGCTGCAAGTGTGTTGTCTGAGAAGGTTTGTAATTCGGCCGGTGCAATCATAATAGATAGGTGCACACACCTGTCAACGGAAAATGCAGACAGGATGACTCTTCTAAAATTGAACAAGGGCTGGATTTCTTCCCACTTTGTAAGCCTTTAAAAGTCTAAGCGAAATGTGCATTGGAGCAGTGGACACATTTTCAAATCAGTAAGTTCTCTCCCCATTCTATGCTTCTCTTGATTAGGCTTGTTACAACCATGTTCCTCATGGGCTAAAAGCCATGGCTAGTTGGTTAGCACATTGCAATTTTTCTTCCTTGCTGCTGATAGTAGGTTTTACACTTGTTAGCTTATTTATTTGTTACATTTAGAGGGTTTTTTGTACTGTGGCAGCTTGGTCTAGTACTAAGTGGTAGACATTCATGTTTTGTCACCATTCTATATCTGTTTATTTATATTTTCTTATTTTACTGCATCATTGCACTTTGCACTTTATTTGCTACTAGTGTTGAGCATTCCGAGACTGCAAGTATCGGGTATCGGCCGATATTTGCTGTATTAGAATTCCGATACTGAGTTCCGATATTTTTGCGATATCGGAAATCAAAATCGGCGTGTGCGGTGCGCATGGTTCCAAGGGTCTGGAGGAGAGGAGACTCTCCTTCAGGCCCTGGGATCCATATTCATGTAAAAAATAAAGAATAAAAATAAAAAATATGGATATACTCACCCCTCCGACCCTCTGACGAACCCTGGCTGTCACCGCTGCAAGCGTCTGCCTCCGTTCCTAAGAATGCAGTGAGTGAAGGACCTTCGATGATGTCACGGTCATGTGTCACCAGTCACCTGTCACCTGACCGCGACGTCATTGAAGGTCCTTCACTCACTGCATTCTTAGGGACGGAGGCAGACGCTCGCAGCGGTGACAGCCAGGGTCCTTCGGAGGGGTGAGTATATCCATATTTTTTATTTTTATTCTTTATTTTTTACATGAATATGGATCCCAGGGCCTGAAGGAGAGTTTTCTCTCCTTCAGACCCTGGGAACCATCCAGGATACCTTCCGATATTTGTGTCCCATTGACTTGCATTGGTATCGGATATCGGTATCGGCGAAATCCGATATTTTTTTAATATCGGCCGACACCATCCGATACCGATTCCTTTGAATATTGGAAGGTATCCCTCAACACTATTTGCTACCAATCTATATACTTCGGGCTATATTGCAATATTTTGACTTACTTGTTTTTTTAATATTTTTTTATTTTGTATTTTATTGGTAACATTCTGCCTCCACTTGTTTTGGTGTCCTGGATTTTCTTGATTTCCATTGAATATTTTAAAGGAATTTAATAAAAATTTATATTTTTAAAAAGAATTAACCCCTTTCTGCCATTAGACGTACTATTGCGTCCATGTGGGGTGGGCTTTACTTTCCAAGGACGCAATAGTACGTCATATGCGATCGGCAGCGCTCACGGGGGGAGCGCCGCCGATCGCGGCCGGGTGTCAGCTGTTTATCGCAGCTGACATCCGGCACTATGTGCCAGGAGCGGTCACGGACCGCCCCCGGCACATTAACCCCCGGCACACCGCGATCAAAGATGATCGCGATGTGCCGGCGGTGCAGGGAAGCACCGCGCAGGGAGGGGGCTCCCTGCGGGCTTCCCTGAGCCCCCCGCAGCAACGCGATGTGATCGCGTTGCTGCCAGGGTCTCACCTCCCTCCCTGCTCCCTCCAGCCCTGCTCCCTCCAGCCCCGGATCCAAGATGGCCGCGGATCCGGGTCCTGCAGGGAGGGAGGTGGCTTCACAGAGCCTGCTCAGAGCAGGCACTGTGAAGCCTGCAGCGCTGCATGTCAGATCAGTGATCTGACAGAGTGCTGTGCACACTGTCAGATCACTGATCTGTGATGTCCCCCCCTGGGACAAAGTAAAAAAGTAAAAAAAAAAAATTTCAAATGTGTAAAAAAAAATAAAAAAAAATATTCCAAAATAATGAAAAAAAAAAAAAAATATTATTCCCATAAATACATTTCTTTATCTAAATAAAAAAAAAAAAAACAATAAAAGTACACATATTTAGTATCGCCGCGTCCGTAACGGCCCGACCTATAAAACTGGCCCACTAGTTAACCCCTTCAGTAAACACCGTAAGAAAAAAAAAAAAAAAACGAGGCAAAAAACAACGCTTTATTATCATACCGCCGAACAAAAAGTGGAATAACACGCGATCAAAAAGACAGATATAACTAACCATGGTACCGCTGAAAGCGTCATATTGTCCCGCAAAAAACTAGCCGCCATACAGCATCATCAGCAAAAAAATAAAAAAGTTATAGTCCTGAGAATAAAGCGATGCAAAAATAATTATTTTTTCTATAAAATAGTTTTTATCGTATAAAAGCGCCAAAACATAAAAAAATGATATAAATGAGGTGTCGCTGTAATCGTACTGACCCGAAGAATAAAACTGCTTCATCAATTTTACCAAACGCGGAACGGTATAAACGCCTCCCCCAAAAGAAATTCATGAATAGCTGGTTTTTGGTCATTCTGCCTCACAAAAATCGGAATAATAAGCGATCAAAAAATGTCACGTGCCCGAAAATGTTACCAATAAAAACATCAACTCGTCCCACAAAAAACAAGACCTCACATGACTCTGTGGACCAAAATATAGAAAAATTATAGCTCTCAAAATGTGGTAACGCAAAAAATATTTTTTGCAATAAAAAGCGTCTTTCAGTGTGTGACGGCTGCCAATCATAAAAATCCGCTAAAAAACCCGCTATAAAAGTAAATCAAACCCCCCTTCATCACCCCCTTAGTTAGGGAAAAATTAAAAAAATGTATTTATTTCCATTTTCCCATTAGGGTTAGGGCTAGGGTTAGGGCTAGGGTTAGGGCTAGGGTTAGGGCTAGGGTTAGGGCTAGGGTTAGGGTTAGGGATAGGGTTAGGGCTAGGGTTAGGATTAGGGTTAGGGCTAGGGTTAGGGCTAGGGCTACAGTTTGGGTTGGGGCTAAAGTTACAGTTAGGGTTTAGATTACATTTACGGTTGGGAATAGGGTTGGGATTAGGGTTAGGGGTGTGTCAGGGTTAGAGGTGTGGTTAGGGTTACTGTTGGGATTAGGGTTAGGGATGTGTTTGGATTAGGGTTTCAGTTATAATTGGGGGGTTTCCACTGTTTAGGCACATCAGGGGCTCTCCAAACGCGACATGGCGTCCGATCTCAATTCCAGCCAATTCTGCGTTGAAAAAGTAAAACAGTGCTTCTTCCCTTCCGAGCTCTCCCGTGTGCCCAAACAGGGGTTTACCCCAACATATGGGGTATCAGCGTACTCAGGACAAATAGGACAACAACTTTTGGGGTCCAATTTCTCCTGCTACCCTTGGGAAAATACAAAACTCGGGGCTAAAACATATTTTTTGTGGGGAAAAAAAAAGATTTTTTATTTTCACGGCTCTGCGTTATAAACTGTAGTGAAACACTTGGGGGTTCAAAGTTCTCACAACACATCTAGATTAGTTCCCTGGGGGGTCTAGTTTCCAATATGGGGTCACTTGTGGGGGGTTTCTACTGTTTAGGTACATTAGGGGTTCTGCAAACGCAATGTGACGTCTGCAGACCATTCCATCTAAGTCTGCATTCCAAATGGCGCTCCTTCCCTTCCGAGCTCTGCCATGCGCTCAAACGGTGGTTTCCCCCAACATACGGGGTATCAGCGTACTCAGGACAAATTGGACAACAACTTTTGGGGTCGAATTTCTCCTCTTACCCTCGGGAAAATACAAAACTGGGGGTTAAAAAATAATTTTGGGGGGAAAGATTTTTTTTTTTTAATTTTCACGGCTCTGCGTTACAAACTGTAGTGAAACACTTGGGGGTTCAAAGCTATCACAACACATCTAGATGAGTTCCTTAGGGGGTCTAGTTTCCAAAATGGTGTCACTTGTGGGAGGTTTCTACTGTTTAGGTACATTAGGGGCACTGCAAATGCAATGTGACACCTGCAGACCATTCCATCTAAGTCCTCATTCCAAATAGAGCTCCTTCCCTTCCGAGCCCTCCCATGCGCCCAAACAGTGGTTCCCCCCCACATATGGGGTATCAGCGCACTCAGGACAAATTGGACAACAAATTGTGGGGTCGAATTTCTCCTGTTACCCTCGGGAAAATACAAAACTGGGGGCTAAAAAAATAATTTTTGTGGGAAAAAAATTGTTTTATTTTTACGGCTCTGCATTATAAACTTCTGTGAAGCACTTGGTGGGTCAAAGTGCTCACCACACCTCTAGATAAGTTCCTTAGGGGGTCTACTTTCCAAAATGGTGTCACTTGTGGGGGGTTTCAATGTTTAGCCACATCAGGGGCTCTCCAAACGAAACATGGCGTCCCATCTCAATTCCAGTCAATTTTGCATTGAAAAGTCAAATGGCACTCCTTCGCTTCCGAGCTCTGCCATGCGCCCAAACAGTGGTTTACCCCCACATGTGGGGTATTGGCATACTCAGGACAAATTGTACAACAATGTTTGGGGTCCATTTTCTCCTGTTACCCTTGGTAAAATAAAACAAATTGGAGCTGAATTAAATTTTTTGTGAAAAAAAGTTAAATGTTCATTTTTATTTAAACATTCAAAAAATTCCTATTAAACACCTGAAGGGTTAATAAACTTCTTGAATGTGGTTTTGAGCACCTTGAGGGGTGCAGTTTTTAGAATGGTGTCACACTTGGGTATTTTCTATCATATAGACCTCTCAAAATGACTTCAAATGAGATGTGGTCCCTAAAATAAAATGGTGTTGTAGAAATGAGAAATTGCTGGTCAACTTTTAACCCTTATAACTCCCTAACAAAAAAAAATTTTGGTTCCAAAATTGTGCTGATGTAAAGTAGACATGTGGGAAATGTTACTTATTAAGTATTTTGTGTGACATATCTCTGTGATTTAATTGCATAAAAATTCAAAGTTGGAAAATTGCGAAATTTTCATAATTTTCGCCAAATTTCCGTTTTTTTCACAAATAAACGCAGGTACTATCAAATAATTTTTACCATTGTCATGAAGTACAATATGTCACGAGAAAACAATGTCAGAATCACCAGGATCCATTGAAGCGTTCCAGAGTTATAACCTCATAAAGGGACAGTGGTCAGAATTGTAAAAATTGGCCCGGTCATTAACGTGCAAACCACCCTTGGGGGTAAAGGGGTTAAACTCTCTGGTGATGGTCAATTCACTTCTTCCTTTCAGTGTTCTAATGTACTTTTGAGTTTCCTATCCTTGATATGTGAATTGGGACTTATGTGCTAAATACTATTCTAATAAATGCAAAATGTTTTGTGAGGTCAACATCACGGTCTCTTTCAGCGTGTATGATACAGACCCCTGGGGTAATTTTTGGAAAACTTTGCACATTGTGCTATGGTAAACTTGTACTCCCTATCTATTCCTATTCTAATAATTGCAAAATGTATTCACAGTTTCTTTTGGTTTGTATGATACAGTCCCCTTGGGTAATTTTTGGGAAACCTTTGTACATTGTGCAATGGTGAAACTCGTCCTCCCTATGTCTAGCTTTTATAATAAATGTTAAATCTATTGTGAGGTCCCCAGCATGGACTCTTTCAGTGTGTATGACACAGACCCCTTGGGTAATTTTTGGAAACCTTTGTACATTGTACATTGTGCAATGGTCAGGTATTCACAGAAGACTAATTAATAAATTTGGAAAAATTACTACATTTCTGATTTTTTTTCAGTCAAGATGGGGTGCAGAGTGTACATTAATGAGAAAAAAATGAACTTTTTTTGAATTTACCAAATGGCTGCAATGAAACAAAGAATGAAAAATTTAAAGGGGTATGAATGCTTTTTGTACTCACTGTATGTGGTGTTTAAGGAGAACATGATGAGTGCTAAATACAAGAAGCAGGCTAATCTTTTTTGAGCTGTGATCAGGTGCTATACCTATTGCTTTAATAAGTTTTTACACATTTGTTCATACAATGGTTTTTCTTGTTCTTATTAGAAATGTAGATTTAGATTAAACACAAAGGAATACATATGAAACAACGAATAAAGTAACACATGTAAAGAAAATCCAAATGTATGTCAAAATTTAGATTCCTCAAAGTACTCCCATTTACACTGATGACAGCTTAAGACTCTTCTGGCCAAGGAGCTCAGAGACAGAACTGTGGCAAGGCACAGATATAACCAAGGTTGCAATAGAATTTCTGCAGTACTCAAGGTTCCTAAGAGCACAGTGGCCTCCATAATCCTAAAATAGAAGAAGTATGGGACCACCAAAGTCTTCCTAGACCTGGCCATCCAGCCAAACTGAGCAATCGTGGGAGAAGAACCTTGGTGAGACAGGTAAAGAAGAACCCCAAGATCACTGTTTCTGAGCTCCAGAGATGCAGTAGAGATATGGGAGAAAGTTCCACAAAGTCAACTATCACTGCAACCCTCTATCAGTCAGGCGTTTATGGCAGTGTGGCCTTATGCAAGCCTCGCCTCAGTGCAAGACATATGAAAGCCCGCATAGAGTTTTGATAAAAACACATGAAGGACTCTAAGACTATGAGAAATAAGACTATAAAGGCACAGATGATTGGCCTCGGGGAGACCAAAACATCCAACACCGCGGAGACACCATCACGTGTTTCTCAACGCAGTGATTCCAGAACACTGCCCCCATCCCTTATGGGAAATATGCAGATGCATGTAAAGAAGCTGCGGAGACACCATCACGTGTTTCTCGACGCAAGCAGTGAATAGCCAGGCCTTTCCCCGGGAAGGAACAACCACGGGAAGGGCTGCATCTTATGAAGGAAAGCCACCTATGCCAAGCATGGTATCCATCCACAGACAGCTGTTTCAGGGTTTTTGCCCCTCATCAGTGTGGAGTAGGAATCTGGCTATTAGGAGCAGTGCCTAGTAAAAAGGCTATAAAGGCACAGATGATTGTTCTCGGGGAGACCAAAACATCCAACACCGCGGAGACACCATCACGTGTTTCTCAACGCAGTGATTCCAGAACACTGCCCCCATCCCTTATGGGAAATATGCAGATGCATGTAAAGAAGCTGCGGAGACACCATCACGTGTTTCTCGACGCAAGCAGTGAATAGCCAGGCCTTTCCCCGGGAAGGAACAACCACGGGAAGGGCAGCATCCTATGAAGGAAAGCCACCTATGCCAAGCATGGTATCCATCCACAGACAGCTGTTTCGGGGTTTTTGCCCCTCATCAGTGTGGAGTAGGAATCTGGCTATTAGGAGCAGTGCCTAGTAAAAAGGCTATAAAGGCACAGATGATTGGCCTCGGGGAGACCAAAACATCCAACACCGCGGAGACACCATCACGTGTTTCTCAACGCAGTGATTCCAGAACACTGCCCCCATCCCTTATGGGAAATATGCAGATGCATGTAAAGAAGCTGCGGAGACACCATCACATGTTTCTCGACGCAAGCAGTGAATAGCCAGGCCTTTCCCCGGGAAGGAACAACCACGGGAAGGGCAGCATCCTATGAAGGAAAGCCACCTATGCCAAGCATGGTATCCATCCACAGACAGCTGTTTCGGGGTTTTTGCCCCTCATCAGTGTGGAGTAGGAATCTGGCTATTAGGAGCAGTGCCTAGTAAAAATGAGAAATAGTATGAGAAATAAGATTCTCTGGTTTGATGAGATGAAGATAGACCTTTTTTGTGATAATTCTAAGCAGTATGTGTGGAGAAAACCAGTCACTGCATATCACCTGCCCAATACAATTCAACAGTGAAACATGGTGGTGGCAGCATCATGCTATGGGGGTGTTTTTCATCTGCAGGGACAGGATGACTGGTTGTCATTGAAGGAAACATGAATGCAGCCAAGTACAGAGATATCCTGGATGAAAACCTCTTCCAGAGTGCTCTGTACCTCAGACTTGTCCGAAGTTTCACCTTCCATCAAGACAATGACCCTAAGCACACAGCTAAAATAACAAAGGAATGGCTTCATAATAACTCTGTGACCATTTTTGACTGGCCCAGCCAGAGCCCTGATCTAAACCCAATTGAGCATCTCTGGAGAGACCTGAAAATGGCTGTCAACTAATGTTCACCATCCAACCTGACAGAACTGGAGAGGATCTGGAAGGAAGAATGGCAGAGAATCCCCAATTTCAGGTCTGAAACAACTTGTTGTATCATTCCCAAGAAGACTCATGGCTGTGCTAGCTCAAAAAGGTGCTTCTACTCAATACTGAACAAAGGGTCTGAATACTTATGACAATGTGATATTTCAGCTTTTCTTTTTTAATAAATTTGCAAAAATTACTACATTTCTGATTTTTTTTCAGTCAAGGTGTGGTGCAGAGTGTACATTAATGAGAAAAAAATGAACTTTTTTGAATTTGCCAATTGGCTGCAATGTAACAAAAGTGAAAAATGTAAAGTGGTATGAATACTTTCCGTACTCACTGTATGTGGTGTTTAAGGAGACCATGATGAGCGCTAAATACAAGAGGCAAGCTAATCTTTTTTGAGCTTTGATCAGGTGCTATACCTATTGTTTTAATAAGTTTTGACACATCTGTTCATGCCAGGGCCGGCTCCAGGTTTTCGAGGGCCCCGGGCGAAAGAGTCTCAGTGGGCCCCCCCCTTTAACACATACCCCGATTTATGATGCACAGATACGGCAGAGAAATGTATAGTACAATGCCAGATTTCACTTCTTACATGAGTGACAGCTATTGTAAATTCTGCAGTGTATATATACAGGACAGGAGGAGTGGTACTGTGCAGTGTATATATACAGGAGGAAAGGTGCTGTGCAGTGTATATATACAGGAGGAAAGGTACTGTGCAGTGTATATATACAGGAGGAAAGGTGCTGTGCAGTGTATATATACACAGGAGGAGCGGTACTGTGCAGTGTATATATACAGGGGGAGAGGTGCTGTGCAGTGTATATATACAGGAGAGGTGGTGTGCAGTGTCGTGAGCAGGGCGTTGCTGTATCAGAAAATCTTTTCTATTTTGAGTTTTTCTATGAAGCAAAGACTTTTCTACATAAACAACGTTGTTTGGTTTTGCGGCCCCAACAGATCTGTGCTACAATGTAACAGGCGGCTCAGGCAATAATAAGGGACCTGATGCTGAATCCTTTCCACAAACCCTAATGACCCAATTAGTGCCCCGCCATTAGAACCTCATTAAATGCCTCCCTGTCCCAAGCAGTCATGTACAGTATGGGGGGATCCTGCAGCCCACCCCCTGACTGCTCCATACCATACACTGCCCTCTGTCGTGCTCACTATTATCCTATGCATTTCTCCTTCATCGTTACCCCATGTTACACTTGTCACCCCCCACTACAGAGTAGCAGGGCAGCCAATGTCACCCCCTCCCGGACCCTAATGGCAGCAGGAAATGTCTGCTCTATTGGGTTGGAACCTGATTTAATCAAGGAATAATGTGGATTTGTTGCCGGTGGCTGCAAGGGAAGGGTTAAGTGATGCCATGTCCTTGGTGGGAGCAGTGGCAGCTGCTGGGACCTGGACAGACACAACCAATGTTGCTGTGACTGCACAGTGTGACCTGGAGGAGAGAAGCTGAGACTCCGGAGCAGAAATCACCCACATGCCGGCACTGGGCAGAGTCCTTCCAGTCTCCAGCCTGGGGCCACAGGGCCCCAACGTACAGCCCACAGCTCAGTTTTATCCATGGCAGCAGCTCCCCTTCCTCCTGGCATTTGGTTAACCCCATTTGGGAAGGGGTTAAGCTTCTTCCTACCCCACTGGTGCAGGTTTGGTGCAGCATGCATGTATTCTGGGAGAGATGGGTGGCTGCAGGTTGCAGGCTGCACCCCACCAGCTGCTCCTCCAGACATCACCCATATTTTTAGGCAGCGGAGACAGACACCAGCAGACTGAACCAAAAGTCCATCTGCAACCACTGCTGGATACCATAACACTCACTCAGTCACTGGTAGGAGCTCCGGAATCTGCCTCATAAGTTCAGCTCAGCACTGCAGCCAGGGAATGTGCTCTCTCCGCCCACAAACAGTCACACTGGCTGCCTTCTCTTAACCCCTATGTGTGCCTGCCTGGCTGCACTGACTGAGTGTGAAGATGCTTGTGTCAGAGCTGGCACATAGGGGTTAAGAGAACGCAGCCAGCAGTGACTTTGTGGGCGGAGAGAGCATGTTATCTCCTGCTCTGCTCTGCCAGCTGTATCTATGACAGCGTGAGTGGGCCCCCCTCTCTCCCCAGGGCCCCGGCATTTGCCCTGGTGCGCCGGGTGCTGACACCGGCCCTGGTTCATGCAATGGTTTTTCTTGTTCTTATTAGAATTGTAGATTCAGACTAAACATAAAGGAATACATATGAAACAAGTAATAAAGTAACACATGTAAAGAAAATCCAAATGTATGTCAAACCTTAGATTTCTCAAAGTACTCCCATTTACACTGATGACAGCTTAGCACACCATTGGAACTCTATCAAACAGCTTCATCAGGTAGTCACTTAGAATGGATTTTCAACACTCTTGAAGGAGCTCTCAGAAGTGCAGAACACTTCTTGGTTTCTTTGCCATCAGGCAGCAGTCCAACTCATCCAAAACCACCTCACTTGGATTTAATTGATAGTGATTGTGGAGGCCATGTCATCAGACACATCACTTATTGGTTACATAGCCCTTTCATTGCCTTGAGGTTTGCTTTGAGTCATTTAAATCTGACTATACAGAAAAAAGCCACAGAAAACATAAACTCATAAAGTAGATATGAACAAAATATATATTTTATTAAATCATATAATATCAACAGAAATATAATTGGGAATTATTAAAATCAACTAAAAACAAAGAGAATAGTGGTCATGGCAAATGTACATGATTAACTAAATAAATAAATATTTTCCAACTATTAAATATAAAAGATGCTAAAGGGCAAGCATTAAATCATATACTGTATATACAGGGTGGGCCATTTATATGGATACACCTAAATTAAATGGGAATGGTTGGTGATATATGTAGGGATATATGTAGGAATACTCGGACCTAACACCCATAATGTGGTGGTGCACCATCTTGGGTGTCAGGTCAGAGCATTCCTACATGAACAGTTTCCTGGAAAGTGGATTGGTCGTCGTGGGCCAGTTGAATGGCCACCAAGGTCTCCCAATCTGACTCCCCTTAGTCTTTTATTTTTGTGGTCATCTGAAGGCATATGTCTATGCTGTGAAGATACGAGATGTGCAGCATCTGAAACAATGGATACTGGAAGCCTGTGCTAGCATTTCTTCTGCGGTGTTTCTATCAGTGTGTCAAGAGTGGGAGAAGAGGGTTGCATTGACAATCCAACACAATGGGCAGCACTTTGAACACATTTTAAAAGTGGTTGTAAACTTGTAAATAACTCATTAAAGAATAAAGTTATGTTAAAACCAAGCACACCATTGTTGTTCTTGTGAAATTCTCAATAAGTTTGATGTGTCACATGACCCTCTTCCCATTGAAAAAAATAAAGTTGGATCCAAAATGGCCATCTACAAAATGGCTGCCATGGTCACCACCCATCTTGAAAGTTTTCCCCTCCCATATACTAATGTGCCACATACAGGAAGTTGATATCACCAACCATTGCCATTTTATTTAGGTGTATCCATGTAAATGGCCCACCCTGTATATTTATACCACTAAGTGGCAGTATAATATTATTTAAACATATAAAGGGCCAATAAATGGATGAATACTGAATTCAGAAGTAAAGAAAAGTAAAGAAAAATCAAAAGATAGATCACTGCTCCAA
The DNA here is from genome assembly GCF_032444005.1 of Ranitomeya imitator. Classification (NCBI taxonomy): domain Eukaryota; kingdom Metazoa; phylum Chordata; class Amphibia; order Anura; family Dendrobatidae; genus Ranitomeya; species Ranitomeya imitator. The sequence goes on from NC_091282.1 coordinate 945,255,594, forward strand.
CCCCCAAATTTGTTTCATAGTCAGCTATCTCAAGAGGTTTATGGTTTATTGATCTATTCTGCCACAAATGATGATCCCACTAAGCACAAACCAGATGGGATGGCATGGCATTGGAGAATGCTGTGGTAGCTAAGCTGGATACTTGTGCCTTATATAATTAATCAACAGTGTCACCAGCAAAGTACCCCCACACCATCTCACCTCCTCCTGCAAGCTTTATGGTGGGCATTACACATGTAGAACCCATCCACTCATGTTTTATGCATGGCAGTTGGCACAAAAGTCTCAATTTTTGTCTCAGCCCATAGTACAGATTCCAACTGATCTAATGTACAGCACTTGTGTTACTTAGACCAAACAAGCCTCTTCTCCTAGTTTGCTGTCCTCATAAGTGGCCTGCTTCTCGTAGTCTCCTGTGGAAGTTGAAGTTGTGATATGTCTGTTACTTGATGTCTATGCAAGATTTATGAGGGCTGTTATCAAAGGTGATGTCAATTTGCACTTTTGAGGCTGGTAACTTTGAAGTTATCCTCTGCAGCAGAGGTAATTCTTCATCTTCCTTTCCTGGGACGATTCTCAGGAAAGCCAGTTTCATTATACTAATTGGTGACTTTCATAACTGCACTTGAGGATACCTTCAAGTTTCTAGTAATTTTCAAGGTTGACAGTCTTTCAAGTCTTAAATTAAAAATGGAATGTCATTAACATGTATTTAGTTGAGAGCATCTTACCATTCTCCGGCTTAGTTGTAGAATAGGGCTCAGCACTGTATGAAACGGTCTACCAACACTGCCTCCAAAAAAGATGCTTGAATGTCGCAAACACTATCAGAAGGCTGGTGATTCCACAAATGAACTATGAGGCATACATGTCCATTGTAACCATTCCTGGTGTCTACAAGAGAATGCCAAAGGGTTATAAAACTGTCACCAGTGTAGAACGGGGTACTTTGTGGATTCAAAGTTTTAACTCATATTCTGATTTGTTTCACACATTTCTTTACTCTTTTGATCTTACATGGTTTTGCAGCCTTCAAACAGAATTTACAGTGTGCACATTCCAATAAGAACAAGAAAAAAAACATTGTGCTGTATATGTATAAATACCTTGTTTGCCTTATGGCACCAATGCCATTTAAAATAATATTTTTTATTGTTATAATTGTAAAAACAGCGCATCAACAATCTTCAATAGATTCATATAATAATGACAATGAAATACAAGCGGACACTGTTAATGAATCTGAACAGGATGCACAAGAATATGCGGAAGAAGACATAAAAGAATATGATGATGAGCAAGTGGAGTATAACAGTTCATACAAGATGCTGGACATGGCGGATGATTATTGTCATTTATTTCCTGCGGAGAATCCTTCTGGACTATTTAAAACTCATAACCCTTGTTTGCAAGGTGAGGAACAAATGTCACATAAATGGATAATGTGTTATAATTGTAGGATCTCCATGAGTAGCATCAGTTGTCAGACCATAGTGGATAATAACATATCATTTGTCTGTACAAGTCCCCTCTATAATTTGTAAAGCGCTGCAAAATATGTTGGCGCTATATAAATAAAAATTATTATTATTATTATTATTATTATTATTATTATTATTATTATTAAAGATAGGAAAATATTTAAAATTGTGAAATTATTAAAATCTAGACATATCACGCAACATAAATTATTCTGTATGTTTAACCAAATATCAGTGTTTGACATTATTGTTATTAGTTATAAGTATATAGCAGAAAAGCCACATTTTTTAGAAATGTATTCAATTAGATACCTTCTGTAGTGTACCTAGGCTTTTATTTCAATAAGATGTGGCATGACACACATGATGCAGATATATATACAGTACTAGGGATTGTTTGTACCCCCCTCCAAAAAACATGAATCAATTCAAAATATATTAAAATACTTTAATTTTAAAAAATACAAAATACAAAACTTTTCAACACACTTTAACCATATTGTGGCATAAAGTAGCCAGATAAATAGAGCATATGCTACAGGGTTATTCACAAACTTGTAAGTTACTGATCTCTGAGGGTCTGACTGCTGATGCCGCCTAGATCCCTTGAAGGAATAGAGATCTGAAAAGCCATCTTGAATGGTGCAGCTATGTGCATGCTTGACTTTCTCTCCATTCTGTGTCTATGGAACTACAGGAAATGGCCGAGCATGTACTCAGTAAATTAGGTTATAACTTACAATTTGGGGAATAAATTTTTAACGTACAATGCACAGACAGAAAAAGTACTGTCCAGTATTTGTCAAATAATGTAAAGAGAGCACTTTTTATATGTGCATGTAGGTCTTTCACTTTCAACACCAAGTCTAGCAATATCATTAATTGGTCAGCCCATACCTCCATTACTGAGAATGCAGTGTTTAAGTTAATATGCAACTGAGGCTGAAGAGCTATTTGTAAATCTGTAACCTCTGTCACTCCAGCTCAACCCCCCATCAAGCACTGCCTCCTGCTGCTTGACTCACAGCTTCTCTGACATGCGACTTCAGACAAAGGGAGTCATCAGTCAAGCATGAGGAGCAGGTGCTGGGCGGGGAATAGAGCTGGAGTGACAGAGGCTCCAGATTCACAGCATCATTTGTATATCAATTCAAAACCTAATTTTTCAGGTTTTGAATAGTTTGTGGTGTAATATTCTCGGGACAGATTCTATTTAACCTAAATATAAGCAAGCATTCCAACCTCCAGATACTGTATATACCCTAACTACAGTATATAGTACATAGCACTTACAAACAGCAACGATTCACATCCAAAAGGAATATTTCATGTAAAATATTTATCAAACAGGATTTGTGTCTTTGGTTTATATCCTATCTGAGCTAGGCACCTTACATAGTTACATAGGTTGAAAAAAGACCTAGGCCCATCAAGTTCAACCTTTCTTCACCAATTGTACATTTTGTCACTAATTTAACTATAACCCGTAATGTTATGTGTATTTTGGAAATCATCCAGCCCTTCTTTAAAAGCTGTTATAGCGTCCGCTATTACTACCTCTTGTGGTCAGCATTCCACAGTCTGACTGCTCTAACTTTAACCCCTTAGTGACAGAGCCAATTTGGTACTTAATGACCAGGCCAATTTTTGCAATTCTGACCACTGTCATTTTATGAGGTTATAACTCTGGAACGCTTCAACGGATCCCGCTGATTCTGAGATTGTTTTTTCGTGACATATTGTACTTCATGTTAGTGGTAACATTTCTTCGATATTACTTGCGATTATTTATGAAAAAAACAGAAATATGGCGAAAATTTTTAAAATTTTGCAATTTTCAAACTTTGTATTTTTATGCCCTTAAATCAGAGAGATATGTCACAAAAAATAGTTAATAAATAACATTTCCCACATGTCTACTTTACATCAGCACAATTTTGGAAACAAAATTTTTTTTGTTAGGGAGTTATAAGGGTTAAAAGTTGACCAGCAATTTCTCATTTTTACAACACCATTTTTTTTAGGGACCACATCACATTTGAAGTCATTTTGAGTGGTCTATATGATAGAAAATAATGAAGTGTGACACCATTCTAAAAACTACACCCCTCAAGGTTCTCAAAACCACATTCACGAAGTTTATTAACCCTTTACGTGCTTCACAGGAACTGAAACAATGTGGAAGGAAAAAATGAACATTTAACTTTTTTTTTGCAAACATCTTAATTCAGAACCATTTTTTTTATTTTCACAAGTGTAAAAACAGAAATGTAACCATAAATTTTGTTATGCAATTTCTCCTGAATACGATAATCCCCCTTATGTGGGGGTAAACCACTGTTAGGGCGCACCGCAGAACTTAGAAGTGAAGGAGCGCCGTTTGACTTTTTCAATGCAGAATTGGCTGGAATTGAGATCGGACGCCATGTCACGTTTAGAGAGCCCCTGATGTGCCTAAACAGTGGAAACTCCCCACAAGTGACACCATTTTGGTAACTAGACCCCTTAAGGAACTTATCTAGATGTGTGGTGAGCACTTTGAACCCCCAAGTGCTTCACAGAAGTTTATAACGTAGAGCCGTGAAAATAAAAAATCGCTTTTGTTTACACGAAAATGATCTTTTCGCCCACAAATTCTTATTTTCACAAGGGTAACAGGAGAAATTAGACCACAAAAGTTGTTGTGCGATTTCTCCTGAATACGTCGATACCCCATATGTGAGGGTAAACCACTGTTTGGGCGCACCGCAGAGCTTGGAAGTGAAGGAGCGCCGTTTTACTTTTTCAATGTTGAATTGGCTGGAATTGAGATTGGACGCCATGTCGCGTTTGGAGAGCCCCTGATGTGCCTAAACAGTGGAAACCCCCCACAAGTGACACCATTTTGGAAACTAGACCCCCCATGGAACTTATCTAGATGTGTGGTGAGAACCTTGAATGCCCAAGTGCTTCACAGAAGTTTATAATGCAGAGCCGTGAAAATAAAAAATATTTTTTTTTCCACAAGAAAGTTTTTAGCCCCCAAGTTTTTATTTTCACTAGGGTAACAAGAGAAATTGGACCCCAAAAGTTGTTGTCCAATTTGTCCTGAGTATGCTGGTACCCCATATGTGGGGGTAAACCACTGTTTGGGCGCACGGCAGAGCTCGGAAGGAAGGAGCGCCATTTTGGAATGCAGACTTTGATAGAATGGTCTGCGGGTATTATGTTACGTTTGCAGAGCCCCTGATGTACCTAACCAGTAGAAACCCTCCACAAGTGACCCCATTTTGGAAACTAGACCCCCCAAGGAACTTATCTAGATGTGTGGTGAGAACTTTGAATGCCCAAGTGCTTCACAGAAGTTTAGAATGCAGAGTCGTGAAAATAAAAAATATTTTTTTTTTCACAAAAAAGATATTGTAGCCCCCAAGTTTTTATTTTCACAAGGGTAACAAGAGAAATTGGACTGCAATAGTTGTTGTCCAATTTATCCCGAGTACGCTGATGCGCCATATGTGGGGGTAAACCACTGTTTGGGCGCACGGCAGAGCTCGGAAGGGAAGGAGCGCCTTTTTGGAATGCAGACTTTGATAGAATGGTCTGTGGGCATTATGTTGCGATTGCAGAGCCCCTGATGTACCTAAACTGTAGTAACCCCCCACAAGTGACCCCATTTTGGAAACTAGACCCCCCAAGGAACTTATCTAGATGTGTGGTGAGAACTTTGAATGCCCAAGTGCTTCACAGAAGTTTAGAATGCAGAGTCGTAAAAATAAAAAATATTTTTTTTTCACAAAAAAGATATTGTAGCCCCCAAGTTTTTATTTTCACAAGGGTAACAAGAGAAATTGGACCCCAGAAGTTGTTGTCCAATTTATCCCAAGTACGCTGATGCCCCATATGTGGGGGTAACTCACTGTTTGGGCGCACGGCAGAGCTCAGAAGGGAGGGAGCACCATTTGACTTTTTGAGCGCAAAATTGGCTGTCGTGTTTGGAGACCCCCTGATGTACCTAAACAGTGGAAACCCCCCAATTCTAGCTCCAACCCTAACCCCAACACACCCCTAACCCTAATCCCAACCTGATCCATAATCCTAATCACTAACCCTAACCATAATCACAACCCTTACCCCTAACAACCCTAACCATAACCCTAATCAAAACCCTAAATCCAACACACCCCTAATCCTAATCTCAACCCTAACCTCAAACCTAACCCTAATCCCAATACACCCCTAATCACAACCCTAACCTTAACCCTAATCCCAAACCTAACCCTAATCCCAAGCGTAACCCTAATGCCAACCCTAACCCTAATACCAACCCTAATCCAAACCCTAACCCTAATCCCAGCTCTAACCCTAACTTTAGCCCCAACCCTAGCCCTAACTTTAGCCCCAACCCTAACCCTAGCCCTAAGGCTACTTTCACACTTGCGTCGTTTGGCATTCCGTCGCAATCTGTCGTTTTGGACAAGAAACGGATCCTGCAAATGTGCCCGCAGGATGCGTTTTTTGCCCATAGACTTGTATTGCCGACGGATCGTGACGGATGGCCACACGTCGCGTCCGTCGTGCCCTGGATCAGTTGTGTTTTGGCGGAGCGTCGGCACAAGAAAACGTTCAATGAAACGTTTTTTTGTACGTCGCATCCGCCATTTCTGACCGCACCTGCGTGGCCGTAACTCCGCCCCCTCCTCCCCAGGACATAGATTGGGCAGCGGATGCGTTGAAAAACTACAGCTGCTGCCCACGTTGTGCACAATTTTCACAACGTGCGTCGGTATGTCGGGCCGACGCATTGCGACGGCCCCGTACCGACGTAAGTGTGAAAGAAGCCTAACCCTAAATTTAGCCCCAACCCTAACCCTAAATTTAGCCCTAACCCTAACCCTAAATTTAGCCCCAACCCTAGCCCTAACCCTAGCCCTAACCCTAGCCCTAACCCTACCCCTAACCCTACCTCTAACCCCAACCCTACCCCTACCCCTACCCCTAACCCTACCCCTAACCCTACCCCTAACCCTACCCCTAACCCTACCCCTAACCCTACCCCTACCCCTAATTTTAGCCCCAACTGCTGTTCTCCTGCCGGCCGGCAGATGGAGACAGATGGCGGGCGCACTGGGCATGCGTCCGCCATGTTCTTCTGCCGGCGGCCAGGAGGAGCAGCAAGAGGATCCAGGGACCTAGGTGAGTATGCTAGGGTCCCCGAATCCCCCTATTTCTCTGTCCTCTGATGTGCGATCACATCAGAGGACAGAGAATTACACTTTACTTTTTTTTTTTTTTTTGCGGTCGCCGGTAAACAGTTAACCCCTCTGTGACCTTAGACGTACTATCCCGTCGAGGTGCCCTGGGCTTATCTGACCCTGGACGGGATAGTACGTCATAGCCGATCGGCCGCGCTCACGGGGGGAGCGCGGCCGATCGCGGCCGGGTGTCAGCTGCTTATCGCAGCTGACATCCGGCACTATGTGCCAGGAGCGGTCACGGACCGCCCCCGGCACATTAACCCCTGGCACACCGCGATCAAAGATGATCGCGATGTGCCGGCGGTGCAGGGAAGCACCGCGCAGGGAGGGGGCTCCCTGCGGGCTTCCCTGAGACCCCCGGAGCAACGCGATGTGATCGCGTTGCTGCGAGGGTCTCCTCACCTCCCTCCCTGCTCGAGCCCCGGATCCAAGATGGCCGCGGATCCGGGTCCTGCAGGGAGGGAGGTGGCTTCACAGAGCCTGCTTAGAGCAGGCACTGTGAAGGCTGCAGCGCTGCATGTCAGATCAGTGATCTGACAGAGTGCTGTGCAAACTGTCAGATCACTGATCTGTGATGTCCCCCCCTGGGACAAAGTAAAAAAGTAAAAAAAAAAAATTTCCAAATGTGTAAAAAAAATAAAAAAAAATATTCCAAAATAATGAAAAAAAAAAAAAATTTTATTCCCATAAATACATTTCTTCATCTAAATAAAAAAAAAAACCAATAAAAGTACACATATTTAGTATCGCCGCGTCCGTAACGACCCGACCTATAAAACTGTCCCACTAGTTAACCCCTTCAGTAAACACCGTAAGAAAAAAAAAAAAAAACGAGGCAAAAAACAACGCTTTATTATCATACCGCCGAACAAAAAGTGGAATAACACGCGATCAAAAGAACAGATATAAATAACCATGGTACCGCTGAAAGCGTCATATTGTCCCGCAAAAAAAGAGCCGCCATACAGCATCATCAGCAAAAAAATAAAAAAGTTATAGTCCTGAGAATAAAGCGATGCAAAAATAATTATTTTTTCTGTAAAATAGTTTTTATCGTATAAAAGCACCAAACCATAAAAAAATGATATAAATGAGGTATCGCTGTAATCGTACTGACCCGAAGAATAAAACTGATTTATCAATTTTACCAAACGCGGAACGGTATAAACGCCTCCCCCAATAGAAATTCATGAATAGCTGGCTTTTGGTCATTCTTCCTCACAAAAATCGGAATAAAAAGCGATAAAAAAATGTCACGTGCCCAAAAATGTTTTCAATAAAAACATCAACTCGTCCCGCAAAAAACAAGACCTCACATGACTCTGTGGACCAAAATATGGAAAAATTATAGCTCTCAAAATGTGGTATTGCAAAAAATATTTTTTGCAATAAAAAGGGTCTTTCAGTGTGTGACGGCTGCCAATCATAAAAATCCGCTAAAAAACTCGCTATAAAAGTAAATCAAACCCCCCTTCATCACCCCCTTAGTTAGGGAAAAATAAAAAAAAATGTATTTATTTCCATTTTCCCATTAGGGCTAGGGTTAGGGCTAGGATTAGGGTTAGGGTTAGGGTTAGGGCTAGGGTTAGGGCTAGGGCTAGGGTTAGGGCTAGGGTTAGGGCTAGGGTTAGGGCTAGGGTTAGGGCTAGGGTTAGGGTTAGGGTTAGGGCTAGGGTTAGGGCTAGGGTTAGGGTTAGGGCTAGGGTTAGGGCTAGGGTTAGGGCTAGGGTTAGGGTTAGGGCTAGGGTTAGGGTTAGGTTTAGGGCTAGGGTTAGGGCTAGGGTTAGGGCTAGGGTTAGGGTTAGGGTTGGGGCTACAGTTAGGGTTGGGGCTAAAGTTAGGGTTAGGGTTTAGATTACATTTACAGTTGGGAATAGGGTTGGGATTAGGGTTAGGGGTGTGTCAGGGTTAGAGGTGTGGTTAGGGTTACCGTTGGAATTAGGGTTAGGGGTGTGTTTAGATTAGGGTTTCAGTTATAATTGGGGGGTTTCCACTGTTTCGGCACATCAGGGGCTCTCCAAACACGACATGGCGTCCGATCTCAATTCCAGCCAATTCTGCGTTGAAAAAGTAAAACAGTGCTCCTTCCCTTCCGAGCTCTCCTGTGTGCCCAAACAGGGGTTTACCCCAACATATGGGGTATCAGCGTACTCAGGACAAATTGGACAACAACTTTTGTGGACCAATTTCTCCTGTTACCCTTGGGAAAATACAAAACTGGGGGCTAAAAAATAATTTTTGTGGGAAAACAAAAAGATTTTTTATTTTCACGGCTCTGCGTTATAAACTGTAGTGAAACACTTGGGGGTTCAAAGTTCTCACAACACATCTAGATAAGTTCATTGAGGGGTCTAGTTTCCAATATGGGGTCACTTGTGGGGGGTTTCTACTGTTTAGGTACATTAGGGGCTCTGCAAATGCAATGTGACGCCTGCAGACCAATCCATCTAAGTCTGCATTCCAAATGATGCTCCTTCCCTTCCGAGCCCTCCCATGCGCCCAAACGGTGGTTCCCCCCCACATATCGGGTATCAGCGTACTCAGGACAAATTGGACAACAACATTTAGGGTCCAATTTCTCCTGTTACCCTAGGGAAAATACAAAACTGGGGGCTAAAAAATAATTTTTGTGGGAAAAAAATTTTGTTTTATTTTTATGGCTCTGCATTATAAACTTCTGTGAAGCCCTTGGTGGGTCAAAGTGCTCACCACACATCCAGATAAGTTCCTTAGGGGGTCTACTTTCCAAAATGGTGTCACTTGTGGGGGGTTTCAATGTTTAGGCACATCAGTGGCTCTCCAAACGCAACATGGCGTCCCATCTCAATTCCTGTCAATTTTGCATTGAAAAGTCAAACGGCGCTCCTTCCCTTCCGAGCTCTCCCATGCGCCCAAACAGTGGTTTACTGCCACATATGGGGTATCAGCGTACTCAGGACAAATTGGACAACAACTTTTTGGGTCCAATTTCTCCTGTTACCCTTGGTAAAATAAAACAAATTGGAGCTGAAGTAAATTTTTTGTGTAAAAAAAGTTAAATGTTCATTTTTATTTAAACATTCCAAAAATTCCTATTAAACACCTGAAGGGTTAATAAACTTCTTGAATGTGGTTTTGAGCACCTTGAGGGGTGCAGTTTTTAGAATGGTGTCACACTTGGGCATTTTCTATCATATAGACCCCTCAAAATGACTTCAAATGAGACGTGGTCCCTAAAAAAAAATGGTGTTGTAAAAATGAGAAATTGCTGGTCAACTTTTAACCCTTATAACTCCCTAACAAAAAAAAAAATTGGTTCCAAAATTATGCTGATGTAAAGGAGACATGTGGGAAATGTTACTTATTAAGTATTTTGTGTGACATATCTCTGTGATTTAATTGCATAAAAATTCAAAGTTTGAAAATTGCGAAATTTTCAAAATTTTCGCCAAATTTCCGTTTTTTTCACAAATAAACGCAGGTACTATCAAAGAAATTTTACCACTATCATGAAGTACAATATGTCACGAGGAAACAATGTCAGAATCACCAGGATCCGTTGAAGCGTTTCGGAGTTATAACCTCATAAAGGGACAGTGGTCAGAATTGTAAAAATTGGCCTGGTCATTAACGTGCAAACCACCCTTGGGGGTAAAGGGGTTAATTACCGGCGATCGCAAAACAGGGGTCGGTAATACCGACCCCGATCATGCTCTTTGGGGTCTCGGCTACCCCCGGCAGCCGAGACCCCAAAGATTCTTCCGGTGCCGCCCGGCGGGCGGACTGCGCATGCGCCCGCAATTTTGAAGATGGCGGCGCCCACCAGGAGACACGAGGAGCATCGGGGGAGCTAGGTGAGTATTGGGGGGCCACCTGGGACCCCTTTTCTCTGTCCTCCGATGTGCGATCACATCGGAGGACAGAGAAATTAAAAAGAGATCGCTTTTTTTTTTTGCGATCGCCGGTAAACAGTTAATTACCGGCGATCGCAAATTCGGGGTGGGTTAAAAACCCCCCAAATCATGTTCTCTGGGGTCTCAGCTACCCTCGGCAGCCGAGACCACGGAGAAAAATCGGCCTCTGGGGGGCGCTATGGACTTTTTCCACAGCGCCGTTAATTAACGGCGCTGTGGTTTAAGTACCCTTAGCGGCCGCCGTTAAAAGGCGTATCGGCGGTCGCTAAGGGGTTAAAGAACAGTTTCCTATTTAGCTGCCGGAATCGCCTTTCTTCCAACCCTTTATGAGTGCCTCCTTAGTATGGTCTTGGAAGGAATAAGTCATGTGCCAGTCCTCTGTACTGACCACACATGTATTTATACATGTAAATGAGATCTCCTTTGTGGCGTCTTTTTTTCTAAGCTAAATAAGCCCGACTTTTCCAACTTCTTATCATATGAGAGGTCTCCTGTCTCTTGTAATAATATAGTTGCCCACCTTTAAACTGGTTGTAATAATACGTTGTGATCGTGCGATTTTATCTCTCTTTTCATGCATCCTAAAATCTTGTTTGCTTTTGCAGCTGCTGCTTGACATTGAGTACTGCTGCTCAGCCTATTTGTAACCAGAATACCCAAGTCCTTCTCCTGTTCTGTAGTCCCCAGTATATTCCCATTTAATGTGTATGCAGAAATAAGATTTACTCGGTCCTAGGTGCATTACTTTACATTTATCTACATTAGATCTCATTTGCCAAGTGTTGGCCCATTCAGTCATCTTATCCAGATCGTCTTGTAATATTGTAATGTCAATTTCAGATTTTAATATCTTACACAGTTTGGTGTCATCAGCATAGATGGACACTATACTCTCAATCCATTCATTAATAAAGAGGTTAAAAAGGATCAGTCCTAGCACAGATCCCTGCGGTACCCCACTGCTGACTATATCCATTTTAGAGAATGTACCATTTATAGGAACTTGTTGTTTCCTGTCATTTAGCCAATTCCTTATCCATCTGCATATAGTTTCCCCCAGTCCATGCTTCTGTAGCTTCAGTATAAGGCTGTTTTGTGCTACAGTATCAAATGCCTTTGCAAAGTCCAGATAAATCACATCGGCCGCATTACCAACATCCACATTTGCACTCACCCCCTCATAGAAACCCAACATGTTGGTTAGACACGACTCATCTTTCATGAACCCTTGCTGGTTGTCATATATTATATTTTTCTTGCAATATATCTCTGCAGGTCATCTCTTATAATGCCCTCAAACACTTTGCACACTACTAATGTCTGACTTATCGGACAGTAGTTACCTGGATCCACCTTGTTACCTTACTTAAATATTGGTACCACATGAGCCATCCTCCAATCCTGTAGCACCACTCCTGTTACAAGAGAGTCTAAGAATATGAGATACAGCAGTCTGTCACTTACTGAGCTCAATTCCCTCAGTATCCGTGGATGAATGTCATCAAGGCTGGGGGATTTGTCAATGTTTAATTTGCTCAGACATAGACGTACTTCTTTTTGTGTTAAACTAGTTATATCAGGTAGTGAACTTTGATTTTTGTCTTGTTGAAAGATCACTGGAACAAACAGGTTATTGGTAAACATGGATGAAAAGTGCCTGTTTAATATCTCAGCCGTTTCTTTGTCCTCTATAATTATCATGTTATTATCGTCTTTTAGGGGCTGATACCATCTGTTATTTTCTGTTTGGCATTGATATACTGTATTTATACATTTTTTAGGATTTATTTTAATGTCGCTGGCGATTTGTTTCTCTGTACGTAAGTTTGCTAGCTTGATTTCTTTTTTTACATTTCTTATTTAGATCTTTTACTCCTGAAATGTTATTTCTATATTCTCGCCCTTTATGTTCGTTATCCCCAGTTACCATGACATGGTCCCAGTCTACTCGATTAAGCTCTTCCCATAATTTGATGAAATCAGCTTTCCTAAAGTTCTAGGTTTTTCCATTTCCCCTTTTGAATGTTTGATTGGAAATTACATGGAAACTTACCATGTTATGGTCACTGCTTCCCAAATGCTCCCTGACCTGTAGATCTGAAATTGTATCTGCTCTATTTGACAGAACCAGATACAGCAGACAACCTCCCCTGGTTGGTTCATCTACCAACTGAGAGAAATAATTATTTTGAACTGTGGATAAGAACTTGCGGCTTTTAGCACAAACAGATAGTTTGTGGATAGTTACAATCCTACATAATAAGGACAGTATTATTATATGCAGCATTTTTAATTTGTTGCAGCATTTCATCCTCTACCTATTTAGCTACATTCAGAGACATATAGCGAACTCTAGTTAGCAGCTTTCCATTATTGCCATCCCCATGTACATTTACTAATACTCACTCTACATTGTCGCAGCTCCCCCCAATGCTGTCATCGAGCACAGGTTTTAAGTTGGATTTTATTAAAATTCACACCCCAGCTTTCCATAATGTCCACCACATCGAATTCTGTGATCGACATAGGAGTCTCCAGTCCATTCATTTTGCTAGATTGACTTCTTGTATTTGCCAGCAGATATTGACCCCTACTTTCTCCCTCTTTGTCTACTCTATCTAGCCCCTTATTACCCCAACTACCCTCCCTCCAGATCCTAGTTTAAAACCTCCCTCCAGATCCTAGTTTAAAAGCTCCTCCATACGGCTGACCATTTTTCCCCCAACAATCAAAATATCACTCTGTAGCGCTATCGCATGCAAACATGAAATATGTGAATTTTGAATTGCATTATTGCACTAGAAAATATGAAAATTTTTGAATATTTAGCACATAAATTGACCAATTCATGTGTACCTGGCAGCCACAATAATAATTTTTTGCATGCGTTTTGCCGCGTTTTGCGGCCGCATGCGTCTTTTCTATGCATGCGTTGTGTTACAGAAATGCAACATGTAGTAATTTCTAGCGGCTTTTTTTGCGGCAAAAAAACCTATTGCTGTCTATGTAAACGCATGCGTTTTTAAGCACATGCGTTTGCATGCGTTTATAAACGCATGCGTTTTAATAGAAAAACACAAGAATACACACTGATAAGCCTAACCCTAACCCTAAGGGATCCCTTAGGGTTAGGGTTAGGATCCCTTAGGGTTAGGGTTAGGGGTTAGGATCCCTTAGGGTTAGGGTTAGGGTTAGGATCCCTTAGGGTTAGGGTTAGGGTTAGGATCCCTTAGGGTTAGGATCCCTTAGGGTTAGGATCCCTTAGGGTTAGGGTTAGGGTTAGGATCCCTTAGGGTTAGGGCTAGGATCCCTAGGGTTACTAGGGATCCTAATCCTAACCCTAGCTTTTTCTGTTTAAAGTGGACTTTCTAGTTGATTTTGATGATTGGCAGCTGTCACACACTTCTCATCATGCGTTTTAAAAATGCAAACGCAGGAAAAAACGCATGTAAACGCGTCAAAATGCCGTGTTTGTATTAAAACATGCAAAAACGCATGCGTCTAAAAAACGCGGCATTTTAACGTGTTTACATGCGGTTTTTTCACCACATGCGTTTGCATTTAAAACGCTGCATTTTTAAACGCAAATGTGAAACCAGCCTTAGACTGAAGTCTACATTTATATGGGAAGGTAGGATCCTGCTATAATTAAAAGCTCCTGAGGCTGAGGGGTGGTGTGCTCAGTCAGAAAGCATATGAATACAAATGTCAAAAGACTGACGGTCACTTCCACACAGAAGTCAGGTGTGAACAGGTGCTTATTAAGAGTAGCCATCTCCATATATAGCCAACAAATAAAGTAGCACTCTGTGCAGTGTAGTGCTGAAGCATGCTAACATGAAATATAGATGTATATTTTTCTCCAACCAAAGCTGCACATTGAGGTGCAGCCTGGCCCTACCATGGAGCCTGTAGCCGACAGAGAAGTCAGCCCAGTTCTCCATGAACCCAAACCCTTCCATCCTGCACCAATTTCTAATACACTTATTTATATTTCTAAGCTCCCACTGTCTTTCTAGTGATGTTCGTGGCAGTGGCAGTATTTCCAAAAACACAGCCTTGGGGGTCCTGGCCTTTGACTTCCTTCCTAGTTCCCTGTAATCATTTTTAAGGACCTTCCAACTCCCTCTAACTTTATTATTGGTACTCATGTGTACCATGACCACTGTTTTTTTTCCTGCCACACCCACCAATCTGTCTATCCGATTCACAATATGTCGAACCCGAGCATCCGGCACACAACACATTGTTCGGCATTCACAGTCTCGGTGGCAGATAACCCTGTCTGTCCTCCAGCTTTTAGAGTCACCTACCAACAACATCTTTCTGGCCTTTGCTGCACTCCTATTTCCCTTCTTCCTACAGCAGTCGTTTACTTGGTGGATAGGAGCAATGTCCTGTTATAGTCATCCCAGTCCTGGGCTTGCATTCCTAATACCAGTCAAACAGGCATATTTGCAAGGTTGTGCGAGATCAGGACTGAGCTCCCTGGGACTTCTCTCCATAGCCCTTCTTCTGTTAGTCAGCTACGTACTTCTGAGTCCTCAAGTCTTATTGTTCTGAGTCTTATCCACCTCCACCCTCCTCCATATCAGTGGACCCAGCCAGCGCAAGCTCAGTGAGCTCTAAACTGCGCACCAGGTTTGCAATGCTCCTGAGTGTTGCAAGATTCACATTTAGATCAGTGCCTGGGCTTCCAAACATGTTACTCGCTGACATCGAGTGCAGATATGTTTACCCTCAAACAGCTTTTCAAGGCTTGCATTCATCTCACAAAATCATACCTGGTAGCATTGTCTATGGAGCACATATTTAATGGGGATAAACTGTACAGATAAAAGCAGAAAAAACAATGGAAAGCTAGTAAGCAAAACATCAAACTATGCTCATGTGGTAAACTATGATACTGCATTTAGCTATGCACCTACCTGCCGTCTCTGCTCCACTCAGCAGTCTTGCTTAGACTCACTGGAATTTGTAGTCCTCCAGACAGCACAGCACAGATGAATTAATGTAACAGCAATATTTACAACGCTGAGCTTGTAATTAAAAATATTGATATTAGATGCTTGCATGCCATTTGCTGTTTGCACCCTGATTTTAACTTTTATCCCAAAGAAAAACTGACTTTTTGCCAATGAATGTGATGCACAAATCTTTAGTTGCCATTGTTTAAATGTGATGCTATTTTAAACCAGGAAGATTTATTGGTTCCCACTGTCAATTTATCTGATTTGACTTTTCTGACTAAAGCTTAAAACTTAATTAACCAGCTTGGAAAACCAATTTGCTTGATTGTTGTCTGTAGACAAGATAATATGGGATCAATATGGTTCATCACAGCCTTGATGTTGCAACTCATTTCAGTATTTTCTTTGACGGTCTGATGGCAATTGTTCACACCCACACAAGTATTTTCGATGATTTTCTTACAACTCAACCATATGGATGATTTATTAGCAAAGCAATATCAGTAACGCCTCTCTCATATTGAGTTTAAGCACATCTTCAACATGACCTATAGCAGTATTTATGATTAGGCCAGAAAATGAAGAAAATATCCCAATGTTAATGGTGGGAAGAAAACCACCTCAACATAAAATCAACAGGTTTACATCCAAAAATTGAAGGTGATAAATATAGACAAAGTAAATTGGCCATAAAACACAAAACAAAACACTCACTAAAAGAAAAAAAAATAGCCAAACCAATACTAAAAACTACAAAACTAAAACAGTATAAAACTATATACAGTAATATATTAGATCAAATAATGTTAAAAAATGGATTACACAGTGCAAGAAAGGCATCATAACCTGCAGGAGAGGACAATACTCAGGATGCAGTACAAATAGATCCAGGATGCGAAACTAAGACTACCTTGTGATGACAAAAAAAGATCCATGACACCAGGGAATATTTGTGTGTGTGAATACTGTATATATATACAGTATATATATACATCACATATATATAGGTATATTTATATACATTGTATATACATACGGCAGATAAATATATACACATACTTGTGTATATATATGTACAGTGCCTGGCAAAAGTATTCGGCCCCCTGGAACTTTTCAACATTTTTCAACATATCATGCTTCAAATATAAAGATACCAAATGTACATTTTTGGTGAAGAATTAACAAGTGGAACACAATTGTGACGTTGAATGAACTTTATTGGTTATTTTACATTTTTGTGGAAATTCAAAAACTGAAAAGTGGGGCGTGCAATATTATTCGGTAATACTTTGTTGCGCCACCTTTTGCTGCGATTACAGCTGCAAGTCGCTTGGGGTATGTCTCTATCAGTTTTTTACATCGAGAGACTAAAATTCTTGCCCATTCTTCCTTGGCAAACAGCTCGAGCTCAGTGAGGTTTGATGGAGATCGTTTGTGAACAGCAGTTTTCAGCTCTTTCCACAGATTCTCGATTGGATTGAGGTCTGGACTTTGACTTGGCCATTCTAACACCTGGATATGTTACTTGTGAACCATTCCATTGTAGATTTTGCTTTATGTTTGGGATCATTGTCTTGTTGGAAGACAAATCTCCATCCCAGTCTCAGGTCTTTTGGAGGCTCCAACAGGTTTTCTTCAAGAATGGTCCTGTATTTGGCTCCATCCATCTTCCCATCAATTTTAACCATCTTCCCTGTCCCTGCTGAAGAAAAGCAGGCCTAAATCATGAGGCTGCCACCACCATGTTTGATAGTGGGGATGGTGTGTTCAGGGTGATGAGCTGTGTTACCTTTATGGCAAACATATTGTTTGGCATTGTTGCCAAAAAGTCCGATTTTGGTTTCGTCTTTCATTCTTCCACGTGTTTGGTGTGTCTCCCAGGTGGCTTGTTGCAAACTTTAAATGACACTTTTTCTTTGAGAAATGGTTTTCTTCTTGTCACTCTTCCATAAAGGCCAGATTTGTGCAGTGTATGACTGATTGTTGTCCTATGGACAGACTGTCCCACCTCAGCTATAGATCTCTGCAGTTCATCCAGAGTGATCATGGGCCTCTTGGCTGCATCTCTGATCAGTCTTCTCCTTGTTTGAGATGAAAGTTTAGAGGGATGGCCGGGTCTTGGTAGATTTGCAGTGGTATGATACTCCTTCCATTTCAATATGATCGCTTGCACAGTGCTCCTTGGGATGGTTAAAGTTTTGGAAACTCATTTTGTATCCAAAATCCGGCTTTAAACTTCTCCACAACAGTATCACGGACCTGCCTGTTGTGTTTCTTGGTCTTCATGATGCTCTCTGTGCTTCAAACAGAACCTTGAGACAATCACAGAGCAGATGCATTTATACGGAGACTTGATTACACACAGGTGGATTATATTTATCATCATTAGGCATTTAGGACAACATTGGATCATTCAGAGATCCACAATGAACTTCTGGAGTGAGTTTGCTGCGCTGAAAGTAAAGGGGCCGAATAATATTCCACGCCCCACTTTTCAGTTTTTGAATTTCCACAAAAATTTAAAATATCCAATAAATTTCTTTCAACTTCACAATTGTGTTCCACTTGTTGATTCTTCACCAAAAATTTACATTTGGTATCTTTATGTTTGAAGCATGATATGTGGGAAAACGTAGACCAAAAGTTTGGACACACCTTCTCATTTAACCCCTTTACCCCCAAGGGTGGTTTGCACGTTAATGACCGGGCCAATTTTTACAATTCTGACCACTGTCCCTTTATGAGGTTATAACTCTGGAACGCTTCAATGGATCCTGGTGATTCTGACATTGTTTTCTCGTGACATATTGTACTTCATGACAATGGTAAAAATTATTTGATAGTACCTGCGTTTATTTGTGAAAAAAACGGAAATTTGGCGAAAATTATGAAAATTTCGCAATTTTCCAACTTTGAATTTTTATGCAATTAAATCACAGAGATATGTCACACAAAATACTTAATAAGTAACATTTCCCACATGTCTACTTTACATCAGCACAATTTTGGAACCAAAATTTTTTTTTGTTAGGGAGTTATAAGGGTTAAAAGTTGACCAGCAATTTCTCATTTCTACAACACCATTTTATTTTAGGGACCACATCTCATTTGAAGTCATTTTGAGGGGTCTATATGATAGAAAATACCCAAGTGTGACACCATTCTAAAAACTACACCCCTCAAGGTGCTCAAAACCATATTCAAGAAGTTTATTAACCCTTCTGGTGCTTCACAGGAATTTTTTGAATGTTTAAATAAAAATGAACATTTAACTTTTTTTCACAAAAAATGTAATTCAGCTCCAATTTGTTTTATTTTACCAAGGGTAACAGGAGAAAATGGACCCCAAACATTGTTGTACAATTTGTCCTGAGTATGCCAATACCCCACATGTGGGGGTAAACCACTGTTTGGGCGCATGGCAGAGCTCGGAAGCGAAGGAGTGCCATTTGACTTTTCAATGCAAAATTGACTGGAATTGAGATGGGACGCCATGTTTCGTTTGGAGAGCCCCTGATGTGGCTAAACATTGAAACCCCCCACAAGTGACACCATTTTGGAAAGTAGACCCCCTAAGGAACTTATCTAGAGGTGTGGTGAGCACTTTGACCCAACAAGTGCTTCACAGAAGTTTATAATGTAGAACCGTAAAAATAAAAAATCATATTTTTTCACAAAAATTATCTTTTCGCCCCCAATTTTTTATTTTCCCAAGGGTAAGAGAAGAAATTGGACCCCAAAAGTTGTTGTACAATTTGTCCTGAGTACGCTGATAGCCCATATGTGGGGGTAAACCACTGTTTGGGCGGATGGGAGAGCTCGGAAGGGAAGGAGCGCCGTTTGACTTTTCAATGCAAAGTTGACAGGAATTGAGATGGGACGTCATGTTGCGTTTGAAGAGCCACTGATGTGCCTAAACATTGAAACCCCCCACAAGTGACACCATTTTGGAAAGTAGACCCCCTAAGGAACTTATCTAGAGGTGTGGTGAGCACTTTGACCCACCAAGTGCTTCACAGAAGTTTATAATGCAGAGCCGTAAAAATAAAACAAAATTTTTTTCCCACAAAAATTATTTTTTTAGCCCCCAGTTTTGTATTTTCCTGAGGGTAACAGGAGAAATTGGACCCCAAAATTTGTTGCCCAATTTGTCCTGAGTGCGATGATACACCATATGTGGGGGGAACCACTGTTTGGGCACATGGGAGGGCTCAGAAGGGAAGGAGTGCCATTTGAATGCAGACTTAGATGGAATGGTCTGCAGGTGTCACATTGCGTTTGCAGAGCCCCTAATGTACCTAAACAGTAGAAACCCCCCACAAGTGACACCATTTTGGAAAGTAGACCCCCTTAGGAACTTATCTAGATGTGTGCTGAGCGCTTTGACCCACCAAGGGCTTCACAGAAGTTTATAATGGAGAGCCGTAAAAATAAAACAAAAATTTTTTCCCACAAAAATTATTTTTTAGCCCCCAGTTTTGTATTTTCCCGAGGGTAAAAGGAGAAATTCGACCCCACAATTTGTTGTCCAATTTGTCCTGAGTGCGCTGATACCCCATATGTGGGGGGGAACCACTGTTTGGGCGCATGGGAGGGCTCGGAAGGGAAGGAGCTCCATTTGGAATGAGGACTTAGATGGAATGGTCTGCAGGTGTCACATTGCATTTGCAGAGCCCCTAATGTACCTAAACAGTAGAAACCTCCCACAAGTGACACCATTTTGGAAACTAGACCCCCTAAGGAACTCATCTAGATGTGTTGTGATAGCTTTGAACCCCCAAGTGTTTCACTACAGTTTGTAACGCAGAGCCGTGAAAATTAAAAAAAAAAATCTTTCCCCCCAAAATTATTTTTTAGCCCCCAGTTTTGTATTTTCCCGAGGGTAAGAGGAGAAATTCGACCCCAAAAGTTGTTGTCCAATTTGTCCTGAGTACGCTGATACCCCGTATGTTGGGGGAAACCAACGTTTGAGCGCATGGCAGAGCTCGGAAGGGAAGGAGCGCTATTTGGAATGCAGACTTAGATGGAATGGTCTGCAGACGTCACATTGCGTTTGCAGAACCCCTAATGTACCTAAACAGTAGAAACCCCCCACAAGTGACCCCATATTGGAAACTAGACCCCCCAGGGAACTAATCTAGATGTGTTGTGAGAACTTTGAACCCCCAAGTGTTTCACTACAGTTTATAACGCAGAGCCGTGAAAATAAAAAATCTTTTTTTTTCCCACAAAAAATATGTTTTAGCCCCGAGTTTTGTATTTTCCCAAGGGTAGCAGGAGAAATTGGACCCCATAAGTTGTTGTCCTATTTGTCCTGAGTACGCTGATACCCCATATGTTGGGGTAAACCCCTGTTTGGGCACACGGGAGAGCTCGGAAGGGAAGAAGCACTGTTTTACTTTTTCAACGCAGAATTGGCTGGAATTGAGATCGGACGCCATGTCGCGTTTGGAGAGCCCCTGATGTGCCTAAACAGTGGAAACCCCCCAATTATAACTGAAACCCTAATCCAAACACATCCCTAACCCTAATCCCAACAGTAACCCTAACCACACCTCTAACCCTGACACACCCCTAACCCTAATCCCAACCCTATTCCCAACCGTAAATGTAATCTAAACCCTAACTGTAACTTTAGCCCCAACCCAAACTGTAGCCCTAGCCCTAACCCTAGCCCTAACCCTAATCCTAACCCTAGCCCTAACCCTAGCCCTAACCCTAGCCCTAACCCTAGCCCTAACCCTAACCCTAGCCCTAACCCTAGCCCTAACCCTAACCCTAGCCCTAACCCTAGCCCTAACCCTAGCCCTAGCCCTAGCCCTAACCCTAGCCCTAACCCTAGCCCTAACCCTAGCCCTAACTCTAACCCTAGCCCTAATGGGAAAATGGAAATAAACAAATTTTTTTAATTTTTCCCTAACTAAGGGGGTGATGAAGGGGGGTTTGATTTACTTTTATAGCGGGTTTTTTAGCGGATTTTTATGATTGGCAGCCGTCACACACTGAAAGACGCTTTTTATTGCAAAAAATATTTTTTGCGTTACCACATTTTGAGAGCTATAATTTTTCTATATTCTGGTCCACAGAGTCATGTGAGGTCTTGGTTTTTGCGGGACGAGTTGATGTTTTTATTGGTAACATTTTCGGGCACGTGACATTTTTTGATCGCTTTTTATTCCGATTTTTGTGAGGCAGAATGACCAAAAACCAGCTATTCATGAATTTCTTTTGGGGGAGGCGTTTATACCGTTCCGCGTTTGGTAAAATTGATGAAGCAGTTTTATTCTTCGGGTCAGTACGATTACAGCGACACCTCATTTATATCATTTTTTTATGTTTTGGCGCTTTTATACGATAAAAACTATTTTATAGAAAAAATAATTATTTTTGCATCGCTTTATTCTCAGGACTATAACTTTTTTATTTTTTTGCTGATGATGCTGTATGGCGGCTCGTTTTTTGCGGGACAAGATGACGTTTTCAGCGGTACCATGGTTAGTTATATCTGTCTTTTTGATCGCGTGTTATTCCACTTTTTGTTCGGCGGTATGATAATAAAGCGTTGTTTTTTGCCTCGTTTTTTTTTTTTTTTTCTTACGGTGTTTACTGAAGGGGTTAACTAGTGGGCCAGTTTTATAGGTCGGGCCGTTACGGACGCGGCGATACTAAATATGTGTACTTTTATTGTTTTTTTTTTTAATTTAGATAAAGAAATGTATTTATGGGAATAATATATATTTTTTTTTTTTTCATTATTTTGGAATATTTTTTTTTATTTTTTTTTACACATTTGAAATTTTTTTTTTTTACTTTTTTACTTTGTCCCAGGGGGGGACATCACAGATCAGTAATCTGACAGTTTGCACAGCACTCTGTCAGATCACTGATCTGATAGGAGTGCAGGCTGCTTCACAGTGCCTGCTCTGAGCAGGCTCTGTGAAGCCACCTCCCTCCCTGCAGGACCCGGATCCGCGGCCATCTTGGATCCGGGGCTGGAGGGAGCAGGGAGGGAGGTGAGACCCTCGCAGCAACGCGATCACATCGCGTTGCTGCGGGGGGCTCAGGGAAGCCCGCAGGGAGCCCCCTCCCTGCGCGGTGCTTCCCTGTACCGCCGGCACATCGCGATCATCTTTGATCGCGGTGTGCCGGGGGTTAATGTGCCGGGGGCGGTCCGTGACCGCTCCTGGCACATAGTGCCGGATGTCAGCTGCGATAAACAGCTGACACCCGGCCGCGATCGGCGGCGCTCCCCCCGTGAGCGCTGCCGATCGCATATGACGTACTATTGCGTCCTTGGGAAGTAAAGCCCACCCCACATGGACGCAATAGTACGTCTAATGGCAGAAAGGGGTTAAAGATTTAAAGATTTTTCTGTATTTTCATGACTATGAAAATTGTACATTCACACTGAAGGCATCAAAACTATGAATTAACATGTGGAATTATATACTTAACAAAAAAGTGTGAAACAACTGAAATTATGTCTTATATTCTAGGTTCTTCAAAGTAGCCACCTTTTGCTTTGATGACTGCTTTGCACACTCTTGGCATTCTCTTGATGAGCTTCAAGAGGTAGTCACCGGGAATGGTTTTCAAATCACAGGTGTCCCCTGTCAGGTTTAATAAATGGGATTTCTTGCCTTATAAATGGGGTTGGGACCATCAGTTGTGTTGTGCAGAAGTCTGGTGGATACACAGCTGATAGTCCTACTGAATAGACTGTTAGAATTTGTATCATGGCAAGAAAAAAAGTAGCTAAGTAAAGAAAAATGAGTGGCCATCATTACTTTAAGAAATGAAGGTCAGTCAGTCCGAAAAATTGGGAAAACTTTGAAAGTGTCCCCAAGTGCAGTTGCAAAAACCATCAAGCGCTACAAAGAAACTGGCTCACATTAGGACTGCCCCAGGAAAGGAAGACCAAGGGTCACCTCTGCTTCTGAGGATAAGTTTATCTGAGCCACCAGCCTCAGAAATCGCAGGTTAACGGCAGCTCAGATTAGAGACCAGGTCAATACCACACAGAGTTCTAGCAGCAGACACATCTCTACAACAACTGTTAAGAGGAGACTTTGTGCAGCAGGCCTTCATGGTAAAACTGCTGCTAGGAAACCACTGCTAAGGACAGGCAACAAGCAGAAGAGACTTGTTTGGGCTAAAGAACACAAGGAATGGACATTAGACCAGTGGAAATCTGTGCTTTGGTCTGATGAGTCCAAATTTGAGAACTTTGGTTCCAACCACCGTGTCTTTGTGAGACGCAGAAAAGGTGAACGGATGGACTCTACATGCCTGGTTCTTACCGTGAAGCATGGAGGAGGAGGTATGATGGTGTGGGGGTGCTTTGCTGGTGACACTGTTGGGGACTTATTCAAAATTGAAGGCATTCTGAACCAGCATGGCTACCACAGCATCTTTCAGCGGCATGCTATTCCATCCGGTTTGCATTTAGTTGGACCATCATTTATTTTTCAACAGGACAATGACCTCAAACACACTTCCAGGCTGTGTAAGGGCTATTTGACCAAGAAGCAGAGTGATGGGGTGCTACGCCAGATGACGTGGCCTCCAAAGTCACGAGACCTGAACCCAATCGAGATTGTTTTGGGTGAGCTAGACAGCAGAGTGAAGGCAAAAGGGCCAACAAGTGCTAAGCATCTCTGGGATCTCCTTAAATATTGTTGGAAGACCATTTCCGGTGACTACCTCTTGAAGCTCATCAAGAGAATGCCAAGAGTGTGCAAAGCAGTCATCAAAGCAAAAGGTGGCTACTCTGAAGAACCTAGAATATAAGACATAATTTCGGTTGTTTCACACTTTTTTGTTAAGTATATAAGTCCACATGTGTTAATTCATAGTTTTGATGCCTTCAGTGTGAATGTACAATTTTCATAGTCATGAAAATACAGAAAGATCTTGAAATGAGAAGGTGTGTCCAAACTTTTGATCTGTACTGTGTGTGTGTATATATATATATATATATATATATATATATATATATATATATATATATATATATATATACACACACACACACAATGTATAAATTGATACACTAGTAGTACATCTCCTCAGGAGAGTGAAGTGAGTGTAAACACCCAGATAAAAAATAAGAAATAAATAGCCATGCTTGAGATATATTTAAAAAAAAATATATATATATATATAGCAAAAATTAAGAGACCACTGTACAGTTTTAAAAAAATCAGCTTCTCTACATCTCTACATGTCTGACAGCCATTACATTCCAGTGTCAGTTGAATTCCAACCAGAGTACACCTCATTCTACTTAATGTGCTTCTGATTAGGTGATCACCTGAAACAATTCTTATTTAATGAGGGAGAGTATAAAAAAAAACTGCTGTGCTGTTCACAATCCTCTTGCAATAGAACAAGCTGGATGGCAAAACAAGTGCTATTAATATCCCAAAAGTAATAGGAATGAAAGAAAAATAACTTATAACCATGCCAAAGGATATGAAAAGAAAAGTCTTGAGTGAAGAAAAGAAGGGCTCAATTCTGTTTTTACTACCAGAAATACACAATGAACGTCATGTTGCCCCAATCTTAAAATTTCTAAGATGGCAGTCCATTCCAAAAAGGTCAAGCAGCAGACATTGGGGACAACAAAGCTACATACCGTCAGAGGACGAAATCGACCGGGATGACCATCATCTTTTTCGAATGTCACTCAGCAACCACAGGATGACATCAAGTGACCTACAAAAGGAATGGCAAATGGCAGCTGGGGTGAAGTGCACGCCAGTTTGTTACAGGCTCCTAGAGGCAGGACTCAAGTCATGTAAATCTAGAAAAAAGCCTTTCATCAATGAGAAGCAAAGGAGAGCCTGGCTGAAGTTTGCCACAGACCATACGGATTGGACCATAGAGGACTGGAGTAAGGTAATGTTCTCTGATGAGTCTAATTTTCAGCTTTGCCCAACACCTGGTCATCTAACGGTTAGCCAGAGGCCTGGAGAGGGGTACAAGCCACAGTGTCTTGCACCCACTGTGAAATTTGGTGGAGGATCAGTGATGATCTTGGGATGCTTCAGGAAGGGTGGAATTGGGCCGTTTGTTCTTTGCAAAGGAGGTATGAATCAAGCCGTATAAAAGGTTATCCTGGAAAAACAGGTGATTCCTTCTGCTCAGGCAATGTTCCCCAACTCTAAGGACTGGTTTTCCCAGAAGGACAATGCGCCATGCCACACAGCTAGGTCAATCAATGTGTGGATGAAGGACCACCACATCAAATCGATGTCAGGGCCAGCCCAATCTACAGACCTGAACCCCATTGAAAACCTATGGAATGTAATCAAGAGGAAGATGGATAGTCACAAGCCATCAAATAAAGAAGAACTGCTTACATTTTTGTTCCAGGAGAGACATAAGGTCACCCAAAAGCAGTGTGTAAGACTGGTGGAAAGCATAGAAAGATGCATGAAAGCTGTGATTAAAATTCATGGTTATTCCACAAAATATTGATTTCTGAACTGTTCCTGAGTTAAAACATTAGTATTTTTGTTTCTAAATGATTATGAACTTGTTTTTTGCATTATTTGAGATCTGCAAGCACTGCTTTTTTTGTTATTTTGACCATTTCTCATTTTCAGAAAATAAATAGAAAATGTATTGCTTGGATTCTCAGAGACATGTTGTCAGTAGTTTATAGAATAAAAGAACAATTTACATTTTACTCCAAAATGTATAGAGAAAAATCAGACAAACTGAAAATGTTGTGGTGGTCTCTTAATTTTTGCCAGAGCTTTATATCCTTAGGAGTCAGGATATCGCCCTCTGATTAATGGTAAAAAAAAAAAACAGAAATCCACAAATGATGTAAAGCAAATCATTAGATGATAAGCATTAGTATAAACTAGATTTTTTAAAATACTGGTGATATTTTGGAGATATTATTTTATACATACAAAATATTGCCTGGCACTGCCGTTCTTTATTTGTCATCAGGGTGTCCTCTGTCTCACATCCCAGATCTCTATGTACTGTATTCTCAGTCTTGTCCTCTCCTGCTGGTTATGTCGGCTTTTTTGCACTGTGTGATACATTTTTTTAGCTTATTTTTCTATTCTAATGAAGTATACATTTTTATACTCTCTTACTCTTGTATTTTTCAGAGTTTATTTACTGTTTTTTTCTTAGAAAAACAAGTAATACCAACATTTTGTATGATTTATCTACATTAAAAAAATGGTTCACACAAATCTGGGTATGAGGAGACTATTATTATCATACATTATTATTATTAAATAATGTAGCCAAGCAGTTTTGTAGGAATAAAACATCTAAAATTTGTCTGTAGTTTGTCATCATGGAGGTAAATAGGTCTGCATAAAAGCTGTAGGTAGAAACCATTGGGATATTTAAAATGTAAATGAAACTTTGCAAATAACTTTAATAAGATTTGTCTTCCAGACCACTACTTTTCCTCATTCTTTCTTTACCAACATTGATATCAGAATGTATTCATGTGGAGTACAGATGATGGCAGTGAACAGGTCAGCTACTGCAGCAAATTTATCCCCAGAGTTAGTGAGGTACAAGTGCAGTGATATGCTGATTCTTTGACTATCATCATTGGTTCTCAAAATTAGCACCTTCAGATATCTGTAATGCAGGTATGTGGATGTAACACAGAGGCACAAGGCGGAAACAGTCAGGGATGATCATAGTTCTATTTATCCACAGTGATTTTAAGTAATTCTAAACAATTAATGTTACCAACTAGGAAGATTAACATTCAAATATAACAATAAACTTAGAAAAGTAAGTCGTGAGAGCCACTACGAAAGTTCTCTCTGCAAATTTGGCTCTAATGGAGGTCACCAGGTTTTTCCGCTAGGCCGCAAGTCTCTTGCTGATGTATTCTATAAAAGCCCATTGAGACACTCACGCACCAACTGGCCCCCTCTGAACCTGAGACCCTAATCCCAGCCGCCCCCAGTACCATAGAGAATAGATGCAAGTGACTGCCTGCTCACACGCACTGTCCTTCTGCAGTCATAGGTGTGTCCTGCCTTATACAGTCGCCTCATGGATCTTCTCGGCTTGACCATCGATGGAAGACTCTTATGACTGGAACGGCATGGACTAGACCTCGGCTCTTGATGGGCGACGTCCAGTCTCTTGAGCTTTACTGGCATAGGGCAAAAATCCTTGTCCTGTCTGGCGTAGGCAGAACTCAGAGTCCTCCAGTGTGAAATCAGGGCCTTCTCAGGCAATGGTCAATGCCTTGATGATGTAGACTTTCCAATGAGGCCTGATACACTGACCTCAGCGACATCCCTGGAGCGCATCTGCTCTACTCTCTTCTCTGGTGACAAATCTGCCTCTTTTTTGGCTCTCAGGGCTTTAATATCAAGGAAGTCCTTCCTGTGGGTCACCTGCTCAGGTCCAGCACACAAAGTTGCTACTCCTGCAATTCTTCCAGCACAATTTGGTTCCGCTTGATTTCGCTTGTCCATGAGATGGCAGTTTCTCCTTATTAATGGTACATCCTGCTGAAGCTATTCAGGGATTTCACTGCTTCTTAATATATATTGTGACGCCCAAGAGACCGGGATACCCAGCACCGGACCAATGGGGTCTGTCTCTTGAGGGGGATGTCACGGTGGCTTGACCCGGTGCTGTGGCCTCAGGCAATGCACAGTGTAAGGGGTATCGTGAGGGGACAGGCACTTACTTGATCAGCAGCAGGTTCTCCCAGCGGTGACGATCCCGATCCTGGATAGATGGCTATTGTCCAAATGAAAGACTGAGGCACTGAAATGTTTAACCAGTTTACTTTAACAAAAAAAAGGATTTACAACCAGTCCTGTCACCGGAGTCTGTATGGGAACTCTGAGTTACTTTGACCCTGCCGGGGTCTTCGCCTCTTATTGTACGCAATATCTGTGTGGCCCTGCTGCTGTATGTGAACTGGCTGCCGGCCCAATCTGTCCCCTCCGGGTCCTGGTTCGACGGGCAACCCGAGTCCTTTTATCGGCTTACCCCCTCCGGGAGTACCGCTGAACTCTGTGTCTGTTGCTGCGTCCGACCCTAGTGAAGCTGATATCACCTCACGTTTTTCCGGTTGCTGTATTATATGTAATGAATACAGCCTCGGATCCGGTATCCGTCTTTGCGCCTGTTCTGGGTAGTGATTAATGCTACCCGGTTCTCACAATGTCCTTTTTCTCTATCCCTCTTCTCCTCAGGCCGGTGATTTGGGCCTGGAAACCGTCATAGGGCTGTTAGAAATTCAGCTGTATGACCTCTCACTTTCAGCTCCTTAGCCCAACTGCCCAACTGCCAGTTCTTCTCTCAGACCAGAATGGATCAAGGGGAGTCTCTGGAGCTCCCCCTTCTGGCCGGAGGAGGTAGTGCAGTCTTGCTATTTTAGTATTTGTATTCAGTGTCAGTAACTATATTTGTGGCAAATACCTCTAGGGGTGCCACATTCCCCCTTAGTTAAGAACAGTACTCCGAGACTGTGGGACGATAACATTTTGAAATAACAATTAATATGTACAGAGTCTTAAAAATGAAAAGTTACAAAAACCACTCAAGGAAACAAAAATAGAGTTCTGTAAAAAGTCACTTCAAATAGCGTTTAGTTCCATTTTTCCAATGGAGTTATCAATATAACGTCTAAAGAAAGTTCAAAAAGAGCAAAAAGCAAAGTTCAAAAAGCAGTCTTTCCGGAGCTTTGATTTAGTGCCTCCGGGCTGATAAAAAGTTCAAGAATATGCAAGAAGTTCATACAGACAAGTCTCTGTAGGTACTGGGCTTAAACGTTGCAGAATGATAACAATGACTATAGTTTTATAGTTGGTAATCTGCATACCTGGCCGGTAATTGACCCTGGGTACTACGCTGTGATCTACGTAACAGCGGTATCTCTCCATGTGGTGTACTACTGTCTACTGCAGATGTAGTATCTGCCCGCTCTGCTAAAGATAATTCCACGACTATGGAGTTGGCAAGTCCACCGTGAATAGGATTACTCTGACCAGAAATCTGTTCTTCCTGGCCTGGAACCTCCTGTAGTACGGGGTCAGCCTCTTCCTGTCTTGGGACTTCTGGTATTGGGTTCGGTGTTGGGTAAAAGGCCACCATGGGAACCACTACTGCACCATGGTATGTTAGTAGGGTTTTGGGAAAGCCTCCTATACAGGTGTGATACACTTCCTCTTCTTTTTCCTTTACTGGTTGAACCTGTATGGGTTGAATAACTTCTGGTTCTGGCTGGACAACGTCTGGCTCTTTCAATGCTTCCGGACATAATTTAAGATTGTCTCTTGACACTAGTACAGATGTTAAGCCTCCGTTTTTGCTAATGAGACACATTTTAGGATTATCCACTCTTGTTGGTAAAACTGTGTAGGGTACGGCTTCCCACTGATTGTCCAGTTTATTGATTCGACGATTTCTCTTGAGCACTTGGTCACCCGGTCTTAATGGGGTCGCTAGAGCATTCTGGTTGAAAGTTCGCTCTTGTCTTTCTCTAGTTTGCTGAAGGCTTCTTTCCACACTCTCTTGCACTTGGCGATACTGCTTTTGCCGTATGATATCCCAATTGGAGTCTTGAACTTCTGCGTCTGGTTTCAGAATTCCCATTTCTAGATCGATTGGTAATTGGCCGGGTCTTGCACGCATAAGGTAAGCTGGGGTGCAGTTGGTGGAGCTCACCGGGACATGATTATACAGATCCACCAAGTCAGGCAATTTCTCTGGCCATTGATTCCTTTCTGTCTCAGGTAAAGTCTTTAGTAGGTCTATTACAATATGGTTCATCTTCTCGCATAAGCCGTTTGTTTGTGGATGATAGGCCGTCGTCCGGATCTTTTTGCAACCATACATATTACAGAATTCTCTGAAGATCTCTGATTCAAAGGCTGTACCTTGGTCGGTGAGAACCTGTTCCGGATATCCATGGGGTCTACAAAAGTACGTTTGGAACGCTTTGGCTGCTGTTTTTGCTGTCAGATCTTTTACGGGTACTACTACCAAGAAGCGTGAATAATGGTCCACGATGGTCAAGGCATAGACATAGCCGGACCGGCTTGGTATTAACTTCACGTGGTCTATGGCTACAAGTTCAAGTGGTTGTTTGGTGATTATGGACTGCAGTGGTGCTCTTTGGTTCTTTTGATCGTTTCTTCTGAGGTTGCACGGGCCACAATTTCTGCACCACTGTTCGATTGATTTTCTCATCCCGACCCAATAAAATCTTTCTCTTAGAAGTACTTCTAACTTTTTCCAACCGAAGTGACCAGCACCATTATGGTAAGTTTCGAGGACCATTTTGACATCTTGTTTAGGCACGATAATCTGCCAAACCAATTCATGTGTTTTCGGATTGGTGTACCTTCTACAGAGCTTCTCTTGATACAGGAACATTTTGCCTCTCTCTTTCCAGAGTTGATGCGTCTCTTCTGGGGCATCCTCATCGGGATATGCACTTTGGTCAGTTAACAGTTCCTTCACCAACTTCACAGCCGGATTGCTGTCTTGGGTGTCAGCCCATCTATGGTGTGCTAACGGATTAAAATTCACCTCTTGTTGTTTCTGATAGGTACTTGACTGATGATGTTTTGCCTTGGGATGATGGAAGGCTGGTAGTTCAATTTCTTCAAGCTCCCCCGTTTCTTCTTCTACATCTCTCAAGTGTGGCATCTGGGATAGGGCATCAGCATTTCCATTCTTGCGACCTGCTCGATACTTGATCTTGAAGTTGTAATTAGATAACCGGGCTATCCATCGCTGTTCTAACGCACCTAATTTGGCTGTGTCCAGGTGGGTCAACGGATTGTTGTCAGTATAGACAATAAATTCTGCAGCGGCCAGATAGTGTTTGAAATGTTCAGTCACAGCCCAAACTACTGCCAGTAGTTCCAATTTGAAGGAGCTATAATTTTCTGGATTTCTTTCAGTAGGCCAGAGCTTTCTACTTGCAAAGGCGATGACTTTCTCCCGACCTTCTTGCTTTTGTGACAGCACCGCTCCTAGTCCCACATTACTGGCATCGGTGTAGAGGATGAAAGGTTGATGGTAATCTGGGTATGCCAGAACCTCTTCTCCGGTTAGTGCCTTCTTTAGTTGTTCAAAGGAGTCTTCCCTTTCGTCGTTCCACTGGAAAGGAGGGTTTCGGTTTGAAGGTTTCTTTGTCTGCCCTACCAAGGCGTCTTGCAAGGGTGCTGCCAACTTGGTAAATCCTTTTATAAATCTGCGATAGTAACCCACCAATCCCAGGAATTGCCTCACTTCTTTTGCGCTGGTAGGTCTCGGCCAATCCCTTATGGCGGTTATTTTCTCGGGATCCGGTGCTACTCCCTCCGAACTCACGATGTGTCCCAGGTACTGTACCTTTGGCTTGAGAAGGTGACATTTGGATGGCTTGATTTTCATGCCATACCTGGATAAGGCTTCGAACACTTCTGCCAAGTCTTTTAGGTGTTGTTCGTAAGTCTTTGAGTAGACGATCACATCATCTAGGTACAGGAGGACGGTCTCGAAGTTCTTGTGTCCGAGGCAGCATTCCATCAGCCGCTGAAAGGTACCGGATGCATTGCAGAGTCCGAACGGCATGCGATTAAATTCACTTAGACCCATTGGTGTGGTGAATGCCGTCTTTTCCTTATCTCTCTCAGCCACAGGGACTTGCCAATACCCGCTTGTTAAGTCTAAGGTGGAAAAATAATTAGCAGATTTCAAAGCAGTCAAGGACTCTTCTATCCTAGGCAAGGGGTAGGCGTCTTTATGGGTGATGTTATTAATCTGCCGGTAGTCTACGCACATTCTCATGGTTCCGTCTTTTTTTTTGACAATCACTAGAGGGGCCGCCCAGGGGCTACAGCTGTCTCTTATTACCCCGGCCTGTTTCATCTCCCTCAGCATATCTTTTGCACATTGATAGTGAGCGGCGGTATGGGTCTATATCTTTCTTTTATTGGGGGATGGTCACCGGTGGGGATTGTGTGTTCTACCCCTTCTATCCGTCCGAAGTCCAATGGGTGTTTACTGAAGACTTTTTCATATTCCATCACTAGCCTATACACCCCTTGTTTTTGATGGGTAGGTGTTGAATTTATGCCCACGTGTAGCTGTTGGCACCAATCCTCCATTTCTCCATCTGAGCCATTGCCTTCCACCTGACAGGTTGGTTCTAAGGGCTCAATGGTTGTGATGGCATTGTCGTCAACAGTATATAGCTTTGCCATTGTAGCATACCTTGGCAAAGTGACCTCTTCCTCTCCACAGTTCAAAAGTCGTACCGGCACTCGTCCCCGGTGTACCTCGACTATCCCTCGTGCTGTGAGTATAGTGGGCCTGCTGTCGGTGTACACTGGTTCTATTAAGGCTTGATAATCTCGTCCCTTAGTACCAATGGCTGCTCTACACCATACCAGCATTTCTGTTTTTGGTGGGATTACAATAGACGTTGGATCACTTACCCTCACACTGCCGATTTCTCCACCTGCAACTTCTACCTGTTGCCTTAACATCAATACTTTTATTTCCCTCCGGAGAACTCTCTGCTGGCAGGATTGGGCAGTTTCAGCAATTTGCTGTAAGACAGAAATGACTTCAGAAAAGCAGTTCTCTAACACATTCATTCCTATCAATACAGTTGGTTCACAGTTCCGCCGGTCAACATCAACAAGAATTATACCCTGTTTCTTCAATTCTACTTTACCAATCTTTATGGTCATCTCTCTGAATCCTAGTTTCGGTATCAACTTACCATTACTGGCCCATATATCTAGTTCAACATCAGAGGGCCCTTTATCAATATCTGCATCAGCCCAGTACCTCTTATAAAGGATATACGGTATAGATGAAATCTGGGAACCTGTGTCCAGCAAAGCGTTGAGGGGAATTCCGTCCAGCACGATAGGGATAATGGGTCGTCCTCCGATGTACCTGTCGTGCCAGGGTGTTGGGCCTTGAAAGTTCATTCCTGCGAAGCGGCCCGCATTCCCAGGAGATTCCCGTTTAAATCACAATCTCGTGCAAAGTGGCCTGGCTGCTGGCAACGGCGGCAAATGGGCTGTCCATTCGGTTGGTAGCGGTCGCGGTGTCGTCCTCTCCATGTCGGGTATCTCCGGGGTCTCATCCATGGAACACCTTCTCTACGGTTTGACAACTCCATCTTGGGTCCTCTCATCTCCTGCATGGTTTTAGCCATTGAAGCAACAACATCAGTTAAAGAGTCAAGCTTTTGTTGAAGAGCCTCATTAGTACTGGGCCCCAGGGGCTTAGCAATGGCCCCGGACATAGCTGATGTCACTGGTACTCCATGTTGTTGAGGAGCCTCTGCCATGAGTTGCGCAGGATCCTGATCCCGAGGTGCCTCTGCCAGCTGGAGACGTATAGCGCTCTCCTTTAATTGAGCAAATGTCAATTCAGGGTTCTTAAAAACAAGCATGCTCACATGCCCCCGGTGAGAAGGGGTGTAGAGTCCCTCAATAAATTGATCTCTTAGCAGTTTATCCGCTCCGGTGTTAAAAATGGGTTCAGCCAGTGTAAGTGATTTAAGGGCTTCCTGCAGGTTTAAGGCAAAGTCTCTCACGCCCTCATTAACTTTTTGTTTGCAATTAAAGAATCGTACTTTAGCTTTGCTGCTGGCAGTGGTTTCAAATGTAGCTTTTAATCCAGCAAATATGCGTTCAACAGTGCCTTTTAGATCAGCTGCCCATGCTGTGACTTCTCGCTTAGCATGGCCACTTAACTGCATCATCAGGAGACTAACACGCTGAACTTCACCCACGGGGAACATGTCAAAATGGGCCAACATCTTTTCTCTGAAATCGTCAAGGGTATTAGGCTCACCTTCATACATTGGAAGCCATGGGCCACCCGGGGTATATGGCATCAGCACCGGCATGATGGGCGCCACTCCTTGCACCGCTGCGCTACCGGACTCTCTATCGACACTCTGTCTTTCAGCTGCATTAGCGCCGCCGGGTGCTGCGGCGTCTCCGTGCTGCGACATACTGTGCCCCCTTAGTTAATCCGGACCCTTCCGGTCCTCCGCTTCCGTCGGGATAGTGTAGATTCGTTCTGCTGTGCAGCAGGATTGGTTTTCCCCTTGCTCTGATGTCAGAGCGCTCAGCTTGGTGCCGCCCACAATGACACGCCCCCTGCTGCTCCCGCCTGCCGCGCGCTCTGTAATGGCGGATTCTGAAGTTTTTCAGTTAGACTGGGGCTCAGGTAATGGCGTAGCTCAATTAACAGTCTCGCGCCTAACGGTTATGAGGTGATTACCTCAGGGGATGGCGGCCATCTTTACTCCATTATAACCAATGGGGAAAAGTCACTTTCAATAGTTAATGGAAAATGGAATTTTCTTTAATAAAGTCAATTTTCACGATTTTTCATCCAAGTTTTCAAAGTTTTGGGCTCCAATCACGGCACACAATACCCGGTATATGGGCTGGCTCTATCCTGTTCGTGACGCCAATTGTGACGCCCAAGAGACGGGGATACCCAGCACCGGACCAATGGGGTCTGTCTCTTGAGGGGGATGTCACGGGTGGCTTGACCCGGTGCTGTGGCCTCAGGCAATGCACAGTGTAAGGGGTATCGTGAGGGGATAGGCACTTACTTGATCAGCAGCAGGTTCTCCCAGCGGTGACGATCCCGATCCTGGATAGATGGCTATTGTCCAAATGAAAGACTGAGGCACTGAAATGTTTAACCAGTTTACTTTAACATAAAAGGATTTACAACCAGTCCTGTCACCGGAGTCTGTATGGGAACTCTGAGTTACTTTGACCCTGCCGGGGTCTTCGCCTCTTATTGTACGCAATTTCTGTGTGGCCCTGCTGCTGTATGTGAACTGGCTGCCGGCCCAATCTGTCCCCTCCGGGTCCTGGTTCGACAGGCAACCCGAGTCCTTTTATCGGCTTACCCCCTCCGGGAGTACCGCTGAACTCTGTGTCTGTTGCTGCGTCCGACCCTAGTGAAGCTGATATCACCTCACGTTTTTCCGGGTGCTGTATTATATGTAATGAATACAGCCACGGATCCGGTATCCGTCTTTGCGCCTGTTCTGGGTAGTGATTAATGCTACCCGGTTCTCACAATGTCCTTTTTCTCTATCCCTCTTCTCCTCAGGCCGGTGATTTGGGCCTGGAAACCGTCATAGGGCTGTTAGAAATTCAGCTGTATGACCTCTCACTTTCAGCTCCTTAGCCCAACTGCCCAACTGCCAGTTCTTCTCTCAGACCAGAATGGATCAAGGGGAGTCTCTGGAGCTCCCCCTTCTGGCCGGAGGAGGTAGTGCAGTCTTGCTATTTTAGTATTTGTATTCAGTGTCAGTAACTATATTTGTGGCAAATACCTCTAGGGGTGCCACAATATCAATGCAGCTAAAGTCAGGCAAACACCATAGACTTGGGAAAAACAGGGATTTTGAAGCTACTTATATGCAAATGATTTTTTTACCGCAATGAAGACAAATACTTTAAAATAGTGATTTGCATGGTGCAAATCCATGCCGGACAAGATTATTAAAATAAAATCAAAGTTTAGATGATCATTAAAGATTATTTACAAATTGTCTTTATTTATTCTGTTGTTATTGGATTTAAAAGGGTACACAGTTTTAATTGTGGCTGCTGTAAGTGAGGGGGCACACCAACTAAATGAGAATTACTACCGTATATACTCGAGTATAAGCCGACCCGAGTATAAGCCGACCCCCCTAATTTTGCCACAAAAAACTGGGAAAACTTATTGACTCGAGTATAAGCCTAGGGTAGAAAATGCAGCATTTACCGGTGAATTTCAAAAATAAAAATAGATGCTCCATACCGTTCATTATTGCCCCATAGATGCTCCATATACAACTGTGCTATATAGAATGCTCTGCACCGTTGATTATGGCCCCATAGATGCTCCTTATAATGCTGTGCCATATATGCTCTACACCTTTGATTATGGCCCCATAGGTGCTCCTTATAATGCTGTGCCATATATGCTCTGCACCTTTGATTATGGCCCCATAGGTGCTCCTTATAATGCTGTGCCCCATATATGCTCTGCACCTTTATGGCCCCATAGGTGCTCCTTATAATGCTGTGCCCCTTATATGCTCTGCACCTTTATGGCCCCATAGGTGCTCCTTATAATGCTGTGCCCCATATATGCTCTGCACCTTTATGGCCCCATAGGTGCTCCTTATAATGCTGTGCCCCATATATGCTCTGCACCTTTATGGCCCCATAGGTGCTCCTTATAATGCTGTGCCCCATATATGCTCTGCACCTTTATGGCCCCATAGGTGCTCCTTATAATGCTGTGCCCCTTATATGCTCTGCACCTTTATGGCCCCATAGGTGCTCCTTAAAATGCTGTGCCCCATATATGCTCTGCACCTTTATGGCCCCATAGGTGCTCCTTATAATGCTGTGCCCCATATATGCTCTGCACCTTTATGGCCCCATAGGTGCTCCTTAGAATGCTGCTGGTGCTGCCATAAAAAAAAAAAAAAAATCACATACTCACCTCTCTTCTCAGGACGCCGGCGCTTTCAATAATTACCTGCTCCTCTGCGGCTCCGTCTCCAGCACTGACGCTCAGCAGAGGGCGCGCACTGACTACGTCACAGCGCCCTCTAACCTGAGCGTCACTGCTAGAGGACGCTGCAGACGGAGCCGGAGCGAGGAGCAGGTAATTATAGCGCTGCGCTCCCCTTACCTGCTGCGGCGCGGTCCCTGCAGTCCCTGGCTTCTCCGGCGCTGCAGCTTCTTCCTGTAATTGAGCGGTCACATGGCACCGATCATTTACAGCAATGAATATGCGGCTCCTCCCCTATGGGGGTGGAGCTGCCTATTCATTTCTGTAATGAGCGGTGCCATGTGACCGCTCAGTGCAGGAAGAATCTGCAGCGCCGGAGAAGCCAGGGACTGCAGGGACCGCGCTGGGAGCAGGTAAGTATGACTACACAGCCCCCGCTCCCCCTCCCCTGCTGACACCCGGGTATATGACTCGAGTATAAGCCGAGAGGGGGACTTTCAGCCCAAAAAAATAAGCTGAAAATCTCGGCTTATACTCGAGTATATACGGTACTTAGATTTCTTTTATTCAAGATAACATTTTAAAAACATTAATTCCCTTCAAAATATTGCTCCAGAAAATGAAGTATTTCGCCCAGAAAATTATTGCATTTACACATGTTTTATTATATAATGTATGTTTATTTCCTTTGTGTGTATTGGAACAGCACAAAAAAGATATATAAAGGCAAATGTGCCTGACAAAACTGTTGGCACTCTTAGTTCAATATTTGGTTACATACCCTTTGGAATGAATAACTGCAATCAATTACTTCCTATAACTTCAATGTATGCAACGGAGCATTGTCCTACATAAAAATCATGGTTTTCTTGAAGGATGCAGACTTTTTCCTGTACCACTGCTTGAAGAAATAATCTTCTAAAAACTGACAGTAGGTTTGGGATTTGATTTTGAGTCCATCTTCAACCCTAAAAGACCTATCTAGCTCATCATGAATAATATCAGCCTATTGCCTGACCCCACCTCCACCTTGCTGGCATCGAAGTGCAGGTCTTTGCCCATTACTGATTCAGCCATGGGCTATGTCCGTAAAGAGTCACTCTTATCTCATCAGTCCAGAAAAACTTATGTAAAAACTGATTTCAGGTAATTCTTGGCCCAGTCTTGACATTTCAACTTATGTGTCTTCTTCAGTTGTGGTCGGGTTTCATGTTTCCTTACTTTGGCCAGGTCTCTGAGCACTGAACACCTTGTACTTCTGGGCACGAAAGGGAGGTTACAGTTCTAGAATATGACAACCCCAGAGTATAATGGGTTCCTGGACACTTCATGTTTCATTCTTCTCAAATACTTAGCATTTAATTTGCGTTTTTCTTCTTAAAATGTTTTATGTGATCCTGTTGACTATTTTCAACAAAATTTTTCATGGTTCTGTGATCATGTCCCAATATCTTAGCAATGTCAAGAGTGTTGCATCCTTCTTTTAAACATTTAACAATTTTTCTCTTTTCAGGGTCAGTTAAATCTCTTTTTTTTTTTTTTACTCTTTTTGCCTGAGAAATAAAAACTGCCTAATTATCCACAACTTGATAAAGTGTGTTGCTATCCTTAGGCTTCACCTTCCCTCATTACATAAATACACATAACCTGATGTTTTTTAAACCAACAAACCAATCAAGTTTATACAGCGTGGAGTTGGAAAATATACATAAATATGTTGATGGTCAAAATACTCAGTTGCCTAATAATTTTGCATGCAGTGTATACAGTACTGTGCAAATGTTTTAGGCAGGTGTGGGGAAAAAAGTGTTGCAGAGTATGAATGCTTTTAAAAATAATGTTAATTTATTCTATTATTTTATTTGAAATATCACCAGTTATTGTAACAGGAATCTGCACAGATCACTCCATTTAAATACAATTCCATTATTCTTATCAAAGTGAAAACCTGTTTCTGCAACAAAGGTGCATAGATACAAACTGAAGGCATGCAGGGCATCTGTAGGGTGACGTCATCTAGGGTCAGCTGTGGACTGACCATGTCAGGGCGAGAGCATTTAGGGATAAGAGGGCCAGAATAGTCTGACAAGGCCTTATTCACACCTCTAGTCTCGTCCGGTGGTACAGGTGAGTCTTTGCAATAGTGACTGATGAGCGAGGACTTCCCTCCCTGGATACGACAGACTGGTCACGTTGTTCCATTACTTTCGTTTTCACCTTTAATCACTAGTGAGATATAATTGAGAATGAATTTTCAACCAATAAGGTATTTTTTTATGAATCGAACCCTGTAAGGCTGTCTGACCATTGTCAGGAACATTTGCTCTGTAAATGGTTTGCTATTTTAGGTGACATTTTCTGTTATTCCTCTGGCCGTCACTGTGGCTTGGGCTTTTTTGTATACATATCCGGTTTGTCTGGATTTGTATTTTTATTTTTTATTCTTCGTAGAAATGTTGTAGATTTCCGCATCTGTTTTATTAAATGTAGTAATTAAGCTATATTTTAATATTGAACATTTATATATGTCCTCACTATTAGCGGATGTGTTGGATTTATTCAGTGGGATTTTCCTGCTGGTTACTGGATTGTTCCATTCCTGTACTTTGCTTGTTATATATTCTTGTGTATATAGCTGGGAAACACCAAGGTTACTTACTGGTAGCCGGTTTTTCCGGAGCCCATGACAGCACACCTGAGAGAGGGATCCGCCCAGTCGGGACAGGAAACCTACCGAAACAAAAGGGCGGTACCTCTCCTTCGCTTCAGTTGGTTTTCAGAGCATGAGAGGCCTCCTTGGTTAGTACACATGGTAATCCATCACCACATTATAATAATAACAAAAAACACCCAACTAAAAGTGCGCACCAAAGGGTGACAAAAGAAGGGAGGGAATATACAGGTGCTGTCATGGGCTCCGGAAAAACCGGCTACCAGTAAGTAACCTTGGTGTTTTCCCGTCTCCCATGACAGCACACCTGAGAGATTTTTGGAGAAAGGAACACCTTAGGGAGGGACCACCGCTTGCAGCACCCTTCTACCAAAGGTAAGGTCAGTTGAGGAGGATAGATCTAGCCGGTAGTGTCTAAAGAAGGTAGACGGTGAGGACCAGGTAGCGGCCTTACAGATTTGATCAATCGATACCTCTGCTTTTTCTGCCCAGGAAGTAGCCACGGCTCTGGTGGAGTGAGCCTTGATGCCTTCAGGGATCGGGGCACCACGAGAAACATAGGATAAGGAAATGGCCTCCCTAATCCACCTGGCAATAGTACCCTTGGATACCTCATATCCCTTCCTGCTACCCTGGAAAGCTATAAATAGTGATTGATCCTTTCTCCACTGACTAGTGAGATATATACTGTAAAATAGCTCTTACGTCAAGCGTATGAAATTTCTCTTCCCCTGGGTTCTTAGGATTATTACAGAAAGAGGGCAACACAATTTCTTGACTCCTATGGAATTTAAGTACTACTTTCGGCAGATATGCCGGATCCGGTCTGAGCACTACTCTCATCAAATATCTGCGTGTAAGGAGGGGAGATAGACAGGGCTTGCAAGTCACTCACCCTACGGGCTGATGTCAATGCTACCAGAACTACAGTCTTAAGAGTAAGTATTTTTATTGATGACTCCTGCAAGGGTTCAAATGGATCACCAGTCAGAGCCTCTAACACCAGATTCAAATCCCATGGAGGAACCCTCTGAATTACCACTGGTCTAGACCTACTACATGATTTTATAAAGCGGGACACCCATCTATTGGAGGCCAGATTACAATTATACAAGGCTCCTAAAGCCGACACTTGCACCTTGAGCGTATTAGTTGCTAACCCTAGTTGCAACCCCGCCTGTAGGAATTCTAAAATAGTACCCACAGGAGCCCTGTCCCCCACAGGTTGCCCCGAAAATTCCAGAAACCTTTTCCATGTTCTGCCATATATCCTTGATGTTACTGGCTTTCTACTTTTTAACAAGGTGGAAACTAACCCTGGTGAAAACCCCTGCCTACTCAGTAATGCCCTCTCAAATTCCAGGCTGCAAGATGGAAGCCCCTCACTTGAGAGTGGCATATTGGACCCTGAGTAAGCAGGTCCGGAATTTCTGGCAGGATCCATGGATCGGTCACTGACATTTGTCTCAGGAGGGAGAACCAAGGTCTTTTTGGCCAGAATGGAGCAATCAAAATTACTCTCGCCTGCTCCATTCTGATTTTTCTTACTACCGTCGGAATCATCGCTATTGGTGGAAACACATATGCGAGGCTGAAATTCCATTGTATTTGGAGAGCATCTACCACGAAGGGTTTTTCTCTTGGATCTAGTGAACAGAAGCTCTCTACCTTCCTGTTTCTTAGGGTGGCAAATAAATCTATCACAGGTAAGCCCCAAGCCTGCACTATCTGTTGAAACACCCGGGGATTCAAAGACCACTCTCCTTGCCTCAGTGTTTTGCGACTTAGGTAGTCTGCCTTTATATTCTCGACCCCTTTTATATGGAGAGCCGAGAGGGATAGTAGGTGGCGCTCCGCTAGTTGTAGGAGGACAGATGCTGACTTCATCAGGGAAGGGGATCTCGTCCCCCCTTGGTGGTTGATATATGCCACTACTGCGTGATTGTCCGACATGACCCTGGTATGATGACCCTGGAGGATGGGAAGGAAATGTTTTACAGCTTTTTCTACAGCCCACAACTCTCTTAGGTTTGACGCTTGTTGTGATTCTAAATGGGACCAAGATCCCTGAACTGAGAGTGTCCCCAAATGAGCTCCCCATCCTGAACCGCTTGCATCTGTGGTGATGACCTGGTCTATTGGAGTTATCCACTGGACCCCTGATGTCAAATGGTCTCTTATGGTCCACCATTTTAGGGAATCTGTTACCTCTAATGAAAGGCGTAGCTTTCCCTCTAAATGCCCTTTTAACCACCTCTGCGCTGACAGGACCTCCCATTGTAATTGTCTTAGATGGAACTGTGCCCATCTTACTGCGGGTATACAGGACGTCAGAGATCCCAACAGGGACATTGCCCTTCTCAATGTCATTGCGGGGTGATGAATTGCTGACTCTACAAGATTTTGAATTTTGATCAGCTTGTTTTCTGGCAAAAGACAAAGCTGATGCCTGGAATCCAGGACTAAACCCAGAAAAGATTGCACTAGCTCCGGCGTCAACCTTGACTTGGCAAGATTTATTTTCCACCCCAACCGCTGTAGCGTTGATATGACTTGTTCTATTTGTGTTTGGCAATGTGTTGATGAGTTCCCTATTATGAGGAAGTCGTCCAGATACGGAACTATAACTACATTCTGAGAGCGGAGGAAGGACATGACCTCTGACATTAATTTTGTAAAAATTCTCGGTGCTATTGATAGGCCGAATGGTAGGGCAGCATACTGATAGTGCCTGAGACAGCCTTGTACATAAACCGCCACCCTTAGGTATTTTTGGTGGTCTTGATGAATTGGGACGTGGTAATAGGCGTCCTTCAGGTCTATGGCTGCAATGAAG
Organism: Ranitomeya imitator; assembly: GCF_032444005.1. Classification (NCBI taxonomy): domain Eukaryota; kingdom Metazoa; phylum Chordata; class Amphibia; order Anura; family Dendrobatidae; genus Ranitomeya; species Ranitomeya imitator. The sequence continues at coordinate 945,298,201 of NC_091282.1, forward strand.
CAACCTGGGAATAAGAGTTTTATGGCCGTATTTACTGACTCCATTTTGAAGGAGCAGTTTACTATTGACCGATTTAGATTTTTTAAATTGATAATAGTTCTCAGGGACCCATCTGGTTTTCGTATGAGAAAAAGAGGAGAGTAAAAACCTTTTCCCTGCTCTTCCCCCGGGACCTCCACAAGAACCCGTTTTGATACGAGCTCCAGTACCTCTGCCTCCAAGGCTAGCTGCTCCTCTGGAGTCTTTCTTTGGGGCGTTAAAACAAAAGTTTGTCGCGGTGGAAAAACAAAATCTATTCTTAGGCCGTGTTCGATGACCTTTAGAGTCCAATGACTGGGGGAGATGTCTACCCAGGCTGGGAGAAAAGATGAAAGCCTTCCCCCCCACTGGCCTGGCGTCAGTGGGAGGGCTTTTTCGCCGATGTTGAGGGACCTTTAAACATGTATCCAGATCCCCTTCTGTCTCTGGAGTCCCAATTCCTTCTATCTCCCGGGGGGCGGCCTCTACTAAATTTGCCCCTCCGAAAATAAGGCCTTCTAAAGTCCACAGGAAAACGAGGGAATCCCTTTTTCCTATCTCCTGCTTTCTCTAAAATATCTTCCAATTTTTGACCGAAGAGGAAATGGCCGTCACATGGTATAGAACAAAGTCTATTTTTTGAAGGTAGATCCCCCGGGCATCCCTTCAACCAGAGAGCACGTCTAGCTGCATTGGATAAACTTGCAGCCCTAGCTGCCAGTCTTACAGAGTCTGCAGAGGAATCCGCTACGAAGGCAGCTGCACCTTTAGCCAAAGTTACATTGGTTAGAATTTCATCTCTCGGGGCTTTAGACTTCAGTTGCTCCTCTATCTGCTGCAGCCAGACAATAAGGGAGCGAGAGACACAGGTTCCTGCGATTGCTGGTTTCAGGCCCCCTGCGGTTGCTTCCCAGGTGTGTCTTAGGAACCCATCCGCTTTTTTATCTAAAGGATCCCTTAATACGCCAGAATCTTCTAAGGGAAGGGATAATTTTTTAGACAATCTAGCCACCGCACCATCGATTTTCGGAACCTTATCCCAAGTCTCTGAATCTTTCTCCTCAAAGGGGTAACGTCTTTTAGAAGCCGAGGGAAGATTACCCGATTTTTCTGGTTTCCTCCACTCTTTTTCTATAAGGGCTTTTATTCTGGAATTGACTGGGAAGGTGCGTTTTTTCTTTTCCTCTAAACCCCCAAACATTATGTCCTCCAGGGATTTGGCCGCTTTCTCATCTTTAAGGCCCATTGAAGCTCTAACGGCTTTTACTAGCTTGTCCGTGTTCTCAGTAAGAAAGCACGGACAGCCCCCAACATCACTATCAGAAGAGGAGCCAGAGGACTTAGGAGAAGAGGAGCAGGGAAATAACGGTTCCTCCTGACCTTCCTCATCAGAAGGAGATACCTCAGAACCCGAAACTGGTTCAGGGTGCTTACTACCCTTTTTCTTAAGGGCTGCTTTAACAGAGTCTTGTACTTCGGCTCTGATTATTGCTCTAAGACTAGAGGCAAAGTCAGGGGTCTCTTCCTGGATAGTCTTTTGAATACAATCTATACAAAGACTTTTCTGCCACTGAACTGCCAATGGGACATTACAGAGGGCACATTCTTTATTCTTTGTCTTGGAACTAGCCTTCCTCGGCGCCTGCCAAGTAAACAGAAAATGTAGCCCATTACCACCAGGGTGACATTCACGTAGATCACTCACCACCCGCTGACCATAAAGGGTACCGGATTCCGAGGCGGACTGGGAGCACGAGGAACATTCCTCCTGGATGTCGAAGAGTCCTGAGACGTCCGACTAGGATGATTGCTGCTCCTTCCACTTGAGCGGCTATTCTTCTTAGGATGATGACGAGCAGATGTGTCGCCTGGTAAGGGCTCTTGCTGCTGCTGCTGCTGCTGCTGTAATAGCTGCTGCTGCTGCTGCTCCATACCCTCCATCTCTGGAAACTGTATGGGAATGAGCAGCGATCTATTGCAGCCACCCCCTTAATAAGGGGTCGTTCCACAGCGCTCCCCGCCTCCTTCGGTAACAATTCTTGCTCCTCTCCCCCTCCAGAACACCGCCGGAGAGCTCACATAATTACCGGCGTTTCAATCCATGGGCGCCGCCATCTTGGATCCGGCGCGCCTCTCTGACGTCACGCAGGCACGCCCATACCCAGCGTGCTCTGCACTGAACGCCAGCCGCGCACCCGGAAGTCGCTCCAGCAGAGGGGGAGAGAGCGGCGTGGCAGCCGCAGAATGGCTCCAGAGATCCGGACTGCGCTGGACCGACGCCCGCACGTGCGCAAGAGCCCGAAGGATCTGCGGACGGCGCTACCAGCGTCCCGAAGGCCGACATACAGGCGTCCTGCCTGCTCTTCAAGTGCCGGGACGGGAGTGGGTAAGAGGATCTTCTATCAACGAAAAAATAAAAACAAAAAAGTACCGCCGTGGTTCAGCACAAGGGTTCCCGTCAGGACAGGAAACCCAACTGAAGCGAGGGAGAGGTACCGCCCTTTTGTTTCGGTAGGTTTCCTGTCCCGACTGGGCGGATCCCTCTCTCAGGTGTGCTGTCATGGGAGACGGGAAAAAGCTGATTTTTCTTTTCCATTTCAGTTGTACTAGCCATGTGAAAATCCCCATTGTATTATCTGTTCTCATTAGTATTAGTGCTGATGACCCGTGAACTGCAGTGGGTAGTTGTATCCGAGTTACAGCGATGATTCAATCGAGGATAGCTTGAGTGCGATGACTTTTTATTTCGGTTTATGACTCACATATGCTCTTTTCTTCTTTGTGTCTACGAGAGTGGTGTCAACCTATAATAACATTTTCAAGACAATAATCTACCACTAAATCCAACCTCTGTGTGAACTTCATTTCAACTTTGCTATGGTTTAGTAAATTGATACTGGTCAAACGTGGACATGGAAAAACAGTTTGCAATTATTTTTGAGTGGATTTATTACATCCTTATGAGATTACTCTTCCATTTTAGGAGATTTGAAGATGTACAAAGATAATATTATATGCGGAGATAAAAGTTGAGAAAATAAAGGTTTTTCTATTTAACTCATCTAAGAACTCCAGTCCCTTAATTTTTATAATCTATGGGATCCTAGTATTAATCCCACATCACATATATAGCCTTAAATAATTACAGCCAACGTGTACCCTATTCATACAAACCAACATAAAATGGCTAATGATTTGAGATTTATTCCCTAATTATAGAGGTTGTTTTCCCATGTAGTCATAATCCTATATCATAAGTAACAAAAGTAGACAATTTGGTCTAAATATAATTGTAGGAAGATTAACAATCATATGGATTTAAAAGGGCTGTCCACCTTTCAGGACATTCTTTTTTTTTTCTAAAGTGCTATATCTAGGAGAAAAAACTTTTTTTTTGCATTTGTAGTTCATCATGCACCCTTTGGCTATTATGGGTTCTTTGTTTCTCTACACATTCATCTTTGATGTGGTCTGTGGTTATAAATAATCTGAGCGGAACTCAGAAAAAAAATAGATAAAAGACCCAGAACTCCCCGCTAGACCATCAGAAGGAGCCCACTGGAGGATTCTCAGATACAGTGGGGCAAAAAAGTATTTAGTCAGTCAGCAATAGTGCAAGTTCCACCACTTAATAAGATGAGAGGCGTCTGTAATTTACATCATAGGTAGACCTCAACTATGGGAGACAAACTGAGAAAAAAAAATCCAGAAAATCACATTGTCTGTTTTTTTTAACAATTTATTTGCATATTATGGTGGAAAATAAGTATTTGGTCAGAAACAAACAATCAAGATTTCTGGCTCTCACAGACCTGTAACTTCTTCTTTAAGAGTCTCCTCTTTCCTCCACTCATTACCTGTAGTAATGGCACCTGTTTAAACTTGTTATCAGTATAAAAAGACACCTGTGCACACCCTCAAACAGTCTGACTCCAAACTCTACTATGGTGAAGGCCAAAGAGCTGTTAAAGGACACCAGAAACAAAATTGTAGCACTGCACCAGGCTGGGAAGACTGAATCTGCAATAGCCAACCAGCTTGGAGTGAAGAAATCAACAGTGGGAGCAATAATTAGAAAATGGAAGACATACAAGACCACTGATAATCTCCCTCGATCTGGGGCTCCACGCAAAATCCCACCCCGTGGGGTCAGAATGATCACAAGAACGGTGAGCAAAAATCCCAGAACCACGCAGGGGGACCTAGTGAATGAACTGCAGAGAGCTGGGACCAATGTAACAAGGCCTACCATAAGTAACACACTACGCCACCATGGACTCAGATCCTGCAGTGCCAGACCTGTCCCACTGCTTAAGCCAGTACATGTCCGGGCCCGTCTGAAGTTTGCTAGAGAGCATTTGGATGATCCAGAGGAGTTTTGGGAGAATGTCCTATGGTCTGATGAAACCAAACTGGAACTGTTTGGTAGAAACACAACTTGTCGTGTTTGGAGGAAAAAGAATACCGAGTTGCATCCATCAAACACCATACCTACTGTAAAGCATGGTGGTGGAAACATCATGCTTTGGGGCTGTTTCTCTGCAAAGGGGCCAGGACGACTGATCCGGGTACATGAAAGAATGAATGGGGCCATGTATCGTGAGATTTTGAGTGCAAACCTCCTTCCATCAGCAAGGGCATTGAAGATGAAATGTGGCTGGGTCTTTCAACATGACAATGATCCAAAGCACACCGCCAGGGCAACGAAGGAGTGGCTTCGTAAGAAGCATTTCAAGGTCCTGGAGTGGCCTAGCCAGTCTCCAGATCTCAACCCTATAGAAAACCTTTGGAGGGAGTTGAAAGTCCGTGTTGTCAAGCGAAAAGCCAAAAACATCACTGCTCTAGAGGAGATCTGCATGGAGGAATGGGCCAACATACCAACAACAGTGTGTGGCAACCTTGTGAAGACTTACAGAAAACGTTTGACCTCTGTCATTGCCAACAAAGGATATATTACAAAGTATTGAGATGAAATTTTGTTTCTGACCAAATACTTATTTTCCACCATAATATGCAAATAAATTGTTAAAAAAACAGACAATGTGATTTTCTGGATTTTTTTTTCTCAGTTTGTCTCCCATAGTTGAGGTCTACCTATGATGTAAATTACAGATGCCTCTCATCTTTTTAAGTGGTGGAACTTGCACTATTGCTGACTGACTAAATACTTTTTTGCCTCACTGTAACTCATTCTGCAGCCACCAATTGACAACACAGAGGCAATAGAAGGCAAAATATATAAAATATTTAATGAAACCAAAATGCAAAAATTATTTTGCCTAAAATACAGGTACTTAAAAAAAATATTGTCCCTAAAAGTCAACAATATGTTGAAATCAATAAAAAAAAACAATCAATTAAATGTTCTGCTCTGACATTTTATTTCTTTTTTAAAGCGTATCTGTCACATCTCATTCAAGATGTCCAATCTTGAGTCATGGACCAACTAACAATTTTACAAAATTTTCAGCAAATTTCATTCTTCAACAGTTTGAGAAAATTGACTAGTAGAATTTTGCAGTGATGTTGATAGTGCTGAGGTGAAGATAGGAAATCACCAGGAGTTGTATGTACTTGTATATGAGTGTGTTCAAGTACTGTGTCATGTTCTACGCTAGAATACTGAGGATTTTTACGCTTAGGAGATTTTTAGCTCAGGTGATATGAGGGAACGTGGTGTTAGGAGTATGAAATACTTATGTCATTTACCATAACACGTTAAGAATTATTTACTTATGTCATTTACCATAACACGTTAAGAATTATTTACTTATGTCATTTACCATAACACGTTAAGAATTATTTAATCATATTTTTTAGATGAGACATGCAAGACAGACAAAAAAGAAGAATGGGTTAAGAGTGAACACAGCTCTGAAGACATATGGGACTGGCAGAATGCAGAATGTGATCAGAATTCTGAATGTTCTCATGAAACTATGTGTGTTCCTGTGTCCGGTTATTCCATTACTGAAGATCTCCATAGCAGAGAAGACTATGAATGCTTGACTGAAAGTCGGCCTCCAGAACCCGATGTATCAGTGCAGCTAGACTTCTTCCAAGGTAATGTGTGCAGACTCACAAAGGGTGGAGATTGCATTGTAGTCTATCTTGTTTGGTTTATTAGACTTTAAAAGCAGCCCTGGCACACAAACTCTGCCAGCCACCATACAATATTCTCACCCATCAAGAAAAAATAGCAGTACTAAATGCAAAGTTCAGCGAATTTAGCTTTACTATGTCATGGCCCTCACCACTCAATGGGAACTTGACATAACATATTAATCCGACTCCACCCCCCCAGTAAAACAGTTTCAAGTGGTCTCAATAAAACAGAATAAAACATTGACAGAAGCAGATGAGGAGCTAGTCATCACATGACCAGAAAATGCAGATAAGATGCTTACGGTCACGTAATGACAACTGACACTGGCTAGCAGAGCCGAATCATAACAGTGTGTTATGTTACATTTTGATCAGGGGAGTAAAGCCCCTTTAAGGTACCATCACACTAAACGATATCGCTAGCGATCCGTGACATTGCAGCGTCCTGGCTAGCGATATCGTTCAGTTTGACACACAGCAGCGATCAGAATCCTGCTGTGATGTCGTTGGTCGCTGCAGAAAGTCCAGAACTTTATTTCGTCGCTGGACTTCCTGCTGACATCGCTGAATCGGCATGTATGACACCGATTCAGCGATGTCTTCGCTGGTAACCAGGGTAAACATCGGGTTACTAAGCGCAGGGCCGCGCTTAGTAACCCGATGTTTACCCTGGTTACCAGCGTAAAAGTTAAAAAAAACAAACACTACATACTTACATTCCGCTGTCTGTCCCTCGGCGCTCTGCTTCTCTGCCCTGTGTAAGTGCTGGCTGGAAAGCAGAGCACAGCGGTGACGTCATCGCTCTGCTTTCCGGCCGCTGTGCTCACAGTCAGTGCAGTAAAGCACAGCGCCGGGGACAGACAGCAGAAGGTAAGTATGTAGTGTTTGGTTTTTTTACTTTTACGCTGGTAACCAGGGTAATCATTGGGTTACTAAGCGCGGCCCTGCGCTTAGTAACCCGATGTTTACCCTGGTTACCGGGGGCCTCGGAATCGTTGGTCGCTGGAGAGCTGTCTGTGTGACAGCTCTCCAGCGACCAAACCGCGACGCTGCAGCGATCCGGATCGTTGTCGGTATCGCTGCAGCGTCGCTTAGTGTGACGGTACCTTTACTGTTTTAACCATATAAAAATATTAACCCTCCGTCAGGAACAATATTCGCACTAACTCGTAATGGAACAATGTGCCTGTCAAGCGCAGGCTAGAAAAATGCCTAGCATATCTAATTTTCTCAATTTCAGTGATCTAAAAGTGATCATAGACCTTCATAGGGATGTAATAAAAGAGACTACACATTATCACGTGCAAAACAAACCCATTTACTCAACATAAAAGTAATAAGTTTGATATACACAAATTTCTAAACTCCCACCAAATAGCCATTCATTTGTAAGAAAATCTGCCTTATTTATATGAAATATCCACAAACCTTTCTCTATCCATTCATAAAACAAGCTAAATAAACAATAGTAATGACTAAAAACATTACATACCAACCTTATAAAGTGTGATGTTTTCGGGACCAATGTGCCTGAGAAGCCAGCACAGCTATATCTTCATTCCTGAAGCTCTGCAGACCAACCGTGGTATCAGGTTTCACACAGCAGCTGGAGCCAGGAGACTATCTAGAGGGAGGGGTCTTTACTGAAAATCTGGTGAGAACGGAGAAATGAAAGTAGAAGTGCTGCGCCTGTCAGATCCATTGTTCCTGACGGAGGGTTAAAGAACCCCCTTATCAACCTCATCACTTTCAAATGGACACAGGCGGCAAGACAAAACCCTGAAGCTTGAAGTAATCTTTGTAAGTACTGTTATGACTTCTGAAAGGGCTGAAAAATAAATTGCTATGTAAGTCATATTATTCTTGGTAAAATAAGCCCCTGTGCAAAACTGGCTTCTGTGGTTACCTTAGTATGAGGAAGCTTTCATTGTCATATCAGCCTTTTGAGGTCTCAAATAAAAGACAGTGACCTACCGGTTCTGGACCAGAGCAAGGAATCAGGCATCCATTAGCTAAAATTTTTCCGTGTCTTTGGGCTGGACACACCAACTCACTCAGACTCTGGGGACCCACTTTTAATGAAAACTGCAACCTATTTGCAAGAGCCAACTCATCTATAGCTGATTATGGCTGCTGGGCAGAACAGGGAAACAGGTTGCACTATCCCTACCGGACAACCAGTGTGAGCTCTAATCCTGCCTTGTGTGTTTAGTACTGGACAATGTGTGTGTGTTCACTGATTACCAAATATATTTATAAAATAGCGTCCGGGAAGACAGATTTAGTGGCTGTTAGGTGTCGAGTTCCCGCCGCTGCACAAGGGGAAGATCGAGCCACCTCCGCTGCGGTCTCCCATTCTCCTCCAGCCACAGTGGAGCCTGCTCAGCAGAGACGTCGGTCTCAGCATTTGGCTCAGGCAGATAGTGTGCACTTGGTTACTACCGATCTTCCAGGCTCAGCCAATGTAACTAGCACTATTCATCGGCGGGTAGATGCTCCTGGGACTAAGTCATTCTTTTCCTCTACTGAGCATGCCCAAGGGTTGACCTTCCATTGGAGGTCTGGGGTCACATGCTCAAGTCCTGTAGCAGTTCCTATTGGACCACTAGGAAGGTCCTTGTCTGCTACAGCTATAAAAGGTTCACATGGCCGCACGGCCAGACGCTAGTATCAACCTATGTCATGAGCTTTGCCACTTTGTGGTCATGTCTGCATGTGGTCAGGGTTGGCTGAAATAAGCCCCTAGAATACTGACACCTCCGGTGAGGAGTTTTGTGTGTGTGAATTCAGGGCTGGCATATAGCCACTAGAATTCCGGCTCCACTGTAGAGGAGTTGTTCGTGTGCTAGGCTGACTGCATGACCACTGTTTGCTTTTTGCTCTCTAGGTAGCTGTGATCCTCTGTGAGGTTAACAGGGCACAGCGTTTTCCTATCTTAGCGTTTCTGTGAAGTAACAGAGTTCGCTTATACCGCCATATAGTGCCGCTAATTGCTAGCAGCAGGTTCTCACCTGCACGGTGGACCCCGGGTTGTGAACGCACCTATTTTATCTCATATATATACTCGGTGTTTTCCACCAACACCAACAGTGGCTCACTATGCAATTGAGCATGCGGCCCACCAGGAATCTGCCCAATTGTCCAGATAGTCAGTCTAGGCTGCTGTGGACAAAGCAAATTCCCAGTGTTTGTTCCATGCTACAATTAATTCTATATCCAATTTTTAATTCCCCTATGCCATCAGCTAAAAAAATACAGATATGCTTTGATCATATTATTAAAATGTAATGATTGATAATATCAGGCAGAAAAAGTGATTTTATAAAATGGACGGAGTCTGGTTTGAGAAACCTAAGTCTTCAATTATGGCTAACAGTCTTCCACATGCTATATTTCTGAAGTGTTAAAATAAATTCAGACAGTGTAGATTTGTTCAATTATGTTCATAAAATAGAGCTGATTTGGTAGAAACTGAATTGGATGATGAATGGGATAGTATCAGAAATTTCTGTAGCAGATCATGCAAATTCCTTCAAAGATAAGGTTTACTTCATGTTCAGCTCCCTACTGAGCACTCTGTCTTGCAAAAAAGATAGACACCGTTGGAAAAGAAGGTCAAACAGAGTCAAAAGTTTCCTATTTTACACTCCATTTGACTAATTCAAGTGAATGGTTAAGCTGGAACTTTTTAATACCATGACTACCTTTTTTATTGTTTTGTAGCTGCTCACTTTGTCCTAGGAGAGATTTATGCTATCTAATAGATAACTCCTGGTCTGGCTATGGGAATACATAATTCTCTCTACTGCTATTTATACAGTGGTGACAGCCACTAAACAATTAATAGTGATGACATTTTTTGCTCTGCCGTTAAAGGGGTAGTCCGATCTCAAAGATCCTATCCCAATATGTAGTAGGTGTAATAATAATAATATTGGCAAATACATTCAATTAGAAATGTGTCAGAATGATTGGCTATTATGTTCAACTAGATGGTGGACCGATTCTAACGCATCGGGTATTCTAGAATATGCATATCCATGTAGTATATTGCCCAGCCACGTAGTATATTGCACAGCCACGTAGTATATTGCACAGCCCATGTAGTATATTGCCCAGTCACGTAGTATATTGCCAAGCCACGTAGTATATTGCCCAGTCACGTAGTATATTGTCCAGCCACGTAGTATATTGCCCAGCCACGTAGTATATTGCCCAGCCACGTAGTATATTGCCCAGTCACGTAGTATATTGACCAGTCACGTAGTATATTGCCCAGCCACGTAGTATATTGCCCAGCCACGTAGTATATTGCCCAGTTACGTAGTATATTGCCCAGTGATGTAGTATATTGCCCAGCCACGTAGTATATTGCACAGCACACGTAGTATATTGCACAGCACACGTAGTATATTGCCCAGCCACGTAGTATATTGTCCAGCCACGTAGTAAATTGCCCAGTTACATAGTATATTGCCAAGTGACGTAGTATATTGCCCAGCCACGTAGTATATTGCACAGCCACGTAGTATATTGCACAGCCCATGTAGTATATTGCCCAGTCAATGAAGACTTTCTAGACAGAACAGAAGCATCTCTACTGGTCACAGAAGGTGCAAAAAGTGTCAGAGAACCTCCAAAAGCAGATGAGTGGAAGCATGTGACCAAAAGAAGCAAGAAGACCATGGAGAAATCACCAACCACACAACTGAAGAACCGATATCAAATCTTTGTAGAGGATGAAGATGGCACACCTAAGAATGAAGCAATACCAGCAAGCAAAAAAGAAAAGGGCACACAGCAACAAGTGACAGCAAAAAGTACAGCCAAGAAGCAACGAAGAGTGGTGGTGGTGGGAGACTCACTACTGAGAGGCACCGAAGCAGCCATCTGCAGACCGGACATAACTGCAAGAGAAGTATGCTGCCTTCCAGGTGCGATGATCAAGGATGTGACCGATAGGATACCAAAGCTCTTCAGCTCCAAGGACGTCCACCCATTTCTTCTGATACATGTTGGCACCAATGACACGGCAAGGAAGGACCTACCGACAATCTGCAAGGACTTTGAAGAGTTGGGGAAGAAAGTAAAGGAACTGGATGCACAGGTAGTTTTTTCTTCTATCCTTCCAGTAGACGGGCATGGCACCAGGAGATGGAACAGGATCCTTGATGCAAACAACTGGCTAAGACGATGGTGCAGACAACAAGGATTTGGATTCCTGGACCACGGTGTGAATTACTGGTATGATGGACTCCTCGCCAGAGACGGACTACACCTCAACAAACCTGGGAAACACACATTCGCCAGAAGACTCGCTACACTCATCAGGAGGGCGTTAAACTAGAAGAAGAGGGGACGGGAAGAAAAACATTAGACTCGAACAAAGACGACCCAGGAAAACATACTCAGAAGGGAGGTAAGAACATTTCTAAAACAATCCACAGTGAGGAGATTGGAACAAAACAAAATCCTCTAAACTGCATGCTCGCAAACGCCAGAAGCCTGACAAACAAGATGGAAGAACTAGAAGCAGAAATATCTACAGGTAACTTTGACATAGTGGGAATAACCGAGACATGGTTAGATGAAAGCTATGACTGGGCAGTTAACTTACAGGGTTACAGTCTGTTTAGAAAGGATCGTAAAAATCGGAGAGGAGGAGGGGTTTGTCTCTATGTAAAGTCTTGTCTAAAGTCCACTTTAAGGGAGGATATTAGCGAAGGGAATGAGGATGTCGAGTCCATATGGGTTGAAATTCATGGAGGGAAAAATGGTAACAAAATTCTCATTGGGGTCTGTTACAAACCCCCAAATATAACAGAAAGCATGGAAAGTCTACTTCTAAAGCAGATAGATGAAGCTGCAACCCATAATGAGGTCCTGGTTATGGGGGACTTTAACTACCCGGATATTAACTGGGAAACAGAAACCTGTGAAACCCATAAAGGCAACAGGTTTCTGCTAATAACCAAGAAAAATTATCTTTCACAATTGGTGCAGAATCCAACCAGAGGAGCAGCACTTTTAGACCTAATACTATCTAATAGACCTGACAGAATAACAAATCTGCAGGTGGTTGGGCATTTAGGAAATAGCGACCACAATATTGTGCAGTTTCACCTGTCTTTCACTAGGGGGACTTGTCAGGGAGTCACAAAAACATTGAACTTTAGGAAGGCAAAGTTTGAACAGCTTAGAGATGCCCTTAATCTCGTAGACTGGGATAATATCCTCAGAAATGAGAATACAGATAATAAATGGGAAATGTTTAAGAACATCCTAAATAGGCAGTGTAAGCGGTTTATACCTTGTGGGAATAAAAGGACTAGAAATAGGAAAAACCCAATGTGGCTAAACAAAGAAGTAAGACAGGCAATTAACAGTAAAAAGAAAGCATTTGCACTACTAAAGCAGGATGGCACCATTGAAGCTCTAAAAAACTATAGGGAGAAAAATACTTTATCTAAAAAACTAATTAAAGCTGCCAAAAAGGAAACAGAGAAGCACATTGCTAAGGAGAGTAAAACTAATCCCAAACTGTTCTTCAACTATATCAATAGTAAAAGAATAAAAACTGAAAATGTAGGCCCCTTAAAAAATAGTGAGGAAAGAATGGTTGTAGATGACGAGGAAAAAGCTAACATATTAAACACCTTCTTCTCCACGGTATTCACGGTGGAAAATGAAATGCTAGGTGAAATCCCAAGAAACAATGAAAACCCTATATTAAGGGTCACCAATCTAACCCAAGAAGAGGTGCGAAACCGGCTAAATAAGATTAAAATAGATAAATCTCCGGGTCCGGATGGCATACACCCACGAGTACTAAGAGAACTAAGTAATGTAATAGATAAACCATTATTTCTTATTTTTAGTGACTCTATAGCGACAGGGTCTGTTCCGCAGGACTGGCGCATAGCAAATGTGGTGCCAATATTCAAAAAGGGCTCTAAAAGTGAACCTGGAAATTATAGGCCAGTAAGTCTAACCTCTATTGTTGGTAAAATATTTGAAGGGTTTCTGAGGGATGTTATTCTGGATTATCTCAATGAGAATAACTGTTTAACTCCATATCAGCATGGGTTTATGAGAAATCGCTCCTGTCAAACCAATCTAATCAGTTTTTATGAAGAGGTAAGCTATAGGCTGGACCACGGTGAGTCATTGGACGTGGTATATCTCGATTTTTCCAAAGCGTTTGATACCGTGCCGCACAAGAGGTTGGTACACAAAATGAGAATGCTTGGTCTGGGGGAAAATGTGTGTAAATGGGTTAGTAACTGGCTTAGTGATAGAAAGCAGAGGGTGGTTATAAATGGTATAGTCTCTAACTGGGTCGCTGTGACCAGTGGGGTACCGCAGGGGTCGGTATTGGGACCTGTTCTCTTCAACATATTCATTAATGATCTGGTAGAAGGTTTACACAGTAAAATATCGATATTTGCAGATGATACAAAACTATGTAAAGCAGTTAATACAAGAGAAGATAGTATTCTGCTACAGATGGATCTGGATAAGTTGGAAACTTGGGCTGAAAGGTGGCAGATGAGGTTTAACAATGATACATGTAAGGTTATACACATGGGAAGAGGGAATCAATATCACCATTACACACTGAACGGGAAACCACTGGGTAAATCTGACAGGGAGAAGGACTTGGGGATCCTAGTTAATGATAAACTTACCTGGAGCAGCCAGTGCCAGGCAGCAGCTGCCAAGGCAAACAGGATCATGGGGTGCATTAAAAGAGGTCTGGATACACATGATGAGAGCATTATACTGCCTCTGTACAAATCCCTAGTTAGACCGCACATGGAGTACTGTGTCCAGTTTTGGGCACCGGTGCTCAGGAAGGATATAATGGAACTAGAGAGAGTACAAAGGAGGGCAACAAAATTAATAAAGGGGATGGGAGAACTACAATACCCAGATAGATTAGCGAAATTAGGATTATTTAGTCTAGAAAAAAGACGACTGAGGGGCGATCTAATAACCATGTATAAGTATATAAGGGGACAATACAAATATCTCGCTGAGGATCTGTTTATACCAAGGAAGGTGACGGGCACAAGGGGGCATTCTTTGCGTCTGGAGGAGAGAAGGTTTTTCCACCAACATAGAAGAGGATTCTTTACTGTTAGGGCAGTGAGAATCTGGAATTGCTTGCCTGAGGAGGTGGTGATGGCGAACTCAGTCGAGGGGTTCAAGAGAGGCCTGGATGTCTTCCTGGAGCAGAACAATATTGTATCATACAATTAGGTTCTGTAGAAGGACGTAGATCTGGGTATTTATTATGATGGAATATAGGCTGAACTGGATGGACAAATGTCTTTTTTCGGCCTTACTAACTATGTTACTATGTTACTATGTCAAGTAGTATATTGCCCAGCCACACAGTACATATTCCAGTCACGTAGTATATTGCCCAGCCACGTAATATATTACCCAGCCATGTAGTAAATTGCCAAGCCATGTAGTATATTGCCCAGCCACATAGTATATTGCCCAGTTACGTAGTATATTGCCCAGTGACATAGTATACAGCACAGAGCCACGTAGTATATTGCACAGCGACATAGTATACAGCACACGGCCACGTAGTATATTGCCCAGCCACGTATTTCACAGGTTAAAAAATAAACATATACTCACCTTCCGAGGGCCCCTTGTAGTTCGGTCACATGACCGTGACGTCATGGCAGGTCATTCTCGCGCAGGCGCGCAGGACCTATGATGACGTTGCGGTCACATGACCGTGACATCATGGCAGGTCCTTCTCACGCAGGCGCGCAGGGCCTGTGATGACGTCGCGGTCACATGACCGTGACATCACGGCAGGTCGTTCTCGGGCAGGCACTGTGATGACGTCGCGGTCACATGACCGTGACATCATGGCAGGTCCTTCTCCCATACCATTCTTGGCACCAGAACCTGCCGGAGGTCACTGGAGTGTCGCGAAAGGTGAGTATATAATGATTTGTTATTTTTTAAATTATTTTTAACATTAGATGTTTTTACTAATGACGCTGCATAGGCAGCATCAATAGTAAAAACTTGGTCACACAGGGTTAATAGCGGCGGTAACGGACCGCATGACGTGTGTGAGCGGTGACGGCGGGGAGTATGGAGCGAGCGCCAACTGCAGGGGAGTAGGGAGGGACTAATCGGACTGTGGCCATCGCTGATTGGTCGTGGCAGCCATGACAGGTAGCTAGCGAGACCAATCAGCAACTTGGATTCCATGACAGACAGAGGCCACGACCAATGAATATCCGTGACAGACAGAAGGACAGAAAGACAGAAGTGACCCTTAGACAATTATATAGTAGATTAAATGTGCTGCTAACATTAGCAATGTTCAGTTGTATATAAATGTATCTACTTTTATTGTCACAGAAAGAAGAACAGATGACAGTGAAATCGAGTCTCGAGATAAACTGGATGAATGCTCAGATGAAGAGAAGGATCATGAACGCAATGAAGAGGCATTGCTGGTTGATTCCACCGAGGACAATGCGTACATAGTATTTGAATCCAGTGTTAAAAAAAAGCAAGGATGGCAAAGTCATTTTACTTCTCATAACCCAGCATCACCGGAGGCATCACCAAAATCCACAATAGAAAGCGGTGCATCTTCCAGGGCTCGAGGTAACAGCAGTATGTTCTCCTTATTAAAACTTAGACTTTGTGTTAGAAACAGATTTTTAAAAAAAATCCATTATTAAAACGTATGCGCATAGACAATAATATTCTCAGTACAAAGTACTTCATGATACTAAATACATATTTCTATGTTTAAGATAGTTTATGTGTAGACCCAGTAACCAGTTAAAATAGTTTGGAACGATTATGTACAGGTCCTTCTCAAAAAATTAGCATATAGTGTTAAATTTCATTATTTACCATAATGTAATGATTACAATTAAACTTTCATATATTATAGATTCATTATCCACCAACTGAATTTTGTCAGGTCTTTTATTGTTATAATACTGATGATTTTGGCATACAACTCCTGATAACCCAAAAAACCTGTCTCAATAAATTAGCATATCAAGAAAAGGTTCTCTAAACGACCTATTACCCTAATCTTCTGAATCAACTAATTAACTCTAAACACATGCAAAAGATACCTGAGGCTTTTATAAACTCCCTGCCTGGTTCATTACTCAAAACCCCCATCATGGGTAAGACTAGCGACCTGACAGATGTCAAGAAGGCCATCATTGACACCCTCAAGCAAGAGGGTATGACCCAGAAAGAAATTTCTCAACAAATAGGCTGTTCCTAGAGTGCTGTATCAAGGCACCTCAATGGTAAGTCTGTTGGAAGGAAACAATGTGGCAGAAAACGCTGTACAACGAGAAGAGGAGACCGGACCCTGAGGAAGATTGTGGAGAAGGACCGATTCCAGACCTTGGGGAACCTGAGGAAGCAGTGGACTGAGTCTGGTGTGGAAACATCCAGAGCCACCGTGCACAGGCGTGTGCAGGAAATGGGCTACAGGTGCCGCATTCCCCAGGTAAAGCCACTTTTGAACCATAAACAGCGGCAGAGGCGCCTGACCTGGGCTACAGAGAAGCAGCACTGGACTGTTGCTAAGTGGTCCCAAGTACTTTTTTCTGATGAAAGCAAATTTTGCATGTCATTCGGAAATCAAGGTGCCAGAGTCTGGAGGAAGACTGGGGAGAAGGAAATGCCAAAATGCCTGAAGTCCAGTGTCAAGTACCCACAGTCAGTGATGGTGTGGGGTGCCATGTCAGCTGCTGGTGTTGGTCCACTGTGTTTCATCAAGGGCAGGGTCAATGCAGCTAGCTATCAGGAGATTTTGGAGCACTTCATGCTTCCATCGGCTGAAATGCTTTATGGAGATGAAGATTTCATTTTTCAGCACGACCTGGCACCTGCTCACAGTGCCAAAACCACTGGTAAATGGTTTACTGACCATGGTATTACTGTGCTCAATTGGCCTGCCAACTCTCCTGACCTGAACCCCATAGAGAATCTGTGGGATATTGTGAAGAGAAAGTTGAGAGACGCAAGACCCAACACTCTGGATGAGCTTAAGGCCGCTATTGAAGCATCCTGGGCCTCCATAACATCTCAGCAGTGTCACAGGCTGATTGCCTCCATGCCACGCCGCATTGAAGCAGTCATTTCTGCCAAAGGATTCCCGACCAAGTATTGAGTGCATAACTGAACATTATTATTTGTTGTTTTTTTTTGTTTGTTATTAAAAAACACTTTTATTTGATTGGATGGGTGAAATATGCTAATTTATTGAGACAGGTTTTTTGGGTTATCAGGAGTTGTATGCCAAAATCATCAGTATTAAAACAATAAAAGACCTGACAAATTTCAGTTGGTGGATAATGAATCTATAATATATGAAAGTTTAATTGTAATCATTACATTATGGTAAATAATGAAATTTAACACTATATGCTAATTTTTTGAGAAGGACCTGTATATGTGTATATGTGTGCATGTATACAGTACAGGCAGGTGAAGAAAAATGCTGCAAAGTAAGCAACAGAAGTGGAAATATTTCATCTTTGTCATTTAACATAATGGAAAGTGAATGGATAAAAGAGAAATATAAATCATATTGATATTTGATGTGGCCGCCCTTTGCTTTTGAAACAGCAAGTCAATAAAGGGGTTGGCCATTTTTGGGAATTCAGTTTTTTTCATTAAATGCATGCATTTTGGGATTAAAAATCATTTTTGCAATTGGGAATAATTACAAGTTTTGCAGCGTTTTGATGTTACAAGCTCTTTGTTTTCCTACACATTTAATTTTAATGTAATTTCTATCCTATTCAATAGGCTGTGCTGTACTAGCTGGCAAGATCTGCTATAATTTGAATGGAGCTTTGCCATCATTATTACCTATGCCTGGAAAACCCTTTTAAAGGGAATCTGTCAGAAGGACCAACCCTCTTATGCCATCTATATGTTCATGCAAGTCATAGAAGGCTGAGAAAATAACACCTTAATATCTGTTATCCAATGTCTTATTCCACAGAAATCCACATTTTTCTTAATATTTGAATAAGCTGTTTAGATCTATGGGTGACACAGATCTCCCTGAGAACTAGCCATTATTACCTCTTGCAGAAAATATTACAGCATTAAAAACATTTTTTCACAACAAATGGCATTGTATCAGTCTAGCAATAGAGAAAGTATAACTGGTGGAGAAAGGTTGAACTTGATGGACCTATATCTATTTTCAACCTATATAACTACATATTTAACTATAGAAATGATAACCATTATAAATGTAATTGTGATGGCTATCATTACAAGCTCTAGATCTAGAACTCTATTATATTATTGGATTGACAATCAATGAATGTCAATGAGATCAACCCCCAAACTGTATATATGAGCATACAGGTCTTTTAAATGAAAATGCATTAACTCCTTTATATATCAGTCTGTTGCTACCTTCCTGAGTAATTATCATCTTCACTTCTAAGAAATTAAGAAGTAGTTAAGTGCTCTGGGTAGGACAGATGCCAAACAGACAATGAGCTGTCCATCAAGCTAAAGGGTGTTGGGTGGGAACCTACTTTGTTAAGCAGAAGCTTGTCAAGTGCTATGCCATGCCCACAGCACTTAACTCATCATTTGCTTACTAACGAAATCTCAAATTATATGGGAATACAGCAACAGATACAGTAAAATATATAAAGGTGTCGATGGATTTAGATTTCAAATACTTGTGTACCCATATATCGTATTTTGCGGATTATAAGACGCACCACAAATTTTGGGGAGGAAAATGGGGATCTGTCTTATCTTCCTAATTCACAATAGCTTATGGGGGAGGTGGTGGCAGCGTTGGAGCTGGGTCACAGGCGGCAGGGTCACTGCTGCAGGAAGCTGGCGGTGGTAGAAGTGGGGGTATGCTGTGTGCCCCAGGCTGAGATGAAGGGTTGTCTCGGCAGTGCAAGGCTGCTGACCGTGGGCTTTAACAAGATATCGGAGGAGAGGCAGAAGCGGAAGCCCCACTTTGCTCATTGATTCCTGTAGCCGGTGGTGTGCTTCAGGAAAATGGTGCAGATTGAGATCTCGGCTTGTCATTATATGAATAAAAAATTAAAATGAAGGTTACTCTTTCAGTCTATCAAGGCACTTTTTTAGTCAGGTTTAACAGCAGATCTACCTGTAAAAAATTGTATATGCTCATACCCTAAGGCAGGGTTCACATTGCGTTGGTGCAGTCCGTTCAACGCATGCGTTAAATGGACTGCACCAATGCTAGTGCCTTGAAAAGATCGCGTTATGTGATCGCGATAGCACAGAAGCTCCACCTATGCTATCGGTGACGGACCCGGAAGCGCTGCAGCCCGCGTCCGAGGGTCCGTCACAGAATGACAGCACATCGCTAACACATGCCGATTATGACATGCGTTAGCGATACGCTACATAGTGGCAGTCAATGGGTGTGCTGAAGCATCCGTTACATTGCGTTAGTGCCACTATGTAAGCTGTGTAACGGATGCCGTCAGCGCATTGCCATTGACGCAATGTGGACCGGCCTCAAGAGATTCCTGGATTTTACCCACAGACCAGAATTTGGCAGCTGGTTGACACATAGTCAGAGGCAGTGTGGGGTTATCTACAGAAGTCAGGTATAAGGCCATCATAAACATGACAAACGGTAGTCAGGACAAGAAGACTCTGGAGATATTATTACAGATATAAAAAATGTGGAATTAGTCATTAACAAATATTCTAATAAGATGTTTCAGGTACAAATAACTTTGAACAACTTACATTCTCCGTCTGATACAAGGCAAAAACAAACCTGTCTACATGATAAAAACTTAATTCAGACTTTAACCCAGTTCAATCACATGATGGATGATTTTCAACAATATTATTTTCATGTGGGGGATTTTTTTAAAAGTTTTTGGGATGGGGATTATAATTATAGTCAATAAGGTGAGTAATAAAACATAAAATCTAAATATAAAACGTGTTCAATTAAGCAAGTAAGAAGTTATATACAAAGAAGAATCAACAGAGAAAAAAGGTTAGTGCAAGCGGAAAAGAAAGTGGAAGGAAAAGTTAGGAAAGGTAGAGGGGAAGGGGAAGGAAAGAAAAGGGCATAGGAGAAGGTAGGATCAGATAAATGTGGAGAGTATGGACAGGGGGAAAGATCATCCTTATTGAAACAGTATTTATATTAAAAGAATTTTCAATTTGCTTTGTTAAATATGTAATTGTATTTATACCTCTTGGCAATGGATAATTTTCAAAACATTGTAGAAGGGGAACTGAAGAATCTCCATAAAATGAAGAAATGCCCTAACTCTAATCTTACTCAATGTGAACAAAAGGCGTTAAAAACTTTACAATCTAATGAAAACATCGTCATAAAAATTCAGCTAAAGCTGGATCTATTGTCATACTTGACCGAGGTGTATATGAAAGAGAAGTTCTGAATATGTTACAATATAAAACAATTAAAAATTTGTTTTTCGCTCCCCTTCTCCCCAGAGGCATAACTTTTTTATTTTTCTGTCAATATGGCCATATGAGGGCTTGTTTTTTGCAGGATTAGTTGTATTTTTAAATTGCATAATTGGTTTTACCGAGTCATGTACTAGAAAATGGGAAAAAAGTTCCAAGTGCATTAAAATTGCAAAAAAAGTGCAATCCCACACTTGTTTTTTATTTGGCTTTTTTACTAGGTTCACAAAATGCTAAAACCATTATAATATAATAAAATAATTGCTCAATTTTTTCCAATACCCGCAGTGTCTCTATTTTTCGTGATCTCAGGTTGGGTGAGGGCTTATTTTTTTGCATGCTAAGCTGACATTTTTAATTATATCATTTTTGTGCAGATACGATCTTCTGATTGCCCACTATTGCATTTTAATGCTATGTCGCGGCAACCACAAAAACGTAATTTTGGCATTTTGACTTCTCGCTACGCCATTTAGCGATCAAGTTAATCCTTTTTTTATTGATAGATCTGGCAATTCTGAATGTGGTGATACCAAATTTGTCTATGTTTGAATTTATTTTTATTGTTTTATTTTGAATGGGGCAAAAGCTGGTGATTTGAACTTTAATATTTTTTGTACTTTTTTATATTTTTATAAGCATTTTTTTAACTTTTGGCATGCTTCAATAGTCTCCATAGGGGAACAGAAGCTGCCACAACGCTATTGGCTCTGCTACATAGAGGCGATGTTCAGATCACTTCTATATAGTAGAATTGCTCACTTACTAGGAGCGCCGACCACTAGGCCAGCACTGACAACCATAGAGGTCTCCAGGAGATATCAAGTTGTCATGCCAACACACTGATTGCCCACGATCACATGGTCACCGGTGTGCATATTTCCGGCGCGATTGCTGGTAGCACAATTTGAATGCCGCTGTCAGAGTTTGACAGCAGCACTTATCTAGGTAATAGCCTCCTGTGGGTGGATCGTGATTCCACCCGCAGCTATTGTGGGCACATGTCAACTGTTCAATACATGTGACATGTCCCGGGAAAAATGTGGGTTCACCGCCGGAGCCCACATCAAAGGGAGTGAGTCCGACATTTGCGCAAATGTGTGCCCGATGTCGGTACGGGGTTAAACAACTTAAAGCAAAATTGTCACTTTTACAATATGGAATGGATACAGGAATTAGTAATAACAAAAAAATGGAATATCTTAATCCAGAACATCTAAGAATCCCACTCTTCCATCGACACATAAGCATTGGTTTCCAACACCATTCAGACCCATAGTGTCTGGAATTGGATCTATGTCTGAGAACCTGTGTAAATGGCTGGACGATCATCTATAACCACTGGTCCAAATTTCTCCCACTTACATACAAGACAGCCAACATGTTCTCAATGTGAAAGATATGAAAAGGTACAAAGAATATTTATGGATCACTTGCGATGTTACTGCACTATACATGACAATACCACACAATTTACCATTAATTGCAGTGAATAAACAGCCACATAAATATGCAAATTATTCAAATGAATTAATGGAATTTATATTGGAAGTGATTGAATTTTTGCTAATACACTGAATTTTAGCTAATACAAAATTATTTTTCTTTTATGGGTGTATTTTATACCAAATGTCAAGGTTGCTCTATATATACAAAATTTTCACAGTCTTTGGCAAACACAGGTGAATATTTCAGAGCCAAACGCTGCTGTACCTCAGACAGCAAATATATTACCGAATGATCGGTCATTGACACACACTTTCAAAAATGTGGATACTCAAACCAGGTTTTAAATTGTGCAAAAAATGCCAATTTTTAAAAGTAGAGGAGAATATTTGACACAATCTAAAACCTCTAAAATTCTGCAATCCAATGCAATGACCAACTAGTGGTGTTTTCCACAAATTATAGTGCAAATTATCACGTGAGACATATTAATTAAAAAAATCTATTTTATACACAGGTAATGCACTAAAAATCATTCTAGATCATTCGTAGACTTGCGGTGCTGCGCCCCCTGCTGGCATAACCTCATATGAACTCTAGAGTGGGAATTTTTCTGAATATTTTCTAACGCTAGAGGTCATATGAGGTTATGCCAGCAGGGGGCGCAGCACCGCAAGTCTAGGTAGCTACGTTCCCCTGCATTCCATTCATTCCCCAGTTTTTACAGGCAGGTGCAACAGCTGCATTAGCAGGCTCCTGCTTGTAAAATTATTTAACTCCTTCAGATGGATTTGCATTGTGGGACTTGACTGTAATGCCAGAGAGGTATGGGATACTGTTGTTTTTTTATTTTAGCTTTGTTTCAGGTGACAAGGTTCTTCAATTGGATTGAGCATATAATAAAGATATTACAACACCATGTGTATTTATTTCATTAAAATATTTTTTTCCAAATATGTGTGTGTGTGTTTTAACCCTTTATTAATATTGGATTAATAATGGATAGGTGTCCACCTCTCCATTATTAACCAGGCTTAATGTCACCTTACAATAGCAAGGTGACATTAACCCTTTATTACCCCTTATCCCACAGCTACAGGGGAGTGGGAAGAGAGAGGCTAAGTGCCAGAATAGGTGCATTATACAGATGTGCCTTTTATGGGGTGGCTGGGGGCAGATGTTTTTAGCCGGGGGGGGGGGGGCAATATCCATGGTCCCTCTCTAGACTATTAATATCTGCCTTCAGTCACTGGCTTTCCCACTCTGGGGGAGAAAATTGCACCGGAGCCCACACCAATTTTTTCCCTGATTTAACCCTTTAGTTTAACAGCTAGAACTACAAAATTTTGCACACATACACTTCTAACATTAGTAGTGAGAAATATGTAAAAAAAGGGATATGAAATGGTTTACTGTATGTAAACCATGTCTCATAACCTGTCGGGTTTGGGAAGAAGATAGCAAAAGCCGGCAATTGAATCACCGGCTATTCTGCTATCTAGCGCTGTATTAAATATAAATATATATATATACTTGATAGTGTCCCGATTCTAACACATCGGATATTCTAGAATATGTATGTATGTATGTATATAGCAGCCATATAGTATATAGCACAGCCCATGTAACACAGACAGCCACGAAGTATATAGCACAGCCATGTAGTATATAGGAGCCACGTAGTACATAACACAGCCCACGTAGTATATAGCACAGCCATATAGTATATAGCAAAGCCATATAGTATATAGCACAGCCATGTAGTATACAGCAGCCACATAGTATATAGCAGCCACGTAGTATATAACACAGTCACATAGTATATAACACAGCCCACGTAATATATAGCAGCTACGTAGTATATAACACAGCCATGTAGTATATAGGAGCCACATAGTATATAGCACAGCCATGTAATATATAGCAGCCACGTAATATATAACACAGCCATGTAGTATATAGGAGCCACGTAGCATATAGCACAGTCACAAAGTATATAACACAGTCCACGCAGTATATAGCACAGCCCACGCAGTATAACACAGCCCACGTAAAACAGACAGCCATGTAGTATATAGCACAGCCATGTAGTATATAACATAGCCACGTAGTATATAGCAGCCACTTAGTATATAGCAGCCACTTAGTATATAGCAGCCACTTAGTATATAGCAGCCACTTAGTATATAACACTGCCCACGTAGTATATAGCAAAGCCTCGTAGTATATAACACAGCCCACTGTTATGAACAGGTAATTCAGAACCACAATGGACATTGAAGTTCAGAGCACACAAAGTGACCTGACAATTACCAAAAACATAGGACGAGCTTTGAGACGTGGAAACTCTGCTGACCGCAATCCCTAATCCTATCCAACCACACTAGAGGTAGCCGTGGATTGCGCCTAACGCTCCCTATGCAACTCGGCACAGCCTGAGAAACTAGCTAGCCCTAAGAAAGAAAAATAAGCCTAGCTTGCCTCAGAGAAATACCCCAAAGGAAAAGGCAGCCCCCCACATATAATGACTGTGAGTTGAGATGAAAATACAAACGCAGAGATGAAATAGATTTAGCAAAGTGAGGCCCAACTTACTGAACAGACCGAAGATAGGAAAGATTGCTTTGCGGTCAACACAAAACCCTACAAACAACCACGCAGAGGGGGCAAAAAGACCCTCCGCACCGACTAACGGTACGGAGGTGCTCCCTCTGTGTCCCAGAGCTTCCAGCAAGCAAGAAAAACCAATATAGCAAGCTGGACAGAAGAAATAGCAAACAAAAATAACACAAGCAAAACTTAGCTTATGCAGGATAGACAGGCCACAGGAACGATCCAGGAGAAAGCAAGACCAATACTAGAACATTGACTGGAGGCCAGGATCAAAGCACTAGGTGGAGTTAAATAGAGCAGCACCTAACGACTTAACCTCATCACCTGAGGAAGGAAACTCAGAAGCCGCAGTACCACTCTCAACCACCAAAGAAAGCTCATAGACAGAACCAGCCGAAGTACCACTCATGACCACAGGAGGGAGCTTGGCCACAGAATTCACAACAGTACCCCCCCTTGAGGAGGGGTCACCGAACCCTCACTAGAGCCCCCAGGCTGACCAGGATGAGCCACATGAAAGGCACGAACCAGATCGGCAGCATGGACATCAGAGGCAAAGACCCAGGAATTATCTTCCTGACCATAACCTTTCCACTTAACCAGATACTGGAGTTTCCGTCTCGAAACACGAGAAGCCAAAATCTTCTCCACTATATACTCCAACTCCCCTACAACCAAAACCGGAGCAGGAGGATCAATAGATGGAACCACAGGTGCCACGTATCTCCGCAACAATGACCTATGGAACACGTTATGGATGGAAAAAGAAGCTGGAAGAGACAAACGAAAAGACACAGGGTTAAGAAGATCAGAAATCCTATATGGACCAATGAAACGAGGCTTAAACTTAGGAGAGGAAACCTTCATAGGAATATAACGAGATGACAACCAAACCAAATCCCCAACATGAAGTCGGGGACCCACACAGCGCCTGCGGTTAGCGAAACGTTGAGCCTTCTCCTGGGACAAAGTCAATTGTCCACTACATGAGTCCAAATCTGCTGCAACCTATCCACCACAGTATCCACACCAGGACAGTCCGAAGACTCAACCTGCCCTGAAGAGAAACGAGGGTGGAACCCAGAATTGCAGAAAAACAGCGAAACCAAAGTAGCCGAGCTGGCCCGATTATTAAGGGCGAACTCAGCCAAAGGCAAAAAGGACATCCAATCATCCTGATCAGCAGAAACAAAACATCTCAGATATGTTTCCAAGGTCTGATTGGTTCGTTCAGTCTGGCCATTTGACTGAGGATGGAAAGCCGAGGAAAAAGACAAATCATTGCCCATCCTAGCACAAAAGGCTCGCCAAAACCTCGAAACAAACTGGGAACCTCTGTCAGAAACGATGTTCTCTGGAATACCATGTAAACGAACCACATGCTGGAAAAACAATGGCACCAAATCAGAGGAGGAAGGCAATTTAGACAAGGGCACCAAATGGACCATCTTAGAGAAGCGATCACAAACCACCCAAATGACCGACATTCTCTGAGAGACGGGGAGATCCGAAATAATATCCATAGAGATATGTGTCCAAGGCCTCTTCGGGACCGGCAAGGGCAAAAGCAACCCACTGGCACGAGAACAGCAGGGCTTAGCCCGAGCACAAATCCCACAGGACTGCACGAAAGAACGCACATCCCGCGACAGAGATGGCCACCAAAAGGATCTAGCCACCAAATCTCTGGTACCAAAGATTCCAGGATGACCAGCCAACACCGAACAATGAACCTCAGAGATAACTCTATTCGTCCACCTATCAGGGACAAACAGTTTCTCCGCTGGGCAACGGTCAGGTCTATTAGCCTGAAATTTTTGCAGCACCCGCCACAAATCAGGGGAGATGGCAGACAAAATTACCCCCTCCTTGAGAACACCTGCCGGCTCAGGCAAACCCGGAGAATCGGGCACAAAACTCCTAGACAGGGCATCCGCCTTCACATTTTTAGAGCCCGGAAGGTACGAAACCACAAAGTCAAAACGGGAGAAAAACAGCGACCAACGAGCCTGTCTAGGATTCAACCGTTTGGCAGACTCGAGATAAGTCAAGTTCTTGTGATCAGTCAAAACCACCACGCGATGCTTAGCTCCTTCAAGCCAATGACGCCACTCCTCGAATGCCCACTTCATGGCTAGCAACTCTCGATTGCCAACATCATAATTTCGCTCAGCAGGCGAAAATTTCCTGGAAAAGAAGGCGCATGGTTTCATCACCGAACAATCAGAACTTCTCTGCGACAAAACAGCCCCTGCTCCAATTTCAGAAGCATCAACCTTGACCTGGAACGTAAGCGAAACATCTGGTTGGCACAACACAGGGGCAGAAGAAAAACGACGCTTCAACTCCTGAAAAGCTTCCACAGCAGCAGAAGACCAATTGACCACATCAGCACCCTTCTTGGTTAAATCAGTCAACGGTTTAGCAATACTAGAAAAATTATTGATGAAGCGACGATAAAAATTAGCAAAGCCCAGGAACTTCTGCAGACTCTTCAGAGATGTTGGCTGAGTCCAATCATAAATGGCCTGAACTTTAACAGGGTCCATCTCGATAGTAGAAGGAGAAAAAATGAACCCCAAAAATGACACCTTCTGAACACCAAAGAGACACTTTGACCCCTTCACAAACAAAGAATTAGCACGCAGGACCTAGAACACCATTCTGACCTGCTTCACATGAGACTCCCAATCATCCGAGAAGACCAAAATATCATCCAAGTATACAATCAGGAGTTTATCCAGGTACTCTCGGAAGATGTCATGCATAAAGGACTGAAACACTGATGGAGCATTAGAAAGCCCGAATGGCATAACCAGGTACTCAAAATGGCCTTCGGGCGTATTAAATGCTGTTTTCCATTCATCGCCCCGTTTAATACGCACAAGATTATATGCACCACGAAGATCTATCTTGGTGAACCAACTAGCCCCCTTAATCCGAGCAAACAAATCAGACAGCAGCGGCAAGGGGTACTGAAATTTGACCGTAATTTTATTTAGAAGGTGGTAATCAATACAAGGTCTCAGCGAACCATCCTTCTTGGCCACAAAAAAGAACCCCGCTCCCAATGGCGACGATGACGGGCGAATATGACCCTTCTCCAAAGACTCCTTCACGTAACTCCGCATAGCGGCGTGCTCAGGTACAGATAAATTAAACAGTCGACCCTTAGGAAACTTACTACCAGGAATCAAATTGATAGCACAATCACAATCCCTATGCGGTGGTAGGGCATTGGACTTGGGCTCATCAAAAACATCCCGGTAATCAGACAAGAACTCTGGGACCTCAGAAGGGGTGGATGATGAGATAGACAGAAATGGAACATCACCATGTACCCCCTGACAACCCCAGCTGGACACAGACATTGATTTCCAATCTAATACTGGGTTATGGACTTGTAGCCATGGCAACCCCAACACGACCACATCATGCAGATTATGCAACACCAGAAAGCGAATATCCTCCTGGTACGCAGGAGCCATGCACATGGTCAGCTGGGTCCAATACTGAGGCTTATTCTTGGCCAAAGGCGTAGCATCAATTCCTCTCAATGGAATAGGACACTGCAAGGGCTCCAAGACAAACCCACAGCGCCTAGCAAACTCCAAGTCCATCAAATTCAGGCCAGCGCCTGAATCCATAAATGCCATGACAGAATAGGAAGACAAAGAGCAGATCAAAGTAACGGACAAAAGAAATTTCGACTGTACCGTACCAATGGTGGCAGACCTAGCGAACCGCTTAGTGCGCTTAGGACAATCGGAGATAGCATGAGTGGAATCACCACAGTAGAAACACAGCCCATTCTGACGTCTGTGTTCTTGCCTTGCAGCTCTGGTTAAAGTCCTATCGCACTGCATAGGCTCAGGTTTATGCTCAGATAATACCGCCAAATGGTGCACAGATTTACGCTCACGCAAGCGTCGACCGATCTGAATGGCCAAAGACATAGACTCATTCAGACCAGCAGGCATAGGAAATCCAACCATGACATCCTTAAGGGCTTCAGAGAGACCCTTTCTGAAAATAGCTGCCAGCGCACATTCATTCCATTGAGTGAGCACGGACCACTTTCTAAACTTCTGACAATAAATCTCTATCTCATCCTGACCCTGACACAGAGCCAGCAAATTTTTCTCTGCCTGATCCACTGAATTAGGTTCATCGTACAGCAATCCGAGCGCCAGAAAAAACGCATCAATATTACATAATGCAGGATCTCCTGGCACAAGGGAAAATGCCCAGTCTTGAGGGTCGCCATGTAATAAAGAATTAATGATCTTAACTTGTTGAACTGGGTCACCAGAGGAGCGGGGTTTCAAAGCCAGAAATAGTTTACAATTATTTTTAAAATTCAAAAACTTAGCTCTATCTCCAGAAAATAACTCAGGAATAGGAATTTTAGGTTCTAACATAGGATTCTGAACCACTAAATCTTGAATATTCTGTACATTTATAGCGAGATTATCCATCAAAGAGAACAGACCCTGAATGTCCATGTCCACACCTGTGTTCTGAACCACCCTGATGTAAAGGGGAAAAGAAAGACAGAACACAGTGCAAAGAAGAAAAAAAAATGGTCTCAGAACTTCTCTTTTCCCTCTATTGAGAAGCATTAGTACTTTGGGCCTCCAGTACTGTTATGAACAGGTAATTCAGAACCACAATGGACCTTGAAGTTCAGAGCACACAAAGTGACCTGACAATTACCAAAAACATAGGACGAGCTCTGAGACGTGGAAACTCTGCTGACCGCAATCCCTAATCCTATCCAACCACACTAGAGGTAGCCGTGGAGCGCTTCTGACCAGTCCTATGCGCCTCGAGCACAGCCTGAGAAACTAGCTAGCCCTAAGAAAGAAAAATATGCCTAGCTTGCCTCAGAGAAATACCCCAAAGGAAAAGGCAGCCCCCCACATATAATGACTGTGAGTTGAGATGAAAATACAAACGCAGAGATGAAATAGATTTAGCAAAGTGAGGCCCAACTTACTGAACAGACCGAAGATAGGAAAGATTGCTTTGCGGTCAACACAAAACCCTACAAACAACCACGCAGAGGGGGCAAAAAGACCCTCCGCACCGACTAACGGTACGGAGGTGCTCCCTCTGCGTCCCAGAGCTTCCAGCAAGCAAGAAAAACCAATATAGCAAGCTGGACAGAAAAAACAGCAAACAAAAATAACACAAGCAAAACTTAGCTTATGCAGGATAGACAGGCCACAGGAACGATCCAGGAGAAAGCAAGACCAATACTAGAACATTGACTGGAGGCCAGGATCAAACCACTAGGTGGAGTTAAATAGAGCAGCACCTAACAACCTAACCTCATCACCTGAGGAAGGAAACTCAGAAGCCGCAGTACCACTCTCATCCACCAAAGGAAGCTCATAGACAGAACCAGCCGAAGTACCACTCATGACCACAGGAGGGAGCTTGGCCACAGAATTCACAACAGCCCACGCAGTATACAACACTGCCCACGTAGTATATAACACTGCCCACATAGTATATAACACTGCCCACATAGTATATAACACAGCCCACGCAGTATATAACACTGCCCATGCAGTATATAACACAACCCACGTAGTATAACACAACCCACGTAGTATAACACAACCCACGTAGTATAACACAGCCCACGTAGTATATAACACAGCCCACATGGTATATAACACTGCCCACGTAGTATATAACACAGCCCACGCAGTATATAACACTGCCCACGTAGTATATAACACTGTCCATGTAATATATAGCACAGCCCACGTAGTGTATAACACTGCCCACATAGTATATAGCAGCCACGCAGTATATAACACAGCCCAAGTACTATATAGCAGTGTGGGCACCATATCCCCGTTATAAAAAAAAATTAAAATAAAAAATAGTTATATACTCACCCTCCGGCGGCCCCCAGATCCAGGTGAGGCGTTTAGCGATGCTCCTGTCCCAAGAATGCATTGCGGTCTCGCGAGATGATGACGTAGCGGTCTCGCGAAAGCGCTACATCATCATCTCGTGAGACAGCAATGTATGGCCCGGAGCGTCGTGAGGAACGGGAAAGGCGCAGGAAGGTGAGTATATAATGATTTTTTTTTATTATTATTTTTAACATTAGATCTTTTTACTATTGATGCTGCGTAGGCAGCATCAATAGTAAAAAGTTCGTCACATAGGGTTAATAGCAGTGTTAACAGACTGCGTTACACCACGTTATGCCACGATGTAGCGCAGTCGGTTTAACGGACTGCTACAACGCTATGTGGGTGGCGGGCGCTGACTGGGGGAGAGTATGGAGGGGGCACTGAGTGCAGGAGAGTTGGGAGCGGCCATTTCGCGGCCGGATTGTGTCCGTCGCTAATTGGTCGCGGCCAGCTGGCCGTGACCAATCAGCGACTTGGGATTTCCGTGACAGACAGACAGACAGAAAGACCGACAGAAAGACGATGGTGCGAGTGCTGTGCGATTTTTTTCTTGCACCCATTGACTTGCATTGGCGAGTCTCGTCAGAGACTCGCAGCAAATCACAGTGTGCTGCAATTTTTTTCTCAGTCTGATTTCGGCTGAGAAAAAAAAATCGCAAATGAGATGTCACCTATTGACTATCGTTGGTCCGAGTGCAATCCGATTTTTTATCGGATTGCACCCATTCGTTTTGCTCGCAAGTGAGTATAAGCCATAAATGACATAGAAAAAGTTCAGCTACCCTAAAGGGGATGGGATAGATCATGCATCTTAAAACACAGGGAAGCATCAAGGATTTTAACATTAAATGCAAGAACACCAAAAGTCAGGAACATTAGATAAGATTATGTGTATATATATATATATATATATATATATATATATATATATATATATTTATATATATATATATATATATATATATATATATATATACAGTGGGGCAAAAAAGTATTTAGTCAGTCAGCAATAGTGCAAGTTCCACCACTTAAAAAGATGAGAGGCGTCTGTAATTTACATCATAGGTAGACCTCAACTATGGGAGACAAACTGAGAAAAAAAAATCCAGAAAATCACATTGTCTGTTTTTTTAACATTTTATTTGCATATTATGGTGGAAAATAAGTATTTGGTCAGAAACAAACAATCAAGATTTCTGGCTCTCACAGACCTGTAACTTCTTCTTTAAGAGTCTCCTCTTTCCTCCACTCATTACCTGTAGTAATGGCACCTGTTTAAACTTGTTATCAGTATAAAAAGACACCTGTGCACACCCTCAAACAGTCTGACTCCAAACTCCACTATGGTGAAGACCAAAGAGCTGTCAAAGGACACCAGAAGCAAAATTGTAGCCCTGCACCAGGCTGGGAAGACTGAATCTGCAATAGCCAACCAGCTTGGAGTGAAGAAATCAACAGTGGGAGCAATAATTAGAAAATGGAAGACATACAAGACCACTGATAATCTCCCTCGAACAGGGGCTCCACGCAAAATCCCACCCCGTGGGGTCAGAATGATCACAAGAACGGTGAGCAAAAATCCCAGAACCACGCGGGGGGACCTAGTGAATGAACTGCAGAGAGCTGGGACCAATGTAACAAGGCCTACCATAAGTAACACACTACACCACCATGGACTCAGATCCTGCAGTGCCAGACGTGTCCCACTGCTTAAGCCAGTACATGTCCGGGCCCGTCTGAAGTTTGCTAGAGAGCATTGGGATGATCCAGAGGAATTTTGGGAGAATATCCTATGGTCTGATGAAACCAAACTGGAACTTTTTGGTAGAAACACAATTTGTCGTGTTTGGAGGAAAAAGAATACTGAGTTGCATCCATCAAACACCATACCTACTGTAAAGCATGGTGGTGGAAACATCATGCTTTGGGGCTGTTTCTCTGCAAAGGGGCCAGGACGACTGATCCGGGTACATGAAAGAATGAATGGGGCCATGTATCGTGAGATTTTGAGTGCAAACCTCCTTCCATCAGCAAGGGCATTGAAGATGAAACATGGCTGGGTCTTTCAACATGACAATGATCCAAAGCACATCGCCAGGGCAACGAAGGAGTGGCTTCGTAAGAAGCATTTCAAGGTCCTGGAGTGGCCTAGCCAGTCTCCAGATCTCAACCCTATAGAAAACCTTTGGAGGGAGTTGAAAGTCCGTGTTGCCAAGCGAAAAGCCAAAAACATCACTGCTCTAGAGGAGATCTGCATGGAGGAATGGGCCAACATACCAACAACAGTGTGTGGCAACCTTGTGAAGACTTACAGAAAATGTTTGACCTCTGTCATTGCCAACAAAGGATATATTACAAAGTATTGAGATGAAATTTTGTTTCTGACCAAATACTTATTTTCCACCATAATATGCAAAAAAAATGATAAAAAAAACAGACATTGTGATTTTCTAGATTTTTTTTCTCAGTTTGTCTCCCATAGTTGAGGTCTACCTATGATGTAAATTACAGACGCCTCTCATCTTTTTAAGTGGTGGAACTTGCACTATTGCTGACTGACTAAATACTTTTTTGCCCCACTGTATATATATTAAAATATCAACCACAATAAATATTTCTTTCAATCTGAAATGATCACTCCATAATGTCATATTCTTTATAGTAATTATGTAAAATGGCTCTTGTAAAACTAGGTATTGTGCTATACTATGAATAAGAACTTAAAGTCTGTAACTCATCAGTGTAAAAATACCAAGGTGAATTGAGCACCTTTTTTTAGCACCAATGATTTAAAAAAAATCCAAATAAACAGTTGCTTTTAAAACAATTTTGCTCTGGAACTTTTGCTGGATGAATTTCTTCTGATTCATTTTCTACTTGGCGGCCAACCAAAGCTTCACACGTGTCGATGAGCTGCATATAAATTCCTATTTTACGATTTGAGAGGGTTTACCCTAGTGACAGATTCCTTTAAAATAGAAATAATTTTATTGTTTGCTTCATACCTCTGTATAAATCATATATGTTTCAAAAATATTTGATGTTTTGTCAGTCTGAATGATTGGATATTCTGTTTAACTGCATATGCTGCTAGAATAAATTATTTAGCAATGTTCAGCTGTATAAAAATGCACACAATTTTATTGACACAGAAGAAAGAACAGATAACAATGAAAACGAGCCAAGTGGTGAACTGGATGAATGTTCAGATGAAGAGAAGGATCATGAACACGATGAAGAGCCATTGCTAGTTGCTTCCACCGAGGACGATGCATACATAATATTTGAACCCAGTATCAAAAAGAAACAAAGAGGGCAAAGGCATTTTACTTCTCATAACCCAGCACCACCGGAGGCAGAATCAAAATTCACACTGAAAAGCGGTGCATCATCATCCGGTGCTCAAGGTAAGAGTGGCATGCTCTTTTTATTATAATTTAGACTTTCTTTGTTAGAAAAAAAAAAATGGGCAGGCACACCTGTTGGTATAAGTACAATGTGCCCATTAACAGACCAAACCTAGGATAAAACAAATGAGCAAATACCCTGCAGAAGGTGAGTAAACGGTAATAGTACATGTGAATAATATAAGGTGCATAAATAACTCTATTTTGATCAAAAAAGCATAAAAGCCATTCCATCACAACAAGATGTGCCCAATCAGGATGGTCTCTAAAGCTAGCATTTCAGTTTGCTTATGCCAGCAGACCTCAAAATAAACAGGGCAGAGCCAGACCTGAATGTGAAAATCTGTATAGATAAGATACATAGCCCCAAAAAGGGGCCATGCCCCTATATGTGGAAGGAAATAAATCTAAACCAAAGAAATGGGTTTGCACATTAGTTGGTTTCTTTGCTGTTCTCTGCTGTTCTTTCTTAGAAACTAAATTTAAAAATCTTTATTCTCAGTGCAAAGCACTTCCAGTTAATGTCTTATATATTATTAGCTTTCACTTTATTTAACTGTAATTTTGGGGAATTATTTTTTGATTGCTGAAATATACATACTGTGTAGTTTGTTTGCTAATGCATGAAGAGGAAATATACAGCTTATTATATATATCTAAAGTTTTATATTTCAATAAAAAATTAAAATTAAATACATTGGTTTTGTATCTCAAAGGCCCAACTGAAAGGTCTAGAAAGAAAAAAAAATATAGCCCTAAATCTGATGTGATAACCATTGCAATTATATTAATAACAGTTTCCCGGCTTTGTATTGACAGTCTGTTCTTAAGATAGGCCATTAAAGTTGTATTTTCAATTGGGTAGAGGATAACTTCTCAATCGCTGAGGTCGTACCCACCGATCCTGAGAGTAGGGGTTCTGAAGAGCCCCTTGAGAATGGTGTGCTAATCGATCATGCGCACAGCTGCTCCATTCTTTCTTGTGGGAGTGCCGAAGACCAGATGACAGCAGCACTTGGATATTTCTAGCTGTTCCATTAAAAGTGAATGGAGTGGCAGTGCTCATGAATGACCATTGCTTCATTCTTGTGGGGTTCTTCAGGCCCCTGGTTCTTGAGAGCCGTGTATATCCCAGGTGCTGGACCTCCGGAGATAGGGAAGTTATCAGTTATATCAGTGATAGGGGATAACTCCGAGTCTTAAAGGGGCACTGTCACCTGAATTTGGAGGGAACAATCTTCAGCCATGTAGGCGGGGTTTTTGGGTGTTTGATTCACCCTTTCCTTACCAGCTGGCTGCATGCTGGCTACAATATTGGATTGAAGTTCATTCTCTGTCCTCCGTAGTACATGCCTGCGCAAGACAATCTTGGCTTGCGCAGGTGTGTACTATGGAGGACAGAGAATGAACTTCAATCCAATATTGTAGCCAGCATGCAGCCAGCGGGTAAGGAAAGGGTGAATCAAACACCCAAAAACCCCGCCTACATGGCTGAAGATTGTTCCCTCCAAATTCAGGTGACAGTGTACCTTTAAGAATACTCCTGTAATGTGTGACTAGTAAGGGTCTGATACCTGGTACTCTCTACAATTCATTTCTTAGAAAGATAATTATTCAAAACATTGATCCTTTATTAATCCGTATTATTCCTAACAAAAAATACACTATTCTCATATGCATAGTATAGTATATTATATGGCAGAATAAATGGTGTCGTTGAAAACGACACCTCGTGCTACAAAAAAAAAGCTCGTTTATGGCTATGTAGAAAAAAAGTCAAAAAAATAAAAAAATGAAAAATCACCTGGCCTTAGGGGTTTAATGACAGGAAATGTATTTACTTTATATGCTATGAATAAAAACCATTTGCATACTTTGCTTTGTTGCTTATGAGAGTAATACGCTTTGTGCTTCAGGATCTTATCTACCTTGGATCAATCGAATATTATCATTTTACCAATCTTTGAGGATGAGTGCTAGGTTAGCTTTCTACGAAAAATTGCATTGTTACAATGGGCCTCTCACCTGGGGTTTATCTTTATTCCACCATGCAAGAAGGACTTGAAGTTTGAAATGCTTCAGGAGGAAAGAAGAACATTTGATGTTTTATCCCAACATGAGCTATTAATATTAATTCTGCAAAGACCTCCAGATTGAAAAACTAGATTAGAGAGACAGCCCATAAGTACTATAGATAAACTCGCTAATTTTCAGACATTGTTTTATTTCACAGTATCCACTTGATACAAAAATTAAATATGCATTTTTAAAATTTGTTGTCCCGCCATTTGCTTTTTTTTCAGGCTCTTAAAAGGTGTCCATCACCTTCAAACATTCCAGGGTATATCACAGTGTCTATATATACATATAAATTAAATTGGTTGTACTGGTTACCTATCTGCTACAGTACAACCTGAGTACAATATACACGTATCACTCTCGCCTGCAACAGTTCTTTTCCACCCTACATCTCCTCTGTCATCTCTATTTATCTACCTACCTGTGTTCTCCATTCCATAATTGACTAAAGATTGACATCCTCTATAATCAGTACTTCCAACTTCCATCTCCAAGACTTCTCTCGTTCTGCGCCAGTTCTCTGGAATGCACTACCCTATTTTCTGTCACATTCATCCTTACTTCCTGTATACTGTAAGCTTGTGAGCAGGGCTCTCTCTCCTCTTGGTATATACTGAATTATAAGTAACTTTGTCATGTCTTATTCTGTGCATACATGTCACCTTTAAAATGCTGCAGAATATGTTGACAACATTATTATATTATTACCACTGGAAACATCCTGATTATCACTATAGGAATTATGTTATGAAAGAATCACTGGTCATGGGAGTAGCCATCTTGAGATTAACAGCTCAGACTGCTGAATTCTTCTGAGACATGCCCCCAAATTTCAAGCTGGTAGGTAGGCAGAGGCAGAGAAAAGGCCTGCAGAGTAAAACAGAGCATGTATATATAATACTAGTTGATTTCCTGCAATAAGTGCTTCAATGTGAACGGTGAATGCAGCACTAATGGTTATCCTATAGGAGTGGCCTATATTACAAGAGTGGCTATTATAAGGGATAGTGATGTTGCCTCCTAATCCAGGAGACAGACTGCTCTTCTGCTCAAGAACAGTTAGCACCAGAGTAGTAGAGGGCTTCCATCAAGAAATCTCTCAACCAGCCCAGCACTGAGCGCTAAACAAATTATCATGCAAGGCAGTATTGATTTGTCCCTTACCCTAGGTAGCCACACTGCTTATCTCTGCTAGTAATTGTAAGAAGTGCTTAGTGCACACAGGTTAAGTACTGTCATAGTAGCATCTAGGTGGCACATTAACTGCATGCTGCCCTGCTGATAAATGCCCAGCACTTATTAGATTAACAAACAGAGCAGCAGTCGGCCACCGGGACTGTACTAATACTGTATGTGCCGAGTGCTGCTTACAATTGCTGGAAGTGATATGCGGCACTGCTAGCTAAAACATGGGATTGACTGCTACACGATTTGCTGAGGGTTCATTGCTGAACTAGTAGAGTGATTTCCTGAGGGATTCTAGCGCTAATCGCTTATCAGTCTCATGCACTAGGACGCAAAACCATTTATCCCTTTTAATAGGAGTCGCTTATTCCCAGCAGTAACTGAGCAGTGCTCAGTGCATACAATATTACTACAGTCAAATTGCTGGCCAGGAAGCACATTGACTGCTGCACTACTGCTGAACCCTCAGCGCTGGACTGGAAGGGTATTCCTCAGGGAATCCCTTTACTAGTCCAGTATAGAGAGCTCATGAGCAGCACAGCAGAAAGTCAATGAGCTCCCTAGCCAGCGACTGTGCGATTATTGTATGTCTTGAACACTACTAAGGTACTGGTGGAGATAAGTTGGCACTAGTGATGAGCGAATATACTCGTTGCTCGGGTTTTCCCGAGCATGCTTGGGTGATCTCCGAGTATTTTGGCGTGCTCGGAAATTCAGTTTTCGTTGCTGCAGCTGCATGATTTGCGACTGCTAGACAGGCTCAATACATGTGGGGGTTGCCTGTTTGTTAGGGAATTCCCACATGAATTCATCCTATCTAGCAGCCGCAAATCATGCAGCTATGGCGGCGAAAACTAAATATCCGAGCATGCCAAAATACTAGGAGACCACTCGAGCGTGCTCTGGGAAACCCGAATAACGAGTATACTCGCTCATCACTAGTTGGCACTAGTGATGAGCGAGTATACTCGTTGCTCGGGTTTTTACCAGAGCATGCTCGGGGGGTCTCCGAGTATTTATGAGTGTTCAGAGATTTAGTTTTTGTCGACTGCAGCTGCATGATTTATGGCTGCTACCCAGCCTGAGTACATGTGGGGGTTGCCTGGTTGCTAGCGAATCACCACATGTATCCAAGCTGTCTAGCAGCCGCAAATCATGCAGCTGCGTCAACAAAAACTAAATCTCCGTGCACTCACAAATACTCGGAGACCACCCGAGCGTGCTAGGGAAAACCCAAGCAACGAGTGTACTCGCTCATCACTAGTTGGCACCTATTGTAAGGGATAAGCAGAGTTGCCTCCTAGCATAGGTGACTAACCACTTCCCTACAGATGAGCACTTAGCACTAGAATGGTAGTGTCATGCAGCTGCAGTGCAGTACAGCGCAACCTCCACCAGGGGGAGCCTGGTAGTGAAGCCAGACTGCACACACAGAGCAACTGAACAGACGCCACCTAGTGGCGAGAGCAAGGTCAGGAAAACCAAGTCAGAGCACAACAGTACAAACGGATTCAGACAGAACGGATAGTCAGGATATAGCAAGGGATCAATAAACCAGGACGGGCAAAATACGGTACCAAAGGGATAAACTGAAACAGAGTCAAAGAGCCAAGCCAAGATATCATAACCAGGGAGTCAAGCAGATAAACAGACAGACAAAGAGACACTGGGAAAGGGCAGGCGGGGGGATAACAGACACAGGACAAGTTAGGGTTCAGTAGGACAAACCAAGGGCTTCCAGAGTCAGGTTCACACGCCAAAGACAGAGCTATAGCTGACACCACCCTCAGGATACCTGGGAGCTAAATAGCAAACCCGAGTCCAGAATGAGGCAGATCAAAATTAACCCTTGACATGATCCACCCAGAGAAAAGGCAGACAGAACTAAACTCCGGAACGGATAATGACAGGTAGAGGAAGGAGCAACTTTACTTTTTTTTTTTTTTTTTACAGATGCTGATATTATGCTTTGGGTTCTGAAAAGACCACATCGTGTAATAAGGAACATTCCATTTGAATCAAATAACTACAATGGCAGTTGAATTTCCAAGACAAATTTAAATGATCTGCCGCATTTCATTTGTTTATTTCTAATTATAGGTACACTTGATGGCAAAAGCTAAGATGCCAGAAAATCTGTGCATTTAGGTTTCTGAGATGCACATTAAACATTTCTAGTTGCAGTAATAGTGATATTTAGGTAATTTATAAACTAAAAGCTATAAAACCATGAAACAAAAAAAACATCTCCAAGGTAGGCCCTGATTGATCAAGATCAACAAAGCTTATGCAGATCTTGATGAGGGGTGTGTTGGTGTTGGACTCTCTTGATTAATGTTCTGTTCTCACTATCCTGACTAAGCAAAATTCTGACCTGACCAATGTCACTTTATGTAGTAATAAATCTGGAGCACTTCCAATGTACTGTATGCCTGTGACTCTGAGACTGCATTTTTCGTGACACATAAACAGATAGTTGTATCATACAACATAGTTAATAAATAACATTTACCACATTTCTACTTTACATCAACATCATATTTGAAACATATTTTTTGTTAGGAAGTTAGGAGTGTTAAATATTGATCAGCAATTTCTCATTTCTCTAACAAAATTTACAAAGCCAATTTTTGTAGGGACCACATCCAATTTCGCAGTGACCTTATGGGGCCTATATAACACAAAATACCCAAAAGAGGCACCAATTTAAAACTAGAACTCTCAGAGTGCTCAAAACCACATTCAATAACTTTAATAACCCTTCAGGTGCTTCACAGCTGAAGGAAGTAAAACATGAACATTTTACCTTTTTCTGCAAAAATGTTGCTACAGCCTCAAATGTTTCATTTTTACAAGGGTAACAGGATAAAATGATCCGAAATTTGGTCTGTAACTTCTCCTGAGTATACGGATACCTCATTTGGGATGGAAAAGTACTGTTTGGGTACCCTGCAGTGCTTGGAAGGGAAGGAGTACCATATGACTTTTGTAGTATAAAATTTGCTGGAATAGAGGGCAGACGCCATCTCATGTTTTCATAGCCACTGATTTGTCTAAACAATAGAAATCCTCCACAAATGACCCTATTTTGGAAACTGCACCCCTCAAGGAATCTATGTAGAGGTGTGGTGAGCACCTTGAACCCACAGGTGCGTTACAGAATTTTATAACGGGTCATGTATATGAAAAAAAATACATTTTTTTTGTGCAAAAATGTCAGGTTTTGCCCCACATTTTTCATTTATACAAGGGTAACGGGAAAGTGGACAGTACAACTCGTTGTTGAATTTCTTTTGAGTACACAGATAGCCCATATGTTGTAGAAAACTACTGTTTGGCTCATAGCAGGGCTTGGAAAGGAAGGAGCACCAATTGAATTCTGGACCTCAATATTGGCTGGAATGGATTGCAGATACTATGTCACATTTGAAGAGCCCCGGCATGCTAAGAGGACACAAACCCCCACAAGTGACCGCGATTTGGAAACTACTGTACACCTCTTACACCTAGAGGTATAGGGAGCATTTTTAACCTTCAAACCATTCACATAATTCTGTAACATTGGACTGAGTAGAAAATTAGAAAAATTACATTTCTTTTTCTAAAATGTTGCTTTGGCTCCAAAATTTCAATTTTCAAAAGGATAGATGTCAAAAGGTATAATTTCTCCTGAGTATGTCAATACCCCGTACCTGGTCAAAAACTACGTTTGAGGCACAATGGAAAGCTCAGAAAAGAAAATATTGAGTGCCATATTGGAGTTCAGATTTTGTTGAAATAATTTCAGGGTGTCATGTTACATTGGTAGAGCAAAATCCACTATTATTAATCCCATTTTAAAAACTACAGCCCCCTGTGAATTCATCTATGGGTGCAGTGAGCATGTTGGTTCCACATATGCCTCAAATAATTTTATACCACTGGGTGATGAAGAAAGAATAATTACATTTTTACCACTAAAATGCTATTTTAGTCCCAGGTTTTTAATTTTTATAAGGGCTAATAGGAAAAAATGGACCTCACAGTTTATTGTGCAACTTCTCCATGCTCCATTACCATACATATAATCGGGAAATACTTTTCAGGCAACGTGAAAAATTTAGAAGGGAGGGTGCGTCATATTATAGGGTAGATGTGGCAGATGTTATGGTTGGCGGATGCCATGACTCGCGGGAAGAGAACAGCCAGAACAGCAGAACTCCTCAAGATACCTCATTTTGGAAATTTAACCCTTCTGGGAATGTATCTACTGGTGACAATTTTGACTCCATTGGGTCTTTTCCAGAAACAAGCAGCAGTTGATTTTGTTGAGTAAAATTGAAAATCTGCCATTATAGTGCCCACTTCATTGAAGTGCCCAATACTTTGTAGTGCCAGTGCATTACGCCTAGCTCATGATTCTGGAGACATGCACCCATAAATTACGTGTTGCAGAAATGCCACACACGTGGACACTAAATGTGGCCTAGACACACTGAAAGGCTCAATAGAGAGGGGGCTTTTGGATTTGGGAGCGCAAAATTCACTGGATTTCTTTTAGGGGGCTTGTAGTCATAGCACTTTTCCAAAGCCTTTGTACTACCAGTGACATAAAAGCCCCTTATATTTTCATTGACAGTGAGTGGGGACTTGTTTTTTTTTGTGTATTGAGCTGAAGCTTTTTTTTATGTTACATAACATTTTGGATGACATTTATCCTGTGCGCTACACTGAGCACTTACTTTGAGGTTTCCATCTAAATCTACACTTCATTCAGATGAAAGCCTTTAGCGATTAGTGATGAGTGAATATACTCATTACTCGAGATTTCCTGAGCACACTCTGGTGTCCTCTGAGTATTTTTAGTGCTCGGAGATTTAATTTTTTTCGCCACAGGTGGATGATTTACAGCTACTAGCCTTGCTTGATTACATGTGGGGATTCCCTAGCAACCAGGCAACCCCCACATGTACTTAGCCTGGCTAATAGCTGTTAATCATTCAGCTGAGGCAATGAAAACTAAATCTCCGAGCATTGAAAAATACCCGGAGGATACCCAAGCGTGCTCGGGAAATCTCGAGTAACGAGTGTATTCGCTCATCACTATTAGCGATCCATTCACTATAATGAGGCAGCAGAGTTATTCTGGACTCCACCTGGCCTCTGTTCAAAGATGTAATTCTTTTCTTTCTTTCAGAGGTGCACAAAGCCGACCGTGCTTTCATGCACACATAAAAAGACGGACACCGCTGAATCATAGTCCCAGATGGCCTCCACATCTGCCTCATTATAGGGAATCTTCCACCAGAGCTTCTGTCTTAATCACATATTTCAGAGATTTACATGGAAACCTCATTGTAAGTGCTCAGTGCAGAGCTCAGGATAAATGTGAGTCGAGCCTAACTGCAATCTTTTGGCAGCAAATTGAACAAATTAACAGCAGGTCGCTTTTTTTTATTATGTACACCATTCCTTGTGCGGCCTAAGTGAAAAGATGACCTTGTTCTTCAAGTCTGTGCGATTACAGTGATATCATATTTATATAATTCTTTTATGTTTTTTCTATTGCCATATTTTGAGAGCTATAATTTTTCTATATTTCCTTCAAAAGAATCAGGTGAAGGCTTTTTTTTTGTGGGACGAGTTGACATTTTTATTGGTACCATTTTCGGGCACATAACATTTTTTGATCGCTTTCTAGCTTTCTATTGTGACATTTTTATAGGTCGAGGTGACCCATAGGCGGCAATACCAAATAAGTGTATTTTGGGGGATTTTTTTTACATAAAAGTATCTTTTATTGGTAGAATTTTTTTCTTTTTTATTTTATGTTTTTTTTTACATTTTATCAATGTTTTACTTTTTATTTAACTTTTTTACTTAGTCCCGCTACGGGACTCTAACTTTTATGAATTTATTCACTGATATAATGCATTGCAATGCACCAGCGCTACAATCTTACACTGACAGAAGCCTTTTAGATCAGGCTACTGGCATGGTGTAAAAAGGCTATCATTTCTGTCAGACCTGTAGGTCATCATGACAATGTCGAGTTGCCATCGCAATGACCATTAGCCTGTGATGATGTTGTGGGGG
This sequence comes from Ranitomeya imitator, assembly GCF_032444005.1. NCBI lineage: Eukaryota > Metazoa > Chordata > Amphibia > Anura > Dendrobatidae > Ranitomeya > Ranitomeya imitator. The sequence continues at coordinate 945,341,555 of NC_091282.1, forward strand.
TGCTGATCTCCCAGCCTCCCAAATGCTGTGATCATTATCGATTGCTTCATTTTGGGAGTTAAATGGCCCAGAACAGTGTAGGTACCACTCCTGGCTGTGACAGCCTGGGATTCAGCCATCACTTTAGCTGATCTCCCAATTGCAATCATGCGGGCACTGCTACTGTGCCCGCATTATCTCCATGACGTAAATTTACGTCAAATGTCTTAAAAGGCTTAATGAATCTGGCTCATCTGACAAGTGCCATGCCCTTCTGAGAACCACTAATCTCCCTGAAGTCAAGGACTGGAGTAAGATTTTTGGGGTAAGTAATGCCACAGCTCATCATGCATTAGATGAGCTATGGTGTCACACCCCTGATGTGCCTTCATCCCTTTTCAACTCCACCTATTTTGGCAGAAACTAGTGTAAAATGCCAAAAATAACAATTTTTTTTTGCACAACTGAGAGTTTTCAAACCAAAGATGAAATTGCTTTGATGAATCAGGGACTGCATGTATGAAAAAGTGATAATGTCAAGTCAAAAAGTCACATGTAAAACTAAATCCTTGTCTTTCAAGTAGTTGCATTACTGTTCTGCTATTTCTTTACTAATAGGTCCTCCAGCATAATGTCAGCATGTATGTACCAAATGTAAGTAGATTTCTGCTTGGCAATTTTGTCTTATGCAGATAGAAGTTCAAAACTAACTTAAAGGTAACCTGTCACCAGTTTTGTTATATAACTAAAACTGTGACCTTATTCAGAGCCTGTGCTGCAGTCCATAAATGATTCTATAATCCTGACTCCCTCCTGTTTACCCCTGAAAAACCTTTCTAAGTTTTCTTTTGCTGTATGTAAATCGAGTCTGCCCAGCTGCTGCTCGCTGTCCTCTTTCTTTGATTGACGTGAATTACGCCTCACATCATCCACATTGCCAGGAAAATCTTGCTCCTTCACACAGATATTGCGGCTCGTGCCTGCACACTATACCTTGTCCTACTGTATGCACTCATGTTTTTGACTCTGCCCATAGAGAATGTGCAGGCGCGAGCATAATGTCTATGCATAGGCAGAAGGTTTCGCCCGGCAATGTGGATGATGCAAGTTGTCATCCACATCAATTAAAGAAAGCAGACAGCAAGCAGCAGCTGGGGGAAGGGATAGAGAGGCCCGAAACCACGCCACAGGGCCGAACCAACTTGATTTCCATATAACGCGGGAGAACTTAAAAGGGTTCTTGGTGGGTATACAGAGGGAGTATGGGAGTTATTTAAGTATTTAAGAAATGCAGCACAGGTGCTGAATAAGGTCATAGCTTTAGTTGTATTAGGACAAAACTGATGTCAGGCTCCCTTTAACTATGTTGAATTTGGCAAAATTACTAATTGATTAACAAAAGCCTGATCTTTCGACAATTCATAAAAAGTATATCTAAAATAAATTTCACTTTATTTTACAGCAGAGGTGAAAGATGAAAGATTCAACTTACCGTTTTTCAGGGATGAGTATGAGGGCAATGAGGAAGACCCGTATAGTACAATTTATAATAATGATGATGAACTGTACATTGAGTTACCCTTTGAAACTGCAGATGAAGAGAATCCAAGAGGAAAGAAATCATTCATTGTTCACAGAGCTCCGGCCCCTGCACCACGTCCACAAGTTCCTGTTCCAGATATCGATGACTCCTACATCTCTAAAGGTAGCAAAATAATATTTACTGTATGAAATATATTTTACTTCCATTCTCACCTGTCTATTTGCATTTTGCTAAACCAATCTCATGAACTATAAATAGCAATTTTTATTTATTTAAATTTATAGTGAATCTTTGGTTTAGCTGCTCAAAAATCCCATGAACTCTGATACTCTCAAAATAAATATGAGATATTAAGTTACCTTACACAAGAACTTACTTTAATTAATAATATGATTTCTAAATTAACATGTAGAACACATGGAACAATATGGCGATCACAAACCAGTGATGTCACTTCTACTCTTCCCTTTCAATTGACAAATGGGGGTGGTGAAAATTGTTATGAAGCCAAGAGGATCCAAAGGTTGCAAGTGCACTGATATGACCACTGGTGCACATGAAAGCCTGTTTTGCATATAAATTAAAAAAAGCATTTTGGTGCAACAATACTTTGTAGGGCAATAAAACAGTTATTGCTGGAATTGCTTTAATGTGCCCTACAACCCTGAGGAATTCTTACTGACAATTTTCATTTATCATAGAATCATATAATGTTTCAGTTGGAAGAGACCTCCAGGGTCTAAACCATCTCACACAGATGTCTGTCCAGTCTCTGTTTAAAGCCTTCAATTGAAGAACATACCACCTCTCATGACATCCTGTTCCACTCATTGATTGCCTCACTGTGAAAAAGATTTTCTAATATCTATTCTGTATCTTCTCCCTTTCAGTTTCATTCCATTGCTTCTCGTGTTTCAATGAGCAAATGAGAATAAGGATGATCCCCCTACACTGTGACATCCCTTCAGATATTTGTAAACAGCTATTAAATATCCTCTTAGTCTTATTGTAAGCTAAACATTCCCAGATCCTTTAACAATTCCTTGTAGGACATACTTTGCAGTCCACTCACCATCCTGGTAGCTCTTCTCTCTTAACTTACTCCAATTTTTCTATGTATTTTTAAAACATGGTACACAAAACTGTTCAAAGTATTACAGATGACGTCTGACTCTGTTTAAAGCCTTCAATTGAAGAACATACCACCTCTCATGACATCCTGTTCCACTCATTGATTGCCTCACTGTGAAAAAGATTTTCTAATATCTATTCTGTATCTTCTCCCTTTCAGTTTCATTCCATTGCTTCTCGTGTTTCAATGAGCAAATGAGAATAAGGATGATCCCCCTACACTGTGACATCCCTTCAGATATTTGTAAACAGCTATTAAATATCCTCTTAGTCTTATTGTAAGCTAAACATTCCCAGATCCTTTAACAATTCCTTGTAGGACATACTTTTCAGTCCAGTCACCATCCTGGTAGCTCTTCTCTCTTAACTTACTCCAATTTTTCTATGTCTTTTTAAAACATGGTACACAAAACTGTTCAAAGTATTACAGATGACGTCTGACCAAGGAGGAGTAGAGGGGGATAATGACTTCCTGTGATTTAGGCTCTATGCTTCTCTTAATGCATCTCTTTGCCTTTTTTGCTGCTGCATCACACTGTTGACTCATACGCAGTCTATGATCTATTAATATACCTAAGTCTTTTTAACAAGTGGAATCCTCCCATTTTGTATAAGTCATTTTCATTTTTCTTGCCCAGATGTAGAATCTTGCATTTCTCCCTGTGCCCTTTGTTAAACTTTATCTAGATCCTTCTGAATCCTTTTTCTGTCTTCTCTAGTGTTAGCTACCTCTCCTAGCTTTGCATCATCTGCAAATTTGATTTGTTTACTTTGAGTTCCCATATTTAGATAATATATAAACATGTTGAACAAGACTGGATCCAAAACAGAGCCTTGTGGTACTCCAATTGAAACACTCTTCCAATTGGATGTGCAGCCATTTATTACCATTCTTTGAGTATGATCACTGATCCAGTTATGAATCTACCTAAGCATAGTATAAGATAATTTATCAAATGCCTTGCTGAAGTCTAGATATACTATATCTACCACAATTCCCTGATCCACACAGTCAGTGATTCCATCAGAGAAGAGAATTAGAATAGTCTAGTAATGCTAGAAACCCATCCTCTGGTAATTATTGTATTCTTAACCAAGTACTTGCATACAGTACATGCTGTTTAATAATTCATTCAAAGATCTTTCCTGGTATAGAAGTAGCTCACTGGCTTGTAATTTCCTTGCTTCATCTTCTTTTCTTTTTTGAAGATAGAGACAACATTTGCACTTCTCCAATCTTCTGGGACTTTGCATGTTTTCCAGGAATTTTCAAAGATTCTGACTAGTGGTTCTGCCATTTGCTTCTGCTATCTCTTTCAGTACCTAGGATGTAATTCATCTCGACTAGGAGATTTTTTCTGTTTATAGATAGTGTGGATTCTTTTATCCCTTCGATAGCACAGTAAAGATCAGTTGATGGTATATTTGTTTCTTAGAGAACACAGATGCAAAATATAAAAGTTCGGCTGTCTCAACATAATTTTTTACCACTTCATCCTTTTCATCCTGTAAAAATCCTATAACATCTTTGACCTTTGTTTTACTTTTGACACCCCCCCAAAATCCTTTTTTTATTGCTTTTGTTCTCCCTTGCAAGCTTCACTTCATTATTTTCTCTAGCTTTTCTAATGCTTTGCTCTGCATTCCCTAATTCAATTTGAAATACATTTCTTTTTTCCTGTTTAGCAAGTGTTTATTTTCTGTGTTCATTCATCCTAGTCTCTTTAAATGCTTCCAATTTTTCCTTTTTGGGGGGATTGTTACTGATTGTGCAGTGATAATTTAATTGAGCAAAATCTTCCATCTTTCTTGGACATCTCTGTCCTTTAGAACATCCAGCCACTATACCTTTCCTAGTCTCTATCTGAATCCATTAAAATCTGCCTTTGTGAAGTCCAGCCTTAAAGTCTGAGCCATCACATGTCGTCGTACTCTTCTTATCCAAAATTTGAGTATAGCGTGATCAATGAGTTCCTAAATTCTTAGCCATCTTTACGTCCTCAATCAGTTCCTCCTTGTTTGTAAGAATTAGGTCAGATATTGAAGATCCACTTGTTCTCTCTTCTACCTTTTGAAAGATAAAGTTGCCAGCAAAAGAAGATAAGAATTTTCTGGACCCATTACTTTGGCCTGAGAGAAATTCCCAACAAATATCTGGATCATTAAATCTCCTATTATGTTATGGTTTGCTAAACAGTGTTAATTATTAATCAGGGCAGTGAGTAAAATGTAACTAAAGTTTTCTTACATTTCTCAATATTTTGTAGTCCCTTAAATTCCCTGTGGATTGCAGATCCAGTATCTGAGCCCCCCACAATCACTCAAAAGCTGGCTTGGAATTGCACAGCACTTGCCTGAGAGCGCCAACTGAGCAGAGTATGGATGCTTTAAAAAGTCTAGAGACCAGAAGACCCACCGATCTACACAAAATTCAAGGGACTGCAAAATCTAATAAATTTTGCAAAAATTGTGGTTACACTTTAACCCCTTTCCGATATCGCGCGTAATAGTGCACCGATGTCGGACTCCCTCCCTTTGATGTTGGCTCCAGCACTGAGTCCACATCTTTTCTGGCATATATGTCAGTTGTTCTGAACTGCCGCGGGTGGATATGCGATCAACCCTTCTGACAAGCATGCTGGAAGTCCCGCCTGTATGTAGCAGAGTCGATTGGACAAGTGCAGCTTCTAGTCTCCCATGGAAACTATTGAATAATGCAACAAAAAAAAAACAGTTTTTAAAAATATTAAAAGTAAAAAAAAAGTTCAAATCACCCCCCCTTTTGCCCCATTCAAAATAAAACAATAAAAAAGAAGAAACCTACACATATTTGGTAAAGCTGAGTTCAGAATCGCCCAATCTATCAATATTAAAAAAGAAATAACCTGATCGTTAAACGGCGTTACGAGAAAAAAAGTTAAAACAACAGAATTATGTTTTTTGGTCGCCGCAATTGCATTAAAATGCCATAACGGGCGATCAAAAGATCATATCTGCACCAAAATGGTATCATTGATAATGTCAGCTTGGCACGCAAACAATAAGCCCTCACCCAACCCGAGATTACGAGAAATGGAGATGCTATGGGTATCAAAAAATGGCACCTTTTTTTAACAAACTTTGACATTTTGTTCATCACTTGAATAAAAAAGAGCCTTAAACATGTTTGGTGTCCATGAACTCGTAATGTTCTGGAGAATCATAATGGCAGGTCAGTATTAGCATTTAGTGAACATGGTAAAAAAAAACAAAAAAAAACTGTAGGATTGCACTTTTTTTGCAATTTCACAGCACTTGAAATTTTTTTAGTATTTTCTAGTACATGATATGTTAAAACCAATGGTGACGTTCAAAAGTATAACTCTTCCTGCAAAAAAACAAGCCCTCACATGGCCATTTTTACCAAAAAGTAAAAAAGTTTTGGCTCTGGGAACAATGAGAGCAAAAAAAATAAAAGTGCAAAAACAAAAATACCTCTGGACATTAATGGGTTAAACATGTGATGCATAATATACAGTATTTGTAACTGTTGCTTTGAATAATGCTATATTACATTAGGAAAGAGAGTACTAATTATTTGAGTAGCTATTTTGTTGGGTTATTGGTATTAGTTTATTATTATTGTTGTTTTCATTAGTCCTAGAATGAATGATACAAGTATTGTTATTTTCATGATGTCTGTCCAATCCCGGGTTTATTTGAGCACTCACTGAAGTGTAAGAGGGTTATACATTTTGCGTTATTCAAGTATTATGTTGTCCCTGCAGTTATTCACAGTATTAGACTTCCAAAGGCGAATAAAGTACAAATGAAGGTCCACTGAAGAAAAGAAAGCAAATGTGAAAAAAATGAGTCAGAGATTTCATAACAATGCAGCTTTTTCATCTTGTTACGAGATAAAACCTTTCAAGCGTTCTCCTGTGGACACATAGGTTGATACATAAAATCTCAGCAGCTAATTAAAGAGTACAGTTCAGGAGCAGAACACTAAGCTGTCTCACCAGCATCTGCCTCACACTCCAGGGAGCTTACAAAAAAGAAAGATAGAATTTTCACAGTATCAAAAAAACCTGATTTCACAGCATCAAAATACTGTTTTTGGCTGCAAAAAAAGAATCAAGCAGATGTCAAAATCAAGAATGACTAAACTTTTGACAATTTTTAAAAGATTTTTTAGTTTCTTTAATTGCTTGCATATCGCTGAGAGTCTGAGGTCTTGAGAAGCCCACTGACCACACAGTGAGTGTGAGAAAACATACAGAACAGAATAAGGATGCATTAAAGAGCCCATGACTTATATTAATCCATACATTGGCAAGTGTGCATGCTCACGCAGGAGGTGTGCCCCCTGCCTCCTGAGCTTCACGCTTCTCAGCATTCTTTTGACTAGGCAATAAAATGGTTTCAAAATATTAATAATTGTCAAAAGTGTAGCTACCTTTTAAATTTGACAATTTTCAGAACACTGAACATGTTTATTACATGAACGTATTTAACGGATTTTTCCTGCAAGCTTAACACTTTCCTGTCCCATGACAAACATTTAAGTTATGAAGCAGGTGCAGGTGTATGGAGCAGGCTCAGAAGCCGAACCCACTCTACGCAGGGAAAGCGCTGGATTTATTATACAGCCACCACATACTTCTATGAGCAGTGACCCGATCTGGCTCCAACCACTGCTGTTAACCCTTTAAATTCTACCGACAATTTCTGACTTGGCAGCCAGAATGTTAGGTCTCGAGTTCCCGCTTCTGCACAGGGGGAATCTCGAGCCGTCTCCGCTGCGGTCCCCCATTCCTATCCAGCCGCAGTGGAGCCTGCTCAGCAGGGACGTCGGTCCCAGCGTCTTGCTCAGTCTCACTCTGTTCAGAGAGTTACTGCTGCTTCTTCAACTCCTGCCATTAAAGTCAGTGCTGGTCAGCAGCGAGTGGACTTCTCTGGGACTAAGTCCTTGTCTGCGCACACTGAGCATGCCCAGGGCAAGATCTCCCGTTGGAGATCGAGGGTCATGTGCTCAGACTCTGCAGCGCATTCTATTGGTCCTCTTGGCAGGTCTTGGAAGGGCAAAGTTTCTGTGGCCACTTCCTGTCCTGCAACTATATAAACTGCGCATGACCGCACGGCCATGCGCTAGTGTACAATTTAATACGTGTGTTTGTTGTGAGTGCAAGTCGTTCTTTAAATACCCCTACCCTATTGTATGACTGTTCGCGTATGGTGTATGGCTGCTATCTAGCGCCCGACTAATCACTCAACGTGTCACACACGTATCAGCGTCTATTGCTGTGACCGCCAGTGCGGTGCCACGCGCCAGTGTGCGCTTCCTGACCCACGTCTGGGTGCTTTGTGGTACCTGCCAGCACGGCACAGTTCGCACTTCGGTGCTATAATTATATATTTCCTTACACACCCAGTAGCGGTGTAGTGCCAGCAAGGGTCTAATTGGACTACAATCCCTGTTGGGGTTAAGTTCGCTGACCACTTGCTCGCGCTCTATGTGCGGTACCGCGGTCCTGTGACGCAACAGGATCGCTTTCTTCACGCTGGGTGAGGTTTAACCCACGCGTGTATACTTTTGGATACTGCCATATAGTCTGTCATTTCCTAGCAGCAGGTTTCACCTGCACGGTGGACCCCGGACTGCGAACGCATCTATATCATCTCTCTTGGTGCGTTCCGCCAGTCCTAACATTACACTAGCGCCAGGGTCTGGCTAGTGATGACAGACAAACAGCAATCTCTGCGGTATATCCAAAAGCTGGAGGGTAGGTTGGCGGCTCCGAGAGCGCGACTTCAGCTGTGGATGTTACTGCAGTAGCTGTACAGGCTGCCAGCGTGGCTGCAGCTACTATGTCCATTGCCACCCCTGTTCCGACACTATCTCGCCTCCCGCGGCCAGAAAAATTTTCTGGTGATAGCAAGTTTTGTAGGGGATTTGTGAGTCAGTGCTCTATTCACCTCGAGCTCCTGGCTGCACGTTTTCCCACAGAGCGGGCTAAGGTGGGATTTATTCTGTCTCTATTGTCGGACAGGGCGTTGGAATGGGCTACGCCGCTGTGGGAGCGTGGCGATCATGTGGTGCAGAGTGCTCCGCTGTTTCTGAGCGCTCTGAAACAGGTCTTTTTAGGACTTCAAGTCACCCATGATACTGCGCTCCAATTGCTGGCATTAACTCAGGGTGAGTCCTTGGTCAGTCATTTTGCCGTCCAATTCCGCACCTTAGCATCTGAGCTGGATTGGTCGGATAAAGCTCTTATCCCCATATTTTGGAGGGGCTTGGCTGACCACGTAAAGGACGCTTTGGCCACTAGGGAGATTCCTGCCACACTGGAGGAGTTAATAACTGTCTCCACTCGAATTGACCTCCGTTTTAACGAGCGGAGGTTAGAGCGAGCCCAGTGTAGGCAGAGGTTTCGGCTGGCTCCTACTTTCGCCAAACCTCTGGAATCTCCGGTCCTGGTTCCTGAGCCACATGAGGCCAGGGAAGTGTCACAAGCAGGATCTAAGTCCCGGACCGCTTGTGCACTCAGGGTCTGTCATGTTTGCCAGCAGTCAGGACATCTAGCCACCAGATGTCCTCAGCGGTCGAGGAAACGTCAGCGTCTAGTGGTAGTAGGTGGAGGTACACTAGACACGGCGACGTTTGCCTCTAAGTTGTCATTTAAGGGGACAATTACTATTGGCTCATTCTCCCACTCGGTAGAGCTCTGCGTGGATTCTGGGGCGGAGGGCAATTTTATGTCTTCTGCCTTCGCCCAACGTCACGCAATACCCCTGGTAATGCTTGCTCAACCAGTAACGGTGCGAGTGGTGAATGGGTCGACATTGCCCTCACAGATAACACACCAGACCATCCCTTTTACTCTGTCCATGTCGCCATCTCATCAGGAGATAATTTCTCTGCTCGTCATTCCGGAAGGAATTAATGAGGTCCTGTTGGAAATACCTTGGCTACGGTACCACTCTCCTCATATCGAGTGGTCCTCAGGCAGAATTCTGGGTTGGGGTGAATCTTGTGGGGGTAGATGTCAGAGGGAGTGCGTTCAGGTTGCTACTACTGAGGTACCCGCAGATCTATCCTCTCTCCCCAAGCAGTATTGGTCTTATGCAGACGTGTTCTCCAAAAAGGCGGTGGAGGTCCTTCCGCCTCATCGCCCCTATGACTGTCCTATTGATCTCTTGCCTGGTGCTGAGCCTCCCCGGGGTCGAGTTTATCCGCTATCTCTCCCGGAGACGGAGGCAATGTCACAGTACATCCAGGAAAATCTGGCAAGAGGATTCATTAGGAAGTCAGTGTCACCTGCTGGGGCAGGGTTCTTCTTCGTGCAGAAGAAGAATGGGGAATTGCGTCCATGCATAGACTACAGGGGTCTTAACGCCATCACCGTTAAGAATAAGTATCCTTTGCCCTTGATATCTGAGTTATTCGATAGACTTCGGGGAGCAAGGGTATTTACTAAATTAGATCTGCGGGGTGCTTACAACCTGATTCGCATCCGTGAGGGGGACGAATGGAAGACGGCCTTTAACACCAGGGATGGGCACTACGAATATCTGGTGATGCCCTTCGGGCTCTGTAATGCCCCAGCCGTTTTCCAAGACTTTGTGAACGATATCTTCCGGGATATGCTTTCCACCTCGGTCGTAGTCTATCTGGATGATATTCTCATCTACTCTCCAGATATTGACTCCCACCGGAGAGATGTTTGCAAAGTCTTCGACCTCCTACGGGCAAACTCCCTCTATGCCAAGTTGGAGAAGTGTATGTTTGAGCAGGAGTCTTTACCTTTCCTGGGCTACATCATCTCGGCCCAGGGATTGGCTATGGATCCTGCCAAACTACAGGCAGTGATGGACTGGCAGGAACCCCATTCTCTGAAAGCGGTGCAGCGCTTTATGGGGTTCATAAATTACTATCGTCAGTTCATTCCCCACTTCTCAACCCTGGTAGCTCCCTTGGTATCCCTCACCAAGAAGGGAGCGAATCCTAAATTGTGGTCCGAAGAGGTCTCCAAGGCCTTCACTTCTATTAAGTCCCACTTTGCTAGCGCTCCCATCTTACATCGTCCTGATGTGGATAAGCCATTCCTAATGGAGGTGGATGCCTCATCCGTTGGTGCAGGAGCAGTCCTCTATCAAAAGGATGCTCAAGGTCGGAAGCACCCATGCTTCTTCTTCTCAAAGACCTTCTCACCAGCGGAGAGAAATTACTCCATCGGGGATAGGGAGCTGCTGGCAATGAAGTTGGCCTTTTCGGAATGGAGACATCTCTTGGAGGGTGCTCAGTTCCCATTCCAAGTCTTCACGGACCACAAGAATTTGGTCTATTTACAGACAGCCCAGCGGCTGAATTCTCGTCAGGCCAGATGGTCCTTGTTTTTCTCCCGGTTCCACTTCACTCTACATTATCTCGCCGGGGAGAAGAACATTCGTGCTGACGCTCTCTCTCGCTCCCTGGTGTCAACTGTGGAGGAGGAGGACGAGCCTCGGCTCATTGTCCCTTCAGAGAGTCTGAGAACCGTAGCTCCGGTTTCGCTTGAGTCTGTGCCTCCGGGCAAGACTTTTGTTCCCATCAATTTGCGTCCGGAGGTTCTCTCGTGGGCTCATTCGTCCAGAGTGGGTGGACACTTTGGGGCAAAGAGGACATCTGAGTTGTTGGCGAGAATGTATTGGTGGCCACTTATGGTTCGTGACGTAGGAGACTACGTTCGGGCATGTGTCTCTTGTGCCAAAAATAAGTCTCTCCGTCAACGGCCAGCTGGGTTGTTATACCCTCTGCCGGTGGCAGACAGGCCCTGGGAGATGGTCGGGATGGACTTTGTGGTGGGTTTGCCCAAGTCACGTGGCTGTACTGTCATTTGGGTTATCACCGACCATTTTTCTAAAATGATGCATTTGGTGCCGCTTCCTCGGCTACCTTCTGCACGGGCCTTGGCAGCATTGTTTGTTAAACACATCTTCCGTCTTCACGGTATGCGAGACAAAATTGTCAGTGACCGGGGTCCCCAGTTTGCGTCTCGGTTCTGGAGAGAGCTTTGTCGCCTTCTCAGTATCGAGTTGAATCTCTCTTCGGCATATCATCCCGAGACGAATGGGTTGGTGGAGAGAGCCAACCAGACCTTGGTCACATATCTGCGACATTTTGTCTCTGCTAAGCAAGATGACTGGGCATCTTTGCTACCGTGGGCAGAGTTTGCTCTTAACAATGCTGTAGCTGACTCCACTGGACAGACTCCATTCCTCCTTAACTATGGTCAGCCCGTGTCTTCCGCCGATTCCAGGGTGGCAGACTGGGCTGTGGAGGCACGGGACATTTGGGATCGCACTCAGGATGCCATTCGGGCTTCCAAGGAGAGAATGAGATCCTCCGCCGATGTTCATTGGCGCCCCGCTCCGACCTTTGCTCCTGGCGACTTGGTGTGGCTCTCCGCCCGTAACATCAGGCTGCGAGTTGAGTCCACTAAGTTTGCTCCTCGCTACTTGGGTCCCTTCAAGGTTCTCGAACAGGTTAATCCTGTGGTCTATCGCCTGGCTCTTCCTCCTCGCTTGGGTATCACCGACACCTTTCATGTGTCCCTCTTGAAACCCGTATACATGTCCCGGTTTTCCGAGTCATCTGCCGGGACATCGGGTTCGTCTACGGACGATTACGAGGTGAACGCTATTTTGGGGTGTAAGGTGGTACGCGGCAAAAAGTTCTATCTGGTGGATTGGAAGGGTTATGGTCCAGAGAACAGGTCATGGGAGCCTGCTGAAAACATTCGGGCCCCACAGCTCATTGCTGCCTTCGAGCGTAGCGAGGCCCAAGGAGGGGGGGGCCCTAGGAGGGGGGGTAATGTTAGGTCCTGAGTTCCCGCTTCTGCACAGGGGGAATCTCGAGCCGTCTCCGCTGCGGTCCCCCATTCGTATCCAGCCGCAGTGGAGCCTGCTCAGCAGGGACGTCGGTCCCAGCGTCTTGCTCGGTCTCACTCTGTTCAGAGAGTTACTGCTGCTTCTTCAGCTCCTGCCATTAAAGTCAGTGCTGGTCAGCAGCGAGTGGACTTCTCTGGGACTAAGTCCTTGTCTGCGCACACTGAGCATGCCCAGGGCAAGATCTCCCGTTGGAGATCGAGGGTCATGTGCTCAGACTCTGCAGCGCATTCTATTGGTCCTCTTGGCAGGTCTTGGAAGGGCAAAGTTTCTGTGGCCACTTCCTGTCCTGCAACTATATAAACTGCGCATGACCGCACGGCCATGCGCTAGTGTACAATTTAATACGTGTGTTTGTTGTGAGTGCAAGTCGTTCTTTAAATACCCCTACCCTATTGTATGACTGTTCGCGTATGGTGTATGGCTGCTATCTAGCGCCCGACTAATCACTCAACGTGTCACACACGTATCAGCGTCTATTGCTGTGACCGCCAGTGTGGTGCCACGCGCCAGTGTGCGCTTCCTGACCCACGTCTGGGTGCTTTGTGGTACCTGCCAGCACGGCACAGTTCGCACTTCGGTGCTATAATTATATATTTCCTTACACACCCAGTAGCGGTGTAGTGCCAGCAAGGGTCTAATCGGACTACAATCCCTGTTGGGGTTAAGTTCGCTGACCACTTGCTCGCGCTCTATGTGCGGTACCGCGGTCCTGTGACGCAACAGGATCGCTTTCTTCACGCTGGGTGAGGTTTAACCCACGCGTGTATACTTTTGGATACCGCCATATAGTCTGTCATTTCCTAGCAGCAGGTTTCACCTGCACGGTGGACCCCGGACTGCGAACGCATCTATATCATCTCTCTTGGTGCGTTCCGCCAGTCCTAACACAGGAGATTGCTGTGGCCCCACAAGGCTGCCCTATTAGCACTTCTATGATGCTTAGTCACTATATTCTGAAATATCGAATTGTTGCAGAATATAGTACAAACGATCACAGGTTTAAGTCTCCTAACGGGACCAAAAATACAGCAAAAAATAAATATTACATATATAAATAAATATATATATATATATATATATATATATATATACAGCTCTGGCAAAAATTAAGAGACCACTTCAAAATGTTGGGTTTGTATGATTTTCCTCTTTATAGGTATATTTTGTGTAAAATGCAAATTGTTCTTTTATTCTATAAACTTTTGACAACATGTCTCCGAATTTCCAAGCAATAAATTTTGTATTTTTTTTTCTGAAAAGGAGAAATAGTCAATATAAAAAAAACCAGTGCTTTCAGACCTCAAATAATGCAAAGAAAACATGTTCATAATCATTTAGAAACAACAATACTCATGTTTTAACTCAGAAAGAGTTCAGAAATCAATAGTTTGTGGAATAAACATGATTTTCATGCGTCTTGGCATGCTTTCCACCAGACTTTCACACTGTTTCTGGTGCAAAAATGTAATCAGTTCTTCTTTGTTTGATGCCTTGTGACTATCCGTCATCCTCTTGATTACATTCCAGAGGTTTTCAATGGGGTTCAGGTCTGGAGATTGGGCTGCACATGACAGGGTTTTGATGTGGTGGTCTCTTAATTTTTGCCAGAGCTGTATATATAAACATAACAATTCAAATCACCTCCGTGTTCCCAATTGAGAAATAAAAATAGGGCATATACAGTATTTCTATGTCAATTAAAGACCAATCTATAAAAATGTAAACTTATTTAAACCATACAGTGTACGCGATAAAGGAAATAAGATCAAAACTGCAAAATTTCAATTCTTTAATCTATTCTGTTTGTTGGCTCCAACACTGTATGATGGCCCCCTCACTGTAATCTTCACACTGCATGATGGTCCCCTAGATAGCCACCATATAGTATAATACACTCCACCATAGGCCTCTATATTGTATAATGTACTCCCCATAGGCCTCTATAGTATAATGCACTCCCCATAGGCAAACTCTATATAATGTAAAGCACCCCCATAAAAATACAATACTCACCTCTCCTTGATGCCCCATTGCTCTGAGTGCCCGCACATCTCCGGACAGCAGGTGCCAAGTAAGGCCATTATTGCGCCCACTGTCAGAGCCATGAAATGCTGAGAGGGGGATGATAGGTGAGGGAGCGTAACGCTCCCACTCTCATCAATTCGGTCAACTGTATCAGCATCCCGCCAATACAGTTGAACTTGCGATCGATTCTGCTCTGTCACAGAATGCTACTGTATGGGCGTGCTGCGCACATCGATACAGTTACAGTAGCACAGCTACTTCACACCGTACCTTCACACTGAATGATATCGCTAGCGATCTGTGATGTTGCAGCGTCCTGGCTAGCGATATCGTTCAGTTTGACAGGCAGCAGCGATCAGGATCCTGCTGTGCCATCGTTGGTCGGAGCAGAAAGTCCAGAACTTTATTTCGTCGCTGGACTCCCGCAGACATTGCTGAATCGGCGTGTGTGATGCCGATTCAGCGATGTCTTCACTGGTAACCAGGGTAAACATCGGGTTACAAAGCGCAGGGCCGCGCCTAGTAACCCAATGTTTACCCTGGTTACCAGCGTAAAGGTCAAAAAAAAAAACCACTACATACCTACATTCCGGTGTCTGTCCCCCGGTGTTGTGCTTCTCTGCACTGTGAGCGCCGGCCAGCCGGAAAGCAGAGCACAGCGGTGACGTCACCGGCTGGCGCTCACAGTCAGTGCAGAGAAGCACAGCGCCGGGGGACAGACACTGGAATGTAAGTATGTAGTGTTTGTTTTTTTTACGTTTACGCTGGTAACCAGGGTAAACATCGGGTTACTTAGCGCGGCCCTGCGCTTAGTAACCCAATGTTTACCCTGGTTACCCGGGGACCGGCATCGTTGGTCGCTGGAGAGCTGTCTGTGTGACAGCTCTCCAGCGACCACACAGCGACGCTGCAGCGATCGGGATCGTTTTCTAGATCGCTGCGGCATCGCTTAATGTGACTGTACCTTTAGAGCACGGGGCCAGGGGCGAATGTCCCCTCTGCCCCCCCCGGTAGCTACACTACTGAGTAGCCCCATGTTTCTTGTAATGTCTATACTGCAGCCCCATATCTCCTGTGTTGTCTGTGCCGTACTGCCACGTCTCCTATGTTGTATATGCAGCAGCACCATATCTCCTGTGATGGGGCTGCAGCATATAGCATTTTTTTCCCTTGTTTCTTCCAGAATAGTTAGCATCTCTTAGAGCCTAGTTTATTGGCTTTCATCTCATCGCTCCAAATCACCTGTTTCCAATCTTCTACTGTCCACTTTTCGTACTGTTTTGCAAAATCATGGGGACCATCATGACCACCCCAATGTATGTTTCGCATTAATACTTTCTCAAGGGGAGTGTTACATTATGTGTTATGTTACAAAGAAAGCTTTCAAGACCTTTTAGGTCTCTTCATAAGGCATGGCATGATGAAGAGACTTAAGAAGTCTCGAAAGCTTGCTTGTAACATATTTTACTTTATTTTTGTTAGCCATTAAAAGGTATCATAACTACATAATTATTATTTTGTTTTTACCACTGAGAACTATCTTTTTTCAACTGGCTAACGTGGTACCAAACCTTTTTTTTTCTAAAAATTTGATCAAAATGCATATAAAAATTGCAAACAAAAACAACATGAAAAATAACGTAAGTAACATAATTTATTTGGGCCACATTCACATGTTGGGCATTTTATATCAGTACTTGTATGCCCAAACTAGGAGTGCAGCAATCAAAGGAAAAGTATAATAGAAACACATAACCACTTATCACCCACTACTGGTTTTAGCTTGCAAATATTGATGTAAAATACTGACCACATACTGAAAGTGTAAACGTGGCCTTTAGGTGCAGAAAATCTTACCAAAAGCTCATTTAGTGTGCGCACATATAATCCCTTAAAACTTTACTTCTATTTATATAAGATATAAAAAAAACCAGACCCAATAAAAGGAGAATAATATCAAAATATACGTCACAAAAAACAATATCCTATTTTTGGTCCTAGATACACCTACTGCTCATACCTGCCTTGTGTGGAGGTTGGCACCCTAAGAAACGATTTTTTGGCGCCCCCACTCAACGCAGGGTATCCCTCTCTCCCCTGCAATGTCCCTCTCCATGCAGGTGGGAAAACAATATAGAAAAAAGAGCAGTAGTGAAAAATAGACAACTAAATTAATGGAAAAGTCATCATATGGACCTATATAGGTACCTCCAAACAATTACACAAGATATACAGCACAACGCACCTAATGCATAAATATCCCCTATAATGTCCAAAAATATTGCACTTAAACTGCAACTGTAATGGTCCTCTGTCAACCAGTAATCAGATCAAACACCACACAGTAGCAAATGAAAACAATCTCTCTCTTGGTAGATAGTTAGGGTAACTTAGCGTGTGCCGGTATCTCCCCGACGCGTTTCCCCGTTTTCACTGTTCCTCAGGAGGAAGCGATATCCATGATGCCGGATGCTGGATGATTGTAAGGCATAGGCCGGCAGTGACATTGTGAGCTTAAATAGCCCACATACAAAAATGCACGCCTAGACAGGCCACGACCTCTTAGTAATTCTACGGGGTCCCAAATGGGTCAAAATAGTGTTCCGTCCTTATACTAAATACGATACAAATACAGGATGTTGCCACACATATACTCTTTTGCCGGTATCACCAATCTAAGCGCGCATACAGAATGTAATAACTTGTTATACACTCTGGTGCATACCTCCCCAAAGTCCATTACGTCCACCAGACCAATAGATGCTACTGCACATGTCTGGAAGATACATCTCCAGTGAAACGCAGCATCATCTTTTTGGCGATCTGCGTGTCACCATGCGCATGCGCACTACCCATACCTGGACGTTCATTACGTATGTTCCGTGACATTGCGTCCACTCCATCAGGTAAATGCTTCTGCATGTGCCTGGACACCACATATCAGATGGAAAGCAACACCATCTCAGAAGCGATCCATGTGTCACCCAGCGCATGCGTACTCTCCATACCTGAACATTACCAAGTTCTAATCAGTGGAGTGCACCCCAGAAAGTGTGGCTGTGAGTCAAGCGCTACCAAATATCACGCCGCTCATACATATAACTGTTTCCACATTCAGGTATGAGGTTCAGCAGAGATAGGTTCTATCATTTCTCAGAGAATATGTATTTTTTTATTATTCTTTCATATACATATAGATGGGCAGCCAGAAAATCCCTCTAAATATAATCCCCTTATGTATCCCACAACAAAAGGGGGAACAAGAGTGAAAATAAACTCTCAGTTCAAAATTTATAGTTCCGAGACAAAAACATCATAAACATACACAAAATTAACAGATACCAAATATAGACCTTACAATGAGGAGCATGTTCAAACATGCTTTTCTTGGACATGGAGTCATCACGGCAAATTTTTCTTTATAATTCTATATACAGTTGCGGGACATCTTAGACACACCAGGCGTCCTATCACCAACACCTATATAATCAGCGGGGATCACAAAAAACATGTATAGGAGAGGTTCTCATTAAGGCCCCATGGGGACAAGGACTGCATTCTACATATCCACTCCGTCTCGCGTCTCTGTATGATCTTATCAAGGTCCCCCCCTCTAATTTTGGGCCGAACCAGTTCAATCATGCTAAAATTAATTTCTCTGGGGTTCCCCCCATGACAGCTGTTCATATGGCGAGCCACTGGTGTATCACATCCATGCCTAATATCACCCAGGTGCTCGCCTACCCTTACCCTGAGTTCCCTCACGGTCTTGCCTATATAATCCATTGGGCACGTACAGGTCGCTTTATAGACCAGACCAGTAAACTTGCAGTTGCCATAGTCTCTCAACGCAAAGACCCTACCATTAACTGCGCTTTTAAAGGTCTTACCTTGAGCCATGAAATTACATTTAGTGCAGTTACCGCATCTAAAGAAGCCAACTGGCCTTCTCTCCAACCATGTCCCTGGTTTTGGTGGCCTCTGGTATAAACTGTGCACTACCCGATCCCCTATCGATCTTCCCCTCCTATATGTAGTGCTCGGTTTGGGGGGTATATACTTCTTCAGATTAGGGTCAGCCAGAAGCTTCCCCAGTGTTTCCTCAACACCTGATATACCCTTTCGGACTGTCCATCAAAGGTGCCAATTAGCCTCACTACATTATTTACTTCATGGCTGAAAGTATCCTTAGGTCTAAGGAGGGACTATCGATCCATTCTTTGTATCTCATAGAATGGACCATCCAACACCTCACAAGGATAATCCCTTGCTCTGAAACGCTGATACAAATCCCTTGCCTGTCTTCTAAAAATGCCTTCATCCATACAGTTCCTTTTTATTCGCATAAATTGACCTTTTGGTATCCCCTTCTTCAAGGGGATTGGGTGGTGACTTGTCCATCTCAGTTGGCTTTTTGTTGATGTAGGTTTTCGATACGTGCAAGTGCTGATGCTCCCATCAAGTTCCTTGGAAATAGTCAGATCCAGGAAGTTAATACTCCTAATATGGTACTCATATGTTAAAGACAAACCAATACTGTTGACATTAATGGTTTCCACAAAAAGAGCTCAGCCTCTGGGCCAGACCAAAACACCAAAATGTCATCTATGTATCTGGCCCAGAGGCTGATAAAAGGAGTCCACCATACCTCCTCCTCACAAAATATTCGGGTTTCCTCCCACCAGCCCAGGGATTATATGTGTGCACACTATAGTTTTTGATTCCTATATATTTGTTTATGAGTATTCTTTCTAAAAATTTAAAAGGATATGGCTAGTTTTTTATCGGCACCAATTAATACAGACTTGTGGGTACAGGACGCTAATCAGGTGTTCTCCACCAATACTTTCCCGACGGATAATATGGCGAACCCCTCTTTAAAAACTCTTTTCAAAGAATTATATTGGGTGTATAAAGAGAATATAAGATCGTGGTGGGAGGTGAAGGGTTTAGAAAATTATATCAAAAATCAGATTGTCCCTAAAGGGCTACGTATTAATATACAACCCTCACCACAGACTGCGAACCCTCAGTTACTGGTGGCTTGGACAAAAGAGTCTATAGAAGCTTCAATTTGCTTTATGCAACTCTTGGTTAAAGAGGAACAGAGACTCTTTGAAGAATCCACCAAAAAATTGAATAATTTGATAGAGAAGGTTCAAAAATATAAATCTGACCCTGAATTTGTGAAACGGGAAAATACATTACAAACATCTGTGGAGAAGTTTCAATTAAATCTGAAGGACAGCAATCATAACCAATTTTTGCGGGACCTTAGTGAGTTCAAGGCGAATCGAACATACGAATATCAGCCTGGGGTGTGCTCTGAGGTGTCTTCATCTGATATCGACACCTCGGATACAGAACGCACTGAGGGGTTCTCTGGCTATCGGGGGAAGGGGAGCCACGGAAAGGGAAAATGGCGGCAAACAAGGGGCCATTACAAACAGAGAGGTGTAGGGAGAGGTACCCAGCCAAATTTGTCAGTAAATACATCGTCCTTATCCTCATCCTCACAGTCTTTTTTGGATCGAGGCCTTGTGACAACAGGGTACGATCTTCGGAAAAGACAGCTCTGAGTCAAGGACAAATCATTAACCTGTCATCATACACTCTGTCTAGGGAAGAATACTCCATCCTACAGAAGGGTCTAAACTTTGTACCAACGGGGACATTTAATTGTTTTCAGTGGGTTAAGGACCTAAATTTATTTGGTCGAAACCTAAAATGGAAACTGTTCTTTCAAAAGAATGATCTAGAACAATGCAAGAAATTAGGCCTATCGGAGGATGATATGGATGGGTTGCGTAATCTAACTGATCTTTTGAGGGAGAATGAGCAAGAAAGAGGTAAGGGACCTTTTACAGATCTCAAGAATAGGAGCACCAGGATGCCGCCCTGCAACGAGATAACGAGTGTGGATATTTTCATAAAAATGGTAGAAGCGGATCTGTGCAAGATACCACGTCTTAATCAACACGGATGCTCCAGTCTCTCTAGAGAGGAGCATATAGCCTTGGAGGGGTTGGAGAAGAATAGAGAGTTCATCACTAAGGCCTCGGATAAGGGCAGCAACCTGGTGCTCATGGATGAGCAGGTATATTTGAAAATGTGTTATTCTTTGCTTGGTGATGTAAACACATATGAGATTCTGGGACACGACCCCACCCTGGGATACAGGGAGGAATTGTTGGACATTTTGGCCAGGGCTAGGAAGGGGGGCCTATTATCTCAGAATGAATGGAAGTTTTTAACACCAAATAATCCGGTGAGGCCCACCTTCTATGCCATGCCCAAGGTACATAAGGGTCCTTGTCCCCTTAAAGGTCCTCCAATTGTATCAGGGATTGACTCGCTGATGCAGAACAGTGGCATATATTTGGATAAAGTCCTGAGACCATTCGTTACCTCTTTGCCCTCATATGTGTGTGACACATCACATTTACTTAATCAATTGGAAGGAATTACGGTAGAAATGGACACCCTATTAGTATCAATAGATGTAGAGGCTCTCTACAGCAGCATCCCACATGAGTGTGGGATGGAGGCTGTATTCCATCACCTACAGACAAGGGCGATCGAGTGCAGGGAGCATAATTTTTTCATTGAGAAACTCCTACAGTTTTGTTTGACTCACAATTACTTCCTCTTCGATGGGAAGTACTTCCACCAGCTCAGGGGTACTGCGATGGGGAGCCCTTGTGCCCCCACGTATGCTAACATCTTCCTGGGCTGGTGGGAGGAAACCCGAATATTTTGTGAGGAGGAGGTATGGTGGACTCCTTTTATCAGCCTCTGGGCCAGATACATAGATGACATTTTGGTGTTTTGGTCTGGCCCAGAGGCTGAGCTCCATCGTTTTGTGGAAACCATTAATGTCAACAGTATTGGTTTGTCTTTCACATATGAGTACCATATTAGGAGTATTAACTTCCTGGATCTGACTATTTCCAAGGAACTTGATGGGAGCATCAGCACTTGCAGGTATCAAAAACCTACATCAACAAATAGCCTACTGAGATGGACAAGTCACCACCCGATCCCCTTGAAGAAGGGGATACCAAAAGGTCAATTTATGAGAATAAAAAGGAACTGTATGGATGAAGGCATTTTTAGAAGACAGGCAAGGGATTTGTATCAGCGTTTCAGAGCAAGGGATTATCCCTGTGAGGTGTTGGATGGTCCATTCTATGAGATATAAAGAATGGATAGACAGTCCCTCCTTAGACCTAAGGATACTTTCAGCCATGAAGTAAATAATGTAGTGAGGCTAATTGGCACCTTTGATGGACAGTCCGAAAGGGTATATCAGGTGTTGAGGAAACACTGGGGAATCCTTCTGGCTGACCCTAATCTGAAGAAGCATATACCCCCCAAACTGAGCATTACATATAGGAGGGGAAGATCGATAGGGGATGGATAGTGCACAGGATGCCGAGGTCGCCGGGTAACCAGGGTAAACATGGGGTTACTAAGCGCAGGGCCGCGCTTATTAACCCGATATTTACCCTGGTTACCATTGTAAATGTAAAAAAAAAAAAAACACTACATACTTACATTCCGGTGTCTGTCGCGTCCCTCGCCGTTAGTTTCCCGCACTGACTGTGAGCGCCGGCCGTAAAGCACAGTGGTGACGTCACTGCTGTGCTCTGCTTTACAGCCAGCCCTCACAGTCAGTGCGGGAAGCTGACGGCGAGAGACGCGACAGACACCGGAATGTAAGTATGTAGTGTTTGGTTTTTTTTACTTTTACAAAGGTAACCAGGGTAAACATCGGGTTACTAAGAGCGGCCCTGTGCTTAGTAACCCGATGTTTACCCTGGTTACCCGGGGACCTCGGCATCGTTGGTCGCTGGAGAGCTGTCTGTGTGACAGCTCTCCAGCGACCACACAGCGACGCTGCAGCAATCGGTATTGTTGTCTATATCGCTGCAGCGTCGCTTAATGTGACGGTACCTTAAGTTGCTATCACTTAAGCAAACACCCTTAGTGAAACATACCTCCCCTCCAGTACTTTGTCACAGCATATATTACAGAATCAATTAAATTGCAATATTGGAGTTTCATTATAATTTGTTTGACTGTAAATTGTTCTTTTATTCTATAAACTACTGACAACATGTCTCCGAAGTTCTAAGCAATAAATTTTGTATTTATTTTCTGAAAATGTGAAATGGTCAAAATAAAAAAAAAATGCATTGCTTGCAGATCTTAAATAATGCAAAAAAAACAAGTTCATAATCATTTAGAAACAACAATACTAATGTTTTAACTCGGGAAGAGTTCACAAATCAATATTTTGTGGAATAACCATGATTTTTAGTCACAGCTTCCATGCGTCTTGGTATGCTTTCCACCAGTCTTTCACACTGATTTTGAGTGACCTTATGCCACTCCTGGTACAAAAATGTAAGCAGTTCTTCTTTGTTTGATGGCTTGTGACTATCCATCTTCCTCTTGATTACATTTTAGAGGTTTTCAATGGGGTTCAGGTCTGGAGGTTGGGCTGCCCATGACAGGGATTTGATGTGGTGGTCCTTCATCCACACATTGATTGACCTAGCTGTGTGGCATGGCGCATTGTCCTACTGGAAAAAAACAGTCCTCGGAGTTGGGGAACATTGCCTGAGCAGAAGGAATCAACTGTTTTTCTAGGATAACCTTGTATGTGGCTTGATTCATACGTCCTTCTCAAAAATTAACCTGCCCAATTCCAGCCTTGTTAAAGGATCCCCAGATCAACACCTGGAGTGGCGTACAAGCCACAGTGTCTTGCACCCACTGTGAAATTTGGTGGAGGATTGGTGTTAATCTGGGGATGCTTCAACAAGGCTCAGCAAGTCTGTGCTCCCCACATGCAGTTCACTGGCAGGTCATCTCATCAGACATTGCTAAGGGAAGAATGAGAAAGAGGAGGAGGGATATGGGAGCAAGACATGTAACAGCAAGACAGGAGGCGGCGCACAGACGCAAGAGCTGGATGATGGTCGGCTGGGAGGCGGCTGAAACAGGGGGAGACACCATATCTCTGGGACTCAATACAGGTATGGGGTGCAATTTATAAAAGTCAATATTTCAGTGTTACTAGGGATCAGAAACATAAGAGCCACCTTCACAGAATGCAGCCTTAGTGCTGCTGAATGTGGCTCTTTTACTTTAAAATGCCCTGGGGGGGTGACAAGTTCCCTTTAAATTTTTTGTTCCAGGAGTGGCATAAGGTCACACAAAAGCAGTGTGAAAGACTAGGGGAAAACATGCCAAGACGCATGAAAGTTGTGATGAAATCATGGTTATTCCACAAATTATTGATTTCTGAACTCAGGAAGAGTTAAAACCATTATTATTGTTGTTTCTAAATGATAATGCAAAAAAAAAAAAAGTTCATAATTTGAGGTCTGCAAGCAATGCATTTTTATGTTAATTTGACCATTTCTCATTTTCAGAAAATAAATACAAAATGCATTGCTTGGAACTTGGGAGACATGTCAGTAGTTTATAGCATAAAAGAAGAAATGTACATTTTACTCACAAATATACCTATAAAGAGAAAAATCAGAGAAACTGAACATTTTGCAGTGGTCTCTTAATTTTTGTCAGAGCTGTATATATATATATATATATATATATATATATATATTTTTTTTTTTTAAATCTCCTTCTGCAGGCAGGCACCAGCGGTGGCGCATGTGCTGCAGCATTATTGCATATGTAATGTGCATATAACTTGTTTATTTGATGTTATCCTTAAAATCCTAAAAAAAAAAAAATCAGTTTGAAAATGGCACCGGCCACGCCTGCGATTACCGATAGCTGCTACTGTGCAGGAGCCGGATGTGCCATCTTGGAGGAGGAATTTTTGGCTAGCAAGATGGAGCTGCAGCCGCCTACGCAGTTGCAGCTATTGGATTGTTGATAGCTGCTACTGCGTAGGCGTGGCTGGCGCTATCTTCGTGGTTCACATTGCGCCCTGTAACATCATTGCAGGGTGCTGTTGGCAAAAAGGGCTTGCTGAAGAACCTAGTCATTGCCATATTGATTCTCCTGCTTAGCGCAGCTATAAGGCTGAGCTTAATAGGAGACAAAGATTTACACTATTTACTGCAATACCATAGCTCATTTGTAAATTTATAGAAATTATTTGAAACCTTTGGTGGAAACTTTGTTATCCTTTGTCAAAGACACTACTGATGTGCTTTGGAGGGTCGACGGGATCTTTGTGGAGTCAGATATGCTGTTGGTTTCTGTCGACGTACAATCACTGTACTGATCTCAAACAGTCTTGGACTGGAGCACCTTGGGCCCACCAGAGAAAATCATTCTTGCGGGCCACTATGTATCCAAATAGAAATAAATACAAGGCCACCAATTGTGCAACAAAACACACTAAAATCAGGTTATTATATAAGTTAGTACAAGTCGTAATGATATGGCAGGGGTTGGGATAGCCCCCTCATAGAATATAATGTAGCCCCATCATAGAGTTTAATGCAGCCCCCTCATAGGGTATAATGCAGCCCCCCTCAAATGTAGCCCTCCTCATAGAAAATATTGCAGCCCCCTAATATAGTATAAAGCAGCCCCCATAGAATATAATGCAGCCCCCATAGAGTATAATGCAGCCCCCTCATAGGGTATAATGCAGGCCCCATAAAATATAAAGTATACCCTTAGAGTATAATGGAACTACCGTCCATAAAATATAATGTAGCCCCTCATAGGGTAAAATGCAGCCCCCTATAGAATATAATGTAGTCACATCATAGGGTATAATGCAGCCCCCCATAGAATATAATGCAGCTCCCTCATAGGGTATAATGCAGCCCCCATAGAATATAATGTAGCCCCCTGATAGGGAATAATGCAGCCCTCCATAGAATATAATGTAGCCCCCTCATAGGGTATAATGCAGCCCTCCCACAGAATATTATGTAGCCCCCTCATAGGATATAATCAATCCCCATAGAATATAAAGTAGCCCCTTCATAGGGTATAATGCAGCCCCTTCATAGGATAAAATGCAGCCCCCTTCATATAATATAATGCAGCCCCCCACAGAATATAATGTAGCTCCCTCATAGAGTATAATGGAGCCCCTCTTAAAAAATAATGTAGCACCCTCAGAGGGTATAATGCAGCCCCCCATAGATTATAATGCAGCCCCCTCCACAGTATTATTGAGACCAGTACTCACTCACTGTGATATACATATAGAAAAACCACCACAATACTTACCTCTCCTGCTCATTCTCCTGCTGATCATGGCTCTGTTCTGGTCTCAGCAGCTGCACTGTAGTCCAAAAAAACAAGCCATCATTTGGCTATGCCAAATAAAAATGTTATTGCCCTTGGAAGAAGGGAAGGAAAAAATTAAAGTGAAAATTGCCTAAAGGGTTTAAGGTACCCTTTGTTGTGAATTTGCTTTTTGGCTCCCTCTAGTGGTTACTAGTTTTTTGACTCTGGTTTTTCTGTCTTTCCTTTTATCCGCACCTGGGTCGTTAGTTAGGGGCGTTGCTTTATAAGCTCCCTGGACACTCAGTTCTATGCCTGGCAACGTAGTTATCAGAGCTAATCTGCTGTGCTCTTGTCTACTGATCCTGGTCCGGTTATTCAGCTAAGTCATTTACTTTGCTTTTTGCTATTTGTTTTTGGTTTTGTATTTTTGTCCAGCTTGTTCCTAATCTGTATCCTGACTTTTGCTGGAAGCTCTAGGGCGCTGGTGTTCTCCCCCCGGACCGTTAGACGGTTCGGGGGTTCTTGAATTTCCAGTGTGGATTTTTGATAGGGTTTTTTGTTGACCATATAAGTTACCTTTCTATATTCTGCTATTAGTTAGCGGGCCTCTCTGTGCTAAACCTGGTTCATTTCTGTGTTTGTCATTTCCTCTTACCTCAACGTTATTATTTGTGGGGGGCTTCTATCCTGCTTTGGGGTCCCTTTCTCTGGAGGCAAGAGAGGTCTTTGTTTTCCTCTACTAGGGGTATTTAGATTCTCCGGCTGGCGCGAGTCATCTAGGATCAACGTAGGTATGACCCCCGGCTACTTCTAGTGTTGGCGTTAGGAGTAGATATATGGTCAACCCAGTTACCACTGCCCTATGAGCTGGATTTTTGTATCTTGCAGACTTCCACGTTCCTCTGAGACCCTCGCCATTGGGGTCATAACAGTTTGCCAGGCCTATATTAAATGTTTAATGCATTGCAAAAGAGGGATTATAAGAAAGAAGATTCTGAGTTTTTTTTTTTTCTCCTCTCTCATTTTTTTTTTTTTTTTTTTTTCTTCATCCCCTTTACCTCAGAGTGGCTTATGCTTGCTGCAGACATGAATGTCCAGACCTTGATTACAAGTGTGGACCAGCTGGCTACTCGTGTGCAGGGCATACAAGATTATGTTATCAGAAGTCCTGGGTCAGAACCTAAGATACCGATTCCTGAACTGTTTTCCGGAGACAGGTTTAAGTTTAGGAATTTCAAGAATAATTGTAAATTGTTTTTGTCCCTGAGACCCTGTTCATCTGGAGACTCCGCTCAGCAAGTAAAAATTGTTATTTCGTTCTTACGGGGTGACCCTCAAGATTGGGCTTTTTCGCTGGCGCCAGGAGATCCGGCATTGGCTGATATTGATGCGTTTTTTCTGGCGCTCGGTTTACTTTATGAGGAATCCAATCTTGAGATTCAGGCAGAAAAGGCCCTGCTGGCTATGTCTCAGGGGCAGGACGAGGCTGAAGTGTATTGCCAAAAATTTCGGAAATGGTCCGTGCTGACACATTGGAACGACTGTGCACTGGCCGCTAATTTTAGAAATGGTCTTTCTGATGCCATTAAAGATGTTATGGTGGGTTTTCCCATTCCCACAGGTCTGAATGATGCTATGGCACTGGCTATTCAAATTGACCGGCGATTGCGGGAGCGCAAGACCGCAAATTCCCTCATGGTGTTGTCTGAACAGACACCTAATTCGGTGCAATGTGATAGAAAAACCGCAAATTCCCTCATGGTGTTGTCTGAACAGACACCTGATTTAATGCAATGTGATAGAATCCTGACCAGAAATGAGCGGAAAATTCATAGACGCCGGAATGGCTTGTGCTACTACTGTGGTGATTCTACACATGTTATCTCAGCATGCTCTAAACGTATAGCTAAGGTTGTTGGTCCGGTCACCGCTGGAAATTTGCAACCTAAATTTATTCTGTCTGTAACTTTGATTTGCTCACTGTCGTCTTATCCTGTCATGGCGTTTGTAGATTCAGGTGCTGCCCTGAGTCTTATGGATCTGTCATTTGCTAAGCGCTGTGGTTTTACTCTTGAACCATTAGAAAATCCTATTCCTCTTAGGGGTATTGATGCTACGCCATTGGCAGCAAATAAACCGCAGTATTGGACACAGGTTACCATGTGCATGACTCCTGAACACCGCGAGGTGATACGTTTTCTTGTTTTACATAAAATGCATGATTTGGTTGTTTTAGGGCTGCCATGGTTACAGACCCATAATCCCGTCCTGGACTGGAAGGCTATGTCAGTTTCTAGTTGGGGCTGTCGTGGTATTCATGGGGATATCCTGCCTGTGTCTATTGCTTCTTCTACGCCTTCGGAAGTTCCGGAGTATTTGTCTGATTATCAGGATGTCTTTAGCGAGTCCAGGTCCAGTGCATTGCCTCCTCATAGGGACTGTGACTGTGCTATAGATTTGATTCCAGGCAGTAAATTTCCTAAGGGAAGACTCTTTAATCTGTCGGTACCTGAACATACCGCTATGCGTTCGTATATCAAGGAGTCTTTGGAGAAAGGACATATTCGTCCGTCTTCTTCCCCTCTTGGTGCAGGATTCTTTTTTGTGGCTAAAAAGGACGGATCTTTGAGGCCTTGTATTGATTATCGGCTTTTAAATAAGATCACTGTCAAATTTCAGTATCCTCTGCCGCTGTTGTCTGACTTGTTTGCCCGAATTAAAGGTGCCAAGTGGTTCACCAAGATAGACCTTCGTGGTGCGTACAACCTTGTGCGCATTAAGCAAGGTGATGAATGGAAAACCGCATTCAATACGCCCGAAGGTCATTTTGAGTACTTGGTGATGCCTTTTGGGCTCTCCAATGCGCCTTCAGTTTTTCAGTCCTTTATGCATGACATTTTCCGGAAGTATCTGGATAAATTTTTGATCGTTTATCTGGATGATATTTTGGTTTTTTCTGATGATTGGGACTCGCATGTGGAGCAGGTCAGGTTGGTCTTTAAAATTTTGCGTGAAAATTCTTTGTTTGTCAAAGGCTCAAAGTGTCTCTTTGGTGTACAGAAGGTTCCCTTTTTGGGGTTTATTTTTTCCCCTTCTGCTGTGGAGATGGACCCGGTCAAGGTCCGAGCTATTCTTGATTGGACTCAGCCCTCGTCAGTTAAGAGTCTTCAGAAGTTCTTGGGTTTCGCTAACTTCTACCGTCGTTTTATCGCTAATTTTTCTAGCGTTGTGAAACCTTTGACGGATATGACCAAGAAGGGCTCCGATGTAGCTAACTGGGCTCCTGCTGCCGTGGAGGCTTTCCAGGAGTTGAAACGCCGGTTTACTTCGGCGCCTGTTTTGTGCCAGCCCGATGTCTCACTTCCCTTTCAGGTTGAGGTGGATGCTTCGGAGATTGGAGCAGGGGCCGTTTTGTCGCAGAGAGGCCCTGGTTGCTCTGTTATGAAACCTTGTGCCTTTTTCTCTAGGAAGTTTTCGCCTGCCGAGCGAAATTATGATGTGGGCAATCGGGAGTTGTTGGCCATGAAGTGGGCATTTGAGGAGTGGCGTCATTGGCTCGAGGGTGCTAAGCATCGTGTGGTGGTCTTGACTGATCACAAAAATCTGATGTATCTCGAGTCTGCTAAACGCCTTAATCCGAGACAGGCCCGCTGGTCATTGTTTTTCTCCCGCTTTGATTTTGTTGTCTCGTATTTACCAGGTTCAAAGAATGTGAAGGCCGATGCTCTTTCTAGGAGCTTTGTGCCTGATGCTCCTGGAGTCGCTGATCCTGTTGGTATTCTTAAGGATGGAGTTATCTTATCAGCTATTTCTCCGGATCTGCGACGTGTGTTGCAGAGATTTCAAGCTGATAGGCCTGAGTCTTGTCCACCTGACAGACTGTTTGTTCCGGATAAGTGGACCAGCAGAGTCATTTCCGAGGTTCATTCCTCGGTGTTGGCAGGTCACCCGGGAATTTTTGGCACCAGAGATCTGGTGGCCAGGTCCTTTTGGTGGCCTTCTTTGTCAAGGGATGTGCGGTCATTTGTGCAGTCCTGTGGGACTTGTGCTAGAGCTAAGCCTTGCTGTTCTCGTGCCAGCGGGTTGCTCTTGCCCTTGCCTGTCCCGAAGAGACCTTGGACACATATCTCCATGGATTTCATTTCTGATCTTCCGCTATCTCAGGGCATGTCTGTTATCTGGGTGATATGTGATCGCTTCTCCAAGATGGTCCATTTGGTTCCTTTGCCTAAGCTGCCTTCCTCTTCCGATCTGGTTCCTGTGTTTTTCCAGAACGTGGTTCGTTTGCACGGCATCCCTGAGAATATTGTGTCAGATAGAGGATCCCAGTTCGTTTCCAGGTTCTGGCGATCCTTTTGTAGTAGGATGGGCATTGATTTGTCGTTTTCCTCTGCTTTCCATCCTCAGACTAATGGACAGACGGAGCGAACCAATCAGACTTTGGAGGCTTATTTGAGGTGTTTTGTCTCTGCTGATCAGGACGATTGGGTGACATTCTTGCCGTTGGCTGAGTTTGCCCTTAATAATCGGGCTAGTTCCGCCACCTTGGTTTCGCCTTTTTTCTGCAACACTGGTTTCCATCCTCGCTTTTCTTCAGGTCATGTGGAGTCTTCTGACTGTCCTGGGGTGGATTCTGTGGTGGATAGGTTGCAGCGGATCTGGAATCATGTGGTGGACAACTTGAAGTTGTCACAGGAGAGGGCTCAGCGCTTTGCCAACCGCCGCCGCGGTGTGGGTCCCCGACTACGCGTTGGGGATTTGGTATGGCTTTCTTCCCGCTTTGTTCCTATGAAGGTCTCCTCTCCCAAATTTAAACCTCGTTTTATTGGTCCTTACAAGATATTGGAAATCCTTAATCCTGTATCTTTTCGTCTGGATCTTCCTGTGTCGTTTGCTATTCACAATGTATTTCATAGGTCCTTGTTGCGGCGGTACGTTGTGCCTGTAGTTCCTTCTGCTGAGCCTCCTGCTCCGGTGTTGGTTGAGGGCGAGTTGGAGTACGTGGTGGAGAAGATCTTGGATTCTCGCCTCTCCAGGCGAAGACTTCAGTACCTGGTCAAGTGGAAGGGCTATGGTCAGGAGGATAATTCCTGGGTGGTCGCCTCTGATGTTCATGCGGCCGATTTAGTTCGTGCCTTTCATGCCGCTCATCCTGATCGCCCTGGTGGTCGTGGTGAGGGTTCGGTGACCCCTCACTAAGGGGGGGGTACTGTTGTGAATTTGCTTTTTGGCTCCCTCTAGTGGTTACTAGTTTTTTGACTCTGGTTTTTCTGTCTTTCCTTTTATCCGCACCTGGGTCGTTAGTTAGGGGCGTTGCTTTATAAGCTCCCTGGACACTCAGTTCTATGCCTGGCAACGTAGTTATCAGAGCTAATCTGCTGTGCTCTTGTCTACTGATCCTGGTCCGGTTATTCAGCTAAGTCATTTACTTTGCTTTTTGCTATTTGTTTTTGGTTTTGTATTTTTGTCCAGCTTGTTCCTAATCTGTATCCTGACTTTTGCTGGAAGCTCTAGGGCGCTGGTGTTCTCCCCCCGGACCGTTAGACGGTTCGGGGGTTCTTGAATTTCCAGTGTGGATTTTTGATAGGGTTTTTTGTTGACCATATAAGTTACCTTTCTATATTCTGCTATTAGTTAGCGGGCCTCTCTGTGCTAAACCTGGTTCATTTCTGTGTTTGTCATTTCCTCTTACCTCAACGTTATTATTTGTGGGGGGCTTCTATCCTGCTTTGGGGTCCCTTTCTCTGGAGGCAAGAGAGGTCTTTGTTTTCCTCTACTAGGGGTATTTAGATTCTCCGGCTGGCGCGAGTCATCTAGGATCAACGTAGGTATGACCCCCGGCTACTTCTAGTGTTGGCGTTAGGAGTAGATATATGGTCAACCCAGTTACCACTGCCCTATGAGCTGGATTTTTGTATCTTGCAGACTTCCACGTTCCTCTGAGACCCTCGCCATTGGGGTCATAACACCCTTAGAGTGGGACGCAAAAAGATGGTGACAAATTCCTATTTCTAAAAGGTTAGGGTAATAGAGGCAGATAGAGTGTCAACAGGCCAAAGTCCATTACACTATATGCACATGTTTCAAGGTATTGGCATGAAATGGCAATTTTTATAAAAACAATATACTTCTAAGATTATAATGTCTTTTTTCAGTATTTCGACAGAAAGAAGAGGAAAAGAAAATATACAGCACTGGTCTATATCAAGGTGAGTTCGACTATTTGTAATCTATTAATAACAAAATGTTATTTTATATTTGATTGAATTAGCTTTTTTGATAATCCCCCTTCCCTGTAAAGTAATACTTTGACTGTTTATTTTATATTTAACATATACAGTAATTACGGAGTTATAATGGGATAAAGGTAAATTATCATTTTCCTTTTATTGTATTCTAATGGCTTAGAATCTCATACAAGTAACTAAACAGTTATACAGTATATATATATATATATATATATATATATATATATATATATATATATATATATATCAGGAAATATCAGATCCAAGTATCTGACCAAAAAAAGTTTGTAAATCGTAGAATCTCCATTGTGCATATAAGGCCAGAGTCACAATAGCGCAATAGCGTATAATATGTACGAGTGCTATGCGAGAAAACATCGCATAGCACTCGGACCAATGTTAATCTACAGTATGGGGAAGCTCACAACACCGTTTTTTTTCTCGGGCGTATCTTACGTGTGAGAGAAATCGCAGCATGCTATTTTATGCCTATATTGGCCGAGTCTTGTGAATGCAAGTCTATGGGTGCGAGAAAAAAATGCACAGCACTCGCAGAGTGCTGTCGTTTTTTTGCACATCGGTATCCTTTGAAAAGCCTGTAATTCATGTGCGGTGTACAGTAAAATCACACTGACAGGTTAGAATAGAAAAGATTGAATAGAAATATACACATAGAATACATAAATATATACATGTCAGTAACACACACATAAAAAAAAATATATATATATATATATATATATATATATATATATATATATATATATATATATATATATACGGTATATATACTGCACACTAAGATAGATAGAAGAAAAGCTGGTAATGCATCAGCCGGCTTCTGGAAAATCACTGCAGGAGCCGACATTTTCGAAGAGATGGATTTCATACAGTAAATACAAATAGAATAGGTAGATATATAGATGTTGGTGACAGACACAATTAGTACAGTGTGTGTGCAAATTCCTGGACATGTATTTAATTATTAAATGCACTGTCATTTTTCCACGGTCCAGAGTTCATCGCAGTTCAGGCTGTGAGGGTGCGCAGCTTCACTGACGTCACCGCTAGTCACTGAAGCTCCTCTCTCAGCAGCTCATTCACCAGTGGTTTTCAGCTGGGATGGTTGCATTTTGGCACAGTCTAGGTTAAAAACTGTATATCCCCCAGATATGGATTATGGCGGACACAATGACAGACAAATATGGGTATATTGTTGGCTTGTTATTTTGCTTTTTTACAGGAGATCGAGGGCTTTGCAGGAATTAGGTGTGGTTGTAAGTATGGTTTAATTAAGAATATTAAAGGAGTCCGTGTCTTTTTTCAATTATTAATAATAATAATAATAATCTTTATTTATATAGCGCCAACATATTCCACAGCGCTTTACAGTTTAACAGTTTCAAACACAACAGTCATAAGTAACAACGTTAACAATACAATAATTAAAGCCAAATAAGACGACCCTGCTCGTGAGAGCTTACAATCTATAATAATTAAAGGATTTTTTACTCGGTGCCTGTGTTTTCTTAACAATTTGACTATAGGGTTAGTAATGACATCTTATCTTAGAGATGCGCCTTTTCTGGAGCGGCTGAGTGCTGATGTTTTTAGCCAGGAGGCAATATCCATGGCCCCTTCCTAGGCTATTAATATCAGCCTGCAGCTGCATAGCCTTTACTGGTTGCTAATTCTAGGGGGACCCCACATAATTTTTTTGGGGACTCCCCTATTGTAATAGATAGTAAAGGCTAAGTATACAGCTGTGAGCTGATATTAATAGCCTGAGAAGCTCCATGGGTATTACCCCCTTCCTAGACTATAAACATCTGGCCCCAGTCTCTGTCTTTCCCTCTGCGAAAATTGCGTGGGGGCCCACGCCCTTTTTTCCGTAAAATAATTTTGTATTAATTAAATTCATGTCCAGTAATTTTCACACACATTGTACTAATTGTATTTGTCACTGACATCTATATATCTACCTATTTTATATGTATTTACTGTATGTAATCCATCTCTTCTATCCTGTCGGCTCCTGCAGTGATTTTACAGAAGCCGTCAGATGTATTACCGGCTTTTCTTCTATCTACCTTTTATGTGCAATATTAATGTATATATATATATATATATATATATATATATATATATATATATATATATGTGTGTTACTGACATGTATATACATATGTATTCTATGTGTATATTACTATTCTATCTACTCTATTCTAATATTCTAACCTGTCACTCTGTGATTATACTGTACGCGGCAGATCATTTGTCGCCTTTTAATCTATCTATATATCTATCTGTCTAATATACCGTATTTTTCGTCGTATAAGATGACTGGGCGTATAAGATGACCCCCAACTTTTCAGGGGTCATCTTATACACCGGATGTTGTCTTATACGGCGTGTGCAGGGAGCGGTCCTGGATGGTTCCCAGGGCCTGAAGGAGAGTCTCCTCTCCTCCAGACCCTGGGAACCATCCGGGACCACTCCCTGCACCATATGCGGCAACCTCAGAGCTCCGCACATGCCGTACTCGGCGTATAAGACAACCCCCGACATTTGAGAAGATTTTCAGGGGTTAAAAAGTCAACTTATACGCTGGAAAATACGGTATATGTGTGTGTTTTGAAGAATATTTCTTTTTAAAATGATATGTAAATGACAGAGAACGTCTGTAGCTCATGCTCATGTTAAAATACAGAGAAATTCTGTGTCTCATGCTCATGTTAAAATCGCATTGCATACGGATGTCATGCGGATACATAGATGCGATGAAATTGCATCATCGCATTGCAAACGGATTACACATGGATAACCATACAGAGAACACTTGTGCGACTCTCAGCCAAGAGAATGGGAACAATTTTTAATACGGTATGTGTGACGCTGACCTAATGCATATTCCCAGTGTAACTGACCACTCGTAAAGGGTGAAAGACAGCTGTCATTTGGAGAACTAGTTCAATGTTGTTATTTTACGTTATTTTATGATAGGTTTCTGTTATGTTAAAATTTGCAGTTTCAATATCTTTAGTGGAAAATGCATTTTTTGCAGTAGCAAGAATTACCTGTTAATCTTTGGGTATAGAGATTTGCACAAGTCCCTGTGTAGTATTTTTGTGACAACTGCTCTTCCCATGAGAACCTAGACATTATTCATTTAAATTTAGAGATATAACATTGCAAATCCAACTGCTAGTCAATGGCAAAAAGTGTCACTTAACATTTTTTATGTGAGATTTTGCCAAGTTTCAAAGGATCTCAGGCAGAAAATACTGAATGTAAAATGTAATAGTTGGCAGCATCAAACTTGGTGTCTTTTCGTGCCCTGATTGTTTCCACATTCAGTGTAGCAGAATGTGACGTGAGTATACTACTCAACAAGTAAAGACTTTGTATTTCAGCTTATACCTCAAGCGATTTTTGGGGGGCTAGTGGCAGTAAAAATTGTACAGACAAAAAACTTCATGTTGTCAGCACACTCTTACAAAAAAATGAATGGCATCCTTATGTAGTCAAAATAACATGAATATGCCCATTTACAGTATTCTGGCTGCAAGTTGTTCTAATACAGTAGTAACGTTTGTGAGTTTTATATCAGAGACAATGACTACAATGATGATGGTGAATCTTGAATACAAAGCACCAATGAATAAAATAAAATAAAATATGAACACTTCCCGAGTGGTCATTACAATGAGACCAGTGAACTTGGTAACAACAGAGGTTCCACCAGAGTCACTTTGTGCCATATGTGACTGTCTACTTTCTACTCTTCCAGGGGGAGTTTCTTTGTCACTTCCTGCTCAAACCACAGAAATTCATAGACCAGCCCCACTCAGTCTGAATTTTGTCCAGCGCCTTTGTGGCAGACAGATACATGGGAGTTATTCCACTTATATGCTAGAATGAACATGTTACTTCGGTCAGAGGCCACAGGCTCAAAAATGCTACCTCAGGTAGACTTGGTGCAAGGCATTCCATCTGACAGATTCCAGAGAAACCCCGACCTTCACTCTTTAACCCCTGTAAAGGGATGTGGTCATGCAATGGGTCAACTTGATTGTTTGCATATAAGGGCTGTAGGAAAGGACAAAATCAGAAGGCAAGCAGCAGGTCAAAATACAAGCCAAGGTCAGACAACAGGATATACAAAATAGCACACAGGAGCAAAGAATCAAAGTGACCAGATCTATCTGATCATACTAATAACTGGCAGCTAGAGACTGCTGGGGATTACATGGAAGGGAACTTCAACCATGACTCCCAGCAGAGAGCTTATTACATACCAGCTCACTGCAGCAAAATATCAGAAGGAATTTGCATAACTGGGCTATGAGCAAAACGTCCAGTTACAGGTGTTCCGTTGACCTCACACCACTCAAAAGCTATCACGGAGCAGAGAAAGACAACATTGGAGGCTGGAATGGAGGTCTATCCTCTTAAGCAATGAGTACTACGTTTGTGTTGGGCAAAAAAATAAGTGGAGATTAGTCTAGAGGCCACATGGGCAAAGTCATAAAAACACCTTCACAAGAAAATGTGAAAGTGTCCCAGAAGCTGTTTTTTAACATGGTAACACAATGCCACATATTCCCCATGCTACTATGAGCAGCCTGACTGAATGAAATATGCTAATTTGACCTGCAGCGTTTCCAGCCTTGCCTCCCATTGAACACATCTGAAGCATTATTGATTAGCAAATGTAAAGGGTGATGCCAGCAGTTCTTGTTCTTAATTTTTGTGCCCAAGTGCATTCAGTGTGGCAGAACATTTCTCAGACCACCCTTAATAACCAAACTGATAGGCATGTAAGTTCTTTTATTTCTGCACATGGCTTTCATTCTTGATACTGTGTAAATCAACATGTTTTGGAAACTTTTTTTCATTATTGCATGTCAGTACCATTTGTAGTGATCCTACAGTACAATTTTCAAAATTCCAATACTTTTTCTTCTTGTTGCTGAAACTTCAATGTTTATAAACACTTTATTAGGAGAAATAGAAAAAAACAGCAATTCCACTGTTTTTTCACGGTTTTAAATTTTGCATAATTCTAGTGATGCAGAATAAAATAATACCCTTATTTTATTATTTTATGGGTCACCCTGATTATAGCAATACCATATTAATGTAGTTTTATTTATTTTTTATGACTTTCACAATAAATACACTGCTGAAAAAAATATTTAATTTTGTGTCACCATAGAGAGCCATGTATTTTTAAAATTTTCTTCTGTTTAAAGGCTTTTTTGTGTGACAAGATGCATTTTTCAGTGATAGCATTTTCTAAACACAATTCTTTTTCATCACTTTTCCTTACAATTTTGGTGTTAGGTGTTGAGTTCCTGCCGCTGCACAGGGGGAATCTTGAACCATGTCCAGTCTCCCATTCTTCTCCAGCTGCAGTGGAACCTGCTCAGCAGAGACGTCAGTCACAGCGCCTGGCTCAGACAGATACTGCATGTTTGGTTACTGCTGCCTTTCCAGGTTCAGCCATTATAACGAGTACTGTTCGGCAGCGAGCAGGCGCTCCTGGGACTAAGTCCTGCTTTTCTCCTTCTGAGCATGCCCAAGGGAAGACCTGTCATTGGATTTCGGGGGTCACATGCTCAGGTCCTGTAGCAGCTCCTATTGGTCCACTAGGAAGGTCCTGGAGAGCTACAACTATAAAAGGTTCACATGGCCACACGGCGCTAGTATCATTTGTGTTTGGCTGTTGCCAGTGGATACACTATCACTCAGTTTATATGTGGTGTGAGTCTGTTTAGCTTTGGGGCTGTACACTCAGGCAGGCAGCTAGCGTTAGTGGGGGCAATTAGCCTTGGTTTAGCATCTGGTTCCTTCATATGTGCGGTTAGCACAGAAGAGTTCCAGAGCAAGCACAACCCTAGTTAGGGTATTAGTTTAATTTATATTTCACACGGGGTGAAGTTTAACCCACGTGTGAGCTCAGTGTCCATCCACCATTACTTTGCAGCAGGTATCTCTGCACGGTGGACCCCAGGCTGCGAACGCACCTCGTATCAATCTCTCTATTACTTGGTGCATTCCACTAGCCCTAACAGTTTGAGAAGTGAAATATACAAAAAAAACAGAAATTCTTTTTATTCAGTTTTTTAAACACTGCTCATTGTTTAATATTCATTTTAATTTAAATATTATTTTATTTCTGCAAGTCAATGAAATAGTGACAATGCACAATTTATGTAGGCTTTTCTGTGTTTAACTAATTTTACACACAAAAAAGTTCATAAAAATTATTCTAGAGGGGTGTCGCCGTATTTTGAGAACTATGATTTTTTTATTTTTTCATAGACAAAAATATATGAGTGCCTATCTTTTGCAGACTAAGCTGTATTTTTCTCTGGTGATATTTTTGATCACATATGACTTTTTGATAACTTTTTATTTCATTTTTTTGTGAGGTTGAATGAGCAAAAAACAGCAATTCTGGCATAATTTTCTTTTCTCTTTTTTTTCTTACACCATTCGTTGGGAAGATAAATAATGACTTTATTTTATAGTATGTATTGAAACAAATTTGGTGATGCCAAGCTCACTCAATTTTTTTAAGGCTAGCTTTTTTGCACAAGAAAATCACTTTTCAATGACAAAAAATGTTGCATGGTATCCTGAGAGCCATAACTTTTTCATTTTTTTGTTTACAGTGCTCTAGTGCTCTATGAGGAATTGTTTGGTTGTTTTTTTTTGCATAACAACCTGTAGTTTTTATTGATACCCTTTGTGAATACTTACAACTTTATGATAAATTTTTCTTTCATCCTTTGAGAGATGGAATGAATAAAGACAGCAATTCCAGCAGTGTTTTCTCTTTTTCTTTGCATCGTTCACTGTGAAAAATAAATAATGTCAATGTTACAGTACGCTAATTTTCTTAAAACTATTTTTTCATTGGGAAATTATTTTTCTGACAATATCCCATACACTTTGCTCACCTTTTAGTAAACGTTCTTATTCCTGTTTTGTCAAGTATTTTAGGCTGAGTTGTAAGCCACAAATGCACTTCGACTCTTTATTAGAAGTGAATATTTGTCCTCGTAGGGCTTCTTTCAGGGGACATAATCCATTGTCACGTGTCTATCCAACAGAACCAGTTCAGTCACATGCTCAAAGCTGCCACAAGTCATGGCTTACTCTTGTGCAATCTTTGAACTTCTCTATCAACTGATGTACATTTCTGGTGACAAAACCCCTCCTCCATACTGTCCACAAAGCCTTTGATATATATTGGCACTAGACACCTTCAGACCACAAAAACATACAGAAAGCACTGTGCAACCAACAGACGTTTTAACATAACCAAAGTGCTGAAACTTTTTGACTCACCCTCATAATGATTTGTGGCTTGGGAAATGTATTGGAGTCATAAAGAAGTGGATGTTTCAATGGATTATTGGAAGTAGATCTATTCATAACAGAAACAGTAGTTGATTATTCTTAAAAATTGGAAAACTTTGACGTTAGTAATGCATTAGAGCAGATGCGTGAAACATCATTGCAGTTAAATGGAAAGTTGTCATGCCAGGTATGGTTATTAACATCCAACTATTTTAACTTAAACTATGTTTAACCTATATATAGAAATTCTAAGAAAAATAACCGGTAACCTGGATATTAAAATTAAAGGACTTCATGGCAATTTAATACAACTCATCATTGTTTATAACCTTCTGTGACTCATGGCACAATCTCGTGAAGAGATAAATGCCAAAATCTATGTGACCTCCTTTAATTACCAGTCATTAGCCATAATAGCTCTCCATCTGTAGCTATATAATTGTACCTCTTAGGTATTAGAACCGCTTATGATATGTTTGCTCTCTCTATACATAATGTCACACGCTAATGTATTTTGCCTATTCACCATATTGACATTTCAAAAATAACTGCCATATCTAATTCTTTGAGTTTTAATCTTTATTTTTTAAGCTTGAAGTGAGAAAACTGGGGGACAATAATTAAGACCTTGATTAAAGTTTGCACAAGCATTATCACCTAGTTTTTCCAGTTACAGATGTAGCAAAATTTATAACAATTGTAAAACACCGTCCTGGAAATTTGTCACATTTCAAGGGAGCTTGTCACTTTCGAAATGCATTTTAAATGAGTTACACGCTGAAAAATGGGACTTAGCCAGTATATCAATCATAATATCATTTTACGTGTTATTGGTACAATACGTGAGAAAATAACTTTTAATTTCTATGCAACTAAAGAGGTTTTGGCACACCCTTGATGAGGCCAAGAGTTTAGGACATTGTTACTCTCCCTCCTTTGCCCATTGGGGGTCTTCCATCTCTTCAAATTGACAGTGCTCGCTTCCCAGAATGCGGCTGCACATGCACGCAATGGCAGGATGTGTTCTCCTCTCTGTCTTCTTCCAGCTGATAGTGCTCGCAACACCAATAAACCTGTAAGAGTGGCTTCAGAGAAGAGGAGAGGGCAGAGAACAAATATGTGCAGCTCCTGAGTTTGCTCCATCCCTGAATAGATTATCCCCACTGACTCCAATTAAAATACACTATTTTCATTGGTGGCAGTGACAATAATCACTTGTTTGGTGATGAAGTGAACTGAGGAGTTTCATGTATTTGCTTTCTACCCTCACCTATTTTTTTAGGGTGCCGTCTCACAGTGGCACTTTGGTCGCTACGACGGCACGATCCGTGACGCTCCAGCATTACACCATTATCGCTCCAGAGTCGTAGTCTGCGGTCACACTTCGCAATGCACGACGCTGGAGCGATAACTTCATGACGTGTTTGCGATGTAGAAGCTGTTGGTTACTATGCGCACATCGTATACTATATCGTGCACACCTTTGTTACACGATGCGATCATGCCGCCACAGCGGGACACTTGACGACGAAAGAAAGTTTCAAACGATCTGCTACGACGTACGATTCTCAGCGGGGTCCCTGATCGCAGGAGCGTGTCAGACACAGCGAGATCGTAATGATATCGCTGGAACGTCATGAGTCGTGCCGTCGTAGCGATCAAAATGCCATTGTGTGACGGTACCCTTAAGCCGCTCACTACCCTTCAAGTTGTAGCAAACGGCATGAGCAATACGGAGACAGGTAGGAGAATGCTTCTAGTGACTGTGTGCCAGCCAGAGGCAGTATAAAAAAAACTTGATAAATTGCCTCTCGTGTTGCTATTACTTTCTACATTAAAAGATTGCATATTGCATATTCATTAACTTAATATTTTATGAATTGCAGAGAAAATGCAGTTGGCTAAACATGAACCTCAGATTCCAGCTCAGCAATATGCACTTACTGGGCAGGATGAGCTCATATTACTACAAGAAAAGGTGAAAATGGGAATTATCAGTGTGGATGAGGCTCTTAAAAAATTTCAACAGTGGCAAAATGAAAAGAGTGGATTAGATCTTCTTCAACAGGTAAGCAAGAAGCTAAAGGAAAACTGCCAGTAGGAGCAACCCTCTTAAGCCGTCTATAAAGGTATGTAAGTCATAGGAAGCTGAATTAAATGATACCTTGATACCTGCGATCCGAGGTCTTATTCCAGAGAAATCCACATTTTTCTTATATGTAAATGACATGTTCAGGACGATGGACCAAACATTGATTTGCATGAGAATTTGCCTCCAGAGCTTATATTAAATAAAAGGGGGCATTACCAGTGTGATATGTAATGGCCGCTCTCTGCTTTTCTGATCTCACTGGTTCCACTCAATACTTCAGCTTCCATCTCACAGGTCACCACCAGTGTTACTACATAGCAGAGCTCTGATAGCTGCAGCTGCTAACACGTTTGCTATGA
This sequence comes from Ranitomeya imitator, assembly GCF_032444005.1. Classification (NCBI taxonomy): domain Eukaryota; kingdom Metazoa; phylum Chordata; class Amphibia; order Anura; family Dendrobatidae; genus Ranitomeya; species Ranitomeya imitator. The sequence continues at coordinate 945,383,447 of NC_091282.1, forward strand.
GATTATGAGACAAAGTTTAGTTCTACTGTATTGTGCTAATTACATGACTAACACTGATAATGTCGCTTTCACTTAAAATAATCTCTGGAGGCAGATTTTCATGGAGATCAGTGTCTGGACCATAGATCTTAACAGCTCATTTACATATAAGAAATACATGAACTTCTCTAGAAGAGACTTCTGATTGAAAATATCAAGGTATCATTTTATTCAGTTTCCTATGACCTACATGCCCATATAGATTGCTTAGGAATGTTGATCCTACTGACAGATTCCCTTTAAAGAAAATCTATCAGAAAAAAATAACCTATTGTTTAAATCAGCTTTTAATGTTAGATGCATTTCATTTAAATGTTTGCAAACATTAATCTTGAAATCTTCACAGAGGTCATTGGGGTTACTATAGACATATTTCTCATGCTTTCAGGAGGAGTTTTCTGCAAGTCTTCTCAGGATTACAATGACAGACCTTTATAAACAGCTGATAGCACAGGATTCACTAATCACAATAGGTCATGTCACAGCTCCCCCTGCTCCCTTTATCTTCACAAAGACTTTTTGTACATGCTCATTAGCTAAAAGTGTTGAGCGATACCTTCCGATATTCGGAAATGTCGGTATCGGATTGGATCGGCCGATAGCCAAAAAATATCGGCTATCGCCGATACCGATACCCGATACCAATGCAAGTCAATGGGACACAAATATCAGATTGAAAATAAGCCCTTTCTGTCCTTGTACATCCTGTTCCGGAGTGGGGAAGAGTGTGGGTGGTGCGTGGACGGAGACTGCGTGACTGTGTGGACCGTGGGGGGTCTGTTCGGGCCTGCCGGGGGTCTGTACGGGCCTCTCGGGGGTCTGTGTGGCCGGCCGGGGTCTGTGCGGCCTGCCGGGAGTCTTTGCGGCTTGCCAGGGGTCTGTGCGGGCCTCTCGGGGGGTCTGTGCAGCCTGCCGGGGGTATGTGCGGCCAGCCGGGGGTCTGTACGGGCCTCTCTGGGGTCTGTGCGGCCTGCTGGGGGTCTGTGCGGCCTGCCAGGGGTCTGTACAGGCCTCTCTGGGGTCTGTGCAGCCTGCCGTGGGTCTGTGCGGCCTGACAGGGGTCTGTACGGGCCTCTCTGGGGTCTGTGCGGCCTGCCGGGGGTCTGTGCGGGTGTGCAGGCATCGTCTGATGGGACTACGAGTCCCATCGGGCTATGCCTGCTACAATGGCAGTGATTGACACATTAGCCAATGATGCGACAGTAGTAGTCCCATCATTTGGCTAATGTGTTGAATGTAAAAAAAACAAAAAACATGCATGCTACATACATACTACATACATACATACAACATACTGTACATACATACAACATACTACATACACACTACATACATACAACATACATACAACATACTACATACATCCATACAACATACATACAACATACATGCATACTACATACATACATACTACATACATAGTACATACATACTACATACATACATACAACATACATACAACATACTACATACATACTACATGCATGCATACATACATACTACAAACATACATATGATATATAGTATAATAAAATATTTATACATCTTTTACATGTTTTGGTATCTATGCTCCCTCTTTCACTAGTGTCATATATTCTAAATTAGGAGTGATATACCTCTATATATAGATATTTTGTTCTATGTTTGGGAGAGCTCTAGGTATCGAACATGCTCCTGGCCAGTTATACTGCTACATGCTTATCGATTATTGTATTTGCTTATACATACATGCATACTACATACATACTACATACAATACATTCATACATTACATACAATACATACATATTCTACTATATTCATAGCCTAGAGAGGGGCCATGGATATTGCCCCCCCGGCTACAAATACCAGTCCGCAGCCACCCCAGAAATGGCGCATCTGTAAGATGCACTAATTCTGGCACTTAGCCCCTCTCTTCCCACTCCCGTGTAGCGGTGGGATATGGGGTAATAAGGGGTTAATGTCACCATGCTATTGTAAGGTGACATTAAGCCGGGTTAATAACGGAGAGGCGTCAATAAGACGCCTATCCATTATTAATCCAATACTAGTAAAGGGTTAATAAAACACACACACATTAGAAAAAAATATTTTAATATTCTTCATTTAACCATACTTACCATACTTCAGCGCCTGCAAAAAACGTAAAATAATTAACCGTATGCTACCTGTCCGCCATAGTCCAATTAATAACGAGTGTCCCACGACGATATCCCCTATAGAACAGTGACATTGGGTGATGTCACTGCTCTATAGGACCTTCAGTGACACACTGACAGGAGACAATGGCTCCTGCAGTGCATCACTGAGAGGTTACTAGAGTTCAAAGTCTCACTTTATGGCAATTGCTGCGTGGGAAAATTTCTCACACAGCAATGCCAAAACTAGGGACTATTTTTTTTACTGTGGCGGAGGATTACAATTCGGAAGGATACCTTCTTCCCGTCATTGTGTTCCTGGGGCCCCTGGAGAGTGGTCGCATCAGCTGATGCTGCCGTTCTCCACGGGAGATCGTTGTGGGACACTCGTGGATTTCTGTGGATCAGGGAGTATATTGGTTGTTTGTTATTTTAATCTTTTTTACAGATGACACTGGCTTCGGGGATCAAAAATGTATTGTATGTAATGTATGAATGTATTGTATGTAGTATCTATGTAGTATGTATGTAGTATGCATGTATGTAGTATGTATGTAGTACGTATGTATGTAGTATGTATGTATTATGTATTTAGTATGTATGTATGTAGTATGTATGTAGTATGTATGTATGTAGTATGTAGTATGCAGCATGCACGTAGTATGTATGTAGTATGTATGTAGTATGTAGCATGTACAGTATGTAGTATGTATGCAGTATGTAGTATGTATGTATGTTGTATGTATGTAGTATGTATGTAGCATGTTGTATGTGTGTAGTATGTTGTATGTATGTAGTATGTATGTAGTATGTTGTATGTATATAGTATGTATGTAGTATGTAGTATGTATGTAGCATGATGTATGTGTGTAGTATGTTGTATGTATGAAGTATGTATGTTGTATGTATGTAGTATGTTGTATGTATGTAGAATGTATGCAGTTTGTAGTATGTATGTAGTATGTATGTAGTATGTATGTAGTATGTTGTATGTATGTATGTTGTTTGTATGTTGTATGTATGTTGTATGTATGTAGTATGTATGTTGTATGCATGTAGGATGTATGATGTATGTATGTAGTATGTTGTATGTATGTTGTATGTAGTATGTAGTATTCTTTTTTCACATTTAACACATTAGCCGGATGATGGGACTACTACTGTCCCATTATTGGGTTATGTGTCTATCACTGCCATTGTAGCAGGCATTGCCCGATGGGACCATCGGACGATGCCTGCACACCCGCACAGACCCCCAGCAGGCTGCACAGACCCCAGAGAGGCCTGTACAGACCCCCAGCATGCCACACAGACCCCCGTCAGGCCATAAACACCCCAGAGAGGCCCGTACAGACCCCTGGCAGGCCACACAGACCCCTGGCAGGCCGCACAGAATCCCCGAGAGGCCCGTACAGACCCCCGGCAGGCCAAACAGACCCCAGAGAGGCCTGTACAGACCCCCGGCAGGTCGCACAGACCCCCAAGAGGCCCATACAGACCCCCGGCAGGCCGCACAGACCCCCAGCCGGCCACACAGTATCCCGGCAGTCCCCCACAGACCCCCTCACGGTCACGCACAGACCCCACCTGCACACACAGATGCAGTCTCCGCCCACGCACCACCCACACTCCATTATAGTGCATCATTGCACTATAGGAGCTTCCGATTCCGGTATCCGATATCTTAAAAATATCGGAACTCACTATCGGAAATCCGATATAGCGAATATCGGCCGATACCCGATATTTGCAGTATCGGAATGCTCAACACTATTAGATACTTCAATACAAAAAAATATGGTCAAGCTCTTTTCATTGTGGCTATGTAAATGTGTTGAAACAGACAGAAGTTAGATAATTCCGTGTTCAAGTCTCTTGCACCATTGATAAATTCTGTGTCGTTCAGTAGGGCCTCCCACTAGGTCCAAAAACAGTATAATACATTTTAGACATATATGGCCTTTCTTGATAATAAAAATACAGCTATGAATTTAGAAGTTAGAGTAAACAAAAAGTCTAAATAGTCAATGTATAAATTGCAAGATAACTATTTTGTTTTTATTTTTAATATGGATTGTGATATAAAAAAACATTGTCAAAATTAGAGATGGGCAAATCTGAACAGTAAAGTTATTTGGGCACGGACCCCAAACACAGATTTCTCTAGAATGTCCATGTTACTGTTCGGGTTCGACAGACCAAACATCGAGTGTTTCCCATGCTGCAGTTCCCTGTGTGAGCCAGCAGCTGTGACCGGCAGTAGAAAGAATAACTATGATCACACATGTCGGCTGATGAGAGAGTACTACTCCCATCAGCCTACGCCTGCTGTCCCTAATAAGAGTGCGAACATTTTTTAAAATGACATAAGGTCTCTACTATTTTTAATAACCAGGGCAGGCAAACTGACAGCTGAGAGATGTAACCCTCAGTTGTCAGCTTTATCATGGATGGTTATCAAGAATAGAAAGGTCCTCACGCTGTTTTTTTTATGAAAATAAATAATTGCAAAAAACAGCATAGGGTCCCCACTATTTTTGACAAATAGCCAAGCTAAAGCAGACAAATGGGAGCTGGTTATTATCAGGCTGGTAAGGGGCCATGGTTATTGGCCCCCCGGTCGGTCTAAAAATAGGTGCATCTATTAGATGTGCTAATTCTGGCACTTTGTCCAGCTCTTCTCACTTGCCCTGGTGAGGTGTCAAGTGGGGTAATGGTTGTGGGGTTGATGTCAGCTGTTCTATGGCTGCTGACATCAAGCCTATAGGTTAGTAATGGAGAGACGTCTATAAGACGCGCTTATTATTAACCCCATAGTTAGATTGTAAAAAAGACACAGCCAAAATATAATCCTTTAATTGAAAGAAAGACACAGACTCTTTTATTTGAAATAAAAATGAAAAGCACTGTTATACTCACCTTACGCCTAATCCACCGATGCCCATCTCGCCAGTAAAAAACAGAAAATAATAAACAACCATATCTCTCACCTGTCCCTGATCTGAAGATAATCCTGTGATGTGTATGTCCCCTGGAAAAGAAGAAAAATAATAAACAACCATATCCCTAACCTGTCCGAAGTAAAGATTAGCAATACTGTCCTACTCCGTAATCCATCTTTGCAATATCTGGTTTACAACCTAAACAGTGGCATGATACAATCATGCAGGCTGAAAACCAGGACATAATGAGGTGCTGCAAGTGCAGATTCAGTGACAAGCGGTGACCTCATAGAGGTAACCACCGGTCACTTAAGGTGCATTCCCAGGTTCACTTCACTGTGAGCTGGGACAATGAACTGAAGTGACCTCAACGAGATTACCACTAGCATTGTGAGAATTTTCTAATGATATTCATGGTGATCTCATTGAGGTCACCGCAGTTAGTCGCCTCAGCTCACAGTTAAGTAGCAAGTTGGAACGCACTTTCAGTGACCGGCAGTTACCTCTATGACTTCACCGCTCGTCTCTGAAGTTGCGCTCGCAGCACTTCATTGTGTCCTGGTTTTCAGCCTGGATGGTCACATCATGCATCACATCAGATTGTAAACAAGATATCGCAGAGATGGATAACAGTGTGGGACAGTACTGCTAATCATCACTTTGGACAGGTGAGGGATATGGTTGTTTATTATTTTTGTTTTTTTTAACAAGGGACAAGGGCTTCAAAGGATTAGGCATAAGGCAAGTATAATGGTTGTTTATTCTTTTCTAACTTTTACAGGCTACAAGGGCTTCAATGGCATAGGTGTAAGATGAGTATAACTTTGTTTTTTATTTTAAATGTGCAAAACAGGTTGTTGATTTTTATTTCAAATAAAGGACTTTATTCATACTGTGTGTTTATTTCCAAACTTACTATGGGGATAGTAATGAGAGTGTCTTATAGATGCCTCTCCTTTGCTAACTCCTGACATTTATGGGGTGGCTGAGGGCTAATGTTCTTAGCCTGGGAGGAGAACCATTTTCCCTGGCCCCTTCCTTGGCTATTAATATCAGTCCAAAGCTGTCTGTTTAGCTTTTGCTGGTTTAAAACTATATGGAGACCCTACATCATTTTTTTCCCTGGGTCCCCCCAGAAAATAACCAGTAAAGGCTAGCCAAACAGCTGTGAGCTGATATTAATAGCCTGGGAACCTTTAGAGGTATTGCCCTCCTTCCCAAAATATTAACATCAGCCCTCAGCCGTCGGCTTTCCCTCTGCTGCTTATGAAAATTACGGGGGACCCCAAGCATTTTTTTATTATTTTATTAAAAAAGGGATTTAAAAAAAATATCCTTGGTCCCTTACCAGCCTGAGACTATCAGTTCCAAGCTTAACGTCTACCAGTGGAAAGCCCAACATATGATCACAGAGTGATCCCTTCAGCTATAAACATATAGACCAATAGAGAGCAAAAGAAGGTACAAATATGTTACCAATATATAAATTTATTAAATAACCATGTACTGTATCAAATACATAAACATCAATTGACAAAAACTATGAAATACAAAAACAATACCATGACAATACCCTATACCGAGGGGTGAAATAGGATCGGCTGTGTATCATGAAAAAACCGATGGGGCCAAATAACCACCCATGATATGAAGCGCCACGACTGGGGGTAGAGCGGATTAACAGGAAGATAAAGTCACATCAACTAAGGACTATATAGTGTTATTAATAAATATCACAACACATTAAATGCATGTCTATTACCTAGAACCCATATATAATATAGTGCATGAAAAGATATCAATATCCATGATAGACAAATGTGGGTAATAGTAACAACCGTCAATCATGTAACACATGCATTAAATAGTGCCAGGGTCCCTAGGAGATGCTCGCCCTAAGATATAAGCAAAGCTGATGACTGGTGATAGAGTAAAAGCAGTGCCTCCCAAGTAATTCTCCAATATAACGGTAGAGAACACCACAAGAAGCTCATCGTATACCTGTAATCATGGTGTGGCCTGGATGGTGGTCCCATAGCGCACCTCTCAGTTCCAAGCTGTCTGCTATAGCTTGGCTAGTTGTCAAAAATGGGGGGACCCCAAGCCATTTTTTTTACATTATTTATTTAAATAATTTTAAAAAACAGTGTGTGGACTCTTCTATTCTTGATAACCAGCCATGATAAAGCTGACAGCTGTCATTTTTACTTGCACTGGTTATCAAAAATAGAAGAGATCCCACATCCTTTTATTTATTTATAGCATAGGCAACGGCTGATGAATACTCCCAACTGGAGCACCTGCTCTCACTGTTTTCAGCGACAGCAGACGTAGGCTGATGGGATTAGTACTCTCTCATCAGCCAATGCCTGTGACCGGAAGTAACCGTTATACTGCCAATCACAGCTGCTGGCTCACGCTGTCGAGTTACAGCGTGGGAACCGCAGGTCTCTGGCTGTAATGATCTTACCACCGATCAGAGTGTGTGTTTGGCACACTGTCATGCAGATTACAACTTGGCAAGCAATGGACACTCAGGCCCCCCATTCATCTGAATGGGTCTGGGATCAGATTCAGATACCGTTTGGGTACCCCAAACAAACTTTTTTTTAGATGCTCGGCCGAACCCGCCAGACCTGAACATCCACAGGATTGCACATCACTAGTGTTGAGCATTCCGATACCGCAAGTATCGGGTATCGGCCGATACTTGCGGTATCGGAATTCCGATACCGAGATCCGATATTTTTGTGATATCGGGTATCGGTATCGGAAGTGTAAAATAAAGAATTAAAATAAAAAATATTGTTATATTCACCTCTCCGGCGGCCCCTGGACATCAGCGGGAGGATCCGGCGTCCGGGACGGCTTCTTTCTTCAAAATGCGCGCCTTTAGGACCTGTGGTATGACGTCCCGGCTTCTGATTGGTCGCGTGCCGCCCATGTGACCGCCACGCGACCAATCAGAAGCCGCGACGTCATTCCTCAGCTAAAGTCCTAGAATGAGCGCCTTCTAGGACCTGAGGAATGACGTCGCGGCTTCTGATTGGTCGCGTGGCGGTCACATGGGCGGCACGCGACCAATCAGAAGCCGGGACGTCATTCCACAGGTCCTGAAGGCGCGCATTTTGAAGAAAGAAGCCGTGCCGGACGCCGGATCCTCCCGCTGATGTCCAGGGGCCGCCGGAGAGGTGAATATAACAATATTTTTTATTTTAATTCTTTATTTTACACTTTAATATGGATCCCAGGGCCTGAAGGAGAGTTTTCTCTCCTTCAGACCCTGGGATCCATGAGGATACATTCCGATACTTGATGTCCCATTGACTTGTATTGGTATCGGATATCGGTATCGGCGATATCCGATATTTTTCGGGTATCGGCCGATACTATCCGATACCGATACTTTCAAGTATCGGACGGTATCGCTCAACACTACACATCACTAGACAAAATTTTTAAAAATATACATTTCACGTGTCATTTTCTGATTATAATTTCACATTGAAGTGTGAATTCACATTTCAAATCTTTTAACCCCTTCATGACCGGGGGATTTTTCGTTTTTCCGTGTTCGTTTTTCGCTCCCCTCCTTCCCAGAGCCATAACTTTTTTATTTTTCCGTCAATTTGGCCATGTGAGGGCTTATTTTTTGCGGGACGAGTTGTACTTTTGAACGACATCATTGGTTTTAGCATGTCGTGTACTAGAAAACGGGAAAAAAATTCCAAGTGCGGTGAAATTGCAAAAAAAGTGCAATCCCACATTGGTTTTTTGTTTGGCTTTTTTGCTAGGTTCACTAAATGCTAAAAATGACCTGCCATTATGATTCTCCAGGTCATTACGAGTTCATAGACACCAAACATGACTAGGTTATTTTTTATCTAAGTGGTGAAAAAAAATTCCAAACTTTGCTAAAAAAAAAAAAAAAATTGCGCCATTTTCCGATACTCGTAGCGTCTCCATTTTTCGTGATCTGGGGTCGGTTGAGGGCTTATTTTTTGCGTGCCGAGATGACGTTTTTAATTATAGCATTTCGGTGCAGATACGTTCTTTTGATCGCCCGTTATTGCATTTTAATGCAATGTCGCGGCGACCAAAAAAACGGTGATTTAAACTTTTATGTTTTTTTTATTTTTTTCACATTTTTTTAAACTTTTTTTTTTAACTTTTGCCATGCTTCAATAGCCTCCATGGGAGGCTAGAAGCAGGCACAGCACGATCGGCTCTGCTACATAGCAGCGATCTGCTGATCGCTGCTATGTAGCAGAATTGCACGTGTGCTGTGAGCGCCGACCACAGGGTGGCGCTCACAGCGACGGGCAATCAGTAACCATAGAGGTCTCAATGACCTCTATGGCTACAATGGAGAAACATCGCCGACCCCCGGACATGTGACGGGGGTCGGCGATGACGTCATTTCCGGCTGCCCGGCCGGAAGCGGTAGTTAAATGCCGCTGTCTGCGTTTGTTTGACAGCGGCATTTAACTAGTTAATAGGTGCGGGCAGATCGCGATTCTGCCCGTGCCTATTATGGGCACATGTCAGCTGTTCAAAACAGCTGACATGTCCCGGCTTTGGTGCGGGCTCACCGCGGAGCCCTGCATCAAAGCAGGGGAGCCGGCATCGGACGGTATAGTACGTCCGATGCCGGTAAGGGGTTAACATGACAATGACACTTTTTCTCGCTTCAATTTTAGTTTGCTCCTATTTGTCCATTCTATAAAACTGAACTAGCTGAACTACTTGAACAAGACATTCAGTGATGCTTTTATTATACTTTCAAGTTAATGTACTGTGCATTATGTGTTACATTTCATTCACATTCATACCCTGGAGACAAAATATATGCTAAACTGAACTTGTTTTTTAAAATCCAAATAGAAAAAGCTGCAGCAGTTGCGTGATAATATTATTGGAGACAAAACAGATGATGAAAGAGTTTATGGTAAGCTGAAAACATTATATAAAAAAATCCTCTTTGAAATTTTACAAAGGTTTTACAAATTATAATAATATTAGTACATAATAGTGCATGTAAATAACATAGGGTACTTAGTTAATACTATTTTGATTTAAAAAAAAAAAAAAGCATAAAAGCCATCCCACCATCATGGTGTACCCATTGGCTCAGTCCTAATCTGTTTCTAGTATTAAAATCCTACCATTTGTCAAATGACGTCACTGTAAAAAAGGGCAGAGCAGGACAAGGCTAGACTGAGACACCCTTCTATGGGAAGCGGTAACAGCATAACCAAAAAACTGAGCAATCACACTGTGGCTATATCATAGACAAAACCCAAGAAAAAAAAGAGCTTATACCCTACAACAAGTAAATCAATAAACGGTAATAGTAAATCTATATAACATAGGCTACTTAGCTAACACTATTTCTATTAAAAAAAAATCATAAAAACCATTTCACCAATGTCATGGTGTACCCATCTTAAATAGTGTTTAATAGTGTTTTATTACATGACACGTTCCCTTCCTGATCCTGGTATCATATTAATTAACATATCTATCAAATGTTACCAGGCTCAATATGTATTTGCTAATACTTTAAATGCACTATTCAAATACGTCACTTGATTAAAGTCAGAAATCGTTGCAAACATTTTTACTTAATGATTTTCTGTCTTTAGAAGAATATGAAAACTGTAAGTTGTATCAGGAAAAATGTAATGTGACACAGTTATTTCTCTATCTCTATTATGGGGGATACAAGAGCTTTTCTTCATGTTATCATCCCTGTGACCTATTAGACAGGTTTTCTTTACGGGGATCATTTTTTAATCTCTAAAAAAACATTTGATCAACCACCTCTGAATTAAATGTTTAGTTCTGGTAATGTTATGATAATATGTGAATTTAAACCTATGCATAAATTATGTGGTAAGTATAGACTTTTTTTGCATTTTACTCAAATGTACATTTTTGTGTAAGCTTACATTTTGATAACAGAAAAAATATCATCATTCTCGGACTGGCCCATGGCAGAACAGGTGAATTCCCAGGTGGGCCCCTTACCCCCTTATATGGGCAGTAGTCGGCACAATAAACCTGTTGCACTATGTACAGATAGAAGCAGCATCTCATCATTCATTTAACAAATTTAACCAATGTAGTATTATATAAATTTTTGAATTAGAATAATATAGTAATTGCATGCAGCAGAACAATGGGTCCACATAGTCGATTTTACTGGTAGACCCTTGGCATTCCAGTCCGACATTGAATATTAAAATATATAAATAGTTATATAGACATTGTTGCATAAGTCTTATATGAGGAATTGAAGGTAACATCTGTTAGGGCTGGCGGAACACACCGAATAAATATAAAGATAGTAATAAGGTGCCCACCGTGCAGAGATAGAACCTGCTGCTAGGTAATGGCGGTATTACCATATACCGCCTATATGGCGGTACTATGCCAGAATAAACACAGGTTCCATCACCTGGTATGAACTGATGTGAACTCTGTTGGTGAAGCAAAGAGTCGCAGAGAAACAAAGGAAACGCTTGGTTGCAGTCACAGAGTGCAGCAGTTGGACACTAGTGGTATCCCTGAAATTCACCCCCACTATGCTGGTGATTGATCTTGCTCTGACCCTCAGTCACTTTTGAGCCCGTGCCTGAGGACGCCCTGAGTCAGATGCTGAGATCAAGCAGGAGTTTTCCCCTACACTGACTGGTTGTCAGGACTAATTAAAGATTTATGGCACAGAGAGCGTACAGCGCCGCACTGTCAGACGCCACTAAAAACCCTAACTAGGGCTAGGAAAGCGCACTAGTAGTGCACGGCGCCGCACTGGCAGTCGCTGCAAATTGACGCAGTAAACTCATGCCTGGTACTGGATGGCACAATCTGGAGCTATGTAGCTCAATCACTCAAGTACATTCAACAACACTAGGAACGGGTATGATTCAGAGCTTTCACCATATTCAGGCATACATACACACACACATGATTACAGATTTATACTAGTGCATGGCCAAGAGGCCATTCCAGCCTCTTATAGATATAGCCTTCTAGGACCTTCCTAGTGGTCCAATCGGAACCGCTACAGGACCTGAGCATGTGACGTTCGACCTCCAATGAGAGGTCGTCCCATGGGCATGCTAAGTAGATGAAAAGCAGGACTTAGTCCCTGGAAAGTCTGCTCGCCGCTGATCAATGCTGGTTATGGTTACAAAGGCTGAATCTGGGGCGGCAGCTGTAACCAGCCGCACAGTATCAGCTTGAGCTAGAGGCTTGGACTAATGACTCTGCTGAGCAGACTCCACTGCGGCTGGGGAAGAATGGGTGACCACAGAGGACATGGTTCGAGATTCCCCCTGTGCAGCGGCGGGAACTAACAACATCTACATATCATAAAGCAACGTCATAATCCTAAAGAAAAGTATACACATAAAAAGGATTGACAACTAGAAGAGTGTACTTTATCCAGGAAGTGTTTATAATTTAATCAGCTTATTGTTAAATGTATTAATCTGCATTTTATTTCAACAGATAAGATTACTATTGTCCATCAACCAAGTGGTAAGTCTAGTAATAATATAAAGAATACTGAGAATAAAGTTTCATATCGCTGAGCTGTTTGAGTGTGGTCACGTGTCTTTCAAGTGTCATAGTGGCTCCCATTGCTGAGTGGTGATGACATTAATATGACAAATTAATGCTGTGGCAACTGCAGACAAAAACATGGAGCATTGTAGGAGGGTTAGAGTTGAATTATTGGAGAAGAGAATAGGTGGTTTTGTTATTTTACAATATTACCTTTTTAAAATCATTTCTTTTTTGGAAAACCTGAACTTCCAGTTCTCTTGTCTCAGGTAAAGCTTATTTTAGCTTCTATTATATTTATTTTCTGTGAACATTTGAGTCGCCCGCCAGGGCCGTGGGGTACTCGGTACCGGGTCCTGAGTTCACAGGGCGATGTCACGGTGTCGACCCTGTCCATGGCCCTGGGCGCCCATGTAAAAGGGAATAGTCTTTAAAGGGAATGAAGTTTATGTTCGTGATGCCACCTGTGGTATTCGGTCAGTGGGGACTGACGCTGCTTTAAGGGCTCCTCTGTGGTGATGTTATGGCAGCTAGATGGTAAAACTTCCCACGGGTGAAGTATATACCCAGAGCTCCTGATGTGTAGATGGAAGATGGTAAATGGCGCAGTAAGGAATTAGGACACAGGTTTGCAGTCTTTTTACCTTGTTTACTGAAGACTTCAGGCAGCCACAGTCGAGGGCACCAGATCACAGGACAGGCAGGGTCCGGTTGGCTTGGAAGTGAATCCAGAGTCCCCTTTACCAAGTGGAGTTAAAAGCCTTCCTCTACCACGGTGGTGTTGTAGTCCCTTACCGCCTATGGATTCATATAAGGTCCTCACAGATGTTCTCTCTCTGTCCCCCATATAGGATAGGACATAACCCATATGACTGGTGACTTAAGCCTGTTTATAGGGACTCTAACATGCCTCAGGCTCTATGGGTGTTACCGTTCCTCCTGGGTGTGTGTGGGGACAGATAACTTGCAATTCAGCTGTCCTGCTGGTTTCTACTGTAAGTCGTAGAGTCCTTACAACCTCGGTGGTCTGGCCACCAGTTATCTGCACTTCAGAGGGAGGCAGCCTGATCTTAGCTGGTCTCCCCTGATGTTGCTCTCCTGTGCCTCGCTCTCCTGCACACTCACTGAACAATGTTCGGCTTTCTGTATGTCTCTTCCTCCAGGGGCTGCAGTACTTCAGACTACAGGCCCCTTCAGACCTTCTGACACTCTATGGCGGTCTGCTCTCTTCTGTGTCTCTCACTTTTTGAACTGAAACTGAAACTGAACTCTTTCACTCCAGAACAGAATGTCTTTCTAGGGGAGTTTACCTTAAACAGGTTTAGAGCTCCCCCTTCTGGCCTGGAGTGTAAACATGTTGTATGCATTGTGGTTACCTGATAAAAGATCTCCTTCATCGCTTCCAAGTGTAACATCACTCTCCCCGTGAGGAAAGCAATGCTACAACCAGGACCCTGGGGCGCCATACATTTATAGTGCAAGTAACCCCTGGTTTCTGCTTGGAGGCTATTTGTTGCTGATTCCGGCTCTAATCCATCATCTTTGCCCCTTTTTGGGCTAATTTTGTGCTTTTTTTGCACCAATTGATTATTCTATCTTTTTTGCAGTCTATTTTATATGTGCTCATCTGGGGTTTCTTTGGTTTCTACTTTTGCGCTTTGTCTAGCAAATCCAGATGTTTTTCCCTGATAAATGAATTGCGATTTTTTTAAAAATTAAAAAAAGAAAAATCTGGGGGTTTTTTTCATAGGAACTCACAAAACCATGAGGACGCTTAAAATGTTTTTCGAGCTTGCACACTTTGACCAAAATATCAGTCAAGACCTCATGCATATTATTTATAATTTACTGCTCATCTTCCCTTTTTGTGCAGGATATATCCAAGTCCAATTCTAATACTAGACAACCACTCCCTCCAAGAATTTGTAGGCTTGTGAGTGGTTGTTTCATCATTATTTTGCACCTGTGTTGCTTCCACCTTTATCAAGGGGGGCTGCTGCATCCTCTAAGTGCATTTGTTTTTGGACCTGTGTTGGTAAACTCAGCTGGCTTTTTTTCTTATTTTTGTGTCCTTTTACTGTACTTTTGCTATTTAAAAAGTCACAAAATGCGGTGCAACTTCACTCTGGTCTTCCCCTGGTGTATTTTTGAGTCTGATAGACTTGTTGTCATGCTGGGTAAAGGATTAGTAAGTGCACAACTAAGGGGAAGAGGGAGCCCAAACACTGGGGAAGAAGAGAGTAGAGACCCCTAGGCAGATCTAAAATCACCCTGTCTGCCCTAAACATCCCTATATATGTTCTGCACCTATCCCCGAGTAGAAACCTAATCCCTGCCTGACCCTAGCAACAGGCCCTACATAGGGAGGGGATGGGGTTGAGTACTAGTCAGTCCCAGCTGAGAGTGCAGCTGTTTGACTTTTCTTCCAACTAAAAGTAAAGACAGAGACGGTAGATGGATGGGAGGAAAACACTTAGCTTGAGAAGACCACCAAGATATCATGTAAGCAATCCTCCAAAGGTCCTCAGAGAAGACACTAACCGACTGCGAGAGCTTCCAACAAGATTGAGGCAAGTATGAGCTAACACCGGCACCATGCTGCAGCAATTAAATGTGTTTAAACCTTCAGCACAGATGTGTGATTAGCAGCAGAAGGTGGAGGTAACTATTGGGTCCTAGAGGGAGAAGTATGTTGCTCCATAACAGGGATGAAAATATCAAGAAGGAGCTAAACACAAAGACCTTCTACAGCCGGATCCAGGATGACTGTCACACCTGACATACCCATGGCACTTGTGGGCTGACTTTTGCAACTTCTGGCCTCAAAAGTTGCAAAAACAGTTCATAAATGGAAGAAAGCCCATTTTTAACTTTGCAGCAAATTCATGAATCGCGTTTGCCATTTTAATGACTTTGGAGCTGAAAATTGCAACTAATGCCAAAAGACTAAATAGCAAAGTGACAAAAGTGCAAATGATGAATCAAGGCCCATACTCAAACCTGACAGGCAGCATTTGGGGTCTGTATGGTGCTGATGGTGTCCATCATGTTATAGTTGAATTTGTTTTTTTTGTCCCTAATACAGAACAAAGTAACACAATTCATAACGCAGATTTGAACCCAGTCTAACATCTCACCGCCACTGCTGATACTCTGAAAACATATATGATAAATGCACTCATTTCAGCAATGACCTTTGTTCATTTTTATGACAAAATGTTGTGATATAGATTTTCTGCCAACACAGAGAAATAAGTCATAAATGTTATTAAACTAAGGGAGTTGATTTATACAATACATCAGCAAAAGATTTGACTTGTTCTCCTGTTACCTCACTGTTCTACCTAGATGTTTAGCTGTGCATAAAGTATCCCTGTTGGGAATCCAAGGCTTTTAAATGAGACACCATATAGAATACTATGAATTAAAACATACTATTGGGTCACTCAGTAAAATAAACATCATTAAATCATACAAGGCAGGAAATCAATTTACTCCACTTTCTATGTTTGTGCCATTGCCTTATCTAAGACAACATTTACTCAGCGAATTGTAATAAACAAATGGCTACAAAAAAAGCTGATCTTAAGATTAGAAGCAGTGGGACCCTGGATAATTGGCTAGTCTAGTGAGGATCAATTTAATTAAGAGTGGTTATCTAAAGGGGGAGACCTTTTAAAAAAAAAAAACAATGCAGGGCCGGTATCAATCAGGGCCGGGGGCACCGCCAAAGTTGCTGCTCTCCATGCTCAGAGGTGTGACTGAATCCATGCCTGCATTGCCACCGTGACTGAGACTGAATGCTCCTGGAGGAAATAAAATTAATTTTCTCTCTGCAGTATTCGGCTATGCACAGGCCCCGTGCAGGTTGGGCTACTTTCACACTAGCGTCGGAATCTCCCCGTCGCAATGCGTCGGGCAGAGATTCCGACGCTAGCGTTTAACGCACTGCACAACGGAGGCAGCGGATGCATTTCTCCGGCGCATCTGCTGCCCCATTGTGAGGTGCGAGGAGGTGGGGGCGGAGTTCCGGCCGCGCATGCGCGGTCGCAAAAAGCGGTCCGTCAAGAGCAAAAAACGTTACGTTACATGTAGCGTTTTTTGCTCCCGACGGTCCGCCAAAGCACGACGCATCCGTCGCACGACGGATGCGACGTGTGGCAATCCATCGCAATGCGTCGTCAATGCAAGTCTATGGGGAAAAACGCATCCTGCAAGCACTTTTGCAGGATGCGTTTTTTCTGCAAAACGACCCATTGTGACGGATTGCAGTTAACGCTAGTGTGAAAGTAGCCTTAGTAATGCTATTACCCTGCAGATTAACCCCATATCTGGAGGTTAATAGTGTTTTTTTCTGATGGAAGGTTACCTTTAAGGTAATCATGCTAGAACGGTAATTCTTAAATCTGTACAAAAGGTTGTCATTTTGGAGATCCTATACCACTACCCCATCCCTAACGTAACAGTGTTTTCACTAGTGATTTTTTAAGTGGAATTGAATTCTCCTCAAATTTTGCAACAATCTGTGTTCTTCAGAAACAGATTTTTCCTATTTGCTCCTTGCAAATTTAGCAAAATGGCAGTTGGGACTATAGAAGGCCAGGAAAACAGCTAAAAAAATTAATACCAAATGTTCACAGTTGTAGGCATGTTCTTTACATGAACTGATGCAAACCCTAAAAAAAAAACAGTGAAATTCCAGGTTGTGAGGTATCAAAACATGAAAAATGCGAAGGTTGTGAATACTTTTGCAAGACACTATTGATATGATAAACTGTGCCTGATGAAGAGACCTGAGTAGTCTCGAAAGCTTGCTATTTATTACCATCTTTTCAGTTAGCCATTAAAAGGTATCAATCACTGAGAACTCTCAAAGTTTAATGTTTTCTATTTTTTTTTTACATCTTGCATGTAATATGCTTTGAGGTCTGGGGAGATGCGCAGCAAAACAAAAACATTACAGAGAGTAGCTTCTTGGCAAATTTGCCCATTTCAGATCTATGTAGATCAAATCATCTCTACTGGCTTCCACGGGCTTCTAGGAACTTCAGCATTCCATAGAAACCTAGTGGTAACACTTCTCTAGGTCTTTTCTTAGGTATTTTGATTCATAGAATGATGATTATTAATGATTGGGAGAGAATCATATCCACGTAAAATTCTGAACTTGTTATTATAATTTTAATAGTAGAAAAGATTATAAAATTACTGATTTTTCTTTTCAGCATTACCTGGGAAGAAGAAGACAACCTATGGGATGTTTGACAATAGCATCTACCAGAAGCCAAATAAACCAGAAGTATGATTGTTTTTTTTCTTTCTTTCTTTCTCTCTTTCTTTCTTTCTCACACCTGAACTTTAAAGTTCAGGATTCATACCGGACACCTAGTGTATGGAACCCTAACCACAGGATGTCCGGTTTTCTGTTCGAGTTTGGATGCCTAATAAAGTTTGCTGAAAGGCTACAGTACAGCCAATCAGCAAGCTTTTGAGCTATGGGCACTTCCAGAGCCATCACAGCTATGCCATGTATTGGTATGGCTGTGATTGTGTAACAAGATAACACAGGGTGGTAGTCATGGGCAAGTCCACTAAGCAACAGTCAGTGAGCACCCCGGCCCCTTGCACATAAAGAGATGAGTACTCACTGTCAGTTAGAATCCTAATCCCAAGAAGCACCACAGAGTCGCAATCTTTGTTCCAACGATTAAACTTTATTAAACAGCAAGACATCCATCACATCCAGGGGTACAGTTCACAGAGGTCAACAGTTCCTTTGCTTTCCCTGCCATCTCTACGGACCATTTGGGTCCCATCTGTTCATCAGCTCCCATCCTGGATTCAGGGCCCGTGGGGACAATCTCATTGAGCCAATGCCTATTCCCATTGCCCAGCAGTCCTTGGAAATAAGTTATTCTCCTCCAGGGGTATACCCTGCTCCCGGCAGTGGAGCAAGCCTACTTAGGTTCTGTGGCAAGAACAGGAAATCCTTATCCTGTAAACCTGTGGGACAGCCCCTTCTTAACCCCTTCTGTCCCTAAACTAAATGTGTACAATTGCAATGACATGGGGTCTGCAAAGCAATACACAATGCATATGAAACATGACACATTAATACATGACAAGGCAATATGCAACATTACCACACAGAAGTACAGTGTAAACCTGAGGGAACCATTGGGTGCCACATGGGCTCAGTGTATAAAAGAGAGGAGGTAAATGAGGTTACCTGCCACCTCATTACAATTGGTCAGTGCACCACATGATCTAGCCTGTATAAATGATGGATCATGACACAATTTTTTACTGTACCACTGTATCTATATGAGTAGTGTGGCCAAAAAATAAATCTACTCTGCAGCCGTCTCTTTTCCATTTTTGGTCAAAGCAAATTATTGTACTTTGCAAAACCCTTCATTGTCTCCAAATGCCGCAACACATCGATTTCCAGCTACTAACACAGACCTACAAAGCCATCCAGAATCTGTCTTTTCTATATATCTCTGAACTAATCTCCCAATATTTCCCACCATGTAACATCTAGTCCTCCCAAGACCTCCTTCTCTCCTCCACAATCGTACGATCTTCATACAATCACCTGCAAGACTTTTCCCGAGTGTCCCCCACACTGTAGAATTCTGTGGCCCAACACATTTGATTACCCCATACATTCGGAACTTTCAAGCTGAACTTGAAAACCCATGTCATCAGAACAGCTTACAGCCTGCAATGACCCTGCTGCCACCTCAACAACACCAAAGCTGTTGCAACCCGTGAACCTGCTGTCTCCTTCCCCATTATCTTGAAAAATGTAAGGCTGCAAGATTAGGGTCCTCTTCCCTCTATAAGTTTGTTCATTGTAATTTGTATTTGTGCTTTGTAAGTAACCCCTCTTCATGTAAAGCACCAAGGAATCAATGGTGCTCTAAAAAAATTATAAAAATAATCCTCTGCATAATGTTCCATCCAGTGCGCACCACTGCCCTCCTTGCCGGACTACACACAGCTGAAAGCTGTAGCAGTTGGCACCTGGGCTTCATCATCATCATCATCATCATCCTCATCAGATATGTGCTGCGGTGGTCCGCTGACCTTTTACATTACCTCTACCATGTACTCATACTCCAATAGAACATGTGGTTGGGTATCAGTGCACTCAATGTCTTCTAATTGTTGGCCACAGTCAGGTGGATGGTCCACAGAACTACAGCCAGCAGAGTCATCAAAAAGTAGAAGTGACTACTGCATGACCTGGGGCTCAGACACACTTGCCTGATTTGCACAAGGGTGAGATGGAAGACAGATGCTCCATGGCCGCAGGAGCAAAATCTGCACTTTCAGCAGGGGACCGGGTGAAAAACAAAGTGAAGGAACTGAAGGCACTCTCAGCCAACCAATCTAAAACCACATCTACTTGTTATGGCCTCACCAGTCATTCAGCGGTACTCGTATCTATGAAATTACATAGAATATCCTGTTGCCTGCTTGCACTAGAGGCAGGTGTTTCATTTGGGCGCATAACAGGCACAGATCAACCATGGCCCTTCAGCACATACACCACCACCAGCAACATGGCCCCATGCCCTATTTGATGCTCACCTCCTTGCTTTCAACCCAAAAAAGTGCAGAGTATTACACATCCTGTATACAGAGAGAGATTGGCCGGCAGATCATTACACTGCCTGTTTTCATAGTACCCCAAAAAAAATCAATGAAAGAAGACAAAAACTGTGTTGCATACCTTCTCCTCCTATGCCTCTTCCACCTACACCACCAACTCCACCTTCTGCTTAAGCTCCTCATCCACTTGGACCTCCGCCTCATGTTTTAAGATTATAATTTTATTTTTTTTTTATTCCATGTTATTTTAAGTCATTTCCCAATCCAAATTCGTTTGCAGGGCAATTGTTTTGCTCTTGCTCCCATTTAGCTTCCTTTTGCAGGCCTCTAACTCTTGCTATGACCATTTTACAACCATTTTAAAGCATCAAAATTCGAGTTGACTTTTACTGGGTTCTGGTTTGGGGTCAAGTTCATATACCAATCCAAAATTTTAACTCTAGTTTGGCCAAACCTGACAAACTCGAACATCTACAGGTCCGCTCATCCCTGCTTTCTTTATTTTCTTAAATAAGAAGATTGCTAGAGACCAATATTCTTCTACAATTGCAACATCCATGCTTGTTATATCACCTGTGTACTAACTATAGGAACCAGATATTGCCTTATGTAACAAGATGTAAGTGCATTGCTGGTAACTTATGTGTCAGCAGTCCATTGACACGCTACATGATTCTGTAGACATGTCTGTAGTTTGGCTCTGATGGGAAAGTCTAACTGATAGAATTTTATTATGAATATGTATTATGTATGCTGTCCCTCAATACTTTCTTTGGTGGCATTAACCCCTTTACCCCCAAGGGTGGTTTGCACGTTAATGACCGGGCCAATTTTTACAATTCTGACCACTGTCCCTTTGTGAGGTTATAACTCTGGAACGCTTCAACGGATCCCAGTGATTCTGACATTGTTTTCTCATGACATAGTGTACTTCATGACAATGGTAAAATTTCTTTGATATTACCTGCGTTTATTTGTGAAAAAAACGGAAATATGGCGAAAATTTTGAAAATTTTGCAATTTTCCAAATTTGAATTTTTATGCAATTAAATCACAGAGATATGTCACACAAAATACTTAATAAGTAACATTTCCCACATGTCTACTTTACATCAGCACAATTTTGGAACCAAAATCTTTTTTTGTTAGGGAGTTATAAGGGTTAAAAGTTGACCAGCAATTTCTCATTTCTACAACACCATTTTATTTTAGGGACCACATCTCATTTGAAGTCATTTTGAGGGGTCTATATGATAGAAAATACCCAAGTGTGACACCATTCTAAAAACTACACCCCTCAAGGTGCTCAAAACCATATTCAAGAAGTTTATTAACCCTTCTGGTGCTTCACAGGAATTTTTTGAATGTTTAAATAAAAATGAACATTTAACTTTTTTTCACAAAAAAATTTAATTCAGCTCCAATTTGTTTAATTTTACCAAGGGTAACAGGAGAAAATAGACCCCAAACATTGTTGTACAATTTGTCCTGAGCACGACAATACCCCACATGTGGGGGTAAACCACTGTTTGGGCGCATGACAGAGCTCGGAAGCGAAGGAGCGCCATTTGACTTTTCAATGCAAACTTGACTGGAATTGAGATGGGACGCCATGTTGCGTTTGGAGAGCCCCTGATGTGCCTAAACATTGAAACCCCCCACAAGTGACACCATTTTGGAAAGTAGACCCCTTAAAGAACTTATCTAGATGTGTGGTGAGCACTTTGACCCACCAAGTGCTTCACAGAAGTTTATAATGTAGAACCGTAAAAATAAAAAATCATATTTTTTCACAAAAATTAATTTCCTCCCCCAATTTTTTTATTTTCCCAAGGGTAAGAGAAGAAATTGGACCCCAAAAGTTGTTGTACAATTTGTCCTGAGTACGCTGATACCCCATATGTGGGGGTAAACCACTGTTTGGGCGGATGGGAGAGCTCGGAAGGGAAGGAGCGCCGTTTGACTTTTCAATGCAAAATTGACAGGAATTGAGATGGGACGCCATGTTGCGTTTGGAGAGCCCCTGATGTGCCTAAACATTGAAACCCCCCACAAGTGACACGATTTTGGAAAGTAGACCCCTTAAGGAACTTATCTAGATGTGTGGTGAGCACTTTGACCCACCAAGTGCTTCACAGAAGTTTATAATGTAGAACCGTAAAAATAAAAAATCATATTTTTTCACAAAAATTAACTTTCCGCCCCCAATTTTTTATTTTCCCAAGGGTAAGAGAAGAAATTGGACCCCAAAAGTTGTTGCACAATTTGTCCTGAGTACGCTGATACCCCATATGTGGGGGTAAACCACTGTTTGGGCGGATGGGAGAGCTCGGAAGGGAAGGAGCGCCGTTTGACTTTTCAATGCAAAATTGACAGGAATTGAGATGGGACGCCATGTTGCGTTTGGAGAGCCACTGATGTGCCTAAACATTGAAACCCCCCACAAGTGACACCATTTTGGAAAGTAGACCCCCTAAGGAACTTATCTAGATGTGTGGTGAGCACTTTGACCCACCAAGTGCTTCACAGAAGTTTATAATGCAGAGCCGTAAAAATAAAACAAAAAATTTTTCCCACAAAAATTATTTTTTTAGCCCCCAGTTTTGTATTTTCCTGAGGGTAACAGGAGAAAGTGGACCCCAAAATTTGTTGCCCAATTTGTCCTGAGTGCGATGATACACCATATGTGGGGGGAACCACTGTTTGGGCGCATGGGAGGGTTCAGAAGGGAAGGAGTGCCATTTGAATGCAGACTTAGATGGAATGGTCTGCAGGTGTCACATTGTGTTTGCAGAGCCCCTAATGTACCTAAACAGTAGAAACCTCCCACAAGTGACACCATTTTGGAAAGTAGACCCCCTAAGGAACTTATCTACATGTGTGGTGAGCACTTTGACCCACCAAGGGCTTCACAGAAGTTTATAATGGAGAGCCGTAAAAATAAAACAAACATTTTTTTCCCCCAAAAATTATTTTTTAGCCCCCAGTTTTGTATTTTCCCAAGGGTAAGAGGAGAAATTTGACCCCAAAAGTTGTTGTCCAATTTGTCCTGAGTACGCTGATACCCCATATGTTGGGGGGAACCACCGTTTGTGCGCATGGGAGGGCTCGGAAGGGAAGGAGTGCCATTTGGAATGCAGACTTAGATGGAATGGTCTGCAGGCGTCACATTGCGTTTGCAGAACCCCTAATGTACCTAAACAGTAGAAATCCCCCACAAGTGACCCCATATTGGAAACTAGACCCCCATGGAACTTATCTAGATGTGTTGTGAGAACTTTGAACCCCCAAGTGTTTCACTACACTTTATAACGCAGAGCCGTGAAAATAAAAAATCCTTTTTTTTCCCACAAAAATTATTTTTTAGCCCCCAGTTTTGTATTTTCCCAAGGGTAACAGGAGAAATTGGACCCCAAAAGTTGTTGTCCTATTTGTCCTGAGTACGCTGATACCCCATATGTTGGGGTAAACCCCTGTTTGGGCACACGGGAGAGCTCGGAAGGGAAGGAGCACTGTTTTACTTTTTCAACGCAGAATTGGCTGGAATTGAGATCGGACGCCATGTCGCGTTTGGAGAGCCCCTGATGTGACTAAACAGTGGAAACCCCCCAATTATAACTGAAACCCTAATCCAAACACACCCCTAACCCTAATCCCAACAGTTACCCTAACCACACCTCTAACCCTGACACACACCTAACCCTAATCCCAACTGTAAATGTAATCTTAACCCTAACCGTAACTTTAGCCCCAACCCTAACTGTATCCTTAACCCTAGCCCCAACCCTAACTTTAGCCCCAACCCAAACTGTAGCCCTAACCCTAGCCCTAACCATAGCCCTAACCCTAACTTTAGCCCCAACCCTAACTGTAGCCTTAACCCTAGCCCTAACCATAGCCCTAACCCTAGCCCTAGCCCTAACCCTAGCCCTAACCCTAGCCCTAACCCTAGCCCTAACCCTAACCCTAGCCCTAACCCTAGCCCTAACCCTAGCCCTAACCCTAACCCTAGCCCTAACCCTAGCCCTAACCCTAGCCCTAACCCTAGCCCTAGCCCAAACCCTAACCCTAATGGAAAAATGGAAATAAATACATTTTTTTAATTTTTCCCTAACTAAGGGGGTGATGAAGGGGGGTTTGATTTACTTTTATAGCGGTTTTTTTAGCGGATTTTTATGATTGGCAGCCGTCACACACTGAAAGACGCTTTTTATTGCAAAAAATATTTTTTGCGTTACCACATTTTGAGCTATAATTTTTCCATATTTTGGTTCACAGAGTCATGTGAGGTCTTGTTTTTTGCGGGACGAGTTGACGTTTTTATTGGTAACATTTTCGGGCATGTTACATTTTTTGATCGCTTTTTATTCCAATTTTTGCGAGGCAGAATGACCAAAAACCAGCTATTCATGAATTTCTTTTGGGGGAGGCGTTTATACCGTTCCGCGTTTGGTAAAATTGATAAAGCAGTTTTATTCTTCGGGTCAGTACGATTAAAGCGACACCTCATTTATATCATTTTTTTTATGTTTTGGCGCTTTTATACGATAAAAACTATTTTATAGAAAAAATAATTATTTTTTGCATCGCTTTAATTCTCAGGACTATAACTTTTTTTTTTTTTTGCTGATGATGCTGTATGGTGGCTCGTTTTTTGCGGGACAAGATGACGCTTTCAGCGGTATCATGGTTATTTATATCCGTCTTTTTGATCGCGTGTTATTCCACTTTTTGTTCGGCGGTATGATAATAAAGCGTTGTTTTTTGCCTCGTTTTTTTTTTTTTTCTTACGGTGTTTACTGAAGGGGTTAACTAGTGGGCCAGTTTTATAGGTCGGGTCGTTACGGACGCGGCGATACTAAATATGTGTACTTTTATTGTTTTTTTTTTTTTATTTAGATAAAGAAATGTATTTAGGGGAACAATTTTTTTATTTTTTTTTTCATTATTTTTTTATTTTTTTTTATTTCTTTTTACACATTTTGAAATTTTTTTTTTACTTTTTTACATTGTCCCGGGGGGGACATCACAGATCAGTGATCTGACAGTGTGCACAGCACTCTGTCAGATCACTGATCTGACATGCAGCACTGCAGGCTTCACAGTGCCTGCTCTGAGCAGGCTCTGTGAAGCCACCTCCCTCCCTGCAGGACCCAGATTCGCGGCCATCTTGTATCCGGGGCTGGAGGAAGCAGGGAGGGAGGTGAGACCCTCGCAGCAACGCGATCACATCGCGTTGCTGCGGGGGGCTCAGGGAAGCCCGCAGGGAGCCCCCTCCCTGCGGGAAGCTTCCCTATACCGCCGGCACATCGCGATCATCTTTGATCGCGGTGTGCCAGGGGTTAATGTGCCGGGGGCGGTCCGTGACCACTCCTGGCACATAGTGCCGGATGTCAGCTGCGCTAAACAGCTGACACCCGGCCGCGATCGGCGGCGCTCCCCCCGTGAGCGCCGCCGATCACGCTGGACGTACTATCCCGTCCGTGGTCATGGGGGCCCACCCCACCTCGACGGGATAGTACGTCCCATGTCAGAAAGGGGTTAAAGAGAAAGTTGGTTTACTTAACATACAGATTTATTTATGCATACTAATTAAAGACAAGTGTTTTGATCTGTAGAGGATACACTTCTAATTTTCTTAAATTTGTAAGTTCCTGTAAATTCAAAGTTTCTTTGCATTTTGATTTAGGAGGAATGCCGAAAAAATAAATGCCCAGAGATAGAGTTGGGCTAATACAGTGCTTTGCGAAAGCATTCGGCCGCCCCCCTGGAACTTTTCAACCTTTTCCCACATATCATGCTTCAAACATAAAGATACCAAATGTAAATTTTTGGTGAAGAATCAACAACAAGTGGAACACAATTGTGAAATTGAACGAAATTTATTGGTTATTTTACATTTTTGTGGAAATTCAAAAACTGAAAGTGGGGCGTGCAATTTTATTCGGCCTCTTTACTTTCAGTACAGCAAACTCACTCCAGAAGTTCATTGTGGATCTCTGAATGATGCATGTTGTCCTAAATGCCTAATGATGATAAATATAATCCACCTGTGTGTAATCAAGTCTCCATATAAATGCACCTGCTCTCTGATAGTCTCAGGGTTCTGTTTGAAGCACAGAGAGCATAATGAAGACCAAGGAATACAACAGGCAGTTCTGTGATACTGTTGTGGAAAAGTTTAAAGCCGGATTTGGATACAAAATGATTTCCAAAACTTTAACCCCTCTGTGACCTTAGACGTACTATCCCGTCGAGGTGCCCTGGGCTTATCTGACCCTGGACGGGATAGTACGTCATAGCCGATCGGCCGCGCTCACGGGGGGAGCGCGGCCGATCGCGGCCGGGTGTCAGCTGTTTATCGCAGCTGACATCCGGCACTATGTGCCAGGAGCGGTCACGGACCGCCCCCGGCACATTAACCCCTGGCACACCGCGATCAAAGATGATCGCGATGTGCCGGCGGTGCAGGGAAGCACCGCGCAGGGAGGGGGCTCCCTGCGGGCTTCCCTGAGCGCCCCGCAGCAACGCGATGTGATCGCGTTGCTGCGAGGGTCTCCTCACCTCCCTCCCTGCTCGAGCCCCGGATCCAAGATGGCCGCGGATCCGGGTCCTGCAGGGAGGGAGGTGGCTTCACAGAGCCTGCTTAGAGCAGGCACTGTGAAGGCTGCAGCGCTGCATGTCAGATCAGTGATCTGACAGAGTGCTGTGCAAACTGTCAGATCACTGATCTGTGATGTCCCCCCCTGGGACAAAGTAAAAAAGTAAAAAAAAAATTTTCCAAATGTGTAAAAAAAATTAAAACAAATATTCCAAAATAATGAAAAAAAAAAAAATATATTATTCCCATAAATACATTTCTTCATCTAAATAAAAAAAAAACCAATAAAAGTACACATATTTAGTATCGCCGCGTCCGTAACGACCCGACCTATAAAACTGTCCCACTAGTTAACCCCTTCAGTAAACACCGTAAGAAAAAAAAGAAAAAACGAGGCAAAAAACAACGCTTTATTATCATACCGCCGAACAAAAAGTGGAATAACACGCGATCAAAAGGACAGATATAAATAACCATGGTACCGCTGAAAGCGTCATATTGTCCCGCAAAAAAAGAGCCGCCATACAGCATCATCAGCAAAAAAATAAAAAAGTTATAGTCCTGAGAATAAAGCGATGCAAAAATAATTATTTTTTCTGTAAAATAGTTTTTATCGTATAAAAGCACCAAACCATAAAAAAAATGATATAAATGAGGTATCGCTGTAATCGTACTGACCCGAAGAATAAAACTGATTTATCAATTTTACCAAACGCGGAACGGTATAAACGCCTCCCCCAATAGAAATTCATGAATAGCTGGCTTTTGGTCATTCTTCCTCACAAAAATTGGAATAAAAAGCGATAAAAAAAGTCACGTGCCCAAAAATGTTTTCAATAAAAACGTCAACTCGTCCCGCAAAAAACAAGACCTCACATGACTCTGTGGACCAAAATATGGAAAAATTATAGCTCTCAAAATGTGGTATTGCAAAAAATATTTTTTGCAATAAAAAGGGTCTTTCAGTGTGTGACGGCTGCCAATCATAAAAATCCGCTAAAAAACTCGCTATAAAAGTAAATCAAACCCCCCTTCATCACCCCCTTAGTTAGGGAAAAATAAAAAAAATGTATTTATTTCCATTTTCCCATTAGGGCTAGGGTTAGGGCTAGGGTTAGGGCTAGGGTTAGGGCTAGGGTTAGGGCTAGGGTTAGGGTTAGGGCTAGAGCTAGGGTTAGGGTTAGGGCTAGGGTTAGGGCTAGGGTTAGGGCTAGGGTTAGGGTTAGGGCTAGGGTTAGGGCTAGGGTTAGGGCTAGGGTTAGGGCTAGGGTTAGGGTTAGGGCTAGGGTTAGGGCTAGGGTTAGGGTTGGGGCTACAGTTAGGGTTGGGGCTAAAGTTAGGGTTAGGGTTTAGATTACATTTACAGTTGGGAATAGGGTTGGGATTAGGGTTAGGGGTGTGTCAGGGTTAGAGGTGTGGTTAGGGTTACCGTTGGAATTAGGGTTAGGGGTGTGTTTAGATTAGGGTTTCAGTTATAATTGGGGGGTTTCCACTGTTTCGGCACATCAGGGGCTCTCCAAACACGACATGGCGTCCGATCTCAATTCCAGCCAATTCTGCGTTGAAAAAGTAAAACAGTGCTCCTTCCCTTCCGAGCTCTCCTGTGTGCCCAAACAGGGGTTTACCCCAACATATGGGGTATCAGCGTACTCAGGACAAATTGGACAACAACTTTTGTGGACCAATTTCTCCTGTTACCCTTGGGAAAATACAAAACTGGGGGCTAAAAAATAATTTTTGTGGGAAAACAAAAAGATTTTTTATTTTCACGGCTCTGCATTATAAACTGTAGTGAAACACTTGGGGGTTCAAAGTTCTCACAACACATCTAGATAAGTTCATTGAGGGGTCTAGTTTCCAATATGGTGTCACTTGTGGGGGGTTTCTACTGTTTAGGTACATTAGGGGCTCTGCAAACGCAATGTGACGCCTGCAGACCAATCCATCTAAGTCTGCATTCCAAATGATGCTCCTTCCCTTCCGAGCCCTCCCATGCGCCCAAACGGTGGTTCCCCCCCACATATCGGGTATCAGCGTACTCAGGACAAATTGGACAACAACATTTAGGGTCCAATTTCTCCTGCTAACCTTGGAAAAATACAAAACTGGGGGCTAAAATATAATTTTTGTGGAAAAAAAAATATTTTTTATTTGCATGGCTCTGCGTTATAAACTGTAGTGAAATACTTGGGGGTTCAAAGCTCTCACAACACATCAAGATGAGTTCCTTAGGGGGTCTACTTTCCAAAATGGTGTCACTTGTGGGGGGTTTCTACTGTTTAGGTACATTAGGGGCTCTGCAAACGCAATGTGACGCCTGCAGACCATTCCATCTAAGTCTGCATTCCAAATGGCGCTCCTTCCCTTCCGAACCCTCCCATGCGCCCAAACGGTGGTTCCCCCCCACATATGGGGTATCAGCGTACTCAGGACAAATTGGACAACAACTTTTGGGGTCCAATTTCTCCTGTTACCCTAGGGAAAATACAAAACTGGGGGCTAAAAAATAATTTTTGTGGGAAAAAAATTTTGTTTTATTTTTATGGCTCTGCATTATAAACTTCTGTGAAGCCCTTGGTGGGTCAAAGTGCTCACCACACATCCAGATAAGTTCCTTAGGGGGTCTACTTTCCAAAATGGTGTCACTTGTGGGGGGTTTCAATGTTTAGGCACATCAGTGGCTCTCCAAACGCAACATGGCGTCCCATCTCAATTCCTGTCAATTTTGCATTGAAAAGTCAAACGGCGCTCCTTCCCTTCCGAGCTCTCCCATGCGCCCAAACAGTGGTTTACTGCCACATATGGGGTATCAGCGTACTCGGGACAAATTGGACAACAATTTTTGAGGTCCAATTTCTTCTCTTACCCTTGGAAAAATAAAAAATTGGGGGCAAAAATATAATTTTTGTGAAAAAATATGATTTTTTATTTTTACGGTTCTGCATTATAAACTTCTGTGAAGCACTTGGTGGGTCAAAGTGCTCACCACACCTCTAGATAAGTTCCTTAGGGGGTCTACTTTCCAAAATGGTGTCACTTGTGGGGGGTTTCAATGTTTAGGCACATCAGTGGCTCTCCAAACGCAACATGGCGTCCCATCTCAATTTCTGTCAATTTTGCATTGAAAAGTCAAATAGCGCTCCTTCCCTTCCGAGCTCTCCCATGCGCCCAAACAGTGGTTTACTGCCACATATGGGGTATCAGCGTACTCAGGACAAATTGGACAACAATGTTTGGGGTCTATTTTCTCCTGTTACCCTTGGTAAAATAAAACAAATTGGAGCTGAAGTAAATTTTTTGTGTAAAAAAGTTAAATGTTCATTTTTATTTAAACATTCCAAAAATTCCTATTAAACACCTGAAGGGTTAATAAACTTCTTGAATGTGGTTTTGAGCACCTTGAGGGGTGCAGTTTTTAGAATGGTGTCACACTTGGGCATTTTCTATCATATAGACCCCTCAAAATGACTTCAAATGAGACGTGGTCCCTAAAAAAAAATGGTGTTGTAAAAATGAGAAATTGCTGATCAACTTTTAACCCTTATAACTCCCTAACAAAAAAAAAAATTGGTTCCAAAATTATGCTGATGTAAAGGAGACATGTGGGAAATGTTACTTATTAAGTATTTTGTGTGACATATCTCTGTGATTTAATTGCATAAAAATTCAAAGTTTGAAAATTGCGAAATTTTCAAAATTTTCGCCAAATTTCCGTTTTTTTCACAAATAAACGCAGGTACTATCAAAGAAATTTTACCACTATCATGAAGTACAATATGTCACGAGAAAACAATGTCAGAATCACCAGGATCCGTTGAAGCGTTTCGGAGTTATAACCTCATAAAGGGACAGTGGTCAGAATTGTAAAAATTGGCCTGGTCATTAACGTGCAAACCACCCTTGGGGGTAAAGGGGTTAAACATCCCAAGGAGCACTGTGAAAGAGATCAAATTGAAATGGAAGGCGTATCATACCACTGCAAATCTACCAAGACCCAGCCGTCCCTCTAAACTTTCATCTCAAACAAGGAGAAGACTGATCAGAGATGCAGCCAAGAGGTCCATGATCACTCTGGATGAACTGCAGTGATCTACAGCTGAGGTGGGACAGTCTGTCCATAGGACAACAAACAGTCGTACACTACACAAATCTGGCCTTTATGGAAGAGTGGCAAGAAGAAAGCCATTTCTCAAAGGTATCCATAAAAAGTGTTGTTTAAAGTTTGCAACAAGCCACCTGGAGGACACTCCAAACATGTGGAAGAAGGTGCTCTGGTCAGATGAAACCAAAATAGAATTTTTTGGCAACAATGCCAAACACAGCTCATCACCCTGAACACACCATCCCCACTGTCAAACATGGTGGTGGCAGCATCATGGTTTGGGCCTGCTTTTCTTCAGCAGGAACAGAGAAGATGGTTAAAATTGATGGGAAGATGGATGGAGCCAAATACAGGCCATTTTTGACGAAAACATGTTTGAGTCTGCATAAGACTTGAGACTGGGACGGAGATTTGTCTTCCATCAAGACAATGATCCCAAACATAAAGCAAAATTTACAATGGAATGCTTCACAAATAAACTTATCCAGGTGTTAGAATGGCCAAGTCAAAGTCCAGACCTCATTCCAATCGAGAATCTGTGGAAAGAGCTGAAAACTGTTGTTCACAAACGATCACCATCAAACCTCATTGAGCTCGAGCTGTTTGCCAAAGAAGAAGGGGCAAGAATTTCAGTCTCTCGATGTACAAAACTGATAGAGACATACCCCAAGCGACTTGCATCTGTAATCGCAGAAAAAGGTGGCGCAACAAAGTATTAAGTTAAAGGGGCCGAACAATATTGCACCCCCCACTTTTCAGTTTTTGAATTTCCACAAAAATTTAAAATAACCAATAAATTTCGTTCAACTTCACAATTGTGTTCCACTTGTTGATTCACATTTGGTATCTTTATGTTTGAAGCATAATATGTGGGAAAAGGTTGAAAAGTTCCAGGGGGCCGAATACTTTCGCAAGGTACTGTATACAACAGTGATATTGAATCCTACTCTATTTTTGCAACAAGTTGGATTCTCCAAATCCAGAACGCAGATTTTTTTGGTATTCACTCAGAGTGAATTCAGCATGAAGGCAGCAAAAGGTTAAAAAAAATAAAAATAACTAGATACCTCACTGCTCATCTCTGGGCTACCTCCACTGTTGGTTTTCCTCCGTACAGTCCTTACCATCTACAGAGCATACCCCATCTGCCTCCGCATTCTGCCCCATCTGCCTCCGCATTCTGCCCCATCTGACTCCGCATTCTGCCCTATCTGACTCCGCATTCTACCTCATCTGACTTTGCATTCTGCCCCATCTGACTCCGCTTTCTGCCGCATCTGACTCCACATTCTGCCCTATCTGTCTCCACATTCTGCCCCATCTGACTCCACATCTCACTGGAATGGCAGGAACCAAAAATCTGCGCTGGCTTATACCAGAGAACACGACCTGCACACAACCAGGATGGAGCTGCTGCTGAGAGGTGAAGGACCTGCGGTGACATCATCTGTTATGACCTGGTGGTTAAGAGGCCACACTGATATGACCTGGTGGCTAAAACGCAACATGGAGCGAGCTCTGAGAAGGTGGTATCTCTACTGACCGCAGTCCCTAATCCTAACAACAACACTAGAAATAGCCGTGGGATGTTCCTGACTCTCCCTAGACACCTCTTCACAGCCTAAGAAATAACTACCCCTAAAGAAGGAAATAGAAAGCCATCGTGCCTCAGAGAAAACCCCCAAAAGGAAAGATAGCCCCCCACAAATATTGACTGTGAATGGAGAGGGAAATGACGTACACAGAAATGAAATCAGAATTCAGCAAAGGAGGCCAATACTAAACTAGCTAGACAGAGAGAAAAGGATACTGTGCGGTCAGTATAAAAAACTACAAAATCCACGCAGAGTTTACAAAAATGAGCTCCACAACGACTCACGGTGTGGAGGGGCAAATCTGCTTTCCCAGAGCTTCCAGCTAGCCTGAATAAGACATAGTAACAAGCTGGACAAAAAGAAACATAATTGCAAAGCAATAGAGTCCAAACAAATGGACAAACAAAAACTAGCAAAAACTTATCTTTTGCAGACAAGGACTGGCCATAAGAAAATTCCAAGGAGAGAACCAAATCCAACCAAGAACATTGACAGCAGGCATGGACTAAAGCCCAGAGCAGGTTTAAATAACAAACCCAGGCAAGGCGATTAGTGAAGGCAGCTGCTACAGCTACCTAAAGGAGCAGCAGTTCCACTCGAAACCACCAGAGGGAGCCCAAGGGCAGAACTCACGAAAATACCATTAGCAACCACAGGAGGGAGCTCCAGAACGGAATTCACAACAATCATCATCATGCGATCAGGAGGCAGAGCTGATAAATGGTGAAGGACCTATGATAATGATGACATCACCAAAAGTCCTTCAGTTCTTCCTTTCTAACTATTCAGGTGCCGGCTGCTGAGCTGATGTGTGTGTGCGCCCGGCAGGTCAGGTGGAGGGCAGGTCTGTCTGTTGCAGGAAACTCCTGCACAGCAAAAGATTTTAACTTTTTGCTGGTGTCAGCGTGCCTCCAACCTGCCAGGCCCTCTGACCCCCCTGGGCCTGGTTGCAGTGGTGACTGCTGCAACCATGGTAGTTACACCCCTGCGTGCACACCACCATACAACTATCAGTTACCACCTCTTTGTTTTTCTTTAGCTAGATAGGTTAAGGTCACTTTGACCTTGATAAAACTGTCTTTGCATCAAAACGGGTTCAATACAACTTCTAGGAGAACTCTGGTTGTTATATGTGTAATTTCATGCAAACAGAGGCTTTGCAGTATCACTATTTGCTGTGAATCTCATTTTGGGGGAAAAATTGGCAAAGCTGATGAATTAGAATTTCTGATCTGTTCCATCCTAATAGTAATCTATCCATATAATAATGTTTTCACAATATAATATATATATACAAATATATATATATATATATATATATATATATATATATATATACATATATATATATGTATATATATATATATATATATATATATACAGAGAGGAAAATAGGTATTTGATACTGTAAGGGCTAGCGGAACGCACCAAATACTAAGACAGATAGAGTATGGTGCGTTCGCAGCCCGGGGTCCACCGTGCAGAGATGGAACCTGCTGCCAAGTAATGACGGACTATATGGCGGTACTCATAAGTATACACACGTGGGTTAAACTTCACCCAGCGTGAAGGAAGCGATCCTGTTGCGTCACAGGATCGCGGTACCGCACATAGTGCGAGAGCAAGTAGTCAGCGAACTCAACCCCAACTAGGATAGAAGTCCGATTAGACCCTTGCTGGCACAACACCGCAACTGGGTGTGTAAGGAAGCTAAATAACAATATTAGGGCACAAGAGTGCATGCGGTGCCGCACTGACGAACGCCACTAACCACCCAGGCTTGGGTAAGGAAAGCACAGAGGAAGTGCACGGCGCCGTACTGGCAGTCACAGCAACTGGACGCTGTAATGTGTGATTCGTGCTGTAGGATAAGTCGGGCGCTAGATAGCAACCATACACCTTCCGCGAACAGACATTCAATAGGGAAGGGGTATCCAAGGACGACTTGCACTCACAACAAACACACGTATGCAAATGTACACTAGCGCATGGCCGTGCGGTCATGCGCAGTTTATATAGTTGCAGCACAGGAAGTGGCCACAGAAACTTTGCCCTTCCAAGACCTGCCAAGAGGACCAATGGAATGTGCTGCAGGGCCTGAGCACATGACCCTCGATCTTCAACGGGAGATCTTGCCCTGGGCATGCTTAGTGTGTGCAGACAAGGACTTAGTCCCAGAGAAGTCCGCTCGCTGCTGACCAGCACTGGCTTTAATGGCAGAAGCTGAAGAAGCAGCAGTAACTCTCTGTACAGAGTGAGACTGAGCAAGATGCTGGGACCGACGTCCCTGCTGAGCAGACTCCACTGCGGCTGGATAAGAATGGGAGACCGCAGCGGAGATAGCTCAAGATTCCCCCTGTGCAGAAGCGGGAACTCGAGACCTAACATTACCCCCCCCCTCCTAGGCCCCCCCCCTCCTTGGGCCTCGCTACGCTCGAAGGCAGCAATGAGCTGTGGGGCCCGAATGTTTTCAGCAGGCTCCCATGACCTGTCCTCTGGGCCATAACCCTTCCAATCCACCAGATAGAACTTTTTGCCGCGTACCACCTTGCACCCCAAAATAGCGTTCACCTCGTAATCGTCCGTAGACGAACCCGATGTCCCGGCAGATGACTCGGAAAACCGGGACATGTATACGGGTTTCAAGAGGGACACATGAAAGGTGTCGGTGATACCCAAGCGTGGAGGAAGAGCCAAACGTTAGACCACAGGATTAACCTGTTCGAGAACCTTGAAGGGACCCAAGTAGCGAGGAGCAAACTTAGTGGACTCAACTCGCAGCCTGATGTTACGGGCGGAGAGCCACACCAAGTCGCCAGGAGCAAAGGTCGGAGCGGGGCGCCGATGAACATCGGCGGAGGACCTCATTCTCTCCTTGGAGGCCCGAATGGCATCCTGCGTGCGGTCCCAAATGTCCCGTGCCTCCACAGCCCAGTCTGCCACCCTGGAGTCAGCAGAAGACACAGGCATGGGCACAGGAACACGCGGATGCTGGCCATAATTTAGGAGGAATGGAGTCTGACCGGTGGAGTCGGCTTCGGCATTGTTAAGTGCAAACTCTGCCCACGGTAGCAAGGATGCCCAGTCATCCTGCCTGGCAGAAACAAAATGTCGTAAATATGTGACCAAGGTCTGGTTGGCCCTCTCTACCAACCCATTCGTCTCGGGATGATATGCCGAAGAGAGATTCAACTCAATACTGAGTAGACGACAAAGCTCTCTCCAGAATCGAGATGCAAACTGGGGACCCCAGTCACTAACAATTTTGTCTGGCATACCGTGTAGGCGAAAGATATGCTTGACGAACAAGACAGCCAACGCCCGTACAGAAGGTAGCCGTGGAAGAGGCACCAAGTGCACCATTTTGGAAAAATGGTTGGTGATCACCCAGATAATGGTGCAGTTACGAGACTTGGGTAAGCCCACCACAAAGTCCATCCCGACCATCTCCCAGGGCCTGTCCGCTACCGGCAGAGGATAAAGCAAACCAGCTGGCCGTTGCCGAGGAGTCTTGTTCTTGGCGCAAGAGACACACGCCCGAACATACTCTGCGACATCACGAGCCATATGCGGCCACCAGTATGTCCTCGCCAGTAACTCAGATGTCCTTTTGGTACCAAAATGTCCACCCACCCTGGACGAGTGTGCCCAAGAGAGAACCTCCGGTCGCAAACTGGATGGTACAAAAGTCTTGCCCGGAGGCACAGACTCTAGCGAAACCGGGGCCACAGTTCTCAAGCTCTCGGTGGGGACAATAAGCCGAGGCTCCTCCTCCTCCTCCGCAGATGACACAACGGAGCGAGAGAGAGCGTCGGCCCGAATGTTCTTCTCCCCAGAAAGAAAATGGAGGGTGAAATGAAACCGGGAGAAGAATAAGGACCATCTGGCCTGGCGAGAATTCAACCGCTGGGCTGTCTGCAGGTACACCAAATTTTTATGGTCTGTGAAGACTTGGAAGGGAAAACGTGCTCCCTCCAAGAGATGTCTCCACTCCGAGAAAGCCAACTTCATGGCTAGCAACTAACTGTCCCCGATGGAATAATTCCTCTCTGCTGGTGAGAAGGTCTTGGAGAAAAAGAAGCAAGGATGCTTCCGACCTTGAGCATCCGTTTGGAAGAGGACTGCTCCAGCACCAACAGAAGAGGCATCCACCTCCATGATAAATGGCTTATCAACATCGGGGCGATGTAGAATGGGAGCGCTAGCGAAGTGTGACTTTATAGAGTTAAAGGCCTTGGAGACCTCCTCAAACCACAATTTGGGATTCGCCCCCTTCTTGGTGAGGGCAACCAAGGGAGCTACCAAAGTTGAGAAGTGCGGAATGAACTGGCGATAATAATTAATGAACCCCATAAAGCGCTGCACCGCTTTAAGAGAATGGTGTTCCTGCCAGTCCATCACAGCCTGTAGTTTGGCAGGATCCATAGTCAATCCCTGGGCAGAGATGATGTAGCCTAGGAAAGGTAAGGACTGCTGCTCAAACATACACTTCTCCAACTTGGCATAGAGGGAGTTTGCCCGTAGGAGGTCGAAGACTTTGCAAACATCTCTCCGGTGGGAGTCAATATCTGGAGAGCAGATGAGAATATCATCCAGATAGACTACGACCGAGGTGGAAAGCATATCCCGGAAGATATCGTTCACAAAGTCTTGGAAAACGGCTGGGGCAATACAGAGCCCGAAGGGCATCACCAGATATTCATAGTGCCCATCCCTGGTGTTAAAAGCCGTCTTCCATTCGTCCCCCTCACGGATGCGAATCAGGTTGTAAGCACCCCGCAGATCTAGTTTAGTAAATACCCTTGCTCCCCGAAGCCTATCGAAGAGCTCAGATATCAAGGGCAAAGGATACTTATTTTTAACGGTGATGGCATTAAGACCCCTGTAGTCTATGCATGGACACAATTCCCCATTCTTCTTCTGCACGAAGAAGAACCCTGCCCCAGCAGGTGACACTGACTTCCTAATGAATCCTCTTGCCAGATTTTCCTGGATGTACTGTGACATTGCCTCCGTCTCCGGGAGAGATAGCGGATAGACCCGACCCCGGGGAGGCTCAGCACCAGGCAAGAGATCAATAGGACAGTCATAGGGGCGATGGGGCGGAAGGATCTCCGCCGCCTTTTTGGAGAACACATCTGCATAAGACCAATACTGCTTGGGGAGAGAGGAAAGATCTGCGGGTACCTCTGTAGTAGCAACCTGAACGCACTCCCTCTGACACTTACCCCCACAAGATTCGCCCCATCCCAGGATTCTGCCAGAGGACCACTCGATATGAGGAGAGTGGTACCGTAGCCAAGGTATTCCCAACAGGACCTCATCAATTCCCTCAGGAATGACGAGCAGAGATATAATCTCCTGATGAGATGGCGACATGGACAGAGTAAAAGGGATGGTCTGGTGTGTTATCTGTGAGGGCAGTGTCGACCCATTCACCACTCGTACCGTTACTGGTTGAGCTAGCATAACCAGGGGTATTGCGTGACGTTGGGCAAAGGCAGAAGACATAAAATTGCCCTCCGCCCCAGAATCCACGCAGAGCTCTACCGAGTGGGAGAATGAGCCTATAGTAATTGTCCCCTTAAAGGACAATTTAGAGGCAAACGTCGCCGTGTCTAGTGTACCTCCACCTACTACCACTAGACGCTGACGTTTCCTCGACCGCTGAGAACATCTGGTGGCTAGATGTCCTGACTGCTGGCAAACATGACAGACCTTGAGTGCACAAGCGGTCCGGGACTTAGATCCCGCTTGTGACACTTCCCTGGCCTCATGTGACTCAGGAACCAGGACCGGAGATTCCAGAGGTTTGGCGAAGGTAGGAGCCAGCCGAAACCTCTGCCTACACTGGGCTCGCTCTAACCTCCGCTCGTTAAAACGGAGGTCAATTCGAGTGGAGACAGTTATTAACTCCTCCAGTGTGGCAGGAATCTCCCTAGTGGCCAGAGCGTCC
Organism: Ranitomeya imitator; assembly: GCF_032444005.1. Classification (NCBI taxonomy): domain Eukaryota; kingdom Metazoa; phylum Chordata; class Amphibia; order Anura; family Dendrobatidae; genus Ranitomeya; species Ranitomeya imitator. The sequence goes on from NC_091282.1 coordinate 945,422,009, forward strand.
TTAACGTGGTCAGCCAGGCCCCTCCAAAATATGGGGATAAGAGCTTTATCCGACCAATCCAGCTCAGAAGCTAAAGTTCGGAATTGGACGGCAAAATGACTGACCAAGGACTCACCCTGAGTTAATGCCAGCAGTTGGAGCGCAGTATCATGGGTGACTTGAGGTCCTAAAAAGACCTGTTTCAGAGTGCTCAGAAACAGCGGAGCACTCTGCACCACATGATCGCCACGCTCCCACAGCGGCGTAGCCCATTCCAACGCCCTGTCCGACAAGAGAGACACTATAAATCCCACCTTAGCCCGCTCTGTGGGAAAACGTGCAGCCAGGAGCTCGAGGTGAATAGAGCACTGACTCACAAATCCCCTACAAAATTTGCTATCACCAGAAAATTTTTCTGGCAGCGGGAGGCGAGAAAATGTCGGAGCAGGGGTGGCAATGGACAGGGTTGCTGCAGCCACGCTAGCAGCCTGTACAGCAACTGCGGTAACATCCACAGCTGAGGTTGCGCTCTCAAGAGCCGCCAACCTACCCTCCAGCTGCTGGATATACCGCAAGGATTGCTGTTTGTCCGTCATTACTAGCCAGACCCTGGCGCTAGTGTAATGTTAGGGCTAGCGGAACGCACCAAATACTAAGACAGATAGAGTATGGTGCGTTCGCAGCCCGGGGTCCACCGTGCAGAGATGGAACCTGCTGCCATGTAATGACGGACTATATGGCGGTACTCATAAGTATACACACGTGGGTTAAACTTCACCCAGCGTGAAGGAAGCGATCCTGTTGCGTCACAGGATCGCGGTACCGCACATAGAGCGCGAGCAAGTAGTCAGCGAACTCAACCCCAACTAGGATAGAAGTCCGATTAGACCCTTGCTGGCACAACACCACAACTGGGTGTGTAAGGAAGCTAAATAACAATATTAGGGCACAAGAGTGCATGCGGTGCCACACTGACGAACGCCACTAACCACCCAGGCTTGGGTAAGGAAAGCACAGAGGAAGTGCACGGCGCCGTACTGGCGGTCACAGCAACTGGACGCTGTAATGTGTGATTCGTGCTGTAGGATAAGTCGGGCGCTAGATAGCAACCATACACCTTCCGCGAACAGACATTCAATAGGGAAGGGGTATCCAAGGACGACTTGCACTCACAACAAACACACGTATGCAAATGTACACTAGCGCATGGCCGTGCGGTCATGCGCAGTTTATATAGTTGCAGCACAGGAAGTGGCCACAGAAACTTTGCCCTTCCAAGACCTGCCAAGAGGACCAATGGAATGTGCTGCAGGGCCTGAGCACATGACCCTCGATCTCCAACGGGAGATCTTGCCCTGGGCATGCTTAGTGTGTGCAGACAAGGACTTAGTCCCAGAGAAGTCCGCTCGCTGCTGACCAGCACTGGCTTTAATGGCAGAAGCTGAAGAAGCAGCAGTAACTCTCTGTACAGAGTGAGACTGAGCAAGATGCTGGGACCGACGTCCCTGCTGAGCAGACTCCACTGCGGCTGGATAAGAATGGGAGACCGCAGCGGAGATGGCTCGAGATTCCCCCTGTGCAGAAGCGGGAACTTGAGACCTAACAGATACACTGCCGATTTTGCAAGTTTTCCCACCTACAAAAAATGGAGAGGTCTGTAAATTTTATCATAGGTACACTTCAACTGTGAGAGACCGAATCTAAAAATAAAAAACACAAAAAAGCACATTGTATGATTTTTAAATAATTAAATTGCATTTTATTGCATGAAATATGTATTTGATCACCTACCAACCAGCAAGAATTCTGGCTCTCACAGACCTGTTAGTTTTTGTTTAAGAAACCCTCCTACTCTGCACTCATTACCTGTATTACTTGCATCTGTTTGAACTCATTACCTGTATAAAAGACTCATGTCCAAACACTCAACCAATCACACTCCAACCTCTTCACCATGGCCAAGACCAAAGAACGGTCTAAGGACACCAGGGACAAAATTGTAGACCTGCACAAGGCTGGGATGAGCTACAGTACAAGGCTAGCAGCTTGGTGAGAAGGCAACAACTGTTGGTAAAATTATTAGAAAATGAAATAAACACAAGATGACTGTCAAACTACTTCATTCTAGGACTCCCCCATGGGGCTCCATGCAAGGTGTCATCTCGTGGGGTAAAGATGATTCTGAGAAAAATGAGGAATCAGCCCAGATCTATATGGGAGGACCTGGACAATGGTCTGAAGTCAGATGGGGCCACAGTCTCAAACGTTATCATTAGTAACACACTGTGTTGTCATGGATTAAAATATGCAGGGCATGCATGGTCCCCCTGCTCATGCTAGCACATGTCCAGACCCATTTGAAGTTCATCAATGACCATCTGGATGATTCAGAGGAGGTATGGGAGAAAATCATGTGATCAGACAAGACCAAAATAGAAGAAGAAGAATGAGAACAACCCCAAAAACCCTGTCCCAACTGTGAAGAATGGTGGGGAATCATACTTTGGGGGTGGTTTTCTGAAAAGGGGACAGGATGACTGCACCATGTTGAAGGGAGGATGGATGGGGACATGGAGCACAAGATTTTGGCAAACAACCTTCTTTCCTCAGTAAGACCATTGAAGATGGGCCATGCCTGGGTCTGCCAGCATGACAATGACCCAAAACACACAGCCAAGGCAATTAGGAGTGGCTCCGTAAGAAGCATTTCAAGGTCCTGGAGTGGCCTAGCCAGTCTCCTGACCTGAATCCAATAGAAAATCTTTGGAGGGAGCTGAAACTCAATGTTGCCAAGCAACAGTCCCAAAACCTGAAATATTTGAAGAAGATCTGTATGGAGGACTGAGTCAAAATCCCTGCTGCTGGGTGTGCAAACTTGGTGAAAAACTACAGGAAACACCTGACCACTGTAATTGCAAACAAAAGTTTATGTACCAAATATTAAGCTCTGTTTTATTTCATGCCATAAAATGCAAATTAATTATGTAAACATCATACAATGTGATTTTCTGATTTTTTTTTAATATTCTGTCTCTCACAGTTGTAGTGCACATAAGTAAAAAATTGCAAACCTCTCCACTCTTTGTAGGTGGCAAAGCTTGCAAAATCAGCAGTCTATTAAATACTTATTTTTACCACTGTATATATAGTGTGTTCCTGTATATGTATGTAAATTTATATATATATATATATACAGTGGGGCAAAAAAGTATTTAGTCAGTCAGCAATAGTGCAAGTTCCACCACTTAAAAAGATGAGAGGCGTCTGTAATTTACATCATAGGTAGACCTCAACTATGGGAGACAAACTGAGAAAAAAAAATCCAGAAAATCACATTGTCTGTTTTTTTATCATTTTTTTTGCATATTATGGTGGAAAATAAGTATTTGGTCAGAAACAAACAATCAAGATTTCTGGCTCTCACAGACCTGTAACTTCTTCTTTAAGAGTCTCCTCTTTTCTTCACTCATTACCTGTAGTAATGGCACCTGTTTAAACTTGTTATCAGTATAAAAAGACACCTGTGCACACCCTCAAACAGTCTGACTCCAAACTCCACTATGGTGAAGACCAAAGAGCTGTCAAAGGACACCAGAAACAAAATTGTAGCCCTGCACCAGGTTGGGAAGACTGAATCTGCAATAGCCAACCAGCTTGGAGTGAAGAAATCAACAGTGGGAGCAATAATTAGAAAATGGAAGACATACAAGACCACTGATAATCTCCCTCGATCTGGGGCTCCACGCAAAATCCCACCCCGTGGGGTCAGAATGATCACAAGAACGGTGAGCAAAAATCCCAGAACCACGCGGGGGGACCTAGTGAATGAACTGCAGAGAGCTGGGACCAATGTAACAAGGCCTACCATAAGTAACACACTACGCCACCATGGACTCAGATCTTGCAGTGCCAGACGTGTCCCACTGCTTAAGCCAGTACATGTCCGGGCCCGTCTGAAGTTTGCTAGAGCATTTGGATGATCCAGAGGAGTTTTGGGAGAATGTCCTATGGTCTGATGAAACCAAACTGGAACTGTTTGGTAGAAACACAACTTGTCGTGTTTGGAGGAAAAAGAATACTGAGTTGCATCCATCAAACACCATACCTACTGTAAAGCATGGTGGTGGAAACATCATGCTTTGGGGCTGTTTCTCTGCAAAGGGGCCAGGACGACTGATCCGGGTACATGAAAGAATGAATGGGGCCATGTATCGTGAGATTTTGAGTGCAAACCTCCTTCCATCAGCAAGGGCATTGAAGATGAAACGTGGCTGGGTCTTTCAACATGACAATGATCCAAAGCACACCACCAGGGCAACGAAGGAGTGGCTTCGTAAGAAGCATTTCAAGGTCCTGGAGTGGCCTAGCCAGTTTCCAGATCTCAACCCTATAGAAAACCTTTGGAGGGAGTTGAAAGTCCGTGTTGCCAAGCGAAAAGCCAAAAACATCACTGCTCTAGAGGAGATCTGCATGGAGGAATGGGCCAACATACCAACAACAGTGTGTGGCAACCTTGTGAAGACTTACAGAAAACGTTTGACCTCTGCCATTGCGAACAAAGGATATATTACAAAGTATTGAGATGAAATTTTGTTTCTGACCAAATACTTATTTTCCACCATAATATGCTAATAAAATGTTAAAAAAACAGACAATGTGATTTTCTGGATTTTTTTTTCTCAGTTTGTCTCCCATAGTTGAGGTCTACCTATGATGTAAATTACAGACGCCTCTCATCTTTTTAAGTGGTGGAACTTGCACTATTGCTGACTGACTAAATACTTTTTTGCCCCACTGTATATATATATATATATATATACTTGTGAAAAATGGAGATCTCTTACACCCATACTTTATGTACAACAGAACATAGATCACAGATCACTTCATTTGAAAAAAATTAACTCATTTACGAATTGATTGCAGTAACGAATCTCAAAAAAGTTACAAAATGGTTAACAAAAGCTAGAGGATCAATTTTCAACTAAATAACATGATTGTTTCTAAAATGAGCCTCTTAGAGAGGTAGAGTATTTCAGGAGGACACATGGTCATAGGTGTTAGGGGTCTAGTTCCCGCCTCTGCACAGGGGGAATATCAAGCTATCTCCGCTGTGGTCTCCCATTCTTCTCCAGCTGCAGTGGAGCCTGCTCATCGGAGATGTCGGTCCCAGCATCTGGCTCAGGCAGATACTCTGCGTCTGGCTACTGCTGTTCTTCCAGGCTCTGCCATTGTAGCTAGTACTGGCTAGCGGCAAGGACTCGCTTCTGGGACTAAGTCCTGCTTTCTCCCTTCTGAGCATACCCAAAGGAAGACCTCTCATTGGAGGTCGCGGGTCACACGCTCTGGTCCTGAAGCAACTCCCATTGGCCCTCTAGGAAGGTCCTGAAATTGCTGCAACTATAAAAGGCTAGTATCAATCTTTGTTATGAGCTTTGCGCCAGTGTGGTCATGTATGCTTGTGGTCTGGGCCTGGCTGAAATAAGCCACTAGAATACCAACACCTCTGGCGAGGAGTTTGTTCGCATGTATTCATGGCCTGGCTGAAATAAGCCACTAGAATACCAACACCTCCGGTGAGGAGTTTGTTCGCATGTATTCATGGCCTGGCTGAAATAAGCCACTAGAATACCGGCATATCCGGTGAGGAATTGTTTGTGTGTTTCTCTGACTGCATGACCACTGACTGCTATCAGCTCAGCAGTTAGCTGTGTACTCCTGTGAGCTTAACAGGACACAGTGCTTTTCTTTCATGGTGACTCTCTGAAGTAATAGAGGTCGCTTATACCGCCATATAGTGCCATTTTCTAGCAGCAGGTTCTCCTCCTGCACGGTGGACCCCGGGCTGCGAACGCACCAATAATAACAGCTATATTTACTCGGTGCGTTCCGCCAGCCCTAACAATAGGTTCATGAGTCTGAACAATTGTCTCTAAAAATTCTGAAACACTACACTGTTTACTGTGCAATCCACAAATGCAAATTACAGCAAAGAAGCCATATACTGTATCAACATTTTCCAGAAACGCTGCTGTTTTCTCTGGGTCAAAACTCAACTGTTCTGTGGTCAGATGAATCAAAATGAGAAATTCTTTATGAAAACCATGCATGCCGTGTCCTGCAGAAATAATAGTAGAAAGACAATCCAGCTTGCTATCAGCGCACAGTTCCTAAGCCTACATCTCTGGTAGTATGGGATTGCATTAGTGCCTATGCTTTGGGCAGCTTGTGCATCTAGAATTCCACTATCAATGCTGAACATTATAAAGATTTTTTACAGCAAGATAAAATCCCATCCAGACAACGTCTATTTCAAGGAAGGCTTGAAGACACTACTAAACCACATAATGTACCCATCATAACAGCATGGATTTGCAGAAGAAGAGGTTGGGCGATGAGCTGTCAACCTGCAGTCCAGTCCCTTCACCAACAGAAAACATTTGGCTCATTGCAAAGCGAAAAATCCAACAAAGAAGACGCAAGACTCTTGAGCAGCTAGAATCCTACATCAGACAACAATTAGACAATATTCCTCTCTCAAAACTTCCCAGACATTTACATACAGGAAAGAAATATATCTTGTACCGTGTTAGCCAGTAGATAGAAAAATATTTAGAATTGAGAGTCCTCAGTGGTTGATACCTTTTAATGGCTAACTGAAAAGATGGTAACAAATTGCAAGCTTTCGAGACTACATACGTCTCTTCATCGGACATTTACAGACTGTTGTAAATAGAAAAGAAGAGCGGATGTTACACTATGGTAGAGATGGGTCCATCATAACTTTTTTGAGATGTGTTACTGCCACCAATTTCTAAATCAATTAATTTGATTCAAATGAAATTGAAAAATGTCTAACTTTAACCTTCTGATTTGTGTTCTAAGTTCTGTTGTGAAGTTAATACGGCTATGACAGATTTCCAAATCATTGCAGTCTTGTTTTCTTTACATTTTACACAGTGTCTAACTTTTCTGGAATTTGAGATTCATATATATGGTTAATAATATACATTAATGAAAGAGTTACATTTTTAGATTCTTACCCAAATGAATTTTAGAACATGATGTTCCAAGTCTCAAACATCTTTTCTATATTTTTGTAGCAAAATATAAGAAACTCTTTATATAAAAGCATAACATTTATAATATTTACAGAACTTAATAACTATAAGATTCTAGGATGATAAATCATAACATAAAAATCATGATTCGGAGCCTAAAGCAAAGAAACAAATTCATAAATAATGAAGAATACAGAAGTTGTGGATCATAAGTTGGTGTGCTAGGAGGCTTTTATGACATACTGTGCATTTTTAAAACAAAGATTTTTGTGTGGGCGAGTGTGTCTCAACATTGTGTTCAAAACTTTGTCTGGGAATTAATCATTATATTTTATTTTCGGCATAGAATATTTAAGACTGTTATTAAATTAATATGCAGTGTTGCTAGAAATGATATATTTTTTTTTAGTTTACATTATAGCTAATTTTATTTTCAATGTTTAAAATCACGTAACATATTTCACTTTTGTTGTTTTAGCATTTATCTACTTCTTATTATCCATTAAAAAAAGACAATGAAATAGCTGGAAAATCACCGCATACTAAGTAATGGTGAGTAGAAATGAAGTTGTTATTACTTAAAGATTTTGGTAACTGCTTTTTTTATTGATGGCCTAGTATTAGGATAGGCCATCAATATCTGATTTTTGGGAGTGACACACCTGGCATTTTCGCAGATGAGCTGTTAGTGGTACCGGCACCGGCCACAAGTTCTCAGATACTGCCGAACAAAGAAGTTCTGCCAAAACTACAGGGGCTGTGGTCAGGACTGCAGGTCCACATTCATTTGAATTGGAAGTGGATGTGCAGTAAATGGTTATGGCCACTAAAGAAATGACACAGCTGTTGGGTCCCAGCAGCAACCAAGAACTTCTGGCACCCCACCATTACTGATAAAAACTGATCAGAGTAGATACTAAGTGTCATACCCATACAAGTCAGATGCTTATAACCTATTCTGAGGATAGGCCATCAAAAAAGTGGCCAAGTAATTTAAATAATGCCATAATGGTACATTGTATAGAAATAAAATTTAAAACAAGCCACTGTTTAAATCATCAGTTTAACCATTAGTGAGACGATAAATTTGTTTGGCGACTGTTTACCGCTCTGTGCCAGTATAGAACTGCCCAGAACCGCCAGTTCTGAGCAATTCTATAGTACTGAACAGCTGCTACTAGAATCAGAGATGTAATCATGCTGACTATTCCTGATTGATGTTCTGATTAGCACAGGACATCTGATCAGAAGATTAAAAAATGTGTTGCTCTTGGAAGACGAACATGGGAAAACAAAATAAGGAAAAATTAAAAATAGCCTTGACTGGAAAGGGTTAAACAGTTATTCCCAATATGATATCTCCTGACATGTTTATATTTTGATAAGCACTACTGTTAGATGAGTTGTTCATTAAAATACAGTGACGAGCAAAAGGAGTAATAATATTTTGAACTTTTTGACTTTCAGGCTCTATATTTCACCATCTACTACTGCTTTGATCATGAGACAACCATCATTTTATAGACAATCATCTTGGCTATCTCAAACACAAATTTGACTTGCAGCTATTTAGCATATGATTAGTTATGCAGATTCTTGTCATGTCACTGTATTGTTACTGTTTTGCTTATAGTGGTGGAAAAATATTTTTCTTCCTGAGCACTACAAAATACTTGTAAATACTGTTCTCACATTCCCTAATAGCTCAGTGTGTTATTAAATTGATTCCCAAGTGAAAGGTCATTGGTACGAATCGAGGAGCAGCCATGAAGATGATTTGCCAAGAAAAAAGAAACAGCATCATCCAGCTCATCGATAGTGGTCTCTTTGTCAAGAAAATTGCCAAAATGCATCATGTGAGTGCCAAGAGAGTTGGAAGAATATGAAATTAAGTAAGTCCATCCATTCAGACGCCATACGGTGGACATCCAGGCAAAAAATTGGAGTCAACAAGTCGGCTCACCCCAATGTCTGTCAATCCTGGCACGACAAACGCGGCAGTGGAGGTGGCTCATATGCTTCATAACTAGTGGTTGAGCATTCCGATACTGCAAGTATCGGGTATCGGCCCATATTTGCTGTATCGGAATTCCGATACCGAGTTCCCATATTTTTGCGATATCGGAATCGGCGTGTGCGGTGCGTATGGTTCCAAGGGTCTGGAGGAGAGGAGACTCTCCTTCAGGCCCTGGGATCCATATTCATGAAAAAAATAAAGAATAAAAATAAAAAATATGGATATACTCACCCCTCCGGCGAACCCTGGCTGTCACCGCTGCTAGCGTCTGCCTCCGTTCCTAAGAATGCAGTGAGTGAAGGACCTTCGATGACGTCACGGTCACGTGAGCGGTCAGGTGACCGGTCACCTGACCGTGATGTCATCGAAGGTCCTTCACTCACTGCATTCTTAGGGACAGGGGCAGACGCTCGCAGCGGTGACAGTCAGGGTCCTTCGGAGGGGTGAGTATATCCATATTTTTTATTTTTATTCTTTATTTTTTATATGAATATGGATCCCAGGGCCTGAAGGAGAGTCTCCTCTCCTTCAGACCCTGGGAACCATCCAGGATACCTTCCGATATTTGTGTCCCATTGACTTGCATTGGTATTGGGTATCGGTATCGGCGATATCCGATATTTTTTGGATATCGGCCGATACCATCCGATACCGATACCTTTGAATATTGGAAGGTATCGCTCAACACTATTCATAACAGTAAAATCACAGGAGTCGATGCAAGCACATTGCACAAGTCTGGAATGGTGGCCAGAAAAAAGGTGAAGAAGCCTCAACTTCAATATTGTCATAAGAAGCGTCGGTTCGAGTTCGCAAACAAGTACTAAAAGTGGACATTTAATGATTTGAAACGAGTGATTTGGAGAGATGACATGAAAGTTAATAGACTAGGTTTTGATAAGTGCAAATGGGTTTAAAAAAAAACAAGAGAAAAAGAGGCTAATGGATTGAGAAATTGAAGGAAATGTCAAGTTTGGTGGAGGAACCTGATGATATGGGGTTGTTTAGCAGCCAAAGGCATCAGATACTTGACCAGGATCGAAGGTAGTGAGCTATCTGTGAGTATTCTACAAGTTACTTTGTGTAGTAAAGTACTATGGGCATGAAAATGGCTACATAGTGTTCCAACAAGACAACAACAAGAAGCATACATCGAGATTGGTGTAGAAATGGTTCAATGACAATGAAGTAGAGGTGCTGGAATGGCCCCCACAGTCCTCAGACCTCAACCCAATCACACATTTGTGGGTAGAGTTGAAGAAAATATGTGAGTTAACAAGTATGCACCAACTTTGAGAACATGTAGAAGAGACCTGAGATCAAATTTCGGTTGACACATGTTTGAATCTGATTGACAGCATACCCAGAATGATTCAGGCAGTGTTGAAGGCCAAAGGTGCACTTAATAATAATAATAATAATAATAATCTTTATTTTTATATAGCGCTAACATATTCCGCAGCGCTTAACAGTTTGCACACATTATCATCGCTGTCCCCGTTGGGGCTCACAATCTAAATTCCCTATCAGTATGTCTTTGGAATGTGGGAGGAAACCGGAGTACCCGGAGGAAACCCACGCAAACACGGAGAGAACATACAAACTCTTTGCAGATGTTGTCCTTAGTGGGGTTTGAACCCAGGACTCCAGCGCTGCAAGGCTGCTGTGCTATCCACTGCGCCACCGTGCTGCCCAAAATACTAACAAAATAATACAAATTAAAATTTAGATCTTTAGGATCAAAACAGTAACAATACAGTGACATTACAAAAATCTGCAAAACTAATCATATGCTAAATAGTTGCAAGTCAAAGTTAAAGGGAACCTCTCACGCCCCCACCCCCACTCCCCAGGTGTTTGAAACTAATAGAGCCACCTTGTGCAGCAGTAATGCTGCATTCTGACAAGGTGGCTCTTTTAGTTATTGGTGCTGTAAATGCAGAAATAGTCCATTTTGTAATTTGTCCGAAATACCTGTCTTCAGTCCTGGAAGCAGGTCTTTCCCCCCCTGCTGCAGATGCCTCACAGCCATCACTCAAGTCTTCTTGGCACCGGGCGCCGCCTCCTCAGTGCTGTTTGTTTTGAAATCTGCCGGCGCCTACACTCTTCTGCCATGCCTGGGGCAGGCGCAGTGAACGCTGCCCGTCTGTCCTCATATGCAGTCTCGCTGACTGCGCCTGTGCAGCCGCCCTGCTTGTAAATCCCAGCCCCGCAGTATCTTATGATTTATTCACACTGCGGGGCTGGGATTCCTGGGCATGCGCACTGCGTATCTAAGCCACTCACCCAGGTCGCAGTGCGCATGCCCAGGAATCCCAGCCCCGCAGTGTGAATAAATCATAAGACACTGAGGGGCTGGGATTCACAAGCAGGGCGGCCGCACAGGCGCAGTCAGCGAGACTGCATATGAGGACAGACGGGCAGCACTCACTGCGCCTGCTGCAGGCAAGACAAAAGGGCGCAGGCAGATTTCAAAACAAACAGCGCTGAGGAGGTGGCGCCCGGTGCCAAGAAAACTTGAGTGATGGCTGTGAGGCGTCTGCAGCAGGGGGGAAAGACCTGCCTCCAGGACTGAAGACAGGTATTTCGGACAAATTACAAAACGGATTATTTCTGCATTTACAGCACCAATAACTAAAAGAGCCACCTTGTCAGAATGCAGCATTACAGCTGCACAAGGTGGCTCTTTTAGTTTCAAACGCCTGGGCTGGTGACAGGTTCCCTTTAAGTATGAGATATCCAAGATGACTGTCTATAAAATAATGTCTGAAGTTCAAAGCAGAAGTGGATAGTGAGATATGGAGCATGAAAGTCACAAGTTCAAAACATTGTTACCCTTTCGTTCTTCACTTTAAATAATAAAATAAATTTTTCAAGAGGCATTTAATGATTTAAAATTTATAAATAAAAAAATACTCACCTGGCGGAATCCTTATTTCTCCAGTGCAAACTACTTAATTGGTCTCTGGACCAGAAATTGACATCCCATTCTCATCTGACCACTAAGGCCTATGATTACCTTCAGCAGGTGACATGAATGGGACATCATCAGCTGTATATCTGATGACATCCCATTCCGGTTATCTAACCACTATGACCAAACATTAGTCAGATCACTAAATAATAGGATGTCATCACTTCGCCTCACAACAGAGATCATCGGAGCACCATGGGTTGGTTCAGAGAGTGAGTGCTGCTTCATTTATTATTTTATACCCATAAATGCCTGCAAAATAATTTTTATTTCATTTGGACAACACCTTTAATTTATCAAATCTGTCTTATTTAATTTAGCCATTAAAAAAAATAGTTTTAACAACAGGTATCAAGTTACATAATGCAGATAGACAAAGTATTCTCCCTCTCTGTCTCTCTCCTCCCATTGAGTGCCAATCTTCAGAAAAAATGCTTGTCTGCTACAATGACATACATTATGCATGCTAATCGAATCGAGCAACAGAGCAGTCGAAAGTGCTTACTAATAATGACCAAAGGGTGGGATTTCATTCAGTTCATTTAGAATGAACAGGATGATAAGACATAATGTCTGCACAATGCCAACAATGCGCATACATAGTTAATGAGGAAATCTGCTTTATATTCATTTTCATAACTGAGTAAGTATTGAAAAGCTATAAAGGATGTGAAGGGGCGGGGAAAAAGTTCACATTGGACAACTCCTGTAACGAAGAACCAAACTTGTACACTAAGAGGTGGTACATTTCCTTATAGTATTTTGTCTTTCTTAATGGAGCCTTGATTTGATCCCCAAATATCTTAATTCAAGATTGGTCCAACCTACCTTTTAACTACATACCGTAGTTAAAGCACTGCTCCAGCGGGTTTATTTATTTTAGCACTGGAGTGGTGCTACTATTCTAAGTTCCTTGACTCTAGTATTTTACTTACCAGCTGCCATCTTCAACTCTTCCCAACATCGCTCTAGTCCTGCACCGTTACCTTGTGACCACAACTTCTGATTGACCGGAAGTCTGAAGTAACCATCACAAGCTCACAATGTAAATCTAAACCTCGTTCTGGCTCTCATAGGCTTACAATGAATTGGGACTAGAGCAATCCCACAGGAGTGGCAATGATAAAATATGAAGATGATGCTTGTGAGTATAATACTAGGTGCAGGGAACTTAGATGTGTGACAACACTCCATTGCTGCAATAAATTAATAAAAGCACTGACATATATTGTAGCTCCTATGTCTCAATACAAAACTTGTAGCAGGACCCTACATCAACCATGTTACATTTATAATACTGCTACCTTCTTTGCACCCTTGATGCAGCTCCTACCTGTGCGCCACTTATAGCTACCAAACCAGATTACAAACTACTGTAAATTAAGATATTAAACTAATCTATCATCCTAAAGTGAGAAGGTAACCATATGGAATTTAATCGTCCTTAAAGCAAAGTTGCTTTATTTGAGTTTTTTCTATTCTTAGAAGAAATGCCCATGGTCTAATTTTTATTTTGACATGTGCTATCGTATCAATTTTGTAGTAATTTTGAAAACTGCTCTTTAAAGCAGTTATGCACTGTTCTCACTGTCAACCATGAACTTATGTAATAAAAAAAAATCCCTTTTAATTTATAGGTTTCGGCTAACATGGTACTATGAAGAATCAAGAATCTGAGTATTTAGACGAAACAGCTCAAGGGATAAAATGGAAATATTTTTTAAGTACTCATACTGACATTGACGGAGGATACTGATTTTTTATTAAAAACCTATTGAATTAATTAAACTTTATGCCAATTTTTATAATAATTTTCATTTAGTTCATCCCCATTTTAAAGCATGACTTTTTAATTTTACAGTGATTAAGGTATTTCTACATAAATGTTAAAAGACTTTGTGTCTTTATTATTGCATTAAAGACCATTTTAAAGGCTTTGCTTGGTAGTAAGAAAAATGTGAAAGACATACCGTATATACTCGAGTATAAGCCGAGATTTTCAGCCCACTTTTTTGGGCTGAAAGTAACCCTCTCTTATGCTGGAATGGGGAGCAGGTGAATATAGCAAGTGTTGGGGCCTGAGAGGTGAGTATGTACAGTGGGGCAAAAAAGTATTTAGTCAGTCAGCAATAGTGCAAGTTCGACCACTTAAAAAGATGAGAGGCATCTGTAATTTACATCATAGGTAGACCTCAACTATGGGAGACAAACTGAGAAAAAAAAATCCAGAAAATCACATTGTCTGTTTTTTTAACAATTTATTTGCATATTATGGTGGAAAATAAGTATTTGGTCAGAAACAACAATCAAGATTTCTGGCTCAGACAGACCTGTAACTTCTTCTTTAAGAGTCTCCTCTTTCCTCCACTCATTGCCTGAAGTAATGGCACCTGTTTAAACTTGTTATCAGTATAAAAAGACACCTGTGCACACCCTCAAACAGTCTGACTCCAAACTCCACTATGGTGAAGACCAAAGAGCTGTCAAAGGACACCAGAAACAAAATTGTAGCCCTGCACCAGGCTGGGAAGACTGAATCTGCAATAGCCAACCAGCTTGGAGTGAAGAAATCAACAGTGGGAGCAATAATTAGAAAATGGAAGACATACAAGACCACTGATAATCTCCCTCGAACTGGGGCTCCACGCAAAATCCCACCCCGTGGGGTCAGTATGATCACAAGAACGGAGAGCAAAAATCCCAGAACCACGCGGGGGGACCTAGTGAATGAACTGCAGAGAGCTGGGACCAATGTATTAAGGCCTACCATAAGTAACACACTACGCCACCATGGACTCAGATCCTGCAGTGCCAGACGTGTCCCACTGCTTAAGCCAGTACATGTCCGGGCCCGTCTGAAGTTTGCTAGAGAGCATTTGGATGATCCAGAGGAGTTTTGGGAGAATGTCCTATGGTCTGATGAAACCAAACTGGAAATGTTTGGTAGAAACACAACTTGTCGTGTTTGGAGGAAAAAGAATACTGAGTTGCATCCATCAAACACCATACCTACTGTAAAGCATGGTGGTGGAAACATCATGCTTTGGGGCTGTTTCTCTGCAAAGGGGCCAGGACGACTGATCCGGGTACATGAAAGAATGAATGGGGCCATGTATCGTGAGATTTTGAGTGCAAACCTCCTTCCATCAGCAAGGGCATTGAAGATGAAACGTGGATGGGTCTTTCAACATGACAATGATCCAAAGCACACCGCCAGGGCAACGAAGGAGTGGCTTCCTAAGAAGCATTTCAAGGTCCTGGAGTGGCCTAGCCAGTCTCCAGATCTCAACCCTATAGAAAACCTTTGGAGGGAGTTGAAAGTCCGTGTTGCCAAGCGAAAAGCCAAAAGCATCACTGCTCTAGAGGAGATCTGCATGGAGGAATGGGCCAACATACCAACAACAGTGTGTGGCAACCTTGTGAAGACTTACAGAAAACGTTTGACCTCTGTCATTGCCAACAAAGGATATATTACAAAGTATTGAGATGAAATTTTGTTTCTGACCAAATACTTATTTTCCACCATAATATGCAAATAAATTGTTAAAAAAACAGTGATTAAAAAAATGTTAAATGTTAAAAAAAATGTGATTTTCTGGATTTTTTTTTCTCAGTTTGTCTCCCATAGTTGAGGTCTACCTATGATGTAAATTACAGACGCCTCTCATCTTTTTAAGTGGTGGAACTTGCACTATTGCTGACTGACTAAATACTTTTTTGCCCCACTGTAATTTTTTATTTTTTTAATCGCAGCAACAGCATATGGGGCAAATGTCTGTATGGAGCATCTTACGGGGACATGTGCAGCGTTATATGGGGCGAATATCTGTATGGAGCATCATATGGGGTCATGTGCAGCATTGTATGGGGGCAAATATCTGTATGGAGCATCTTACGGGGCCATGTGCAGCATTATATGGGGCAAATATCTGTATGGGGCCATGTGCAGCATTATATGGGGCAAATATCTGTATGGAGCATCTTATGGGGCTATGTGCAGCATTATATGGGGCAATTATCTGTATGGAGCATCTTATGGGGCCATGTGCAGCATTATATGGGGTAATTATCTGTATGGAGCATCTTATGGGGCTATGTGCAGCATTATATGGGGCAATTATCTGTATGGAGCATCTTATGGGGCCATGTGCAGCATTATATGGGGCAAATATCTGTATGGGGCCATGTGCAGCATTATATGGGGCAAATATCTGTATGGAGCATCTTATGGGGCCATGTGCAGCATTATATGGGGCAAATATCTGTATGGAGCATCTTATGGGGCCATGTGCAGCATTATATGGGGCAATTATCTGTATGGAGCATCTTATGGGGCCATGTGCAGCATTATATGGGGTAATTATCTGTATGGAGCATCTTATGGGGCTATGTGCAGCATTATATGGGGCAATTATCTGTATGGAGCATCTTATGGGGCCATGTGCAGCATTATATGGGGTAATTATCTGTATGGAGCATCTTATGGGGCTATGTGCAGCATTATATGGGGCAATTATCTGTATGGAGCATCTTATGGGGCCATGTGCAGCATTATATGGGGCAAATATCTGTATGGGGCCATGTGCAGCATTATATGGGGCAAATATCTGTATGGAGCATCTTATGGGGCCATGTGCAGCATTATATGGGGCAAATATCTGTATGGAGCATCTTATGGGGCTATGTGCAGCATGATATGGGGAAAATATCTCTATGGAGCTTCTTATGGGGCCATAATCCACATTTGTAGAGCATTATACGGGGCAAATGTATCTATGGAGCATCTTATGGGGTCATAATCAGCATTTGTGCAGCATTGTATGGGGCATATTTTAATATGGAGCATCTTATGGAGCATCTTATGGAGCATCATAAACTGTATGGAGCATTATATGGGGCGTATTTTGTATGGGAACCCATCATGAACTGTATGGAGCATTATATGGGGCTCCTGATTCAATATGGATATTCAAAAAGACTTAAACTACTGATGTCTCAGTTTATTTTACTTTTATTGGTATCTATTTTTACTTTTGACATTTACCGGTAGCTGCTGCATTTTCCACCCTAGGCTTATACTCGAGTCATTAAGTTTTCCCAGTTTTTTGTGGCAAAATTAAGGGGGTCGGCTTATTTTCGGGTCGGCTTATACTCGAGTATATACAGTATGTGAAAATTATTGCCTTTCATGACAACTAAGTAGATTTAAAGGGAACCTGTCAGGTCCCCCATGCCCTTCAATCCAGTAGCATTCACTTATTTATATGAGTAAATTCCCTGCCAAACCAGCCCTGTATTAAGTTTTTCTGTCAAATGAATATTAAAAAAAGCATTTATATTGTCCCTGTTTCCTATGCTAATTAGGGCTTTGACTAGTTGATGGGGTGTTAGTTGCCCCATCCTTAAAAGTGAAAAACAGCCCTTTTGAAAGTGTTAAATTGGAGATAATTTATTTAAATCCAAGAATTGTGCAGTGAATAACTTGTGTAATCAAACAAAAGATATTGTGACATTTCAAACAAAATGTGAATGTCAAACTTGACGATTCTGCTTCTTCTGAGCCTTGTTCACAAATATTCACTAAAAAACAGAGATACAAACATTAGCAACATGTGGGATATAGAGTTATTTATGAAAAGTGGGTTCAGAATATATGCACTTATAATTGCCAAGTAAATATGACCTATAAAGTAAATCTAGCTGGACAAAAAGGCACGTGCAATACATCCAGAGACTGATAAAGAATAAATAGGAGGGAGGATAACAAATAAATTATAAAGAATACAACCTGGGAAAAATGATGATTGGAAACAGTTTAGGTGTGTCTGAGATTAGATGGTATGGCATTGTGTTAGTCAGGGGCATATCATGCTGAGAGTCACCATGGCAATGCTGATCACGTCGCCAAGAGGCTCCGCTGTGTGTGCGTGAAAAGGTAGCACGCATCACGTCAGCTACAGCCTAATGGGACATATCTGAAGGAGGATAAGTAAAAGACAGGCCCAACAAGGGATAATAATGGATGTAAATATTGCTATTGTTACATGTTACAAAACCGTGAAAAATGATTAAAAGAACAAACCGACAATCAAGTCTAAGTGAAAAATGTGTTGAATGGGAATAAAGGTAGGGCCAGGAAAAAAAAGCTGTCATTATGCATGTGAAAAGTTTAAATGAAAGTTTTCGTACTTCCTTCTCATTGACTCTTTGTGAGAGTTTCCCCAGATTGCCTTATGTGGCTTGTCCCTCTGTGATCTCCAGCATTTCATCATTGATGGCAACACGGTTTTAAAATGCATCTTTGACATAGCGACAAAATATCCAATAGATACCACCACTGGATATGTATCAATCTTGAGAATGGAGCCGCATTGTACACTGCCAGGAATAACGAGGTGGAAAAGTATGCATGACTCTATCTATATTCTTCTTTTCTTCCAAAGATTGGCATTTGGCCCACATCTATTGGACAGTTATGACTTATCCTGTTAATATGCCAAAAATCTCCCAGATTGGACAACATTTCAATGTATTATTTTAAGATTACATGCACAATGCTCAGCCACTCTGCTACTTAAAGAGGTTATCCGGTCCAAATCAATAAGTCTGCAGTCTGTCTGTGTGACTGCAGACTTAAGAATCACAGGTTTCTGACATGGGACGGGAGGGTATGTATGCTTATACATTCTCCAGGCCAGTGGGCACACATGTATACATACACTTGTATTGAGTCAAGGCTGTGCCCCGTCTAGTGACGTGGCCTGCCAATGGACGTGTCTGACTAGAGAACGCGGTCGGGAGTATGTATAACTCATACACACCCTTCGGTCTCTGGTCAGAAACCGGGGCATCCAAGCAGCGCACGCACTCTGATGGGATTCATAAGTCTACAGTCAGACAGAGTGACTGATTTGGACCAGACAACGACTCTAAAGAGAGACATGTCGCCCAATCATACATAAGACTGGCAAGGGTGCCGTGACTGAGGTTGGTGTTGGCTGTATTAACTTATAAACCTGCACAAAATATTTATGAAATGTAATAAATGAAAATGAAAACCCTACAGAATATAATATTAAATAGGTTCTTGAAATAATATTAAAATTGAAGTATAGATTGATTTAAAGCAATCATTATAATTCTACTCAGAATAGAGTTTAAAATATAAATGTAGAAATTTGGCAATGAGGAAAATCAGCATCATTGTACAGTATATCCTGAAAACATAGGCTAGTGCTTGATTTATTTGGGCTTACGCAGACAGTTTTTGGCCATTGATAAATGATTCAAGTAGATGTAGGTGAAAGACTATTAGTGGCTTATTGTGACTCATAGCTAACTTGAGGCAGGGTCAATGTTGGAAAAAATTGGACCCCCTGGAAAATCACTTTTACACATTGTTGTCATTTGAAGTGCTACATAATATTTAAATACATTACTTTCCAATATAAATTCACTGTAATATTGTGTCACAAAGTGACCAAATGTTACAATAACCAAGTGATACTCTCAGTAGTGTATGGTGAGATATAGGAGCCTAAAAGTCAAACGATCAAAACATTGCTACCATTTTGCTTGTCAGTGTAATACTTAGATGCAGGGTTAAAGTGGTTAAATCTCTAATGGTCTAGCCAGGGGCGGACACTGAGAGCTTGGGACCCCTGTGCAAAAAATGTGTCTAGCCCCCCTACTTTTATGGCGACAAAGTTGAAAATATCTAAGTATAGGGTTTGTGGGGTGTGTGGACACCCTATATGTAGACACATAGGACCCAGGACATTTGAGACCGCCTTGTCGTTAGCTGCTGGGCATCCATGAATTGGCCAAATTATGTGCTAAGCATCTCAGTTTTTTCCTAGTATCCAGAAGCAGTATTGCTATTTATATTTCATATTGGCATGCTTTAGCACTACAGAGTGCAACTTTTTTTGTGTATTGTATATGGAGATGGGTGCTTCTACTATGCAACTGTTCACACTAGCTTGGAACTGCCAGTCAATCTTGCTTTGTAACATCATTTATTTTATTATTGTTAGCCCTAAAAGGTATCCCAGCTTCAAGATTATCTTTAACACTGAGAGTAATATTTTTTCTGTGGTATTTCATGAAAATTAACAAGACTAAACTAGCTCATTTCACTAATGAGTGCTATGCAAACATAGTTCATTATTACAAAAATGACATATCTTTAAAGGGGTTTTCCGAGACTAACATATGGCTGACTTATCTGCACGATAGTCATCAATATGAGATTGGTGGATGTCCGACATCCATCACCGAAACCAATCAGCTGTTACCTGCTCCAGTAGTGGACCAATGTAAACAATGCAGAGACAGAACAGTGCAGCTCAATACATTGTTTAGAAACTGCTCCCATGTCTTGCACCTTATCTCACATTTACTATAATAAGTGCAGAACCCATGAGCAGACACTGAACAATGTACTGAGCCACACTGTTCCTGCACCATACATTGCTTACCCAGATAATCCCTTTAAGTTGCAAACACTTTCATAGAGTCCTAGGTAGGTCTCTTATCCATAGATATCTACCTCTGTCTTTAATATATATTTACTATATAAAGAAACCACATGTAGATCTGGCATTAATAACAACAAAAAAGTTTATAAATTGCAGCCAGGTATATTTTTCTCTGAAACTCTCTGGCATTACAGTGTAAATATTATTCATGCTGCTCTAATTAATGCAACCCGTAGTTTCAGCAGCATGAAACAGTTTACAGGTTTCCAGTAATGGTTGTCTAAGGAAAGTTTTGCTATGTTGAATGCACTGAAGACAATGCAGTCAACGGTAGCACATTTAGGTCAAGCAGGCTGCTCACAATAGGATGAGAAATATATTGACTGGCATTGTCATGTTGAAAATGGCTAAGTTCTGGGACACTCTGGAGAAATGACCATGCCACTAGTTCCATGATCAAATCAATATAACGTCGGGCTGTTAGTATACATAAAATGAAGACTAGAGGGGACTGGTGGCCCAACATTATGCAATGACACACCTTAATCCTTGGAGTAGAAGACGTGCAATGCTCCCTCCTGAAGTCCTCTTCATGCTATCTGGCCTCCAGAACAATTACTGGCTGTTTTTGCATCAAAGAAAAGTGGAGGGCTCATTACTGAAGAGGATAGACCTCCTTTTCAGCCTCTATTGCCATCTTACTCTGCACCATGATGGACTTTGAGAACAGTGGCGTGAAGTCAAAGGCAACATGGGCAAGGCCATGAAGAGTCCTTTACCAGGGAATGTTACACCAGTCCTACTCCTGGGATTATGGTGTGGAGTTGCATAATTTACTGTAGCCAAACCCTTATAGTTTTAATTCCAAAGTACAACAACTCTCCAATTTAGTCATGGAACCTGTGGTATGGCCATTATTCCAGAAGTCATTTTTAATTTAAAAAACACCAGGCCACATGGCATGTTGCTTATGATACTATGAACAACCTTAGTGACCTAAAATGTACTACCCTGACTTTCAGTATCTCTGGACTTATCTTCCATCAAGCACATCTATGCCATCAAAGGGAGCTGCCAGCAACAGATCTTGATGATTTGTTTGCACAACTGTATTTGTGCGTCCACATGTTTGGCATTTCTGTAGCGATGAGATGCCGCCTAATTTACAAGTGCATGTCTCTAGGTGCTGGTCACAACAACGTACTGGGCACTACTCTCCTACCGCTTGCTTCTGGAAAATACCCATGAAGTCAAAATCGTCAATAGACCTGTAGATATATTCCCAAAGGGGTGTAATATCCAAAATGGGGTCACTTGAGTGAGGATTCTTCTTTTCTAGCCCTTAGGGGGTCTGCAAACTATTCTAAGAAAATCTGTGCCCCAGGAGGCAAAGAACACTCCGTCCCTCCTGAGTCTCGCTGAATGGCTAAGCAGGACTGTACAGCCACATATGGGGTATTTCTACATTTAGCAGAAATCGTGAGACATTTTTATCAATTTCCTAGTGTGAAAATGTAAAATCTGGGGCTAACACAAAATCTTGGTGGTAAAAATGTAATTATTTTTTCTTCACTGCCCAATGATATAAAATTACTTGACAGACTTGTGGTGTCAATATGATCACTGCACCCATAGATGATTCATTGAAAGGTGTAGTTGGTAAAATGTGGTCACTTATGGGGGGTTCTGCTGGTATGGCACCTCAGTGGTTCTGCTAATGTGACATGGCACTCTCAAACCAGTCAAGCTAAATCTGATCTTCAATATGGAACTTTTTCCCTTCTGAACTTTGCACTGTGCCTAAAAAGTAGTGTTCAACCACACATGTGGTATCGGTGTACTCAGGAGAAATCGCACAACACATTTTCAACTGTGAGAGACAGAATCAAAAAATAAAAGCCAGTCTGTATGATTTTCAAATAATTAAATTGCATTTTATTGCGTGAAATAAGTATTTGATCACCTACCAACCAGCAAGAATTCTCACACATCAACCTCTCCACCATGACCAAGATCAAAGAGCTGTCTAAGGATGCCAGGGACAAAATTGTAATCCTGCAGAAGGCTGGGATGAGCTACAGGACAATAGGCAAATCAATGATGAGGAAAAACCAAACAGGACGGTCATAAAAAATGATAGGACAAAGGGTAAAAAATATAAAACTTGTAATTTTTATTGAGACAAAAGCGTAAAAAAGAGGGCAAAAATGGTACTAACAACATACAAGAAGTTCCTGCACCCACAGGTGTGACCAGTTACACTATGATTTACAATAGCAGGAAACAAATAATTAACACAATAAACCCAAAAATAATTGCATAAATGTTTAATATGTGGGTATAACAAGGAATCCACAAAGGTCCAATAAATGCAAAAAAAAAAGTATATGTGGAAATATATAATGTGTGGGGTGTATAGAATTCAAACAAATAAAGAAATTAATGGACCGTGCAATGAGACGTACTAGGAGGTAGGTAACCAAAAATTTGCCTGTATACACAGAAGTATAAATATAGTGAGAAAAAATGTGCCTAAATACACAAAAGTGATTATAAATATAACCAGAGGAATGGCATAACCATAAAAAATGCCCTGGGCCGTATACTGAAATAACACTGAAGTAGATACTAGACATGCCAAGGGACAGAAAAATGTATTGAAGCATGTGCATCTATGTGTCCATGATTGGTGTTACACGGTAATACAAAGTCATTACATGCTGCACAATGTCAGTAATTGGATAGATCAGGTCATGTAGAGTAGAGGCGTTGCATCCATGAGGTATACAGACGGCAGGGTTGGAGCACAAAGAAGAGACTGACACAGATGTAAATAAATAATGGAAGGTAGCCAAGTAAGGTCGTTACCTGAGTGGTCACACGAGCGGATGCAGGAACGCGCCCTGACTCGCGTTTCAGATTAGATCCTTACATTTGTCCAATATCATTGAGCCACTCTGGGGAGATCTCAAGAGCGCAGTTCATGCTAGACAGCCCAGGAATTTACAGGAACTGGAGGCTTTTTGCCAAGAAGAGTGGGCAGCTTTACCATCTGAGAAAATAAAGAACCTCATCCACAACTACCACAGAAGACTTCAAGCTGTCATTGATGTTAGAGGGAGCAATACACGATATTAAGAAATGGAGTATGTGAACTTTTGATCAGTGTCATTTGGATGTTTTGGGTTGTCATTAAGATTTAAAGAGAGAAAACACAGAAGTGTGACAATAAATGGCTTCACCCATCCACTAACCATGAGTGGAGAAAAAGTTTTGTTGTTATCATTCATATTCTTTGAAAAAAAAGGCCAAGGAAGCAAAAATTGTGCCCGGGTATGTAAACTTTTGAGCACAACTATATATATATATATATATATATATATATATATATACAGCTCTGGCAAAAATTAAGAGACCAGTTTGTCTGATTTTTCTCTTTATAGGTATATTTTTGAGTAAAATGTAGATTGTTCTTTTATTCTATAAACTACGGACAACATGTCTCCGAAGTTCCAAGCAATACATTTTCAATTTTTTTTCTGACAAAAGAAAAATGGTCAAAATTAATTAAAACCCAGCGCTTTCAGACCTCAAGTAATGCAAAGAAAACAAGTTCAAAATCATTTAGAAACAACAATACTAATGTTTTAACTCAGGAAGAGTTCAGAAATCAATATTTTGTGGAATAACCATGATTTTTAATCACAGCTTTCATGCGTCTTGGCATGCTTTCCACCAGTCTTTCACACTGCTTCTGGTGCAATAATTTAAGCAGTTCTTCTTTGTTTGATGGCTTGTGACTATCCATTATCCTCCTTGATTACAGTCCAGAGGTTTTCAATGGGGTTCAGGTCTGGAGATTGGGCTGCCCATGACAGGGGTTTGATGTGGAGGTCTCTTAATTTTTGCCAGAGCTGTATGGTGAGACCAAACTAAGGATGCTGTTTTTATGGCAATTATTTTGGCCATTTTTGAGACTAAAAGAGAAGCAGATTCAAATGGAATGTGAAATACTGAATATAGGAAAAACTGAATTAAACATAGCGTGCATAGAATCAAACATGGAGATTTTTAGATTGTTTGATGAGCCAAACACGGCATGAGACAGACAAAAAAGCAAAGGTATAAAAGGAAAAACTGATATTTGATTTCATTCTTGTGTTTGGCTAAAAAAAAGCCACAAATACTGATAAAACACTGCATTTGTAAAGGATCACAGACTGCATGTCACAATCTAATATTTACTGTTTTATTTTGACTGCATGCATCGAGAACATGTTAATTTCTTTTTTGCTTCCTCAAAATAAGAAAAGAAATACTCTAAACATTTCATTATTTCACAGCTTAAAATAAAGCCTCTCCTGAAGTAAATGTAGCTTTTCTTTACAAAGTATCCCGAAATGTTTTCCAGTCTTTGAAATTACATTTCTTCTATAAGGTTCATTTGGAATAAAGTATACCCCTTTGATAAATGAGTCTCATTAAAGGCTCTAAGTGTAGCCGTGCACTGCCTGGGAAACACAAATGCAATAATACATTCTCCCAAAATTGCATTCTACATTCTGCAAAATCTTTAAAGAACAAATCATTGAATCATAAATATTTTATTGTGCCATCTGTTCATTTGCTAATCCCATTATACAGTGTGTAGAACTTAGTGACAAGTATGTGAAAAAAGAAAACATTTGTAAAACGGATATAGTCTCTGGATTCTGTACCCTTGTACTTGGAAGTGTCATATAGAACTTACTTCAGAGATACCTTAAAAAATTCTTGAAAAATAATGCAGCACTATTTTGTCTCACAAAATGACAGACACTATTGCGGAAAGCCAAAGAAAGCCATTACAGTCTGGTGAGAGCCGTTGTGCTCGATCCGGCACTGACAATATTTTTGTCTTTTCTTTTCCTGTCATGGGACAGAAAAATGGAAATATGAGAGTATATGTAAACCCAGTCTTAATAGATTATTATTACTCTAAAGTTTTATTTTTGCTACAACTGACAATCCATTAAGTACGGGGACAAATGTGGCCTTAATGTCCAAACATGTTTATTAATTAAAGAGGTTGTCCACAACTGGGACAACCCCTTCTTAAACTAAATGTTATGCCCTGATAAAAAAATAAAGCCTATACTCACCTCCTGTGCCAGCGCCTTTCCAGTGATGTTGGCACCTGCGGTCCCAAGGCTCTGATGTGGTGGAATGACACATGATGCCCAGCATCCAAGCAGCACTGGCGTCACTAATTCATAATGAGCAGGGGTGTTCCTTACACCAGAAATCTTACTCCAGTTTATGACTAGAGTAATATTTGTGACTAGGCATACGGTGGACCAAGCCAATATTCAGATGCTCCTGATTCATTAGGAGGTGTCTACCTATTAATGAATCAGGAGTGTGTGACTCCAGCACGTGGCTCATCAAGAACATCTTGAAAAATGCTGGTATTGATTGATGAATTGGGGCAATGCAGTTTCAATACACATATAATTATCACATTTTCTCTGTAGGAATCATTCCTAAATATATAATACGGTATATAGATCCTGTCCATTGTCCTTCTCAATTAGTGCCAATTAGTGGTTTTCTGACTCGAAACCGGATTTAAACCCAATGTGTCAGCTACTGTACAAGTGGGTTCCCATCTATTAAAAGGGCGACTCTGCACTGATGCTGGAACCTACCACTGGGATAGATTTAAATATACAGTATGTATGAATATCTCCTACAGAGATAATTTAGTAACTATGTGTATTAAAACTGTATGTTCACATTCATGACTCTCATGGTTTACAATCATTGTTCACATCAGTGAGTTGGGGGTCCCGGTGCAAGTGTCTACACCGGGCCCCCTCACCCATCATTGCACATTCAACTGTATGAACATCATTTTTGCTGATACAGATGAAAGCAACAATGAAAGCGGAAGCCATCCACTTTCTCCTCCATCGTTCTCCCTCTGTGTCTGAATTTTGATCTCTCAGCACAGCAGGTATGATGACATCACATCATCACGGCCACTGTGCATAGCAGTGAAGACAACACTTCAGAACGCTTGATGCAGCAGGAAAAGTAGAGGAGAGTGAATATTTAAGCTATATGGAAGACTATGGGGAGTGCATTATGCTATACGGATTACTATGGAGGATGCATTTTAGTATATGCAGGAGTATAGTGGTGAATTACATTATAAGAAAGACTATGGGGAGTGCATTATGCTATAAGGAAGACTGTGGGGAGTACAATGGGGGGTGCATTACGCTATATGGAGGACTATGAGGGTGCATTATACTATATGGAGGACAAAGGGGTGCATTATACTATATAAATGGCTATGTGGGGCTCAATATGTTATATAGAAGGCTAAGTCCTCTTTTCGTGTCTGTGAGCCTTGTTTTTATGTTTAGCGTTAAGACTGGCAAATGTAAGGACCCTTGACGCAGGTTGCCAGTGTTAGGTGTTCCCGACGCTGCATACAGGGTCTCGAACTATGTCCACTGTGGTCTCCTATTCTCCTCCAGCCACAGTGGAGTCTGTTCAGCAGAGATGTCGGTCCCAGCACCTGGCTCAAGCTAATACTGTGCGGCTGGTTACTGCTATCTTTCCAGGCTTAGCCATCGTAACCAGTATTGATCAGCAGCAAGCAGCAGCTCCTGGGACTAAGTCCTGCTTTTCTTCTTCTGAGTATGTTCAAGGGACGGCCTCTCATTTGAGGTTGGGGGTCACATGCTCAGGTCGTGTAGCAGCTCCTATTGGACCACGAGGAAGGTCGTCGAGATCTTCCGCTATAAAAGGTTTGCTTCACCGCATGGACATGCTCTAGTATAAATCAGTTATTGTGTGTGTGTCGATGTATGCCTGTTCTGGTGAAAGCTCCGAATCATACCCATCCCTAGTGGTGATGAATGCTCACGAATGTTGGACCTGTCTAACGCCAGTTAGTGCCATCCAGCACCAGGCACAATCTAATAGCGTCTATATGCAGCATTAGCCAATGCGGCACTGTGCGCAACCAGTGCGCTTACCTGTCTCTAATTAGGGTGGTTAGTGGTGTCCACCAGAGCGGCGCTGCACTGACCCAGTGCATTAAATCTATTTGTGTTTCTTTTCCCTGGCACCGCAGCTCCGGTGCCGAACGCAAGTGGTCTAGAAGGAGTCTAACCCCACATCTTGGGGCAGAGTTATGTGACTCTATACTTGCATTTCCTCTGTGATATTGCGGCCCTATGACACAAAAGGGTTCGCTAGCTTCATACCTATTGTAGCTAACCCGTGTGCTTTTTCATTATACCGCCATTTACTGTCTGCCATTACCTAGCAGCAGGTATTATCTCTGCATGGTGGACCCCGGGCTGCGAATGCACCTTATTCTATCTTTATAATTATTTAGTGCATTCCGCCCAACCTAACATTATACTAGTGCCAGGGTCTGGCTAGTAACGGCGGATGAACAGCCACTGCAGTGGTACATCCAGCAGCTGGAGGGAAGGTTGGTGGCTCTCGAGCGCACAACCTCAGCTGTGGATGTTACCGCAGTAGCTGTTTAGGCTGCTAGCACAGCTGCAGCTAGTTTGTTCACTACCGCACCTGTTCTGACCATATCACGCCTTCCATTGCCTGATAAGTTTAATGGCGATAGTAAGCTGTGTAGGGGATTCCTGAGCCAGTGCGCAATACACCTTGAGCTCCTGCCTGCAGGTTTTCCCAGAGTGGGCAAAGGTGGGATTCATGATATCCCTCCTGACAGACAGGGCGTTAAAGTGGGCTATGCCGCTGTGGAAGCGCGATGATCATGTGGTGCAGAGTGCTCCACGGTTCCTGAGCACTCTGGAACAGGTCTTTTTAGGACCTTGAGTCACCCATGATACGCGCTCCAACTGCTGGCACTGACACAGGGCTCATCCATGGTCAGCCATTTCACCGTCCACTTCCAGACTTTAGCACCAGAGCTGGGGTGGTCAGATAAAGCCCTCATCCTTGTATTTTGGAGGGACATGGCTGACCATGTGAAGGACTCTTTGGCCACCAGAGAAATTCCCGCCACACTGGAGGAGCAAATAGCTGTATCAACTTGCATTGACCTTCGTTTTAACAAGCAAAGGCTGGAGCGAACGCAGTGTAGGCAGAGGTTTCGGCTGGCTCCCACCTTTGCCAAACTTCTGGAATCTCTGGTCCAGGCATCCAAGCCATGTGAGGCCATGGAGGTGTCACAAGCAGGATTTAAGTCCCAGACCGCTCGCGCACTCAAGGTCTGTCATGTCTGCTGGCAGTCAGGACATCTTGCCTCCAGGTGTCCCCAGTGGTCAGAAAAAAGGCAGCGTCTAGTGGTGGTAGGAGGAGGTAACTAGACACGGCGATGTTTTCCTCCAAACTGTCCTTCAAAGGGACAATCAACTTTTACAGTCGAGCTTTGTGTGGATTCTGGGGCACAGGGTAATTTTATATCCTCTGCCGTCGCCCAACGCCACGCTATACCCCTGGTGATGCTCGCCAAGCCGGTGACTGTACGAGTGGTGAATAGGTCGACTCTTCCCTCACAAATGACACACCAGACCATCCCATTTACTTTATCCATGTCTCCATCCCATCAGGAGATTATCTCCCTGCTAGTCATTCCCGAGGGAATTGATGAGGTCCTGTTAGGGATACCATGGCTACGCTACCACTCTCCTCATATAGAGTGGTCTTCAGGGAGAATTCTGGGATGGAGTGAATATTGTGATGGAAGATGTCTGAGGGAGTGCGTTCAGGTTGCTAATACTGAAGTACCCGCAGATCTTTCCTCTCTCCCCAAGCACTATTGGCCTTATGCGGACGTGTTCTCCAAGAGGGCTATGGAGACCCTTCCACCCCACCACCCCTATGACTGTCCTATTGACCTCTTGCCTGATGCAGAGCCTCCCCGGGGTCAAGTCTATCCCATATCTCTCCCGGATTTTGAGGCGATGACCCAACACATCCGGGAGAATCTGGCAAGAGGATATATTAGGTAGTCAATGTCACCTGCAGGGGCGGGGTTCTTCTTCGTATTGAAGAAGAATGGAGAACTACATCCATGCATAGATTGCAGGGGTCTTAATGCCATCACCGTTAAGAACAAATACCCTCTGCCTCTGATATCTGAGCTATTCAATAGGTTACAGGGAGTGAGGGTATTTACTAAGCTTAATCTGTGGGGTGCTTACAACCTGATTCGCATCCGTGAGGGGGACAAATGGAAGACGGCTTTTAACACCAGGGATAGGCACTATAAATACCTGGTGATGCCCTTCGGGCTCTGTAATGCTCCTGCTGTTTTCCAAGACTTTGTGAATGATATCTTCCGGGATATGCTGACCACCTCGTTCATAGTCTGTCTGGATGATATTCTCATCTACTCTACAGATATAAACTACCACAGGAGAGATGTTTGCAAAGTGTTCGACCTCCTACGGGCAAACTGCCTCTATGCCAGGTTGAAGAAGTGTGTGTTTGAGCAGAAGTCCTTGCCTTTCCTGGGCTATATCATCTCCGCCCAGGGATTGGCCATGGATCCTGCCAATCTACAGGCTGTGATGGACTGGCAGGAACCCCATTCTCTTAAAGCGGTGCACCACTTTATGGGGTTCATTAATTATTATTGCCAGTTCATTCCCCACTTCTCAACTTTGGTAGCTCCCTTGGTTGCCCTCACCAAGAAGGGAGCAAATCCCAAATTGTGGTCGGAGGAGGTCTCCAAGGCCTTTCTCTCCATTAAGTCACACTTCGCTAGCGCTCCCATTTTACATTGCCCTGATGTTGATAAACCATTTATCATGGAGGCAGATGCCTCTTCTGTCGGTGCTGGAGCTCTTCCAGAACAATGCTCAAGATCGGAAGCATCCTTGCTTCTTCTTCTCCAAGACCTTCTCACCGGCAGAGAGGAATTATTCCATCGGGGACAGGGAATTGCTAGCCATGAAGTTGGCCTTTTCGGAGTGGAGAGACACCTCTTGGAGGGGGCTCGCTATCCCTTCCAAGTATTCACCGACCACAAAAATTTGGTATATTTACAAACCGCCCAGCGGCTAAACTTACGCCAGCCCAGATGGTCCCTGTTCTTCTCCCAGTACCACTTCACCTTACATTTTCTCTCTGGGGAGAAGAACACTCATGCCGACACTCTCTCCCGCTCCTTAGTGTCATCATCATCAGAGAAGGAGCCTCGGCTTATTGTCCCTTCTGAGAGCCTGAGAACTGTGGCCCCGATTTCGCAAGAGTGTGTGCCTCCAGGCAAGGCTTTTGTTCCACCTAATTTGCGACCGGAGGTTCTCTCCTGGGCCCACTCCTCCAGGGTGGGTGGACATTTTGAGTCTAAGAGGACATCTGAGCTCCTGGCAAGGACGTACTGGTGGCCGCATATGGCCCATGACGTCGGAGACTATATTCAGGCATGTGTCTCCTGAGCCAAGAATAAGTCCCCTCGACAACAGCCTGCTGGGTTACTTTACCCCCTGCCAGTGGCAGACAGGCCCTGGGAAATAGTCAGGATGGACTTCGTGGTGGGCTTACCAAAGTCCCTTAGCTGCACCATTATTTGGGTAGTCACCAACCATTTTCCAAAATGGTGCACTTGGTGCCTCTTCAACGGCTACCCTCTGCATGGGCCTTGGCGGTGTTGTTTATTAAACATGTTTTCTGCCTACACGGTATGCCTGCCAATATTGTCAGTGACGGGGTCCCCAATTTGCCTCGGTTCTGGAGAGAGCTTTGTCGTCTACTCAGCATCGAGCTGAATCTCTCTTCAGCATACCATCCCGAGATGAAACTCCTTGCTATCGTGGGCGTAGTTTGCGCTGAACAACACCGTAGCCGACTCCACTGGGCAGACCCCATTCCTCCTTAACTATGGCCAGGATCCGCAGATTCCCGTGCCCATGCCCTTGTCTTCCGCCGACTCCAGGGTGGCAGACTGGGCTGTGGAGGCACGTGACATTTGGGACTGCACACAGATTGCCATCCTGATCACCAAGGAGAGAATGACGGTCTCCGCCGATGCACATCGGCGCCCCGCTCCAACCTTTGCTCCTATTGACTTAGTGTTTCTCTCCGCCTGTAATATCAGGCTCCGAGTTGAGTCCACTAAGTTTGCGCCTCACTATTTAGGCTACTTCACGGTTCTGCAACAGGTTAACCCTGTGGTCTACCGTATGGCATGTCTCCCTCCTAAGGGTATGTGCACACGTCAGGATTTTCTAGCAGAAATTTCCTGACAAAAACCGGACATTTCTGCCAGAGATCCGCATGCATTTTTTTGCGTTTTTATGCATTTTTTGTGTGTTATTTGCACGTTTTTTGTGCGTTTTTTTGCGGTTTTTCCCAATGCATGGAATAGCGGGAAAAACACGAAAAATCCGCAAAATTAATGAACATGTTGCTTTTTTACCGCGATGCGTTTTTTTGCGGAAAAAAACGCATCATGTGCACAAAAAATGCAGAATGCAGTCTAAATGATAGGATGCATATGTAGGCATTTTTTAATGCATGTTTATAGCGTTTTTATTGTGAAAAAAACGCAAAAAAAACTGAACGTGTGCACATACCCTTAAGCCTGTTCACATGTCCCAGTTTTCTGAGTCATCTGCTGGGACCTTGGGTTTGTCCACGGATGATTCCGAGGTGAACTCTATCATGGGGTGTAAGGTGGTACTTGGCAAAAAATTCTATATGGTGGATTGGAAGGGTCATGGCCCAGAGCACATTCGGGCTCCGCAGCTCATTGCTGCCTTTGAGCGTAGCGAGGCCCAAGGAAGGGGAGCCCTAAGAGGGGGGTAATGTTAGGTGTCGAGTTCCCACCGCTGCACAGGGGGGATCTCAAACCATGTCCGCTGTGGTCTCCCATTCTCCTCCAGCCACAGTGGAGCCTGTTCAGCAGAGACGTCGGTCCCAGCGTCTGGCTCAAGCTGATTCTGAGCGGCTGGTTACTACTGTCTTTCCAAGCTCAGCCATCATAACCAGTACTGATCAGCGGTGAGCAGGAGCTCCTGGGACTAAGTCCTGCTTTTGAGTCACCTGACAGGGCAGTGGGGTACTCGGTACCGGGTCCGTTACTTTAAGGGGATGTGTCATGGCGGCGGCGACCCAGTCTGTGGCCCTGGGCACCCATGTTAAAGGGACTGTCTTTAAAGGGGTTTTTGAAATTAGGAAAGTTCATGATGCCACCTGTGGTATTCGGTCAGTGGGGACCGATGCTGCTTAAACGGGTCCTCTGGGGTGATGTAATGGCAGCCGGATGGTATAACTTCCCACAAGTGAAGTAGGTCCCCAGGGCTCCCGATTAAGAGATGGAGGATGGTGAGTGGTGCAGTAAAGAACAAAGGACACAGTTGTGCCATCTTTGTACCTGATTTACTGATGTCAGTAGGTAGCCACAGTCCAGGGCACCAGATCACAGGTACAGGCAGGGTCCGGCCAGCTTGGAAGTGAGTTCAAAGTCCAGCTTTATCAGGTGGAGTTAAAAGCCTTCCTTCTAGCGCTGTGTTGTTATAGTCCCTTACTGCCTATGGCTTTGTAGTAAGGTCCTCTCAGTTATCTCTGTCCTTTGTTGAACTGGGACACAAACCCGTATGACAGGTACTCGAGCCTTTTTACAGGGTCTCTATCACGACCAAGGCTCTATGTGTAACTGTGTCTCCTGGGTGTTAGGGCGAACAGGTGATGTGTAATCCAGCTGTCCTGCCGATTTCTGCTATTTGATTTAGAGTCCCACAAAAGCCTCGGTCTTCCAACTACTGGTGTCTGCGCTCAATCAGGGATGTAGCCCAGTCCCAGCTTTTCTCCCCTGTTGTCACACTCCTGTGCTTTGCTCTCTGGCACATTAGCTAAAGGCTGTTCTTCCTTCTGTATCTCACTGTCTAGGAGTTACATATCACCTCAGGATATACAGCCACTCACCCGTCCTTCTGCCTCAGACTGCTCCAGTCTGCTATCCGGCACCAACCGACTAAATGTTCCTAACTGCCTAGCAACTGCCTAGCAACTAACTCCTCCTCTCAACCAAAGAGAGAGCAGCTCCCCTGATTTTGGGTGTAGAGCTCCCCCTTCTTGCCTGAAGTCAGAATGGTGTTGTATGTGCAAATTACCTGTTAAAAGGAATCCTCCATCACTTCCAAGTGTGACATCACTCTCCCCATGAGGAAAGCAATGCCACTGTGAAAACCAGGACCCTGGGACGTCACACTTTTTTCTTCTCAGCATGCCCAAGGGACGACCTCTCATTGGAGGTCGGGGGTCACATGCTCAGGTCCTGTAGCAGCTTCTATTGGACCGCTAGGAAGGTCTTGGAGATCTTCCGCTATAAAAGGTTCGCATGGCCGCACGGACACGCTCTAGTATAAATCAGTTATTGTGTGCGTGTGGATGTATGCCTGTTCTGGTGAAAGCTCCGAATCATACCCATCCCTAGTGTTGAAGAATGCTCGCGAATGTTGGAGCTGCTAGCGCCAGTTAGTGCCATCCAGCACCAGGCAAAATCTAATAGTGTCTATATGCAGCATTAGTGTCCCTAATTAGGGCTGTTAGTGGTGTCCGCCAGAGTGAAGCTGCGCACACTCAGTGCGCTAAATCTATTTGTGTTTATTTTCCCTGGCCCCGCAGCTCTGGTGCCGAATGCAAGTGGTCTAGAGGGACTCTAACCCCGCGTCTTGGGGCAGAGTTCTGTGACTTTATACTTGCGTTTCATCTGCGGTATTGCGGCCCTGTGACGCAACAGAGTTCGCTTCCTTCATACCGGGTGTAGCTAAACCATGTGTGTTTTCATTATACTGCCATTTACTGTCCGCCATTACCTAGCAGCAGGTATCATCTCTGCACGGTGGACCCTGGGCTGCGAACGCACCTTATTCCATCTTTAGAATTATTTGGTGCATTCCTCCAGCCCTAACAGCCAGCTTACGTATTAACTAATAACTTACATATTTTGATATTTTTTTGCACTTTATCTTACAGGGTGCAGATGTACCAAGATGGCTCTGTAAACTGTGGCCTCTGTTCACACAGAATGCATTTTGCAGCACTGGGCGGCCCGCCTGAATGTGCGTTACTAATAGGCTGTTAGCCAGATGCTCTGCATTGCTTGTGTGAATAACGCCGCATACAGATTATTATCTTTTATCTTTTGTGCACTAACATACCAAACAGCCAGCACTGGATTGAAATTGATTGTTTTATTGGTATTGCGGCACCTGTGTTTCTGCCATCATTAATCGGGTCCGCTGCACCCTGTCAGTACATTTGTTTGGAGGCCTGAGTAGGTAATCATCTCTGCTTCATTTCTCTGTGATTTTTTTCAAATTTTTGTAGGATTTTTAAGTCCTCTTTTTGTGTCTGTGAGCATAGAAGGCTATGGGGGTACAATATATGAGGGACTATGGGGGTACAATATATGAGGGACTATGGGGGTGCATTATACTATAAGGAGGACTATGTGGGTGAATTATACTATAAGAATGACTATGGGGAGCAGTATATTATATGGAGGACTATGGGGGTGAATTATACTGTATGGAGTACTATGGGGAGTGCATTATGCTATATGGAGAACTATGGGGAGTTTGTGATGCAATATGGAGGACTATGGTGGTACATTATGCTATATGGAGTACTAGGGAGTGCATTATCTATATATATAATTGTCTAAGGGTTTTTCCGTCTGTCTGTCTGTCTGTCTTTCTGTCTGTCTGTCTGTCCTGGAAATCCCGGCTCTCTGATTGGTCGAGGCCACCAGGCCTTGACCAATCAGCGACGAGCACAGCGACGATGATGTCATAAAGGACGTAGACATCTCGCGTCCGATTGGTCGAGGCCGCAACGGGCACAGTATCGACGTAGATGTCATAATGGTTGCCATGGCGATGATGTCAAAGGTTGCCTCGACCAATCAGCGACGGGCACAGTCTGCCGCGAATTCTGGAATCATCATTGTCCATATACTACGGGGACATGCATATTCTAGAATACCCGATGCGTTAGAATCGGGCCACAATCTAGTCTATATATATAATTGTCTAAGGGTTTTTCCGTCTGTCTGTCTGTCTGTCCTGGAAATCCCGGCTCTCTGATTGGTCGAGGCCGCCAGGCCTCGACCAATCAGAGACCGGCACAGCATCGACGTAGAAATCCCGCATCTCTGATTGGTCGAGGCCGCCAGGCCTCGACCAATCAGCAACGGGCACAGCGATGATGATGTCATAAAGGACGTAGACATCTCACGTTTCTGATTCAGCGACGGGCACAGTATCGACGTAGATGTCATAATGGTTGCCATGGCGACGATGATGTCATAAAGGTTGCCTCGACCAATCAGCGACGGGCACAGTGTGCCGCGAATTCTGGAATCATCATTGTCCATATACTACGGGGACATGCATATTCTAGAATGCCCGATGCGTTAGAATCGGGCCACAATCTAGTATTATATAAAGGGCAATGTGGGGCTCATTATACTATATAGAAGACAATGTGTGTTATACTATCTTGAGGGCTATGTGTGACACATAATACTATATGCACGGCTACGGAGGGCCCATTATACTACATGGAAAACTATTTGGGGACTATTATGCTATTTAGAAGGTTAGGTGGGGGCCATTATATTATTTGGAGGGCTATGTTGGGGCCATTATACTGTATGTAAGCTCAAAATACTGCATGGAGGGCTGTGTGGGGGGTCATTTTTGGGGGATCATACTGTGCTGGGTTCACCATACTTTGCTGGGGAAGTTTAGGTTGTACAGTAAGGTCATCATACTGTGCATGTGGAGGATACTGTGGAGAAATTCACTGTGGGGGTATCTTACTGTGTTTGTGGGACACTTTTGTTGGCATCATACTTTAATTTTATTTTATTTAGTGATCATTGCTTAGATTACAAGCAACATCTGTAGTTAATCAAAAGGTTAAATACTAAAACATGTCCAAAATCAATTGCTATGGCACTTCAAAACAAAATATAATCCAAAGCAGACCTACATACTGGTAGCTGCAAGAAGAGAACCATATTGGTAAAAATATATAAAGCTTTATTGAATTATTTTAAAATAGAACAACAAAACTACATAAATAACAAAGCATCCAAACAAGAAGAATCTGACCTCACAACACCAAGATAACTATGCCAACTGTATAGTATACACTGAGTAAATGCCGGCAATATTGCAGATTATCCTAATAATATCTAATTATCTCTTTTCCATACTCAATAAATTACAATATTTACTGAAATAGATATTATCTATGACTACAGTATGATCTATGTTGATATATACAGTACTTTTTGGACTATAAGACGCATCGGAGCATAAGACGCACCCCAAATTTGGGGTGAAAATTGCAGAAAAAAAGATTTTTTATAAGATGGGGGTCTGTCTTATTGTCTTAATTTAACGTATCTTACCTGAGGGCTGGCGGTGGCAGAGCAGGGTCACAGGAGGCATGGTGTCGGCAGAGATGCGGTGATGCTGAGGCACGGTGGGCGGTACGGCGAGAACCTGAGCAGGGTCCCTTCCTGCTTAGGTGTGTGAAGCCATGGCCTGGTGTCCATGGGGGGATTGTGGCAGTGCTGTGGCAGCGGCAAACGTGTGGTCACCTCCTCAGGTGAGGTGACGCCGCAGCCCGGTATCCAAGGCAACCAGCAGAGCTGTGTTTATCACCGGTTTCTCGGTGGTGGCGGCCATCTTCCTGAGGCCACGTGTGTGCAGATTGAGTGCTCTGCTTCCCAGGGCTTCAGAAAAATGGCAGCGGGATGCCGCTCGTGCGCAGATGGAAATCGCGGTGGCCATTTTCCTGAAGCCAAGATCTCAATCTGCAAACTCGGCTTCAGGAAAATGGCCACCACGATATCAATCTGCGCACGTGTGGCCTCAAGCGGCCATTTTCCTGAAACCCTGGGAAGCAGAGAACTCACTCTGCGCATGCGCGGCCTCAGGAAGATGGCCGCCGCCACCGAGAAAGCTGTGATTCACCCGGCTCTGCTGCTCGTCTTGGATACCGGGCTGTAGCGTCACCTCACCTTTGGTAGGGACCCTGCTCACCCCATACCGCTCACCACCCCTCAACATCCCCGCGCCTCAGCTGCGGCCACACCACTGCCGGTAAGCCTGCATTCGAACTATAAGACGCACCCCCTTTTTTTCCTCACAATTTTTTTGGGGAAAAAGTGCATCTTATAGTCCAAAAAATATGGTAATAGTGCTCACCAAAAAGATATAATAGATATAGTGCTATACATTGATGTACTATACACACTTTGAATCAATATAATTTTCCAAACATGGATCATAAGGGTCATGATGATCTACAAGATTCCCCTATAAGAATCACCAAATTCAAGGCATATATAGCCAGAACACATAGTTTTTCAAGTACACCAAGGGGCGCATGAGGGAGATCTGAAGATCTGACAGCTGTGCACACCACACTAGTTGGTCCTCCAATCGACTATTTTAATAAGTGCTACATTGTGCTTTTTAGTACAGGAAAACTATGTGTTCTGGTTATACATGCCTTGAATCTGTAATACTTATAGGGGAATCTTGTAGATCATCATGACCCTTATGATCCATGCTTGGAAAATTATATTGATTCAAAGTGTGTATAGTACATCAATGTATAGCATTATATCTTTTTGGTGACCACTATTATATATCAACGATAGATAATACTGTAGTTGTAGATAATATCTATTTAAGTAAATATTGTAATTTATTGAGTATGAAATATAGATAATTTGATATTATCAGGATAATCTGCAATATTGCAGGCATTTACTCAGTGTATATTATATAGTTGACATAGTTATCTTGGTGGTGTGAGGTCAGACTCTTCTTGTTTTGACACTGTTATTTATGTAGTGTTGTCTTGTTGTTCTATTTTAAAATAATTCAATAAAGCTTTATATATTGCACCTATATAGTTCTCTTCTTGAGGCTATCAGTATGTAGGTTCACTTTGGATTATTTAGGTTGTCAAAAGGTGGCTGGTTTTATAGGCAAGGACTGTGAACTTTTCTATAGAGCTTGCAAACACTGCTGTAAAGCTAGCTCATTTGCTGGTTGCCCCCAGTTTCAGTGGTACCATAAGGCCAGTGTCACACTAGAGAGTTTTACGGATGTATGAGAGGCGCAAAAACTACGCATTGCACACGGACCAATGATTCTATATGGGGCAGCTCCTATCTGGCGTATATTTCGCAGCCGTATTTTACGGCCGTAGAAAATTGAGCATGCTGCGTTTGTCAGTGTACTGCGCAAAAAATCCGCCAATTAAAGTCTATGGGTGCGCAAAACATACGGATTACACACGGACCAGCAGTGTGACTTGCGAAATTTACGCCAGACATCTCCAGGTGACAGGAAATGTACCAAGCCCTCAATCAGGAAGCTTAGACATGCTAATTAGCTGAAAAATCCAGACAGACATCCCGGAAGTCTGGCGTACGCCTCTGTGGAGTTGCAAGCACCATGGCATCTATCATAAATGTCGATATACTCCTGGTCCTGGTCCAAGAAAGGCCCAAAATTTGGGACCAACGTGATGCAAACTATGCAAACCGGGCAAGGAAAGAGGCTGCTTGGAGGAGCATCTGTGGGATCCTTTTCCTAGATTATGAGCAGCGGCCACGTGAGGGCCAGAGGCAAATAAGTAAGTACACTCATGTTTCTCAATTATTTAATACTGTAAACTGCAGTAAGAACAATATTTTGACACTATTCTGCTTTTGCATGTGTATTGCACCATTTATTTCATGGTGCTGGACATGAGAAAGGTGTTACGTACAGTTATAGATTGCAAATTGCCTCTTCTGAGAAAAAGAGGACTTAAACTCTATAGCGCCACCTGTTGGAAGTAGCGATCCTACAAGTCACAATCAACCCTTTAACGAGTCGTGCAATATGACTTAGGATAAAAGCCAAATCAATATCTCAAAGTTATAGATGTCGCTTACAGTAAGCAAATTTACAATGACAGACTGGTATAGAGAGGAGAGGACCCTGTCCTTGTGTACTTACATTCTATGGGGTTCCCCTTTTATGATATTGTGGTATTTGTGTGTTTAATTTTATTACTGAAGACATTTATTAAGAAATGCAGCTTACTAGGGCATATTAAAATCTGTTAAATCACTGACACCTTGTGGTACCACTGTGCACAATGGCCTAATACATTATTTTCTTCTCTGTCATTGCAGTGCAAGATGTTATGAGATGTTGGCGCAGCATTCGGGACCAGTACCAGAGAGAAAGGCAGCAGAGGGCCAGAGGTGGGTCATCTGCTCCGGCAAAACGCAAATACATCTATTTTGACCGGCTGTCCTTTCTGGATCCCAGTATGGATCTCAGACCCTAAGTACAAACCTCACACCACATTACATATGTTTGGAATGCTCATAGATGATTTTTGAAATATATTTTTTACATTTTCATAACAGAACACAATCCAACCTCACTGAGAGGGAGACAACAAGGTCCAAATCCGAGCCTTTGATAGATCATGTTGGGGAAGGAGAAGAGGTGGTTGGCCCATCTACGGCTCCTTCCATGTGTTTCCCTCCAGATCCATCTTCGGCTGCCCCTCATGTTCCACAACCACCTGCGCCACATGCTGCAGCCCCACCCACAGATGCACCTGCTTCAGTGATGCCCGAAGATCCTGGCCACAGCAGCAGCCCCACTGTTCCGCTGGAGCCCTCACCACCGCCTGCTGTGATCTCACACTGTGGCCACAGAAGGAGAGAGCTAATTGAAAGTAGAAGGAATGTGGACACTGGTGTGTTAAATTATTTGGCCAAGGCTGCTCAGGATGAGGGTGAGGAGGCATTTTCGCGTAGCCTGGCCCGGTATCTCTGTCCCCTACCCTGTGAGGTGAAGCTACGTGTGAGAGGGTGCTTTCAAATCCTTCTTGATGCATGCACTCCCCCAAATAGCCCTTATGATTTGTTTGAGTACATTGAGAGGTGGCAGCTGTCACCACGTAACCTCATGCGTATGCAAACAACTCAACAAGTGCATGCTCAAGAGGGATCTGAAGCACCTCCTCCACGTGTGCCTACACCTCAACCCTTTCCCCAACATAACCCACCAATGCCTACACCTTACCAAATGGCATCCTTCCAGCAACCTTACCAATGTGGCTACTTGTCTAGACCCAGTGTTGGAGGCTGGTCCCAACCTGGGTTTGGACGACATGGCCATATTGGTGGGGGATATGACTCATGTGAGTTGTACTATCCTCATGATGCCCATAGTATCAACCATTATGGCCAGCACTCAACTGGGCAATCTGAGCATGGCCAGATTTTGGAGCAGGCCCAACAGAGATCAACCAACAGGGGAAGGACAATTGGCCCAACAAAGGCCACAAAAGCAGCAACCCGAACTGCCGCCATCACCTCCACCAACGTATCGAAATCTTTAAAAAGGTTTATTTTCTGGTTTAAAATTTTGTGGGATATCCACAAATTGTTATTCTGCTGTGATAGCAATGTTTTTTTTGTTATTTAAGTTACTTTGGCCAAGTTTAAATGGCCACAAAAGTCATATGATGGCAATATGGTCTTATAAATACCAAATTTGGCTTATGCTATAATTTATAAAAACTAATCAACAAGCCAATTTCTGTTTGTTTGACCAATCATTATTACACCATACACAATTCATACATTTAGAAACATGTCTAAAATAAGTCAAAGCAAAACACACAGTAAAGTAACATAATTTTATATTTGTGGATGTATATATAGGTAAAAAATAAAAAATCACAACATAGGGACAGCATTATCTTGCCAGGGAGTAGCACCCTGAGGAGAAACAAAATAATTTGTATAAATATCCCTAACTTTTAGGCCAGAAAGGGGACGCCGCTGAGGAAAGCCATGTGGTGTAGGCCTACCTATGTACATTGGCCAACATACCTTCACCACTATCAGCTGAGGAGCCCACATGAATTCTTGTGAAGTTGCGTAAAACAACACAAGCTTTTATTACATCATTAACATTTGCCTCACTCAAGTGAATGGCAGACTGGAGGACCCGCCATTTGGCACACAGAATGCCAAAGGAGCATTCCACCAGCCACAGCACACGTGAAAGTCTCAAATTAAAAACCCACCACCAGTGGTCCAGGTTGCGCCAGGGATAAGGCCTCATGACATGCCTGGTCAACTGGAAGGCCTCATCTGCCACAAGTACATATAGCACTGCTTCAGCATTGGAGCCTGGGAGTTGTCGTGGTGGTGGGAGGTCCAACTGGTTTTCACGTAGCCGCCGACCCATAATGGATGAATTGAAGACTCTAGAGTCTCCAGTTTGCCCATAGGCCCCAATATCTACAATTATAAACCAGTAGTTAATGTCAACTACAGCTAACAGAACTACAGAGAAAAACTCCTTATAATTGTAGAATTGGGAGCCCGACTTTGGCGGCTTACGCACACTGATATGTTTCCAATCCAGGGCTCCAATACAGTGAGGAAAATCACAAGTGTCATTAAATCCATGGGCTCTTTAAGCCAATCCTCCCTTTTGGGCTCTGGCGTCACCACTTCATGTAGTTTTCCCATATTTGAAAACATGGATCCTGCACAATGCCGTAAATAGTGGACCTCCCTATTAGAAATTCCAGAGGAATTCCGGCATAAGACAATCCAGTTGACAGGAAGCTGAGAGCACACAAAAAAAAAAATATTAGCAACCCAAGAATGCTTGATAAAAAGCATAGTAAAGACAAGTAATATGAGGATATAAAAAGGCAGGATACCAGTGTACCTTCCAAAATGTACACTGGCTACTTACATTTTACATTAACTACATATTTGTATGTGATTTTGGTTTAATTTAGTAATATAATTTAAATCAGATGCCAGGAAATACAAAATTTTTATAAAAACATCATCAACATACAGTATGTG
Organism: Ranitomeya imitator; assembly: GCF_032444005.1. Taxonomy (NCBI): domain Eukaryota; kingdom Metazoa; phylum Chordata; class Amphibia; order Anura; family Dendrobatidae; genus Ranitomeya; species Ranitomeya imitator. Next base: position 945,464,445 of record NC_091282.1, read on the forward strand.
AGGATGGTGAATACATACCGTAAGGTAAGGAGAAGACGCTCCTCTGCGGATATGCATTTCCACATCCTGGTATCCTGATACGCTATTCCTGGACGTACTGTCTCCAACAAGATGTCAAAGGTGGGTATTGTCATGCGACAGTACTGGAAAAATTTGTCCGGAGGTGTCCGCAGAGCTGTATACAGCCTGTGAAAATGCCCTTTAGTGAGGCGTTGCCGCAAAAGTGGATGCACCCACATTCTTCTCCTCCTTCGGGGATCCACTATCATGGGGTATGGATGACCAAAGCAGCGTGACAACACCCAGTTAAATAACACCCGCTGAGTTGGGGTGAAATGCAGGAGGTCACACATGTTGCCAAAGTACCACTAAATAACCTACACAAACACAGCAACAAAATGGCAAGATGGGAGGGTGCCACCTGTTGTAGAGGCCTTAAATAGGGTTGCTGATGATGACTTAAATTAATTTCAGGCCTCAAAACCATTAAATGCCCATTTTATAAGGTTGCGTAAAAAAACGCATTACGGATGTCATAATGATTACATACGGAGGATGACATGCGTAAAATACGCAGCCACACCCTGCCTACGGATTACATATGGATCACTGTTTTGGGATAATTTCTTTCGTATTATGCCTGTAAAAATGGACCGTATTTCTCTACGCTAAGTGTGACCCCAGCCTAAGAGCACATTCACTGCACAGACCTTGAATAATGTGAAAAAAACATGCTTTATACATACAATCAGTGTGACACACGATTGATGGAAGAATATCTGGTTCAAAAATGCACCTTTATTCCAGCCACATCAAAAGAGTATAAAATATTCTTTATTGAATACTAACCCCTTAACTTTTTAACGGCGCTGAGGAATAAGGAAATAGCGCTGCTGGTGGCAATTCCGGTGGGTGTCAGATGTACATGACAGCTGACACATTTTGGATTGTCCCCAGATGGTTTTGGAGCCGATCGGGGCCGATTAACCAATTAAATACCACTGTCAATTGCAACACCAGTATTTAATTGGTTGCACCAGGGTCACAAGACTCCCTTAGTAACCACTGGACCCCCGCGATGAGAATGGTTACTAATATGGTAACTGGAGGTCAGAGTACGGTGGCCTGTAAGTTCCGGCTATAAGCTGGGTCTCTCAGGTTGACTGCTCTCATGCATTGCAGTATATGAGTACTGCAATATATGAGACCAGTGATCAAAATAAAAATTATACATGTCCCACAGTGGGACTGAGTGAAAAAGAAACAAAAAGTAAATAAAATATGTAAAAAAGTTTTTAAAAAAAAAGCACACGAAAATTACAAAAAGCTATTTTGCCACACAAATACAATAATATGCACAATACAAAATATACATAACAAAAAAAGAAACAAGAAAAAGTACAGATAACTGGTATCGCTGAGACCGGAAAAACCCGTTCTGTAAAACTGGCACCTTATTTATTCCGTATGGCGAACACCATAAAAAAATAAAAAATGTCAAAAATGTCACTATTTCATCATGTGGACTCACAAAAAAGTGAATAAAAAGCAATCAAACAGTCGTATGTAAAAAAAAAATGTATAAATGAAAGCACCAAACAAGCCCTAACATTGCTCATTTGGAAAAAAAATAAAAAAAAGTTACAGCTCTCAGAATATGAGGATGCAAAAACAAACTCATTTTTGTAATATATTGTTTTAAATGTGTAAAAATAGCAAAGCATAAAAATATATTTAAATCTGGTATTGCTGTAATCATACAGAGCCAATGATTAAATCTGTCTTATCACTTTTATCACTTAGCGAAAGGCGCAAAATATAAAAAATGAAAACAATAAGTGAATTGTTGGTTTTTCTTCATTCTGTGTTTAAATTATCTGCATAAAAAGTGCTAAAAAAAATTATGTGCTCCAAAATAATCTGCAAGTCACCTCTAAAAAAATTTATTTATTTGGGGTTTGATATCCCCATGGCCAATTACAATCCCTTAGTACTGGGCTTCATCAAGCCCTATCACGCATTTCTTGGGATTCGCCGTCAAGCCCGTGGCTCTGAGCGAATCTGCTACCACTTTTACCTGGAACATGTGGGTATGCCAGTCAGTACTAATAATGATGTCATCCAAGTACACTGACATATATGTCCGATGAAGTTGTAGCATTATGTCCATCAGCCTCTGGAACATAGCTGGTGCCCCATGTGGTCCAAAGGTCAAGATAACATAGTGGTACAGATCCTCTGGTGTTCTGAAGGAGCTCTTCTCTTTTGCTGACTCTGTGAGAGGTACCTGCCAATAACCCTTGGTCATATCGAGCATGGTAAAGTGCTGGGCCTGACCCAGTCTCTTGATCAGCTCTTCCACCCAGAGCATTGGATGAAGATTGAATTGCGACACCTCGTTCAACTTACGGAAATTATTACAGAACCATAATGATCCATCCGGCTTTGGGATCAGTACAATGGGACTCGCCCACTCACTCCGAGACTCCTCAATTACTTCTAGCTGGAGCATTTGTCTTACCTCACTTGCGATGGCTTGTTACGGGGCCTTGGGCACATGGTATGGTTTCATTCGCACCTATACGTGAGGCTCGGTGACAAGGTCATGCTGGATGACAGAAAATCTGTCATGCCAAGGCAGGAGGAGTGAGGTTAGTGAATGCACTTGACCACAGAGGTTACTGTGGAAGCTGAACCCTAGGAACAAGCCAGACAAGGATGTCAGATGAACTGCAAGGCTTGATTTATGCTCTTAAACAGGAGAACCCTCAAGTAAGAACCCCCTGGACCGAAATACCAAATTCCCCCATGGGAGCTCCGGAGAGCGAACCCCTTAAAAGGGATTGACCCAAAACAACCAAGGAGGCTCAAGTGCAACAGCTTCAAGACCAGAGGATCAGACCCAGGAACAGTGGAACTGAGGGGAGGAGAGTGAGAGGACCTGGGAACGGGAGGAGAAGCGGAAGGTCGGTATTGCCAGAGTCCGTGGGTAGATGTTAGGTAGGCAGGGCACTGGCACTAGAAGAAAGCACTGAGAACAAGGCAAGACAAGGCTGAACAAGCAGGCGCTGGTCTGGAACCTGAGAAAGGCACTTTATAACAATGCACAAAGTTGCCCAGGCACCTCCCAAGGGAAGTGAAGAGTAAGACGTTAAGTATAGGCAGTCCTCTCAGAGAATAGCTGAGAGGTGATTACAGGAAAAGGGTGCACTGATCCTTTACATCATTTGACAGTGGCGCGCGCCCGCCATATGCTTGCTCCCCCGAGACCCGGAAGAGAGGAGATGGAGGCGATACGTCGCAAAGACACCACAGCCCAAGGGAACATTGCGGGAGCATGGACAGGGTAAGTAAGATTGCAGGGAATACCTGCAGCCAGACGGGGCCCAATCTCCCAATATGCTGGAGACGGATCCCGCCGACCGGGTCATAACAGGTACAACCGGGTAGTTCCAAGAATACATCTGTATTCTCTTGTACTAATTTCTGCACCTCTACACTCTGGTGTTTTGAGAGAATGTCTCCTTTATTTACTTCTCTTTCAGCCACCATCTGGGCTGATATCAGAGGGTCCCCAGATGATATTTCTGGAGTCGCATCTGTAAGCATACACTCTCGGTCCTTCCATGCTTTCAACAGATTGATGTGATAAAATTATACACTTAAAGAGAACGCCTCATATATATATCCAAAATATCCAACATCAAAAGAGGGGAAATATAATCCTCCATATATACATATCAACCAATTGAGAAACAGTTGGAGGTGAGATTTCCAATATAAATATCATTTATTGATTAAGATAACAATACAAAAGTTAGAATACAATAATCCACATAGAAAAGAGTACATGTCAGATGGAAACAACCCATCTGTAAAGTGGTGTCGGCAATTAAAGAGACATAACGGGAACAAAACACCAGGGCAAAAACAGACCTAAAAGATGACACAGGATACTATATAGGTGTATGGTAGCGCTTACACTAGAAGTGCCCAAACAGTAGAGTGGCACGAAAAAGCACCCATCAGCCCAGAGTGCCGCTGTAAGTATAACACAAAATCATAAGCCAATGTAACCAGGATAAAACAAAAGACGGCCTAGAGCATCGGATAGTATGTATTACCTGCGGTCATGTTTGCCCAAGTGTCCGACCCGCACTAGATCACCTCGACGTGCGTTTCACCACGCCTGTGACTTCGTCAGGAGGTAAGTAGGCTATGTCCGTGATCCCTTTTATGTAACGGTATGTGTGGAAATGTAATTAACCACAGCCGTATGCGGCGCACTTCCGCCATGTTGTGACGTGACAGAGGAGAGCGGCGCTCCCGATGCGCATCACCACGTCACGTCGAACACGTAAAGGATCAAACTTGGACCACTATACAAGGCCCATATATAAGACTATACATATCAATAATATATCAGAAGTGCTGGTCTTGGCAATATCCTGATAGTCCGTAGCATCCAAACTAGTGGTCATATGATGAACCATGGTACACGTGGTTGGTAGGTATACAGTTCCCACTGTCTGGATTATAGGAGTCCATAGAGTGGTCCAAAAAATCATCTTCCACCTCTGCCAATAATTCCGCCATATAGTGCATAAACTGCATAGAACAATGATGTAAACCACTATAATGTAACTAGAATAGAAAAAAAGTAAGTTAAAACCAAAACACTAACCAGAGAACACTAGAACAGAAAAAAATATACAGAGATAAACACACAATTAAAATTCGCGCCCACTAATCATAAAAAGGACTTGAAGCTTAATGCCTCATTCAGGCCACTGGGGGCAACCGTATCCAAACAAACCATCCACTTTGTTTCCTTTTTAAGCAATTCCTTTCTATAATCACCACCACAAATACCCAGCTGTACCCTATCAATACCTTTAACTCTCAATTTTTTACGGTTGCTGTTGTGGTGGGTCCGGAAGTGTTTGGGTATAGTTTTTAAGATAGAAAGGTCATGAGCCGTTGCTGCATTTTTAATGTCCCTAGCGTGTTCCAAAATCTGACCCTCAGTTGCCTCGTTGTCATCTCGACATATATGAGTTTACATGGACAGTATGCGTAATAAATCACCATATCCGTGGTGCAGGATATATGGTGTGTGATTTTATAGGTCCTAGTCAAAGCACTACTGTCAAATGTAAATGCCCTCTCCATGTACTGGCAAGCCGAGCAGTCACCACACTGAAAGGACCCCCAAACTGGACCTGCCTTTGTGGAAAAGTGGGATTTTTGTGGTGCCACATAGCGCTACGGGTCAACAGATCCCTCAGATTCTTGGAACGTCTCCAAGTCACCGAAGGATACGCAGGTAGGTATCTGTTCAAATCATCATCTGCTGTTAGGATGGACCAGTGTCTCCGCAAAACAGCTAAGACATCAGTCCATCTTGAATGAAAGGCCGTGATCAACCTAATAGGCTCATCCTGAGGATGTGACATCTTCCTTTTAACTAATAATTGACCACGTGACGTGCCAGCAGCTCTTCTATACCCCTTTCGTATATCCTTGTGATTATAACCCCGTTGGTGTAACTGCCTTGTGAGGACACCTGCCTGATTCTGAAATTTGCTCTCATCAGAGCAAATACGTTTCATGCGAAGAAATTGGCCCACCGCTATCTGTTATGACCTGGTGGTCAGGACAATAATGGGCCTGGTGGTTAAGAGCACACGGAATGACCTGATAGTTACTGATAATAAGGACGAGCTCTGGGATGTGGGAACTCTGCTGACCGCAATCCCTAATCCTATAACGCACACTAGAAATAGCCGTGGATTGCTCCTAACGCTCCCTATGCAACTCGGCACAGCCTTAGGAACTAGCTAGCCCTGAAGATAGAAAAATAAAGCCTACCTTGCCTCAGAGAAATTCCCCAAAGGAAAAGGCAGCCCTCCACATATAATGACGGTGAGTAAAGATGAAAATACAAACACAGAGATGAAATAGATTTAGCAAAGTGAGGCCCGACTAACTGAACAGACTGAAGATAGGAAAGGTTGCTTTGCGGTCAGCACAAAAACCTACAAAAAGACCACGCAGAGGGCGCAAAAAGACCCTCCGCACCAACTCACGGTGCGGAGGCGCTCCCTCTGCGTCCCAGAGCTTCCAGCAAGCAAGACAACAATAAAAATAGCAAGCTGGACAGAAAAATAGCAAACCAAAGAAAAACAAGCAGGAACTTAACTTCTGCTGGGAAGACAGGTCACAAGAACAATCCAGGAGTGAACTAGACCAATACTGGAACATTGACAGGTGGCATGGAGCAAAGATCCAAGTGGAGCTAAATAGAGCAGCCAGCTAACGAATTAACCTCGTCATCTGTGGAAGGAAACTCAGAAACACCCACCAGAGGAAGTCCATGGACAGAACCAGCCGAAGTACCATTCATGACCACAGGAGGGAGCCCGCCAACAGAATTCACAACAGTACCCCTCCCTTGAGGAGGGGTCACCGAACCCTCACCAGAGCCCCCAGGCCGACCAGGATGAGCCAAATGAAAGGCACGAACCAGATCGGCAGCATGAACATCAGAGGCAAAAACCCAAGAATTATCTTCCTGACCATAACCCTTCCACTTGACCAGGTACTGGAGTTTCCGTCTCGAAATACGAGAATCCAAAATCTTCTCCACCACATACTCCAACTCCCCCTCAACCAACAGCGGAGCAGGAGGATCAACGGATGGAACCACAGGCGCCACGTATCTCCGCAACAACGACCTATGGAACACATTATGGATGGCAAAAGAAGCAGGAAGGGCCAAACGAAATTACACAGGATTGATAACCTCAGAAATCTTATACAGACCAATGAAACGAGGCTGAAACTTAGGAGAGGAAACCTTCATAGGAACATAACGAGACGACAACCAAACCAAATCCCCAACACGAAGTCGGGGACCCACACAGCGCCGGCGGTTAGCGAAACGTTGAGCCTTCTCCTGGGACAATGTCAAATTGTCCACCACATGAGTCCAAATCTGCTGCAACCTATCCACCACAGTATCTACACCAGGACAGTCCGAAGACTCAACCTGCCCTGAAGAGAAACGAGGATGGAAACCAGAATTGCAGAAAAACGGCGAAACCAAAGTAGCCGAGCTGACCCGATTATTAAAGGCGAACTCAGCCAACGGCAAAAAGGACACCCAATCATCCTGATCAGCAGAAACAAAGCATCTCAGATATGTTTCCTAAGTTTGATTAGTTCGTTCGGTTTGGCCATTTGTCTGAGAATGGAAAGCCGAGGAAAAAGACAAATCAATGCCCATCCTAGCACAAAAGGATCGCCAAAACCTCAAAACAAACTGGGAACCTCTGTCAGAAACGATGTTCTCCGGGATACCATGTAAACGAACCACATGCTGGAAAAATAATGGCACCAAATCAGAGGAGGAAGGCAATTTAGACAAAGGTACCAAATGGACCATCTTAGAAAAGCGATCACAAACCACCCAAATGACCGACAACTTTTGAGAGACGGGGAGATCCAAAAGAACGCACATCCCGTGATAAAGATGGCCACCAAAAGGATCTAGCCACCAAATCCCTGGTACCAAAGATTCCAGGATGCCCAGCCAACACTGAACAATGAATCTCAGAGATAACTCTACTAGTCCATCTATCAGGGACAAACAGTTTCTCCACTGGGCAACGGTCAGGTCTATCAGCCTGAAATTTTTGCAGCACCCGCCGCAAATCAGGGGAGATGGCAGACAAAATTACCCCCTCTTTGAGAATACCCGCCGGCTCAGGAACACCCGGAGAGTCAGGCACAAAACTCCTTGACAGGGCATCAGCCTTCACATTCTTAGAGCCCGGAAGGTACGAAACCACAAAATCAAAATGGGAGAAAAATAACTACCATCGAGCCTGTCTCGGATTCAACCGTTTGGCAGACTCAAGATAAGTCAAATTCTTGTGATCTGTCAAGACCACCACGCGATGCTTGGCTCCTTCAAGCCAATGATGCCACTCCTCGAATGCCCACTTCATGGCCAACAACTCTCGATTACCAACATCATAATTACGCTCAGCAGGCGAAAACTTTCTAGAAAAGAAAGCACATGGCTTCCTCACCGAGCCATCAGAACTTCTTTGCGACAAAACAGCCCCTGCTCCAATCTCAGAAGCATCAACCTCAACCTGAAACGGGAGCGAAACATCTGGCTGTCACAACACAGGGGCAGAAGAAAAATGACGCTTCAACTCCTGAAAAGCCTCTACAGCTGCAGAAGACCAATTGACCACATCAGCACCCTTCTTGGTCAAATCAGTCAACGGTTTAGCAACACTAGAAAAATTAGCGATGAAGCGCCGATAAAAATCAGCAAAGCCCAGGAACTTTTGCAGGCTCTCTACAGATGTCGGCCGAGTCCAATCGCAAATGGCCTGGACTCCAACAGGGTTCATCTCAATAGTAGAAGGGGAAAAAATGAACCCCAAAAATGAAACCTTCTGAACTCCAAAGAGACACTTTGACCCCTTCACAAACAAGGAATTCGCACGAAGGACCTGGAACACCATTCTGTCCTGCTTCACATGAGACTCCCAATCATCCGAAAAGACCAAAATATCATCTAAATACACAATCAGGAATTTATCCAGATACTCTCGGAAGATGTCATGCATAGTGTTGAGCGATACCGTCCGATACTTGAAAGTATCGGTATCAGATAGTATCGGCCGATACCCGAAAAATATCGGATATCGCCGATACCGATATCCGATACCAATACAAGTCAATGGGACACCAAGTATCGGAAGGTATCCTGATGGTTCCCAGGGTCTGAAGGAGAGGAAACTCTCCTTCAGGCCCTGGGATCCATATTAATGTGTAAAATAAAGAATTAAAATAAAAAATATTGATATATTCACCTCTCCGGCGGCCCCTGAAAATCACGCTGGTAACCGGCAGGCTTCTTTGTTTAAAATGAGCGCGTTTAGGACCTGCGAATGACGTCGCGGCTTCTGATTGGTCGCGTGCCGCTCATGTGACCGCCACGCGGCCAATCAGAAGCCGTGACGTCATTCTCATTCACTAAACTCCTAATTCTAGGAATTTAGGACCTGCGAATGACGTCACGGCTTCTGATTGGTCGCGTGGCGGTCACATGAGCGGCACGCGACCAATCAGAAGCTGCGACGTCATTCTCATTCACTAAACTCCTAATTCTAGGAATTTAGGACCTGCGAATGACGTCACGGCTTCTGATTGGTCGCGTGGCGGTCACATGAGCGGCACGCGACCAATCAGAAGCTGCGACGTCATTCGCAGGTCCTAAACGCGCTCATTTTAACCCTGCTGTTCTGTTGGTCAAAAATGACCGACTTTGAACTTCAATATTCTTTAAAATATTCAAGATGCGGCTCTGAAACCCGTGGCCGACCGACCCATCCTCATTTAAGTCAATCAACCACAAGTTTCAGAACCGCATCTTGAACACCCCAAAAAATACCAAAGTTCAAAATAGGTCTCCCCAGACCGAACAGAACAGCAGGGTTAAACAAAGAAGCCTGCCGGTTACCAGCGTGATGTCCAGGGGCCGCCGGAGAGGTGAATATATCAATATTTTTTATTTTAATTCTTTATTTTACACATCCCTATGGATCCGATACCAATACCCGATACCACAAAAGTATCGGATCTCGGTATCGGAATTCCGATACCGCAAGTATCGGCCGATACCCGATACTTGCGGTATCGGAATGCTCAACACTAGTCATGCATAAAGGACTGAAATACTGATGGAGCATTGGAAAGCCCGAATGGCATAACCAGGTACTCAAAATGGCCCTCGGGCGTATTAAATGCTGTTTTCCATTCATCACCCTGTTTAATACGCACAAGATTATACGCCCCTCGAAGATCTATCTTGGTGAAACAACTAGCCCCTTTAATACGAGCAAACAAATCAGACAGCAACGGCAAAGGATACTGAAATTTGACTGTAATTTTATTAAGAAGGTGGTAATCAATACAAGGTCTCAAAGAACCATCCTTCTTGGCCACAAAAAAGAACCCTGCTCCTAACGGTGATGACGACAGGCGAATATGGCCTTTCTCCAAGGATTCCTTTATATAACTCCGCATAGCGGCGTGTTCTGGCACAGATAAATTGAACAATCGGCCCTTAGGAAACTTACTACCAGGAATCAAATTAATTGCACAATTGCAATCCCTATGAGGAGGTAGGGCACTGGCTTTGGGCTCATCAAATACATCCCGGTAATCCGACAAAAACTCTGGAACTTCAGAAGGAGTGGAAGACGAAATAGACAAAAATGGAACATCACCATGTACCCCCTGGCAACTCCAGCTGGACACAGACATAGATTTCCAGTCCAATACTGGATTATGAACCTGTAGCCATGGCAACCCCAAAACGACCACATCATGCAGATTATGCAACACCAGAAAGCGGATATCCTCCTGATGTGCAGGAGCCATGCACATGGTCAATTGGGTCCAGTACTGAGGCTTATTCTTGGCCAAAGGCGTAGCATCAATTCCTCTCAATGGAATAGGATACTGCAAGGGCTCCAAGAAAAAACCACAGCGCCTAGCATACTCCAAGTCCATCAAATTCAGGGCAGCGCCTGAATCCACAAATGCCATAACAGAATAGGCAAATCAGAGTAACGGACAATAGAAATTTAGACTGTACCGTACCAATGGTGGCAGACCTAGCGAACCGCTTAGTGCGCTTAGGACAATCGGAGATAGCATGAGTGGAATCACCACAGTAAAAACATAGCTCATTCCGACGTCTGTGTTCTTGCCGTTCAGCCCTGGTCTAAGTCCTATCACATTGCATAGGCTCAGGCCCATGCTCAGATAGTACCGCCAAATGGTGCACAGCTTTACGCTCACGCAAGCGTCGATCGATCTGAATGGCCAAAAACATAGACTCATTCAGACCAGCAGGCATGGGAAATCCCACCATGACATCCTTAAGGGCTTCAGAGAGACCCTTTCTGAAGATTGCTGCCAGGGCACATTCATTCCACTGAGTGAGCACAGACCACTTTCTAAACTTCTGACAATATATCTCCGCTTCATCCTGACCCAGACACAGAGCCAGCAAAATTTTCTCTGCCTGATCCACTGAAATAGGTTCTTCATAAAGCAATCCAAGCGCCAGGAAAAACGCATCAACATCACGCAATGCCGGATCTCCTGGCGCAAGTGAAAATGCCCAGTCTTGAGGGTCACCACGTAACAGAGAAATAATGATCTTTACTTGTTGAACAGGGTCACCTGAGGAGCGAGGTTTCAAGGCAAGAAACAATTTACAATTATTTTTGAGATTCAAGAACTTAGATCTATCACCAAAAAACAAATCAGGAATTGGAATCCTAGGCTCTGACATCGGATTCTGAACCACAAAATCTTGAATGTTTTGTACCCTTGTAGTGAGATTATCCATCCAAGAGGACAGACCTTGAATGTCCATGTTTACACCTGTGTCCTGAACCACCCAGAGGTAAAGGGGAGAATAGAGACAAAACACACTGCAAAGAAAAAAAAATGGTCTCAGAACTTCTTTTATCCCTCTATTGAGATGCATTAGTACTTTGGGCCACCTGTACTGTTATGACCTGGTGGTCAGGACAATAATGGACCTGGTGGTTAAGAGCACACGGAATGACCTGATAGTTACTGATAATAAGGACGAGCTCTGGGACGTGGGAACTCTGCTGACCGCAATCCCTAAATCTATCAAACACACTAGAAATAGCCGTGGATTGCGCCTAACGCTCCCTATGCAACTCGGCACAGCCTAAGAAACTAACTAGCCCTGAAGAAAGAAAAATAAAGCCTACCTTGCCTCAGAGAAATTCCCCAAAGGAAAAGGCAGCCCCCACATATAATGACGGTGAGTAAAGATGAAAATACAAACACAGAGATGAAATAGATTTAGCAAAGTGAGGCCCGACTAACTGAACAGACTGAGGATAGGAAAGGTTGCTTTGCGGTCAGCACAAAAACCTACAAAAAGACCACGCAGAGGGCGCAAAAAGACCCTCCGCACCGACTCACGGTGCGGAGGCGCTCCCTCTGCGTCCCAGAGCTTCCAGCAAGCAAGACAACAAAAAACAGAAAAATAGCAAACCAAAGAAAAACAAGCAGGAACTTAACTTCTGCTGGGAAGACAGGTCACAAGAACGATCCAGGAGTGAACTGGACCAATACTGGAACATTGACAGGTGGCATGGAGCAAAGATCCAAGTGGAGCTAAATAGAGCAGCCAGCTAACGAATTAACCTCGTCACCTGTGGAAGGAAACTCAGAAACACCCACCAGAGGAAGTCCATGGACAGAACCAGCCGAAGTACCATTCATGACCACAGGAGGGAGCCCGACAACAGAATTCACAACATGTATCGCCCCAGTCGTCTGAGGGTGATGGGAAGAAAAGGCATGAAGGAGGGCCTTTACCGCCGTACTTTTTCGATACCCATCCGTAGTGAGATAACCATCATTGTCCGTTTGTATAAGGACATCAAGAAAATCCACCTCTTTTTTGCTGTACTTATACGTAAGTTTGATGTTATATGAATTGTCATTTAGACTGGTCATAAATGTAATCAACAATGTCTCAGAGCCCTGCCATATAAAAAGTATATCATCGATATATCTGGACCATGAGACCACGGCAGAAAAGTCCCCCATTTCATAGACCACCTCCTTCTCCCACAGCCCCAGGAACAAATTAGCGTATGAGGGCGCCCCATCGCTGTTCCCTAGAGCTGTAGGAAGAATCGGTCCTTAAATGTAAAAAAAATTATGAGTTAAAATAAATTGCAAAAGATCCAAAATGAAATGAATCAGTGAGTTGTCCAAATTGGTCATCGCCAAAAAGGACCTCGATGCCGTGATCCCATGGTCGTCAAATATCGATGTATAAAGTGACTCCATGTCACACACCACCAGAAACATCCTTTTCCAATTGGATATTATTAAGACGTGTAAGGATATCTGTGGTGTCTTTGATAAATGAAGGCATGGTCTCTACACAGCGTTGAAGATAGTAATCCACAAAGCGGCAAATGGCCTCATTGATGCCTCCAATCCCCGAGACTATAGGGTGACCCAGTGGGCAGACCGTGTCCTTATGTATTTTAGGTAAGAGGTAGAATGTTGGAGTGGTCGGTGCCAGTGTGACCAACCCCTCCAACATTCTACCCGTGATGATGCCCTCCTGATGTGCCTGCTGTAAAATCTCATTAAGCTCCTTTTTGTATAAGACAAGGGGGTTGCTATCAAGTATCCTATAGCATTGCCTATTATGAAGCTGTCTAAAAGCCTCGCGTTCATACATCATGCAAGGCCAGATCACAACATTTCCCCCCTTATCTGCAGGTTTAATCACCACCTGTTTTAGATTGCGTAGTTCTTGAATGGCCCTATTCTCCTGATAAGTGAGGTTATAAGATGATCTATCTTCCGGAATGTATTTAAGGTCCCTTTTGACCACTTTAAGGAAGATATCCACATTAGAACAAATACCTTGAGGGGGGAAATGTTGTGACCGGGGATGCAGATGCGTAGGGAAACTCGTATCCTCAGATGTACCCTGTTCAGCAAGCAGTGCCTCCAAGTTCACCAAGGCCTGTTGTTCTATATCGAGGGGAACACAACAGATAAAAATCAGTGTACAAATGTCCAGAGACTGACACCAAAATCAATGCAAAAGTTTATTAATCATACAAAAAAGACCTATAGACAGCACACATAGTAAAAGAGTGGCCACTGTGCAATATGGGTACTGTGTATTACTCTTTAGAATTATCTGCTGTCTCTTAGGGTCGGTTCACATGCTCTTTCTCCGACGGTTTTGTCTGTGGGAGTGCCCGTTACTCTTTTACTATGTGTGCTGTCTATAGATCTTTTTTGTATGATTAATAAACTTTTGCATTGATTTTGGTGTCAGTCTCTGGACATTTGTAGACTGATTTTTATCTGTGGTGTTCTCTTTATGGACTTCAGTGTGTCCGTGTACGTCCTGCAATATACTATGGGTTACGCTTATATATATTACATTGTATATTAACATGATGTCCCATAGTTTTCTGTGTTTTCTTGCTTATTATTATATCGAGGGGAGAAGAGTTTTTAGACTGATTAGTGAAGAATTTTTTAAAAGCCAGTTTCCTGGCGAATAACTCCAAATCCTTCACCATAGTGAAATAGTCAAACCTAGCCAACGGTGCAAAGGTTAAACCTCTCTCCAACACCCAAATTTGTGTGGGAGAAAGTGACACATCAGATAGGTTAATCACCTGCATATGGCCCTATTCTGACATGTACTCTTTTCTATGTGGATTATTGTATTCTAACTTTTGATGTGATAAAATTGTTCAGGTTTTCTTTTCCCAAGCTGGTAAACTCAGTAGTTTACTTCCCTCACTTTTTCCCGAACTTCACATGGCCCTGGCCACTTGGCCATAACCTTGCTTTCGGCGGTGGCTACCATTACTAAAACTCGATGACTAAATGCTCTTTAACTACAGGCATGACCGCTGCAATTCGGTCCTGCATATTGGCCACGTGCTCAAATATACTCTTCTGTAGGTTCCTGCTCCCACGTCTCTTTGTCTGCGTCCAGCAGACCCCTAGGATACCTGCAGGGCCGGACTGGCCATCTGGCAATTCTGGCAAATGCCAGAAGGGCCTGTCTGGTTGTGGGCTGCCTTGTCTGCTATGTTAACAGAATTGGTGTTCTCAAGACACCCATACTGTTAAAAGTTGTGACAGAGCACAAAGTCGCTGACTCCGTCACTTATCCCAACAGGCCACGGGTATCATTAGAAATATTGTCCTTGTAGTAAATCTTGCTTTCTTCAATCCTGGGTAATATTAGTAGCAGCATGGGCCTGTGTGAATTTAAATGCCAGGGCTGCATTTCAGTCCCAGTCTGTACCTGGATGCCTGCCATACAGTAGTTCAAAGGGTGAAAATCCCGTGGAAGCTTGAGGTACCTCGCGTATGGCGAACATCAAGTAGGGCAACAATATGTTCCAATCGCTTTCATCCTTGGAAACTACCTTCTTCAACATAGATTTGAGGATTTTGTTAAAGCACTCGACTAGTCCATCGGTCTGAGGGTGATTTTATTTTGAGAAGCTTGCACAGTTCCTTTGTCACCTTGGACATCAAAGGAGTAGCCCAAGGCAACAGAATATGGCAAACTCCTGGGTGATAAGCTTAGTGGAGGTGTGCCACAGCGGAATGGCCTCCGGGTACCCGGTGATGTAGTCCACAGCCACTAATATATGTTGGTGGCTTTGGGTGGATTTTACTATCAGCCCTACCAGATTCATCGCAATCCACTTAAAAAGTACCTCATTAATGGGTAGAGGTACCAACAGACTCTGGTAGTTTGCAGTGGGTCAAGTTAGCTGGCACTCAGGACACATTTTGCAGAACCTCTGCACCTCAGCGTACACCCCAGGCCAAAAAAACTACAATATGCGCTTCTGCATCTTTTTGGCCCCCAAGTGCCCTCACAGCATATGGGTGTGAACCATTTCAAGCACCGCCCCAACAGTAGGATTGAGGAACTACCAGTTGTTCTACCACCTCGTCCCAGATTTTATCATCCTTGTATAGTAACTCCTGGTTGATTGCCATATGTGCGAACACCATCTCCGCAACCGATTGTTGAGCCAACCCATTTAGCTCGATTATTCTTTCCCGTGCCCGGGTCAGAGTGGAATATTGGAGCTGAGCTGTCCCAAATATACCAGGTGATACTTCCAGCTTGGGGTTAGATGGGGTCTCCTCGACCTCTCTTGCCAATACCTTTAGGGGAAACCTATCGGGGGCAACCCCCACAGCAGGTATTTATGCCTCGGGATCTTCAGGTTCTGCCCCTGAATTACCTTAACCCTAGCAGAATTAATTTTATTTTTTCATAGAGACCTGAAGAGGGGCAAATCCCTTCCCTGGACGCCCCATAAGGAAGGGTCTTCACTACCCCCACAACATGTTTAATTTTCCCGCAGGGCATAACAAATGAGACCTCCACTGTCCAATATTCGTGGAGTTCATCATGTATACACACAACACCCATATTTTGGCCAGTGGGTTCTTAGCCCGAGATTAATGACCCATACACAAGTGTCACCAGGCTCCCCGAGTACAGGAGGGCTCGGCCTGGTGTCTGTTGACGTGCACCTTGCACAGATGCAGTTCACCCTCTGGAACGAACGGATTGGCATTGAAAACGGCCTGGGTGTACAACGACATACGGCAAGCATACATGTCTTGCCCTTGGCACCACCAAAAGTTTATAGCTGCGGCACGGCTGGACCTTGAGGCCAATTTAGGGAACCGGGTCCATTGTCACTCTCACTTCGGGGTACCCCCTTAGTGCAGGCTCGGTCCTAATTGGCCCCGGCAGAGGGTTGTGGACCTTTCCCTGGCTCCTGGGCTGGCGGGGCCTGATGTGATAACCTTAGAGAAGAGCCCTGTATAAAGTCCTAAGTGGCCGTATACCAGGTGGTCTAGGGTGTCGGGTTCCCTTTGGCCCATCGAATGCTGTATAGTGCCTTGCAGAGTCCAGAGCAAAGCAGCGGCCAGCGAAAAGAGTTGAGTAGTATGTCATTTTTTTTTTAATGTTTAAGCAATATATGGAACCCATTATATACTGGAGCATTTTATGAGGCCCATTATACAGTACAGACCAAAAGTTTGGACACACCTTCTCATTTAAAGATTTTTCTATATTTTCATGACGATGAAAATTGTACATTCACACTGAAGGCATCAAAACTATGAATCATGTGGAATTATATACTTAACAAAAAAGTGTGAAACAACTGAAATTATGTCTTATATTCTAGGTTCTTCAAAGTAGCCACCTTTTGCTTTGTTGACTGCTTTGTACACTCTTGGTATTCTCTTGATGAGCTTCAAGAGGTAGTCACTGGGAATAGTTTTCACTTCACAGGTGTCCTCTGTCAGGTGTAATAAGTGGGATTTCTTGTCTTATAAATGGTGTTGGGACCATCACTTGTGTTGTGCAGAAGTTTGGTGGATACACAGCTGATAGCCCTACTGAATAGACTGTTAGAATTTGTATTATGGCAAGAAAAAAGCAGCTAAGTTAAGAAAAATGAATGGCCATCATTACTTTAAGAAATGAAGGTCAGTCAGTCTGAAAAATTGGGAAAACTTTGAAAGTGTCCCCAAGTGCAGTGGCAAAAACCATCAAGCCCTACAAAGAAACTGGCTCACATGAGGACCACCCCAGGAAAGGAAGACCAAGAGTCACCTCTGCTTCTGAGGATAAGTTTATCCGAGTCACAAGCCTCAGAAATTGCAGGTCAACAGCAGATCAAATTAGAGACCAGGTCAATGCCACACAGAGTTCTAGCAGCAGACACATGTCTAGAACAATTGTTAAGAGGTGACTTTCTGCAGCAGGCCTTCATGGTAAAATAGCTGCTAGGAAACCACTGCTAAGCACAGGCAACAAGCAGAAGAGACTTGTTTGGGCTAAAGAACACAAGGAGTGGACATTAGACCAGTGTAAATCTGTGCTTTGGTCTGATGAGTCCAAATTTGAGATCTTTGGTTCCAACCGCAGAAAAGGTGAATGGATGGACTCTACATGCCTGGTTCCCACCGTGAAGCATGGAGGAGGAGGTGTGATGGTGTGGGGGTGCTTTGCTGGTGACACTGTTGTGGATTTATTTAAAATTGAAGGCATACTGAACCAGCATGGCCACCACAGCACTTTGCAGTGGCATGCTATTCCATCTGGTTTGCATTTAGTTGGACCATCATTTATTTTTCAACAGGACAATGACCCCCAAGCACAGGCTGTGTAACGGCTATTTGACCAAGAAGGAGAGTGATGGGGTGCTACTCCAGATGACCTCGCCTCCACAGTCACCAGACCTGAACCCAATCGAGATGGTTTGGGGTGAGCTGAACCGCAGAATGAAGGCAGAAGGGCCAACAAGTGCTAAGCATCTCTGGGAACTCCTTCAAGATTGTTGGAAGACCATTCCCGGTGACTACCTCTTGAAGCTCATGAAGAGAATGCCAAGAGTGTGCAAAGCAGTCATCAAAGCAAAAGGTGGCTACTTTGAAGAACCTAGAATATAAGACATAATTTCAGTTGTTTCACACTTTTTTGTTAAGTATATAAATTCACATGTGTTAATTCATTATGTGGGCAGCACGGTGGCGCAGTGGTTAGCACTGCAGCCTTGCAGCGCTGGGGTCCTGGGCTCTAATCCCACCCAGGACAACATCTGCAAAGAGTTTGTATGTTCTCTCCGTGTTTGCGTGGGTTTCCTCCGGGCACTCCGGTTTCCTCCCACATTCCAAAGACATACTGATAGGGAATCTAGATTGTGAGCCCCATCGGGGACAGTGATAATGTGTGCAAACTGTAAAGCGCTGCGGAATATGTTAGCGCTATATAAAAATAAAGATTATTATTATTTATTATTATTCATAGTGTTGATGCCTTCAGTGTGAATGTACAATTTTCATAGTCATAAAAATACAGAAAAATCTTTAAATGAGAAGGTGTGTTAGGGCTAGCGGAACGCACCAAGTAATAGGACAGATAGAGTATGGTGCGTTCGCAGCCCGGGGTCCACCGTGCAGAGATGGAACCTGCTGCCAAGTAATGACGGACTATATGGCGGTACTCATAAGTATACACACGTGGGTTAAACTTCACCCAGCGTGAAGGAAGTGATCCTGTTGCGTCACAGGACCGTGGTACCGCACATAGAGCGCGAGCAAGTAGTCAGCGAACTCAACCCCAACTAGGATTGAAGTCCGATTAGACCCTTGCTGGCACAACACCGCAACTGGGTGTGTAAGGAAACTCAATAACAATTTTAAGGCACAAGAGTGCATGCGGTGCCGCACTGACGAACGCCACTAACCACCCAGGCTTGGGTAAGGAAAGCACAAAGGAAGTGCACGGCGCCGTACTGGCGGTCACAGCAACTGGACGCTGTAATGTGTGATTAGTGCTGTAGGCTAAGTCGGGCGCTAGATAGCAACCATACACCTTCCGCGAACAGACATTCAATAGGGTAGGGGTATCCAAGGACGACTTGCACTCACAACATACACACATTAACAATTGTACACTAGCGCATGGCCGTGCGGTCATGTGCAGTTTATATAGTTGCAGCACAGGAAGTGGCCACAGAAACTTTGCCCTTCCAAGACCTGCCAAGAGGACCAATGGAATGTGCTGCAGAGCCTGAGCACATGACCCTCGATCTCCAACGGGAGATCTTGCCCTGGGCATGCTCAGTGTGTGCAGACAAGGACTTAGTCCCAGAGAAGTCCGCTCGCTGCTGACCAGCACTGGCTTTAATGGCAGAAGCTGAAGAAGCAGCAGTAACTCTCAGTACAGAGTGAGACTGAGCAAGACGCTGGGACCGACGTCCTTGCTGAGCAGACTCCACTGCGGCTGGATGAGAATGGGAGACCGCAGCGGAGATGGCTCGAGATTCCCCCTGTGCAGAAGCGGGAACTCGAGACCTAACATTACCCCCCCTCCTAGGGCCCCCCCTTCTTGGGCCTCGCTATGCTCGAAGGCAGCAATGAGCTGTAGGGCCCGAATGTTTTCAGCAGGCTCCCATGACCTGTCCTCTGGGCCATAACCCTTCCAATCCACCAGATAGAACTTTTTGCCGCGTACCACCTTGCACCCCAAAATAGTGTTCACCTCGTAATCGTCCGTAGACGAACCCGATATCCCGGCAGATGACTCGGAAAACCGGGACATGTATACGGGTTTCAAGAGGGACACATGAAAGGTGTCGGTGATACCCAAGCGTGGAGGAAGAGCCAAACGGTAGACCACAGGATTAACCCGTTCGAGAACCTTGAAGGGACCCAAGTAGCGAGGAGCAAACTTAGTGGACTCAACTCGCAGCCTGATGTTACGGGCGGAGAGCCACACCAAGTCGCCAGGAGCAAAGGTCGGAGCGGGGCGCCGATGAACATCGGCGGAGGACCTCATTCTCTCCTTGGAGGCCCGAATGGCATCCTGCGTGCGGTCCCAAATGTCCCGTGCCTCCACAGCCCAGTCTGCCACCCTGGAGTCAGCAGAAGACACAGGCATGGGCACAGGAACACGCGGATGCTGGCCGTAATTTAGGAGGAATGGAGTCTGACCGGTGGAGTCGGCTACGGCATTGTTAAGTGCAAACTCTGCCCACGGTAGCAAGGATGCCCAGTCATCCTGCCTGGCAGAAACAAAATGTCGTAAATATGTGACCAAGGTCTGGTTGGCCCTCTCTACCAACCCATTCGTCTCGGGATGATATGCCGAAGAGAGAATTAACTCAATACTGAGTAGACGACAAAGCTCTCTCCAGAATCGAGACGCAAACTGGGGACCCCGGTCACTAACAATTTTGTCTGGCATACCGTGTAGGCGAAAGATATGCTTGACGAACAAGACAGCCAACGCCCGTGCAGAAGGTAGCCGTGGAAGAGGCACCAAGTGCACCATTTTGGAAAAATGGTCGGTGATCACCCAGATAATGGTGCAGTTACGAGACTTGGGTAAGCCCACCACAAAGTCCATCCCGACCATCTCCCAGGGCCTGTCCGCCACCGGCAGAGGATAAAGCAAACCAGCTGGCCGTTGCCGAGGAGTCTTGTTCTTGGCGCAAGAGACACACGCCCGAACATACTCTGCGACATCACGAGCCATATGCGGCCACCAGTATGTCCTCGCCAGTAACTCAGATGTCCTTTTGGTACCAAAATGTCCACCCACCCTGGACGAGTGTGCCCAAGAGAGAACCTCCGGTCGCAAACTGGATGGAACAAAAGTCTTGCCCGGGGGCACAGACTCAAGAGAAACCGGGGCCACAGTTCTCAAGCTCTCGGTGGGGACAATAAGCCGAGGCTCCTCCTCCTCCTCCGCAGATGACACAACGGAGCGAGAGAGAGCGTCGGCCCGAATGTTCTTCTCCCCAGAAAGAAAATGGAGGGTGAAATGAAACCGGGAGAAGAATAAGGACCATCTGGCCTGGCGAGAATTCAACCGCTGGGCTGTCTGCAGGTACACCAAATTTTTATGGTCTGTGAAGATTTGGAAGGGAAAACGTGCTCCCTCCAAGAGATGTCTCCACTCCGAGAAAGCCAACTTCATGGCTAGCAACTCCCTGTCCCCGATGGAATAATTCCTCTCTGCTGGTGAGAAGGTCTTGGAGAAAAAGAAGCAAGGATGCTTCCGACCTTGAGCATCCTTTTGGAAGAGGACTGCTCCAGCACCAACAGAAGAGGCATCCACCTCCATGATAAATGGCTTATCAACATCGGGGCGATGTAGGATGGGAGCGCTAGCAAAGTGTGACTTTATAGAGTTAAAGGCCTTGGAGACCTCCTCAGACCACAATTTGGGATTCGCCCCCTTCTTGGTGAGGGCAACCAAGGGAGCTACCAAAGTTGAGAAGTGCGGAATGAACTGGCGATAATAATTAATGAACCCCATAAAGCGCTGCACCGCTTTAAGAGAATGGGGTTCCTGCCAGTCCATCACAGCCTGTAGTTTAGCAGGATCCATAGCCAATCCCTGGGCAGAGATGATGTAGCCTAGGAAAGGTAAGGACTCCTGCTCAAACATACACTTCTCCAACTTGGCATAGAGGGAGTTTGCCCGTAGGAGGTCGAAGACTTTGCAAACATCTCTCCAGTGGGAGTCAATATCTGGAGAGTAGATGAGAATATCATCCAGATAGATTACGACCGAGGTGGAAAGCATATCCCGGAAGATATCATTCACAAAGTCTTGGAAAACGGCCGGGGCATTACAGAGCCCGAAGGGCATCACCAGATATTCATAGTGCCCATCCCTGGTGTTAAAAGCCGTCTTCCATTCGTCCCCCTCACGGATACGAATCAGGTTGTAAGCACCCCGCAGATCTAGTTTAGTAAATACCCTTGCTCCCCGAAGCCTATCGAAGAGCTCAGAAATCAAGGGCAAAGGATACTTATTTTTAACGGTGATGGCGTTAAGACCCCTGTAGTCTATGCATGGACGTAGTTCCCCATTCTTCTTCTGCACGAAGAAGAACCCTGCCCCAGCAGGTGACACTGACTTCCTAATGAATCCTCTTGCCAGATTTTCCTGGATGTACTGTGATATTGCCTCCGTCTCCGGGAGAGATAGCGGATAGACTCGACCCCGGGGAGGCTCAGCACCAGGCAAGAGATCAATAGGACAGTCATAGGGGCGATGGGGCGGAAGGATCTCCGCCGCCTTTTTGGAGAACACGTCTCCATAAGACCAATACTGCTTGGGGAGAGAGGAAAGATCTGCGGGTACCTCAGTAGTAGCAACCTGAACGCACTCCCTCTGACACCTACCCCCACAAGATTTGCCCCATCCCAGGATTGTGCCAGAGGACCACTCGATATGAGGAGAGTGGTACCGTAGCCAAGGTATTCCCAACAGGACCTCATCAATTCCCTCAGGAATGACGAGCAGAGATATAATCTCCTGATGAGATGGCGACATGGACAGAGTAAAAGGGATGGTCTGGTGTGTTATCTGTGAGGGCAGTGTCGACCCATTCACCACTCCTACCATTACTGGTTGAGCTAGCATAACCAGGGGTATTGCGTGACGTTGGGCGAAGGCAGAAGACATAAAATTGCCCTCCGCCCCAGAATCCACGCAGAGCTCTACCGAGTGGGAGAATGAGCCTATAGTAATTGTCCCCTTAAAGGACAATTTAGAGGCAAACATCGCCGTGTCTAGTGCACCTCCACCTACTACCACTAGACGCTGACGTTTCCTCGACCGCTGAGAACATCTGGTGGCTAGATGTCCCGACTGCTGGCATACATGACAGACCTTGAGTGCACCTGCGGTCCGGGACTTAGATCCCGCTTGTGACACTTCCCTGGCCTCATGTGACTCAGGAACCAGAACCGGAGATTCCAGAGGTTTGGCGAAGGTAGGAGCCAGCCGAAACCTCTGCCTACACTGGGCTCGCTCTAACCTCCGCTCGTTAAAACGGAGGTCAATTCGAGTGGAGACAGTTATTAACTCCTCCAGTGTGGCAGGAATTTCCCTAGTGGCCAGAGCGTCCTTAACGTGGTCAGCCAGGCCCCTCCAAAATATGGGGATAAGAGCTTTATCCGACCAATCCAGCTCAGAAGCTAAAGTGCGGAATTGGACGGCAAAATGACTGACCAAGGACTCACCCTGAGTTAATGCCAGCAGTTGGAGCGCAGTATCATGGGTGACTTGAGGTCCTAAAAAGACCTGTTTCAGAGTGCTCAGAAACAGCGGAGCACTCTGCACCACATGATCGCCACGCTCCCACAGCGGCGTAGCCCATTCCAACGCCCTGTCCGACAAGAGAGACACTATAAATCCCACCTTAGCCCGCTCTGTGGGAAAACGTGCAGCCAGGAGCTCGAGGTGAATAGAGCACTGACTCACAAATCCCCTACAAAATTTGCTATCACCAGAAAATTTTTCTGGCAGCGGGAGGCGAGAAAATGTCAGAGCAGGGGTGGCAATGGACAGGGTTGCTGCAGCCACGCTAGCAGCCTGTACAGCAACTGCGGTAACATCCACAGCTGAGGTTGCGCTCTCAAGAGCCGCCAACCTACCCTCCAGCTGCTGGATATACCGCAAGGATTGCTGTTTGTCCGTCATTACTAGCCAGACCCTGGCGCTAGTGTAATGTTAGGGCTAGCGGAACGCACCAAGTAATAAGACAGATAGAGTATGGTGCGTTCGCAGCCCGGGGTCCACCGTGCAGAGATGGAACCTGCTGCCAAGTAATGATGGACTATATGGCGGTACTCATAAGTATACACACGTGGGTTAAACTTCACCCAGCGTGAAGGAAGCGATCCTGTTGCGTCACAGGACCGCGGTACCGCACATAGAGCGCGAGCAAGTAGTCAGCGAACTCAACCCCAACTAGGATTGAAGTCCGATTAGACCCTTGCTGGCACAACACCGCAACTGGGTGTGTAAGGAAACTCAATAACAATTTTAAGGCACAAGAGTGCATGCGGTGCCGCACTGACGAACGCCACTAACCACCCAGGCTTGGGTAAGGAAAGCACAAAGGAAGTGCACGGCGCCGTACTGGCGGTCACAGCAACTGGACGCTGTAATGTGTGATTAGTGCTGTAGGCTAAGTCGGGTGCTAGATAGCAACCATACACCTTCCGCGAACAGACATTCAATAGGGTAGGGGTATCCAAGGACGACTTGCACTCACAACATACACACATTAACAATTGTACACTAGCGCATGGCCGTGCGGTCATGTGCAGTTTATATAGTTGCAGCACAGGAAGTGGCCACAGAAACTTTGCCCTTCCAAGACCTGCCAAGAGGACCAAGGGAATGTGCTGCAGAGCCTGAGCACATGACCCTCGATCTCCAACGGGAGATCTTGCCCTGGGCATGCTCAGTGTGTGCAGACAAGGACTTAGTCCCAGAGAAGTCCGCTCGCTGCTGACCAGCACTGGCTTTAATGGCAGAAGCTGAAGAAGCAGCAGTAACTCTCAGTACAGAGTGAGACTGAGCAAGACGCTGGGACCGACGTCCTTGCTGAGCAGACTCCACTGCGGCTGGATGAGAATGGGAGACCGCAGCGGAGATGGGAGATTCCCCCTGTGCAGAAGCGGGAACTCGAGACCTAACAAGGTGTTTCCAAACTTTTGGTCTGTACTGTATATGGAGCATTATATAGGGCCCGTTTTGTTTGGAGAAATATATGGGGCCCATCATTTACTGGAGCATTAATTGGGACATATTCTGTATGGAGCAATATATGGGGCCCATCATATACTGGAACATTATATGGTTCTCATTATGTATGGAGCAATATATGGGCACATTTTACTGTATAGAGCATTACATTGGTCACATTATTCTGTTTGGAGCATTATATGGGACTCATTATACTGTACTGAGCAATATATGGGTCTCTTTATGTATGGAGAATTATATGGGGCTTATTATACTGTATAGAGCATTATGTGGGGCCCATTATGTATTATATGGGGCTCATTATACTGTTTGGAGCATTATATGGGGCTCATTATACTGTATAGAGAAATATATGGAGCTCATTATTCTTTATGAAGCATTATATGGGGTCCATTCTACTGTATTTAGCAATATATATGGCTCATTATTCTGTATGGAGCAATATAGTGGGTTCTCTATACTGTGTGGAGCATTATAAGGTTTACATTATTCTGTATGGAACAATATACTGTAAGGAGCAATATACGTGGCTCATTATACTATATGGAGTGTTATATGGGGTCCATTATTTTATATATGGTTCATTATACTGTACGGAGCAATATACAGGGCTCATTATTCTGTATGGAGCACTATGTGGTGCCCATAATACTGTATCGAGCAATATATGGGTCTCATTACTCTGTATGGAGCACTTTGTGGTGCCCATAATACTGTATGGAGCAATATATGGGGCTCATTATTCTCTATGGAGCACTTTGTGATACCCATAATACTGGATGGAGCAATATATGGGGTTCATTGTTCTGTATGGAGCACTATGTTGTGCCCATAATACTGTATGGAGCAATATATGGGGCTCATTATTCTATATGGATCAATCTATGGGACTCATTATTCTGTATGGAGCATTATGTGGTGCCCATAATACTGTACGGAGGACTATACTGTCCAGTTTCTGAGCTATTGTAGAATGTACAATAGATATCAGCCATAATGTTATGTTAGAAGTAAATGAAATCTTTGGCATTGCACTATATCTATATATCTCTGCCATATCTGTGCATAATAAATTGTGGTATGTGCTAAAGTGGTCCACTGAGACTCTTTCGCCCGGGGCCCACGACAGCCTGGAACCGGCCTTGTATATACTGCACAGTACCACTTCTCCTGTCCTGTTGTCGAAGAGGCGACATTGGACTTTTGGGAGGGTCAATATTGGTTTAGTATTTTCAATAATATTATGGCCAAATAAAAATAAAATATTGGAAAACCTGTTTCAATGGATTATTCCAAATAATCCCCTCTCTTCAGGAGAGGTGATAACTTTGCAATTGCTGGAGATCAGACTGCTAGAACACCTATGATCCTATATATATATATATTATACAGAGCTTAGTATTTAGAGATCTGCTAGCTCTGCAGCAGATAAAACAGAGATTTTATCAAAACTGCAGTAAGCTCAAAGTTAGGCTAAGTTCACATTAGCGTTCCGCTAATGTGCGTCGCTGTTGCGTCGGCGACGCAGCGGCGACGCGCCCCTATGTTTAACATGGGGGACGCGTGCGTTTTTTTTGTTGCGTTTACCGACACGTGCGTCGTTTTCGACGCTAGCGTCGGACGCAAGAAAATGCAACAAGTTGCATTTTTCGTGCGTCCGATTTTCGTCAAAAAACGACGCACGCGTCGCAAAACGCAGCGTTTTTGCGTGCGTTTGCGCGCGTTTTTTGTGCGTCGTGCGTTGCGTCGCCGACGCAGCGGCGCGCAACGCTAATGTGAACGTAGCCTAAGTGATATATTGCTGGAATCAGGGTATCTACTTCTACACACGTGTTCAAAATTGTTGGTACCCCTCATTTAATGATAGACAAACCCACCATGGTCATAGAAATAATTTGAATCTGACAAAAGTAATAATAAATAAAAGATCTATGAAAATGAATAAATGAAAGTCAGACATTGCATTTCAACCACGCTTCCACAGATTTAAAAAAATAAAATAAAACTCATGAAATAGTCATGCACAGAAATGATGGTACCCCTGAAAATAATGTGACAAAAGGGACAATGTAAGGTGTGTCCACTAACTAGCATCACAGGTGTCTACAATCTTGTAATCAGTGAGTAGGCCTGTTTATAGGGTTACAGATACTGTTTGGTGAGTGTGTATCACACTCAACATGGACAAGAGGAAGGGAAGAAAAGTATTGTCTCAGGAGATTAAAAAGAAAATTATAGACAGACATGTTAAAGGTAATCTGCAGAGGTAAAAAAAGGAAGAAATCCGCACAAAACTCTGCAACGTGTGCACATACCAAAAAAAGGCACAGATTCTGACCTGCGTTTTCTGCCAAGAAATGCAGAATCTGCACAGAAAATTCCACAGTCAAATCTGCAACGTGTGCACATAGCCTAAGACCATCTCCAAGCAGCTTGATGTTCTTGTGACTTCAGTTGCACATATTATTCATAAATTTGAGATCCATGGGACTGTAGCCAACCTCCCTGGACGTGACCGCAGGAGGAAATTTGAAGAGACGGATAATACGAATGGCTACAAAAGAACCCAGGAAAACTTCTAAACAGATTAAGGCTGCCGTCACACTAGCAGTATTTGGTCAGTATTTTACATCAGTATTTGTAAGCCAAAACCAGGAGTCGAATAAATAGAGGAAAAGTATCATAGAAACATATGCACCACTACTGTATTTATCACCCACTCCTGGTTTTGGCTTACAAATACTGATGTAAAATACTGACCAAATACTGCTAGTATGACGGCAGCCTAAAGGTGAACTTCAAGCTGAAGGAACTCCAGTGTCAGATCGCACCATTCGTCATTGTATGAGCCAAAGTGGACTTCATGGTAGACAACCAAGGAGGATATCATTGTTGAAAAAAATCATAAAAAGCCAGACTGGAATTAGCCAAACTACATATTGACTAGCCACAAAGCTTCTGGGAGAATGTCCTATGGACAGATGAGACAAAAATTGAACTTTATGGCAAGGCACATCAGCTCTATGTTCACAGATGGAAAAATAAAGCACATCAATAAAAGAACACTGTCCCTACTGTGAAACATGGAGGAGGCTCTGTTATGTTCTGGGGCTGCTTTGCTGCATCTGGCACAAGGTGTCTAGAATCTGTGCAGGGTACAATGAAATCTCAAGACTATCAAGAGATTCTAGAGAGAAATGTGCTGCCCAGTGTCAGAAAGCTTGGCCTCAGTCACAGGTTATTGGTCTTGCAACAGGATAATGCCCCAAAACACACAGCAAAAACCACCCAAAAATGGCTAAGAGGAAAACATTGAACTATTCTGAAGTGACCTTCTATGAGCTCAGACCTAAATCCTATTGAGCATCTTTGGAAAGAGCTGAAACATGCCGTCTGAAAAAGGCAACCTTCTAACTCGAGACAACTGGAGCAGTTTGCTCTTGGGGAGTGAGCCAAAATACCTGTCGAGAGGTGCAGAAGTCTCATTGACAGTTACAGGAATCTTTTGATTGCAATGATTGCCTGAAAAGGCTGTGCAACAAAATATTAAGTTAAGGGTACCATCATTTCTATCCAGGCCTATTTCATGAGTTTTAGTTTTTTTTTTAATTCTGAAAGCATGGTTGAAAAACAGTCTGAATTTCATTTGTTCATTTTCATAGATTTTTTATTTATTATTACTTTTGTCAGATTCAAGCTATTTCTGTGATCATTGTGCATTTTTCTGTTATTAAACGAGGAATACGAACAATTTTGACCACGTGTGTACATCATGCTGCTTTCAAAAATGATAGCAAAAGCCTTTTGAAAGATTTCCTTTAAAGGGAACCTGTCAACAGGATTGTGCCCAGTAACCCTACAAATAGTGTCAGGTCGGCGCCATTTTTTTATAATAATATACTGATTAAAATGATACATTGGTTGATGAAATCCATCTTGTGGTTTTTGTTTAATCTTTATTTTCATTTTTGAGTTAATGATGTGCCCGTGCTCTGGGGCGGTCTGTGGAGGTCTTCATGTGGTGCTCTGCTTAACTAGTCATACGGCGCCATCTTGCTAAAGAAAGAAAAAATGTCCTCCTCCAAGATGGCTTGCACAATAGCAGCTATCGGATCTCCTCTATATACACTGATAGCTGCCAGGGGGTGCTGGGGTATGAGTGCTGTCCGTGCTCAGACCAAAATGAGTTTTTAGTCTAATTGTCCGATAGAAACTCTCCAAATCCTTTTTCAACTGGAAAGCGTCCCAACTTGGTGTAGGGCAGAAGGAGAGTCCCCTTTGTAGTACTGCGTATTCCGCTGGAGAAAGAAGATGATCTGATATATTGATCACTAGGTTCGTGGTCTCACCTGTGATCTTGTTGTCATTCTTTCGCTTTGCTCGCCTTGTGGGTCTCCTTCGTAGTGTCCTCCCTTGCGCCCCTTGGATAAAAAACGACGGCGGCTGGAAGTGGTCGAGGAGTCGCTTTCGGAGCTGTACGATCCATTTCTGCGTGGATAGCGTGATCGGCGCCAGGTGGAGGTAGAGGAGTCGGTCCATTTGTAGACCCTGTTGTTAGCGTAGTCCTCGGAGTCCCACTGGAATTTAAGCCTCTTGCGTTCCTGCCGCAGGTAATTAACAGACACATCTCCTTTTCCCCGGCGCATATCTTTACATACCAAGGGAGTGTTACATACATACTATTCACTTCAAGCAGGTCCATGTTCTCTGACGGAAGTGTCCATGAGCATATTTACTACATTACTTAAGTTACCTTATCTGTTTCTATGGGCACGCCTTCCTGAGCTTACAGCAGCTAATCCATGTTCACTATTTTCTGCAGAGTCTGCATTTCACAACTGGGACTTTTCCCTCACTGCGCACTATTCTCTTCCTGGAATAAGGTAACCAACTATGCAACTGTTTTAGAGTATGATGGGACTCTGTATGTTACACTGTATTGAATGTGATTCTCTTGTGTGGTGCAAGTAATACGTTTGACCATATACCCTTATACATATACAACGTGACAAAGGCTCTGGTTGAGCCGAAACTTTGTATGATCGCATATGCTGTAATATTCTGTTACGCTCCCAGTTCTTATTCAATAAATTGACACAATATTTTCATAACTTATTCAAAGAGAGTGCGGTGAACTTCAATTTATACTACTCGTTGTGTTTGACACGCAGCAGCGATCAGGATCCTGCTGTGACATCGCTGGTCGGAGCTAGAAGTCCGGAACTTTATTTGGTCGTCAGGTCGGCGTGATTCGTCATGTTTGACAGCAAAAGCAACGATGCCTGCAATGTTTTTACATGGAGCTAACAACCAGCGAGAACGATAAGTGAGTCGCCGTTACGTCACTGGATCGCTCCTGCATCGTTCTGCTGTTGCCGGTGTTTGACGTCTCCTAGCAACCTAAACAGCGACACTGCAGCGATCGGCTCATTGTCTATATCGCTGCAGCATCGCTTAATGTGACGATACCTTAAGTGTAGATTTTCTGTCCAACACTTGTCACTTCACTTTGATAATATGCGCTTTATTTTATTAATCTTAGGAAAGCTTCCGTGTGATTTGGTTGTCATATATGAATATAATTATAGTGACTCCTTCTATTTACTTCCAGGAACATCTAAAAACAAATAGAATAAATAAATAAACTCCAAGACATACTATATACTTAATAATGTGCACAACATGAAACAGCTTATATTTGCAACATAATAAAAGTCATTTTAGAAAAGTTGACCATTAAAAGATCCATCATGGGTAGGAAATGATAAAAAAAACAATGCAAGCATTACTTTCCATTTAATGACTCACTCCAGCACAAACTGTCGGTTGCCCCTCAGAGTTCTTTGTTGAGCATTGGAGAGGAAGCTCTGGAGCAGCACGCACATGACAAAATGGTGAGCTGTTATATATACATGATCGCTGCAGCCAATCACTGGCCTCTGAGATGAATGGCACAAGGCAGCTGATGCCAGTGATTGACTGCAGTGTTCATAGGTTGTCACTGCTCTCGCTCTGACAACAAAGAACTCCAGGGCAGAGAAGTGGCATTGGTATATTAGAGGCATGAAAGGGTAAGTCATGCTTAGTTTATTTGTAAGCATCTCCTACCATCGCTACTATATATGTTCATAGGTCATTTATTATTTTACAGTAGTGTTCGTCTCATACAGACTCCAATGAAGCTCAAAATATATTAAGATTTCATAGATGTTTATGCTGTTCATGTAGGTTATACCAAGGCATTGTTGGACAAGCAGGAAAACTCATATAGTAATAACATATTTTGTCTAACGTATCAGTATTTTCTTACCCTATACACTATATATCAGACTTGGGCAAACTGTGGCCCTATGGCTGTTCTTGTGCGGTCTGCAGATCGGGATAGTGTCCTGCGCCACATGGCCACCCTCTGCCTAGCACCTTGATTTGACTGGTACCTGCATCCTCAGGAAGCCACCAGCTCCCTTTTCCACCATTGAGCCTCTGACAACGGAGCAGGCAAGATGAAGTCACTACATTGCGATTGCTGTGTAGGTCCTCTGTACATTGCACGGACCAGAGTGGTGCATTTTAGGTAGTTTATTTTTATTAGTAAAGATGTGTCACCGCTATTTTGTTTAGTATTCATTCTCCTCATTTTTTCTAATTGTGATTAATTGTGATCTTTGAAAAATATTTTCATCATTCAATTATGCAGTTTGTGTGTGCTAGTCTCTTTAAATGCGACCAACGCCCTAACTGGTGACTAGGGCTGTATACTTTTTTTTTCGCTCGTCCGATGTAAAGTTTTAAAAGGGTATTCTTGCTTCATTAAATAAAGGTTATTTCTTCATAATGAAATGAAACAATTTTATAATTTAATTTTTTAATTTTAAAGGGTTGTCCACTTTCAAACTCTGAAAAATGTATAAAATAATAAACTCAGCAGGTCCTCACCTTCCTGGGTCCAGTGCTTTCTCTCTGTCGCTACACTGCCCTTGCTGTTTTGGCTGCAACAGTGACACCATATTAACAGTGTGTGGCACCGCTCTTACCAATCACTGAGCTAAATATCGGGAGAGCTGCTGAGCTCAGAGCAAGAGCCGCTAAGCTCGGCGATTGGCAAGAGTGAAGACACGTGCGGTAGCCTGAACACTGAGACCGGGACAGCGGGGGTGAGCCACCGCCGGACCTTGAGAGGCTAAGTACCTGTTTAGTTTGTTATTGTAGTTATTTTACATAATTTGCTGCTGATATTCTTGAAAGTGGACAATTCTGCTCGAATGTCTACATCCATTGGTTCAAAATCTGTCCTGATCATGTGATGGACAAACAAGTTACCTTTGTGGTAACTGCACTAATGTAACTATACAGCTGTAACTAATTAACTGTACAACTTTCTATCACACAATTCATAGTCTTACTTGTTGAAACCATGACATCCCTTTAACCTGACCTCTGAAAGTTTGTATGATATGTTGAGTGACATTAGTCATTTAACCAAGGCATTTACAGAATAGCCAACTGAATGAACCAAAGCAGGTAGCCAACTTCTAATATCTGGGCCACCCAACCACCAGTCACTAAATGACTACGATGTCACAAGAAACCTGTTGAATGTCCCAGTGGCTATTAGGTAATATTTACATGCTCACTGGATTGTTGATTACCCAGTACAGGGGACTCTATTACAATTACATCATTGCCAACCTCTTTCCAACACCAAGTTTACTTTCTGAAGAGGGCAGAAGTATCACATCTTACATATCTCATGCAGTATATGACAACAGTTACAATCACAAATGGGATGGCATTGAGGGGTTGTTCATTAAAAAATGTTTTTCATGATATTGGAAATGTCTGTAGTTTAGTGTCGAACTCATCCCACGTATAGAGGTAAAGTTAGATAGGAAGACACTTCCACAAATTGAGATCATGTAAAATACATGCAGTCCAATTGCTGACACAGATGCAACAGTCATGAGAATAAGACCACTTTAGTAATTTTCTGATTGTTGCTGAAACATGTGTCTGAGAGCCTCCATCTTTTTAGCAATGTTCTTAATGGAGCACTGCTGTATTCGTTCCTGCAGAAACTCATCCATCTGCATATACCAGTCCTTCATCCACTCAGTATCCTTCCCGTCACAAAGTCCTAGTCCTCTGTACACCTTTGTTAAGAAAGACACAATCTTCTCATCATTGCAAATTTTGCATCGTTGAAATATCCAGTCCCACCAACCTTGCCAAAAATCTTTGCCATATTTTTCATCAATGTGGGCAACAATTATGCTTTTGTGCGATTTGGCTTTGAGCGCTGTAATATTTTCAGGGTGTAGATTATTTCCCAGTAAGCTGCAATTAAAGTATAGAATGATTATTAGACATACCAATAAAATGGTTGCGCTTACACACTGCAGTCACATTGCCTTTGTATGGCACAATCACAGCAAAAACACAAAGAAAATTAGTGGTTCTACAATGATCTTGGCAAAAAATGCAGCGGGTGAACACAGCCTAAGACTACAGTATATAAACTATGAATTAACATATGGCTATGCAAATCCAAAATTTACTTGACATAAAATAGAAACTGTAGTAGTAGGGACTAGTGATGAGCGAATACACTCGTTACTCGAGATTTCCCGAGCACGATTTCCTGAGTATTTTTAGTGCTGGGAGATATAGTTTTCATTGCCGCAGCTGAATGATTTACATCTGTTAGCCAGCATAAGTACATGTGGGGGTGGCCTGGTTGCTAGGGAATCCCCACATGTAATCAAGCTGGCTAACAGATGTAAATCATTCAGCTGCGGCAATGAAAACTAAATCTCCGAGCACTAAAAAATACTCGGAGGTCACCCGAGCATGCTCGGGAAATCTCGAGTAACGAGTATGTTCACTCATCACTAGTAGGGACATTATGCAACTTTATGCTGCAGGATGTTGTGATGTTTTATTCATTAAATGAATTGAAAAGAGGCCTGCATGCCTTTCTAATCAGAAATAATATTAGAAAATATTTTACTGGAGACTGCTAGTCCTATACATAATATTTTTTAGCTTTCTATAGTGTATGTTTGAAAAAAAAAAGTCACTCTAATCATACAATGTTTTCTATGGCCTTTTCTATGGACAGCATGAGCCTTTGAGGATACCATTTACCCTCGGCACTGGTATATTGTAGTTTTACATGCAGTGTATCCTATTTTTTAGTATATCCCTATTGTAAAACACTAGGATGGGTGGAGATTTATTTTAAGAGTTTCTTCTACCTTCCCTCAACCTGCTCCCTGGTATTGACAGATCTCAAAGTTTTTGATTTTTCCACAACGTTCATCATTCATGTGTCCACTGTAGCTAATCACTAGGCTCAGCAGTCATGTGTTGTACATGTAAATGTCACTGTTTTTTGATTGGCTACAGCTGGAATGTGAATGATATATGGCTTGTGAATATTGCAAGACCAGTGGGGAGCACTGAAAAGGCAGCGCTGAGGAACTCATTGGCCATTTAATGGTTATTTCTTTATTTTACAGCATCCCCTACTTTTGTTCAAGTTTCTTAAACCTTAGGAATGTGGATAACAAATAAAAAACTGAATGAATGATGCTTGAACATAATCAAGGGTCTTGCAGATATTTTGAGAACTTCAAGTTCTCTTTGCAACTTCCTCTCTGAAGATAAACCCCAGACAAATTGAGTACTCTCTTAAAATATGGTAGCATAGGGAAAATATTTTAGATATAAATATTCTACCGATACATTCTGAGAAAGCTGTTATATAGCAGTACTTATAAAGTTAAAGGCATGTAATAAACTGCTTTAAGCCTATGCTTGCAGCCTCAATCTCCTACCTGGACAAAGGTGCCGACAAAATAAGACAGCATGATGTGTTATTTTGGCCAAAAAAATTGTTAAATTCATGTTGGAAATCAGACAGTCTTGATAATGGATAATGTGATTCACCTGGGATCACGTATCAGGCATCTAGGTCTAGTGTTAATTAGTAAAAACAAATTAACTAGGCAGTGCAGAGCTGAGCTGTGTGTTTTGTCGGCTGCTGTCAGATCAGTGATATGAAACTGTAAATACTGCTGTGTTGGTGATGCATGTGGTAGAGGATTATCTTCTGCCACATGCATCAACAAAACAGCATTTTGAAGCTTCACATTACTGATCTGTCTGCAGCAGGAAATACACAGCTCAACTCTCCACTACCTCAACTCTCCACTAATTAATTTCTGCTAGAAATCTACTTAAAATGATGAAAAACACACAGGTTGGTATAGTGATATAGATGGCAAAGTTATGTACAGAAGGAGACATTAACTTTTTTCACTTAATCTCTGTATATGTGTATACTGTATGTGTATGTAGTAAACTGTCACTGTGTTAATATACTCACCTACCGCCACCTCCTCAGGGATCCAGCACGGTTAAAATCTTATTGACATCGCCGCTCTTCAGACTCCTTCGGATTACACTGTGTTCTGTGTGACCCAGAAGCTGCTTTTACAGTATAAGCCTATGGAGTGTTAGAATTACAGAGTGAAAGAAAGCTCCAGTTCACACATAGAGAATAGAGTGAGCCAGATAGTTTGAAGTGGGGTGAAGTCACTCAGAAGAGGATCAAAATGGTGCTGGATACCAGAGATCAAAGATGGCGGCAATAGATCAGTGTGTGAAAGGAGCTCTAGGAAAAAGAAATCCTGCAAAAAATAAAGCAATACCGCAATACCTTCGTAAGGAGACTGACAATGACATCATACTTACACCACATGATGTAAGGTTGAGTTGAATAAAGATATGTCAGAGAACTGTTCAATGGCAGTGTAGTTGATATTGTTTCCTTCAATCCTGAAAAATTATTGATATCTTTAGATACACCAAGCTGACATTTTTATTGTTACTTTTTTGCAGTACATACAACATTGTGATCACTTTCTGCTGAATTCTTTGTAGTAAGCAACTTTACGATTTCTACACAGGTGTTCAATGAGATTTAGATCTGGACTCATTGTTGGCTACTTCAGAACTCTCCAGTGCTTTGTTTCCAGGCATTCTTGAAGTTTGTTTGAGGTCATTGTCTTGCTGGAAGACCCATGACTTAAGACACAAACCCAGCTTTCACACACAGATTTCATGATGCCTTGCACACAGTCAAGGTAACCAGTGCCAGAGGTAGCAAAACAGCCCAAAATATCTTTGAACCTCCACCATATTTGACTGTAGGTACTGTGTTCTTTTCTTTGTAGACCTCATTCCGTTTTCGGTAAACGGTAGAATGATGTGCTTTATCATTTTGACGGAACTGGTGCAGTGTGGTGGCTGCTGCTTGTCAAATTCATGATGAGCTGCAATGTACACTATTCAGCATATTTTATTATAGCAAGAGCTGGAGTAGGATTTATTGTGAGGTGCTGTCATGGTGGTAACTCTAAAGCGTTCTTACCACCGTGCTACTTACTGCATTCAACGCTCAGCTTATCCTCATACCTGGACTCAGCACTGAGTCCATGCATCACTTACATCTCATATCCCTGATGTCTCCACATGGCTAGAGGGGGATGCAGTCAGATCCTGCAGGAGTTTAACCCTGCTTTGTTCTGCAGTGTTTGGACTCTCCAGCCAATCACCAACCAGTAGGTGCTATATCAGGCAGTGCCACCCTCTACACCTTGACTGAGTCTAGGTTCCAGTTTGCTGTTTGCATCTAGTTCCCAGTCAAGGTGTTTTGTTGTTTATCCTTCCCGTTACTGACCCAGTTTGTCTTCCTGTCCTGTCTGTTCTCTCCCTTCCTAAACTTGACTATGTATCCTGAACCTGTGCTGCCTGCCCTGAATCTGGCCTGTCTAACTATGCATTTGTCTCGCCCCTTTGTACCTGGCATAACTGCTCTAACCCCTGGGTCAGCTGTTGCAGGTCCGGACGCTGCCCTGGAGTGGCAGCTGATGGCTATTCTGTGAGCCAAGCCTATTTTCACCATAAGAGGCATTAGTAAAGACCTGGTGGCCACTTAGTCATGCCCCTCCAGGGTAGACCTGGCCAGATGTACCGTGGTTCCATAACATCTACCAGCATTACAGGTGCACACAGAGGTGCACATCACTTTTGGGGTGCTCCTGATTCATTAAGAGGAACATGCATATTCATTAACTAGGAATGTTGACGTAAGCAATCCCCCTCATCAAGATCAGCATGAATAATAACACCAGTCTTCATGATTGGGTCTGTTATTTTTCATACCTGTGTCTGTTCTATTATCTGTGGATTATTTCATAAAGCTTAAACAGAATTTTACTGGATCATGGGAGCTGGATATTTTTACTTCTCTTCACTACTGCACATGGAGGGTCTTATTCGCATACCTGGGGGTAAGTTAACTGGACTTTCTTTGTTCATTTGTCATTTGCAATAGTTTCCAAAACACACAGTACGGCCACCTATAATAATGCAACTCATGTAGAATAAGAGAATGAATTATAATTTGATAAAATTGTCTATTGTGAGACAATGATATAAAAAGCTCATTTTACATGCATTAATTGTCTCTGGCAGGCCACAGAATGTGAGAAAAAACCTACATTGTGAACTAAATTAAAAGCTCCCAGTAGAAGTCTTCATGTTTTCAATTAAGGATTTTCTGAAATTGGCACAACCCAATTATATTTTAAAGGTTTCTTTTGAAAAAAACAGTCATTTAAGTGTGTGACATCATTTGTTTAGCAATATTATACTGTCAGAAATGTAGTAATTGTTCTATTGTATCAATTTTGCTACTACTTTTGACATATGTAGTGAGCTGAATCTTTATAGCAGTACCATACTGGTAGTTTCACAGTGATCTGATCATCTACAATAAATGCTTTATCTCAGTACCTAATTTTTCATGGATGGACACTTCTTCACTAAGGCTGCCGTCACACTAGCAGTATTTGGTCAGTATTTTACATCAGTATTTGTAAGCCAAAACCAGGAGTGGGTGATAAATGCAGAAGTGGTGCATATGTTTCTGTTAAACTTTCTCTAATTGTTCCACTCCTGGTTTTGGCTTACAAATACTGATGTAAAATACTGACCAAATACTGCTAGTGTGACGGCAGCCTAATGCTTCCATTGTTCTTACTATTGTAATCCAACTACATACTTGTGTTTGTGTGTATTTTACATATGAAGTCATGGCCGAAAGTGTTGGCACCATGGAAATTATTCCAGAAAATGAAGTATTTCTCCCAGAAAATTATTGCAACATGTTTTATATACACATGTTTATTTCCTTTGCGGGTATTGAAACAACACAAAAAAACTGCAAAAAAGGCAAATTGGACATAATTTCACACAAAACCCCCAAAATGGGCTGGCCAAAATTGTTGGCACCTTTCCAAAATTGTGGCTAATTAACTTTGTTTCAAGCATGTGATGCACTCACCCATGGCAAGTAACAGTTGTTGGTAATATGAAAAAAACATCTGAAGCCAAGTAAAAAGGGGAGAAGTTGACTCAATCCTTTCATTGTGTGTCTTTGTGTGTCACACTAAGCATGGAGAACAGAAAGTGGAGAACTGTTTCAGGACTTGAGAACCAAAATTGTTGAAAGGTAACCTCGAGACTGTTGATATAAGTCCATCTTCAGGGAACTTGATGTTACTTTGTCTACAGTGCGCAACTTAATCAAGAGGTTCACAACACATGGCACTGTATGTAATCTCCCTGGACATCGACTGTAGAGAAAAATTGTTGAAAGGTTGCAACGCATGATTGTCCGGATGGTGGATAAGCAGCCCAAATCAAGTACCAAAGAAATTGAAGCCATCCTGCAGGCTCAGGGTTCATCTGTGTCAGTGCAAACTGTCCGTCAACATTTGGAAGAAATTAAATACTATTGCAGGAGACCCAGGAGGACCTCACTGCTGACACAGAGACATAAAAATTGCCAAATTGTACATGAGTAGGTCAAATTCCTTCAGGGAAAGTGTCTTGTGGATAGATAAGACCAAAAGCACATCATTCTACTGTTTACTGAAAATGGAATGAGGCCTACAAAGAAAAGAATAATTACCTACAATCAAATTGTTTTGCTGCCTCTGGCACTGGGTGCCTTGATTGTGTGCAAGGCATCATGAAATCTGAAAATTACCAAAGGATTTTGGGTCGCAATGTAGTGCCCATTGTCAGAGAGCTGGGTTTGCATTCTAGGTCATGGGTCTTCCAGCAGCACAATGACCCCAATCATACTTGAAGAAGCACCCCAAAATGGATGGAAACCAAAGTGCTGGAGAGTTCTGAAGTGGCCATTAATGAGTCGGAGAAGGCACTCTTCAAATACGAGAGACCTGGACCAGTTTTCAAAAGAAGAGTGGTCCAAAATTCCAGTTTAAAGGTGTAAGAAAGTTGTTGAAGGTTATAGGAAGCGATTGTTTGCAGTTATTTATTCTAAAGGATGTGCAACCAAGTATTGAGTTGAGGGAGCCAACAATTTTGCCCAATTTTGAGTTTTTGTGTGAAATTAAGTCCAATTTGTTTGTTTTTTTGTCTTTTTTTTATATTGTTATAATACACATGTGTAAATGCAATATTTTTCTGGGATAAATACTTCATTTTTCTGGAATAATATCAAGGATGCCAACACTTTTGGCCATGTCTGTATATCCGGCCTGGAGCACTAAGTTACAGTTGATCTTGATGGATATATCTGCCATATAGTGTGACGGGGTTAACTAGACCACATAGAGAACCACCTAGCCCCATGCACACACACAAATACAAGGATTTAGTATAATTTCCAATGAAAAATTAAGTTTACATTTCAAATACTTATTGACAGATGGAGGCTAAGACCTTTCCTAACACATACTGCTCCCAGCAGAGGAAGAATTATGTATGCAGGAGACAAATACTGCTCTGCTCTAAAACAAAAACAAAATCTGCAGCTTGGACAGACAAAGTGGACAAAATGGTCATTATCTATATCAATATTCTAGGTTGCCTCATACAGGTAATAATTTATGAGGTGATGAAAAATTCACAGCTGCCCAACCATTTGCGAAAGACATTAACATTCATTATTCTGACCACTATTGGTATATTGACCAGCAAGTGAAAAATACAGTGTAGTACTATGTCTATGAATGATCATAATTGCACATTATTACCTTTGAAATACAAGTCAATAACTAAAATTGTATGTTTCCTCACACTATACTGTACCGGAAACTCTATTTTATGATTTTCCCTTGAGAAATTGCATGTTTGATTATTTTATCTGTCATATACTGTCTAAATAAATTACTACATTCTTTCAAGTATCATTATTTGTTAACAATATTATTACAATAAAGGTTTACTATAATATAGCATATGTTACTCTATACTTTGATAGAATGTTTCTTCTATTTAGAAAAACAAATAAAGATTGATAAATCTAATAAAAAAAAAAATTAGTATAAAGTTTTCAAAGCGCCACTCTACCAAATCTTAAAGGGAACCTGTCAGCAGGATTGTGCATAGTAAGACAGACAGTGTCGGGTTGGCGCGATTATACTGAATACAATGATACCTTGGTTATTGAAAGCCATCTTGTGACTGTTTCTTAATCTTCATTAATCTGTGCACTTAATAATCCCTTTTGCAGATTTACTAGAGCGAGGAAAAAAAAAAGTACTTTTGAACCCCGGCTTAGGACACAAGAATCTCATTAACACAACACTGAAAATAAAGATTAAAGAACAACCATAAGGCCGGAGTCACAATCAACGTATAAAAAATCGGTCCGATTGTGACAGCTTAGAAACGCACAAATGTTCTCCGTATGGTGATCCGTATGTAATCCGTTTGCAATGCGATGCTGCGATTTCCTTGCATCAAATTATCTGTATGGCATCCATATGCTGTGATTTTCCCGCACACTTGCAAAATGAGCAAATTATGGATCCATGGCCTGAACTTCATTAGTTAATAATCAGGAACCCTATTTATTGGCTCCAAAACCAGTCCCCTTCTCCTAGCTTTGCATTACAGTCCTTGTTGTTGTTTTGCTATTGCTGTTTTGTGTGCAACATGTCATATCAAACAAAGTCCAGCTCACCATGGTCGACATCCTTGGATACTCAGAGCACGGAGCCGCTGTGTCAGGGCGTGGAAGGATCAAGGAAATGATGAGGAATCCAGCTAAACGAGATAGTGAAAAAAACCTTTTCTTTATTCACTTGAAAAATGTGTTCAGTGGAGGATAAAAACATCAGCAATAACAGAAAATAAAATGCACTATCAACGTGTTTCTGGTGACCAAGCACCCTTAGTCATGAATACATTTTTCAAGTGAATAAAGAGAAGTTTTTTTTCACTATCTCGTTGAGCTGGATTCCTCAT
Organism: Ranitomeya imitator; assembly: GCF_032444005.1. NCBI lineage: Eukaryota > Metazoa > Chordata > Amphibia > Anura > Dendrobatidae > Ranitomeya > Ranitomeya imitator. The sequence continues at coordinate 945,505,561 of NC_091282.1, forward strand.
CATTTCCTTGAACATGTCATATCGCCTTAACTTCAACACTACTGAGCGGATTCTTTTACACTGGGTTTTGTCCCAGCTTTTTGTGGAGCCTTACCCAGTGATTATCAATCCAAGGAGGAGGAGAAGAATGTAGGTACATCCGCTTTTGAGGCGACGGCTGACTAAAGTGCATTTCCACCGTCTCTATGCTTCACTACGCAGCCATCCAGACAAGTTCTACAAGTATTGTCGGATAAGGGTGCCCACATTTGACATTCTTCTGGACACTATGCGCCCTGTGATCACCAAAAATGACGCCGTGATGCGGTCTATTTTGGCCGAGGAGCGGCTTTTACTTACGGTACTCAGGGCCGGCTCCAGGTTTTCGAGGGCCCCGGGCGAAAGAGTCTCAGTGGGCCCCCCCTTTAACACATACCCCGATTTATGATGCACAGATACGGCAGAGAAATGTATAGTACAATGCCAGATTTCACTTCTTACATGAGTGACAGCTATTGTAAATTCTGCAGTGTATATATACAGGAGGAAAGGTGCTGTGCAGTGTATATATACAGGAGAGGTGCTGTGCAGTTTATATATACAGGAGGAAAGGTGCTGTGCAGTGTATATATACAGGAGAGGTGCTTTTCTGTTTTGAGTTTTTCTATGAAACAAAGACTTTTCTACATAAACAACGTTGTTTGGTTTTGCGGCCCCAACAGATCTGTGCTACAAAGTAACAGGCGGCTCGGGCATTAATGAGGGACCTGATGCTGAATCCTTTCCACAAACCCTAATGACCCAATTAGTGCCCCGCCATTAGAACCTCATTAAACACCTCCCTGTCCCGAGCAGTCATGTACAGTATGGGGGGATCCTGCAGCCCACCCCCTGACTGCTCCATACCATACACTGCCCTCTGTCGCGCTCACTATTACCCTGTGCATTTCTCCGTCATCGTTACCCCATGTTACACTTGTCACCCCCCACTACAGAGTAGCAGGGCAGCCAATGTCAGCCCCTCCCGGACCCTAATGGCAGCAGGAAATGTCTGCTCCTCTATTGGGTTGGAACCTGATTTAATCAAGGAATAATGTAAATTTGTTGCCGGTGGCTGCAGGGGAAGGGTTAAGTGATGCCATGTCCTTGGTGGTAGCAGTGGCAGCTGCTGGGACCTGGACAGAGACAACCAATGTTGCTGTGACTGCACAGTGTGATGTGGAGGAGAGAAGCTGATACTCCGGAGCAGAAATCACCTACATGCCAGCACTGGGCAGAGTCCCTCCAGTCACCAGCCCGGGGCCACAGGGCCCCAACGTACAGCCCACAGCTCAGATTTATCCATGGCAGCAGCTCCCCTTCCACCTTGCATCTGGTTAACCCCATTTATGCGGGTCGGATTGTTATCTTTAAGGTTTAGCAATAACCTTCATACAGATGGGAAGGGGTTAAGCTTCTTCCTATCCCACTGGTGCAGGTTTGGTGCAGCATGCATGTATTCTGGGAGAGCTGGGTGGCTACAGGCTGCACCCCACCAGCTGCTCCTCCAGACTTCACCCACATTTTTAGGCAGCGGAGACAGACAGCAGCAGACTGAGCCACAACTTCAACCACTGCTGGATACCATAACACTCACTCAGGCACTGGTAGGACGGAGCTCCTCGGAATCTGCCTGATAAGTTCAGCTCAGCACTGCAGCCACCCAGGGGGGAGAGCAGAGAACGTGCTCTCTCCGCCCACAAACAGTCACACTGGCTGCCTTCTCTTAACCCCTATGTGTGCCTGCCTGGCTGCACTCACTGAGTGAGAAGATGCTTGTGTCAGAGCTGGCACATAGGGGTTAAGAGAACGCAGCCAGCAGTGACATTGTGGGCAGAGAGAGCATGTTATCTCCTGCTCTGCTCTCCCAGCTGTAAGTGGGCCCCCCTCTCTCCCCAGGGCCCCGGTATTTGCCCAGAGAGCCGGGTGCTGACGCCGGCCCTGACGGTACTTTATGGTATATAAAAAGCCTCTATGTTGCGACTTGATTATATGTTGTTATTTGCAAAATACAGTGTTCCCTTCCTTTTATGTGAATGGTTTGTGCCCTTTTTTTTTTTAGGCTACTTTCACACTAGCGTCAGATTCGGCCCGTCGCATTGCGTCAGGCTGAGATTCCGACACTAGCATTTGTTGTGCCGCACAACGGAGGCAGCGGATGCATTTCTCCGTCGCATCCGCTGCCCCATTGTGAGGTGCGGGGAGGTGGGGGCGGAGTTCCGGCCGCACATGCGCGGTCGGAAAAAGCGGTCCGTCGGGTGCAAAAAACGTTACATTTAACATTTTTTGCTCCCGGCGGTCCGCCACAACACGGCGCAACCGTCGCAAGACGGTTGTGACGTGTGTCAATACGTCGCAATGCATCGGTAATGTAACTCTTTGGGGCAAATACGCATCCTGCAAACAACTTTGCAGGATGCGCTTTTTCCCCTAAACGACGCATTGCGACGTATTAAAAAAACGCCAGTGTGAAAGTAGCCTTAATTTTACAAATGTGGCATTTCACATTCCCTGCTGTTTGGATTTTAAATATGTTCCCTAGGCATTGTATATTGTTGTCACTTGTTGCTCCTAGGCTTAGTTTGCATTCTCCATAAATTTTATGGTGTCCTAAACTTGTACAATGATGCATGGATATGTCCGTTTCTAATTTGTGTATTTTTGGGGTTTCTTCTAGATTCCTATCCACTGTGCTGTCCTATGCAGCACTGCATCTGGAGTTCTTAATCGTCAAATCCACCATCTCGGGCATTGTCTGGTCTACATGCTAAAAAATTTGGTTCCGACTGCATCAATCAGTAATGCCTGAGCCCAAAAAACAAGACTGACTGCGGATAGCCTATGGCTTTGAGGACACGTGCCAGTTTCGAAACTGCATTGGATCCCTAGATGGGAAGCTCAACCGTGTACGCAAACCGCTGAACTCAGGCTCCCAATATTATAATTACAAAGAATATTTTTCTGTAGTGCTGTTGGCCCTAATTAACAGCATCTACAAGTTTATCATTCTAGATATTGGGGTCTATGGAAGAACAGGAGACTCCAGTCTTCAATTCTTCCATAATGGGTCAGCAGCTGCACCATAATGAGTTAGACCTCCCACCCCCATGTCAGCTACCAGGGTCTACTATGGAAGCGGTGCCTTATGTGATGGTTGCGGATGAGGCCTTTCAATTAAACAGAAATGTCATGAGGTTCTATCCACGTAGAACCCTGGACCACAGAATATTTAATTACTGGCTATCCCGCGCACGACACCTGGTTGAGTGTGCATTTGGCATTCTCTGTGCCAAATGGCAAGTTCTGAAATCAGCCATTCAACTGAATGAAGGGAATGTGAATGAGGTTGTAAAAGCTTGTGCAATGCTTCTCAACTTCACCAGAATTCATGACTGTACTGCAAATGATGGTGATGATGTTGCGAATGGTAATAATGTCATGGCTACTACACATGTACATCATCCACGTCATCAACCCTCTGGACTTAAAGTGCGGGATGTGTTGACTAATTACATAGTAACATAGTAACATAGTAACATAGTTAGTAAGGCCGAAAAAAGACATTTGTCCATCCAGTTCAGCCTATATTCCATCATAATAAATACCCAGATCTACGTCCTTCTACAGAACCTAATAATTGTATGATACAATATTGTTCTGCTCCAGGAAGACATCCAGGCCTCTCTTGAACCCCTCGACTGAGTTCGCCATCACCACCTCCTCAGGCAAGCAATTCCAGATTCTCACTGCCCTAACAGTAAAGAATCCTCTTCTATGTTGGTGGAAAAACCTTCTCTCCTCCAGACGCAAAGAATGCCCCCTTGTGCCCGTCACCTTCCTTGGTATAAACAGATCCTCAGCGAGATATTTGTATTGTCCCCTTATATACTTATACATGGTTATTAGATCGCCCCTCAGTCGTCTTTTTTCTAGACTAAATAATCCTAATTTCGCTAATCTATCTGGGTATTGTAGTTCTCCCATCCCCTTTATTAATTTTGTTGCCCTCCTTTGTACTCTCTCTAGTTCCATTATATCCTTCCTGAGCACCGGTGCCCAAAACTGGACACAGTACTCCATGTGCGGTCTAACTAGGGATTTGTACAGAGGCAGTATAATGCTCTCATCATGTGTATCCAGACCTCTTTTAATGCACCCCATGATCCTGTTTGCCTTGGCAGCTGCTGCCTGGCACTGGCTGCTCCAGGTAAGTTTATCATTAACTAGGATCCCCAAGTCCTTCTCCCTGTCAGATTTACCCAGTGGTTTCCCACTTACCCAGTGGTTTCCCATTTACCCAGTGGTTTCCCACTGGGTAAATTATTTTGTTTCACCTGAGGGATATACTCCATGGCAAGATAATGCAGTGTCTATGTTATGATTTTTTTGTTTTTTTTGTGTAAAATAAAATTTTGTTAAAGTTGGAAGTGTGTGATGTATTGGGCTAATAATGTGAAAATAATGATCTGAAACACATCATATATATAGTGTCAACAGAAGAAAACACACATATCAAATTAAATAACTTTACTTAAAAAATGTTTTTAAAAATAAACAACCATATTAGCATCATATGGCATATATTACCACTATTACAGGGCCTCCAACAAGTTTGAAACTAGTAACAAAATGAACTGATTCCACTTACATTCATAAATTCTGGTATGTAGGTGGATGAGATGGTAGGAGTGCAGCCTGAATTCTTTGGCTACTTTGTGCTGCAAAAAGACTGTGACTCTGAGTGGTGGCTGAGACTGCATGACGGAGAAAGGAAGGGACCTGTTGTGGAACATGGTGGTAATGAGTACTTGGGTAGGGATTGACATAATCCTGGGTATTGGAAGGCCCCATTTGTGTATACCCCCTAGAATGGCCATGCCGACCATTACCATGTAGTGCCCACTCTCCTACACTGGGTAAGGTCAAGTGGCCATACTGGTGAGATGCAGCTGTAGCCATAAAATGCCCATGTTGTGGCTGGTGTTGGGTTGGGCCTTCAAGTGGCTCTGACGAAGGACTCCATGTGGGAGGAGGTTCACTCACTGATCTTGCTGGCTCATCGGGTATTACCGGCATTTGGAGTTGGTTTTTGTCTCGACAGTTGCCATTTTTCAAGGTATGCCAAGACCGTAGTTGGGTTATTGGGTGGGGTCCATGCATCAATAACTATTTATAGTGTACCTCTGGCCTGCAGCCTCCCTTCACGGGGAATTTTGCACAGATAGCGGGCAAGACTCCGTGAATAGGCCTCTCCACCATCATCATTGGCGGTGCGCGACAGGTAGTCCAATACCCCAGTGTCCACTTGTTGTTTTGTACCAGTGGTGTCAAGCTCCCGTCTGCGTTGGCCACAGCGTGGCACTACTGCAGGCTGTGGTGACGCTTCAAGTGGGAGTGTTGGGCTGCTACTGTGCCCACTGTCATCCTCTTTTTGAGTTGCCTCCTGTCATGCAGAAGGCCATGCTGGTGGTGGTGGTTGGTGGCTTGTTGATGTTCGGATGATGGTCCAGCCACTTCTTCCCTTTCATCAACAGGGTCCACTTGGACCTCAGAGTCTGATGCAGTCTCCTTCTCAGTAAGGTTTGATTCAGTTCTGGCTTTCATGAAAAATAAAAACCTATTACTATTGAACCTTAAGGCCACATTTCAAATGTGTGGTGTGGTGATGCATGCACTTACGGACGGAGATCAAGAACAGGAGCAAGAAAATTTAAGCCATCATAATAAAGATATTTTCACTTCTTTGTGCCCTGTGCCCAACTCCTGGCCCACTGCTGCCACTGACGGCGGAACTGGTCACGGCAGCTGCGCCACCGTCTAGTGACATCACACACTGCAAAGTAACCCAAGAAATGTTTGACATTTGGTACACAGTGTTTGCATAGGCAAATCTAGGCTACAGGCTAATGTGGCATGCTACTTGACAAGTGTAAAATGTCAAACAGGCAGGATAGTAATCACAACATCATATATGATGATGTTAGGTTCATTTTTTGCTGCATTTAAAATTTGTAGAAAATTTAGGCTGGGATTGTACTTATTTCATGCTGCACCTCAGGTGTACTTTCTGCATAAGTTTGAAACATTTGGCTGCAGATCCACTTCCATGCTGCATCCCTGCAAGCACTGTCTGAGTAATGTGCATCACGTACATCCCAAATTTCTGGCCTATCATGCACCAGAACAATCAAAAGCTCAACATTAATGTGTATGCCATCTTTCTGCACTCCGTGGAGGCGTGGTGGTGGCTTTTTCTTGATGTTGCCAGAGCAATTAGCATGCTAAAGCTTCCTGAATAATGGATGAGGCAATTTCCTGTCACCTGGCCAATGCTTGCGTATTTCTTGCAAGTCACACTGTTGGTCCGTGTGGTGTCAAATTTTTTTCTCTCCCCAATAGACTTGCATTGGCGAGACTCGGCCAGCATGTTGCGATTTCACTCGCATGCAGAATACGCCCGAAAAAACAGTGATGTGAGCTTCCCCATAGATTAATACTAGTCCGAGTGCTGTGCAATATTTTATTTCATAGCACTTGTCCGTATTATACGCTAGTGTGACTCCGGCCTAAGATGGATTTCATCAACCGAGGTATCATTTTATTCAATATAATGGCGCCGATTTGAAGCTATGTGTTGGTTACTATGCACAACCCTGCTGACAGGTTCTCTTTAAGGCTAAATAGTGCAGCTTTGGCTGTATATACAGAGTAGCATAACAAGACTCTTAAATATGCCTTGTGTACACTTATTTTAGATGATGTACCATTTATATGTTTCTTCTAATGCAAGCAAAATTTTGCATGATGCTTCTAGCTTTGTAAAGGTAGTGGGGTGTCATACACTCATCTGGCTCCTCTATGAGTTCTATCTATTGGCAGCAAGTGATAGATTAGTGATTCAAAACTGCTGTCCTACTGCCAAGTCTCAGTGTATGGCTACGGTCTCATTATCAGTATTTGGTCAGTATTTCACATCAGTATTTGTAATCCAAAACCAGGAGTGAGTCAAAAATGCAGAATTGATGCACTTGTTACTATTATACTTTTTCTCTGATTGCTATGCACCTGGTTTTGGCTTACAAATACTAATAGTGTGACCATAGCCTATTTAGAAACACTGACGAGCAAAAGGGTAACAATGTTTTGAACTTCTGACTTAGATGCTACATATTTCACCATCCACTACAGATTCGAATGTGAGACTACCATCATTTTATAGACAATCATGTTGGCTATCTCATGCATAAATTTGACTTGCGACTATTTAACATATGATTAGTTATGCAGATTCTTGTCATGTCACTGCATTGTTACTGTTTTGCTCTTAAAAATCAATTGTTGTTATTATCGTGTAAATGCACCTTTAGCTTTCAATACTGCCTGAATCAATCTGGACATGCTCTCGATCAGATTCAAACATGTGTCAACCGAAATCTGATCCCAGGTCTCTTCTACACGTTTCTCAAAGTTGGTGTATACTGGTCCACTCACTTGGGTATGTATACAGTTTATTATTCAACTGTACCCACAAGTGTTTGATTAGGTTGAGGTCTGGGGACTGTGAGGGCCATTCCAGCACCTCTATTTCATTATCTTGAACCATTTCAATAGGCTTCCGGTCGTTTTCCTGACGGAACACTATGTTATCTTTTTCATACCCGTAGTAGTCGAGTGTACCAAGTAATTTGTCTTAAAGGATACTCACATATAGCTCAGAATTGAGACTACCATCAATCCTAGTCAAATAACATAGTAACATAGTAACATAGTTAGTAAGGCCGAAAAAAGACATTTGTCCATCCAGTTCAGCCTATATTCCATCATAATAAATACCCAGATCTACGTCCTTCTACAGAACCTAATAATTGTATGATACAATATTGTTCTGCTCCAGGAAGACATCCAGGCCTCTCTTGAACCCCTCGACTGAGTTCGCCATCACCACCTCCTCAGGCAAGCAATTCCAGATTCTCACTGCCCTAACAGTAAAGAATCCTCTTCTATGTTGGTGGAAAAACCTTCTCTCCTCCAGACGCAAAGAATGCCCCCTTGTGCCCATCACCTTCCTTGGTATAAACAGATCCTCAGCGAGATATTTGTATTGTCCCCTTATATACTTATACATGGTTATTAGATCGCCCCTCAGTCGTCTTTTTTCTAGACTAAATAATCCTAATTTCGCTAATCTATCTGGGTATTGTAGTTCTCCCATCCCCTTTATTAATTTTGTTGCCCTCCTTTGTACTCTCTCTAGTTCCATTATATCCTTCCTGAGCACCGGTGCCCAAAACTGGACACAGTACTCCATGTGCGGTCTAACTAGGGATTTGTACAGAGGCAGTATAATGCTCTCATCATGTGTATCCAGACCTCTTTTAATGCACCCCATGATCCTGTTTGCCTTGGCAGCTGCTGCCTGGCACTGGCTGCTCCAGGTAAGTTTATCATTAACTAGGATCCCCAAGTCCTTCTCCCTGTCAGATTTACCCAGTGGTTAAATATCCAATGCCTTTGTGTGTGAAAAAAACACTCCACTGCAATGTTTGTAGTGCCAGAACTGACAGACCTTGTGATGAAACGACTTGTTTACTCAGATATTTTGCTGGATATTTTGCTGGATGACCATCTTTTAACCCCTTCAAGTCACGGCCCTTTTTCATTTTTGCGTTTTCGTTTTTCACTTCCCTCCTTCCCTGAGCCATAACTTTTTTATTTTTCCGTCAATATGGTCATGTGAGGGCTTATTTTTTGTGGGACAAGTTCTACTTTTGAACGACACCATTGGTTTTACCATGTCTTTTACTAGAAAACGGGGAAAAAATTCCAAGTGCGGTGAAATTGCAAAAAAAATGCAATCCCACACTTGTTTTTTGTTTGGCTTTTTTGCTAGGTTCACTAAATGCTAAAACTAACCTACCATTATGATTCTCCAGGTCATTACGAGTTCCTAGACACCTAACATGTCTAGTTTATTTTTTATCCAAGTGGTGAAAAAAAATTCCAAACTTTGCTTAAGAAAAAAAAAAAGTGCCATTTTCGATACCCGTAGCGTCTCCAATTTTCGTGATCTGGGGTCGGGTGAGGGCTTATTTTTTGCGTGCCGAGCTGATGTTTTTAATGATACAATTTTTGCACAAATACGTTCTTTTGCTTGCCCGTTATTGCATTTTAATGCAATGTCGCGGCGACCAAAAAAACGTAATTCTGGCGTTTCGGTTTTTTTTCTCGCTACGCCATTTAGCGATCAGGTTAATGCTTTTTTTTAGTTGATAGATCGGGCGATTCTAAACGCGGCGATACCAAATATGTGTATGTTTGATTTTTTTTTTATTGTTTTATTTAGGATGGGGCGAAAGGGGGGTGATTTAAACTTTTATGTTTTTAATATTTTTTTCATATTTTTAAAAACAGGTTTTTTTTACTTGTGCCATGCTTCAATAGCCTCCATGGGAGGCTAGAAGCTGACATAGCCTGATCGGCTCTGCTACATAGCAGCGATCATCAGATCGCTGCTATGTAGCTGAAATGCAGGTGTGCTGTGAGCGCCGACCATAGGGGGGCGCTCACAGCAGGCCTGCATCAGTAACCATAGAGGTCTCAAGGACCTCTATGGTTACCTTCCTGATGCATTGCCGACCCCTGATCATGTGACAGGGGTCGGCGATGACATCATTTCCGGCCGCCCGGCCGGATGCGGTAGTTAAATGCCGCTGTCTGTGTTTGACAGCGGCATTTGACAGGTTAATAGCGGCGGGTGAATAGCGATTTCACCCGCCGCTATTGCGCGCACATGTCAGCTGTACAAAACAGCTGACATGTCGCGACTTTGATGTGGGCTCACCGCCGGAGCCCACATCAAAGGGGGATTCACGGCATGCGCAGTACATGTACGGCGCATGTCGTGAAAGGGTTAAACTTAGAATGACTGGACGGACTTCATTTCATATTCTTCCTATTGTCATGGCACTCACATGATGCAGTCAGGCAATTTTCCTGGCCAAAAGACTGCTATCGATGAGCTGGATGATGCTGTTTTTCTTTTCTTGGGAAACCTTCATGGCTGCTCCTTGATTCAAACCAGTGACCTTTTGCTTGGGAATGAACCTAATAACACATTGAGCTATTAGGGAATGTAAGAAAAGGTTGCATTTTGCAGTATAAATGAAAAAAAAAAGATTTTTCCACCATCAGGAGCAAAACACTAACAAAGCAGTCACATGATAAGAATCTGCATAACTAATCATATAAAACCTACAAGAAACAATGACTAAAAGCAAACGTCGAGATAAGCGAAGAAATGGGAAATGTGTAACAGAGACCTGGAATCAAATTTCGGTTGACACATGTTTGAATCTGATCGAGACATTGCCCAGAAGGATTCAGGCAGTGTTGAAAGCTAAAGGTAGATTTACAAAATACAAACAAAATAATAAAAATTGAAATTTAGATCTTTAGAAGCAAAAACAATGAAGTGACATGACAAGAATCTGCATAACTAATCATATGCTAGAGAAAAGAAAACGAAAGCAGCACAAGCAGATAGCGTTCATGGGTGCCATGCCTCCAAGGCAATGACCAAACCTCCATATACAGACAAAAAGATGAATGCAGCATACCAGTTCAAGGTGAAAAAATGTGGCTATCTAATTGCCCAAAATGGAGACGTTTCGGCTCAGGATTGTGATCCTTTCCCAAGCCATGCTAATCATATGCTGAATAGTTGCAAGTCAAATTTATGTATGAGATAGCCAAGATAATTGTCTATAAAATGGTTGTAGTCTCACGTTCGAAGCAGTAGTGGACGTGAGATATGGAGCCTGAAAATCAAAAGTTCAAAACATTCTTACCCTTTTGCTCGTTGGTGTATTTGTTTTACTTTCATATATAGAATTGTTAATTTCCACAGAACTTTACAGACATCATATCTACTGTCCCCAGTGGAGCTCACAATCTATATTCCCTACCAGAATGTAAATGGATGTCTGTGAGGAAACCAGAAAATACCCATTCAAATACAGGGAGACAATACAAACTCCTTGCAATTGTTGTTCTTTGTTTTGTTTGAACCAAGGACCTCAGCAAGGCCACTGTACATATAGACACAAAGTTACATGTGCTTTACGTAGATAAATCTGTCATATAGCATGAAGAAGTAGCCTATGTGATGAAGTTGTGATAAAGATGCAGTCTTTCCCCTCTGCCTCCTACTTGTGATAAGTTTCTACTTTTAGCAATCAAGGGTATGTCTTAATCAGTGATTATTCACTATCTCTCTATGCTTACTTATGCAGGTAAGGTTATAAGTCACCGATGAGGACCATCCCATGAGTGCTAAACTGATGAAAGATATTGCTATAGATAAAGTCAAATTATGTATATATCTACAATATATTGCACTCAAATTTTAGGTTAATTGTCTTGCTATGCAATTTTCTATCAGTACATTTTTAGAAAGAGCTTTTAAAAGATCCAGAGGAAACCCACTAAAACACAGATAAACCTGTCTGTACTGTTCATCTGCTCTCTGGTACCTTTAGATGTATTGATGCTCCTTGCCCACTTCTTTGGGTGCTGTGTTTGGTCTCCCTAGAACTCAGAGTTTGTATGAGTCCATTACATTACTGTGTCTATGAAACCTAAAACTATGAAAGTGTTATGCAGCTTAGGTTGATCAATAATATAAATGCAGGTCATGTTTGCAGCTAGATTCATAAATCAGCATCCATATTTGTATCTTTTATTTGAGAAAACACATTATAATTTTTCTGAAAACAGTATGTAAAATCCAGTGACTGGTTTACTACAGGTTCTCCATACAAAGCAGACAAGCTAATAAATCTTATTATTCAGGAAGCACTCTGCAGAATGGATTTCTTTAAAGAAGGATGTTGCAAGTGTCTTTCATCAATAATGTATGTATACGTTTCACAGCAATATCTCTATTGTACTGCTTGAATGATCTGACTAAAGTCTGCATAAGGTGTGAAAGGAAAGGGGGAACATTCTGAAATGGCCGGTTTGACATGCAGAACCATGTTATAAACACAGGCTTGCATTATACAGAACACCGGATGTTTTATTCATAATATATCTTCAGAAGTGGCCAGGATCTGATTTAATACTGCAGACAACAACTAGTGGCTTACGTGGACATTTTCCAGGTAATCTCAGTTAAAGACCATGTTCTCTTACCATAATCCCGTCAGAGAGCGATTGTGTGGGAGACATTTGTAAAGTTCAAGAAATTCTTTATCTTCTAACTGTGTCCAGCCAAGTCTAAAAAACATACAAAAAAATTACTGGTTATCAGTCACTCTAATCTGCTAATAATGGGTCTGATGAAGGATTATATTTCTTTACATTCTTCAACATTGAAATAGAAACACTAAGAAGAACGAGTCATGGAATTATGGAAGCGTGAAATTAATTTTAATGATATGCAAATGATGAAAAAATTTAAACAAAATCTTCAAAGTATCGCGATTTATTCAGTTTCAAGTATGAGTGCCACGTGCAGAAATGAACATACATAGATGTTTTGGAATACTGTGAATGAGGTTATTAATAGTTTTCTGAGGAATTTTCCGCCAATCTAAATGCACTTAAGCTCACAAATCATCATAATCTGCTGCTGGCAGCTCATTTTTCAATTGCCAACTAATGATGTACCAGATGTGCTCTTTGGGATACTAGTCTGGAGAACCTGCAGGTCACGATAGCACATTTAGATCATGCAGGCTGCTTACAGTAGCACAAGCAACATGAAGTCAGAGGTGAGATAGAAAAATGTCTGTACCACGCGTTTAGGTCTCATAACAAGTTCAATGTACCGCCAAGCTGTTAGTGTGCTTGCAAAGAAGACTATAGGGGCCAGCTACCATACATTATGCCCCCCACATCATAATCCTGGGTGTAGGAACGGTGCGACGTTCCCTCATAAAAGTCTCTTAATGGCATTGCTCACTTTAGATGCACACCTGAGGCTTGAAGGGAGCAACTGAGGTGAAAATTGAGGTCTATCCTCTTCATACATGATTCCCACTGTTGTATTGGATGCAGGGCAGGGCAGTGATAGCAGTTGATTGGTCTTGAGACTGTCGTAAAGAGACCTTCATGAAGAAATGTCACACCAATTCTACTCCAAGGATTTTAGTGTGGAGTGGCACAATGTGCACTAGCCATACTTCTCTACACTTCATTCCAGGTACACTAACAGCTTGAAGTTACATTAATTTGGAATACAGACTAGAATGGTACTGCTATCATATATTATGTCACTCCACGCCATAATTCTAGGAGTAGAACTGGTATGATATTCCCTCATAAAGACCTTTTCATATTGTTGCCCCCATGGTCTTCAGACTAATCGGCTATCATTACAGTGGGACGCATCGCTGAAGAGGACGAGAGGTTCATTTGAGAATAGCCTCTTTATGGCACTGCCCACATGGCTATTATCCTCATGCCAAGCTGAAGAGTGAAATGGAGATAAATCCTCCTCAGCAATAAGTCTTGCTTTTGTCTTGAACATAGCTAGAGATTGGTCTGCAAACCATGTGGACAACACCATGAAGAGACCTTGAGGAGGGAACATCACACTAGTCCTACTGGACCTGTTTACTTTACATTTCAGTTAGTTCAGCATTACATTGATTTGATAGTGGAACCGGTGGTATGGACATTTCTCCAAAGTGTGTCACAACCTGTTTAACAGAACACCACAAGGTTGTATATTTCTTACTTATATTAGGCAGCTTAAAGTCACATAAACTAATATTAGGCAGCTTAAAGTCAAATAAACTAATATTAAGGAGCAGCTTAAAGTCACATAAACTAACAGTTACATTTATATATATCCTATATCTAATTGTTATACATTTTAGTTTGCTTTTCTGTATGGCTTAAGGATTGAGTAGCTGCCCTACACTGTAGAACTAATCTTCCATGAAATCCAAGCCAAATCAGGGACACTTCATATTTATCATTATCTAATTGTTTTTTGGACCTAAATATGAAAAAAATAAATGCTAAAATATATGTACAGCATATATCATATATATATATATGTATATACATATATATATATATATATATATATATATATATATATATATTTAAATATATATATACATATATATTACATAAACTAAAAGTGTGTCAAGCAATAAAGTTCTAAGGAGACTGCTTCTGGAGTGGATGTCCTGCGTACAGAAAGCCAGCAGGTATTCCAGATAATGATATCCCATTCATGGAATACATCACTGGGAAATGAAGGTACTGAGAACAAATTGTGGCTCACATGAAGCACCTGTCAAGGAACTATACTTTATTAATGATATGAGGAGGCTTTGTAAATGTTGAATTTAGATATTTCTGACTCTTGTCCATTCAGAACAATTTTTGGTCCATTGCTCGCCATTTAAATGCTATAACAGTATTTTTCTTTTTGTCATTAACCCCTTAATCCCATATGAAGTACTATCCCGTCGAGGTGACCTGGGACTTAATTCCCAGTGATGCGATAGTACGTCATAGTCAATCGGCCGCGCTCACAGAAGAAGCGCGGCCAATCGCCGCCGGGTGTCAGCTGATTATTAGAGCTGACATCCGGCACTATTTGCCAGGAGCGGTCACGAACCGCTCCCGGCACATTAACCCCTGGCAAACTGCTATCAAAGATGATCACAGCGTTCCGGCTGTACAGGGAAGCATCGTGCAGGGAGGGGGTTCCCTGCATGCTTCCCTGAGACCCTCGGAGCAGCGCGATGTGATCACGTTGCTCCGAGGGTCTCCTACCTCCTCCTCCCTGCATGCCCCAGATCCAAAATGGCCACGGGGGTTTTCTGGGTCCTGCAGGGAGGTGGCTTTCAAGCGCCTGCTCGGAGCAGGCGCCGAGAAGCCTCCCTACAGTGCCTGTGTGATAGCTGATCTGACACAGTGCACTGCAAAGTGACAGTGATGTCCCCCTGGGGCAAAAAATATATATATTGTTCCAATAAATACATTTCTTTATCTAAATGAAAAAAAAACTATAAAAGTACACATATTTAGTATCGCCGCGTCCATAATGACCCGTCCTATAAAACTGTCCCACTAGTTAACCCCTTCAGTGAACACCGTAAGAAAAAAAAAACGAGGCAAAAAACGCTTTATTATCATATCGCCGAACAAAAAGTGGAATAACACGTGATCAAAAAGACGGATATAAATAAACATGGTACCGCTGAAAATGTCATCTTGTCCCACAAAAAACGAGCCACTATACAGCATCAACAAAAAATGAAAAAAGTTATAGTCCTCAGAATAAAGCGAGGCAAAAATAATTATTTTTTATATGAAATAGTTTTTATCGCATAAAAGCGCCAAAACATAAAAAATTATATAAATGAGGTATCGCTGTAATTGTACTGACCCGAAAAATAAAACTGCTTTATCAATTTTACAAAACGTGGAACAGTATAACCCCCCCCAAAGAAATTCATGAATAGCTGGTTTTTGGTCATTCTGCCTCACAAAAATCAGAATAAAAAGCGATCAAAAAAAAGTTACATGCACGAAGATGGTACTAATAAAAACGTTAACTCGTCCCGCAAAAAACAAGCCCTCACATGACTCTGTGGACCAAAATATAAAAAAATTATAACTCTCAAAATGTGGAGACACAAAAACTATTTTTTGCAATAAAAAGCGTCTTTTGTGACGTGTGTGACGGCTGCCAATCATAAAAATCCACTTAAAAACCCGCTATAAAAGTAAATGAAACCCCCCTTCATCACCCCCTTAGTTAGGGAAAAATAATAAAATTAAAAAAAAATGTATTTATTTCCATTTTCCCATTAGGGTTAGGGTTGGGCCTAAAGTTAGGGTTAGGGTTGGGGCTAAAGTTAGGGTTAGGGTTGGGGCTAAAGTTAGGGCTGGGGCTACAGTTAGGGTTGGGGCTACAGTTAGGGTTAGGGTTGGGGCTAAAGTTAGGGTTAGAGTTGGGGCTAAAGTTAGGGTTAGGGTTAGGGCTAAAGTTAGGGTTAGGATTGGGGCTAAAGTTAGGGTTAGTGTTAGGGCTAAAGTTAGGGTTGGGGCTACAGTTAGGGTTAGGGTTAGGGTTGGGGCTAAAGTTAGGGTTAGGGTTGGGCTGAAGTTAGTGTTAGGTTTGGGGCTTAAGTTAGGGTTAGGGCTGGGGCTAAAGTTAGCTTTACGGTTGGGGCTAAGGTTACGGTTTGGATTACATTTACGGTTGGAATTAGAGTTGGGATTAGGGTTAGTAGTGTGGTTAGGGTTATGTTTGGGATTAGGGTTAGAAGTGTTTTGGAGTTAGGGGTGTGGTTAGGGTTTGGATTAGGGTTTGGAGTGTGTTGGGGTTAGGGGTGTGTTGGAGTTAGGGGTGTGGTTGGGATTAGGGCTGGGGGCATGTTCGAGTTAGAGGTGTGGTTAGGGTTATGGTTAGGGTTGAGATTAGGGTTAGGGGTGTGTTTGGGTTAGGGTTTCAGTTAGAATTTGGGGGTTTCCAGTATTCAGGGGCTCTCCAAATGCGACATGGTGTCCAATCTCAATTCCAGCCAATTCTACGTTGAAAAAGTAAAACAGTGCTCCTTACCTTCTGAGCTCACCCGTGCGCCCAAACAGGGGTTTACCCCAAAATATGGGTATCAGCATACTCAGGACAAATTGGACAACAACTTTTGGGGTCCAATTTCTCCTGTTACTCTTGGGAAAATACAAAACTGGGGGCTAAAAAATAATTTTTGTGGAAAAAAAATATTTTTTTTTCACGGCTCTGCGTTATAAACTGTAGTGAAACACTTGGGGGCTCACAGTTCTCACAACACATCTAGATAAGTTCCTTAGGGAGTCTACTTTCCAAAATGGTGTCACTTGTGGGGGTTTCAATGTTTAGGCACATCAGGGACTCTCCAAACGCGACATGGCATCCCATCTCAATTCCAGTCAATTTTGCATTGAAAAGTCAAATGGCTCTCCTTCCCTTCGGAGCTCTGCCATGCGCCTAAACAGTGGTTTACCCCAACAATGGGGTATCGGCTTACTCAGGAAAAATTGCACAGCAACTTTTGCGGACCAATTTCTTTGGGTACCCTTGGAAAAATAAAAAAATGGGGGTGAAAAGTTCATTGTTGTGAAATAATATGATTTTTTATTTTTACGGCTCTACATTATAAACCTCTGTGAAGCACTTGGTGGGTCAAAGTGCTCACCATACATCTAGATAAGTTCCTTAGGGGGTCTACTTTCCAAAATGGTGTCTCTTGTGGGGGGTTTCAATGGTTAGGCACATCAGGGGCTCTCCAAATGCAACATGGTGTCCCATCTCAATTCCAGTTAATTTTACATTGAAAAATCAAATGGCGCTCCTTCCGTTCCGAGCTCTGCCATGCACCCAAACAGTGATTTACCCACACATATGGGGTATCGGCGTACTTAGGACAAATTGTACACCAACTTTTGTGGTCCAATTTCTCCTGTTACCCATGGTAAAATAAAACAAATTGGAGCTGAAGTAAATTTTTTTGTGAAAAAATGTTCATTTTTTTAAACATTCCAAAAAATCCTGTGAAACACCTGAAGGGTTAATAATCTTATTGAATGTGGTTTTGAGCACCTTGAGGGGTGCAGTTTTTAGAATGGTGTCACACTTGGGTATTTTCTATCATATAGACTCCTCAAAGTGACTTCAAATGTGATGTGGTCCCTAAAATATGGTGTTGTAAAAATGAGAAATTGCTGGCAAATTTTTAATTTATAACTCCCTAGCAAAAAACAATTTTGGTTCCAAAATTGTGCTGATGTAAAGTAGACATGTGGGAAATGTTACTTATTAAGTATTTTGTGTGACATATCTCTGTGATTTAAGGGCATAAAAATTCAAAGTTGGAAAATTGCAAAATTTTCAAAATTTTTGCCATATTTTCATTTTTTCACAATTAAACGCAAGTAATTTCAAAGAAATTTTACTACTGTTATGAAGTACGATATGTAACGAGAAAACACTGTCAGAATCATCAGGATCCGTTGAAGCGTTCCAGAGTTATAACCTCATAAAGGGACAGTGGTCAGAATTGTAAAAATTGGCTCGGTCATTAACGTGCAAACCACCCTTGGGGTTAAGGGGTTAATTTTACAGCAACAGCACAGACAAAACTATAAGCAAGAAAGGTTGATCATTAAAGAAATATTCACCTATAAATCAGCATTCTGTTTTGTTCTTTTATAATCTGAATAAGTGTAGAATTCTGTATTGGAAAAGAGGTTTTCTCGCAATATGGGATAATAAATGATCCACAGAAGAAAATAAATGTATGATTGCTGGTGGGTAGGACCAAGCTTCTAGCAATCAGTAAGGGTCTCATTCATGAAAACAATCTATGTAACTTCAGAATGTATCATTAAATAGATTTTTAAGTTTATTGGGATAAGTATTAACTGGTTTCTTAAAAGAAATTTGGAATGTTTTTTTTCTACTAATATTTTTACATGAAGAAAAACATTTCATTTTATTTTGTATTGCCATAGCATGATCACAATGATCCCATAATGGGTCCCTGTTCAGTAAACACAATCCCAGAATGTATGGCACATCAATCATTTGTTGCCGAATGGGGCAAATCAAACAACCTTCATGTTGCCAGCACGCCGGCATATTCACTTTGATTTAATTTTTATTTCTTAGACTTTAGTTGCATTGACCATACACGTGGTAGTTGCTTCATATAACTGTAGGGTGAGGTTACTGGATACTTTTCTATTCTTATAGCTGTTTTAAATATTCAGACTATTGCAACATCTGACTTTTCAATTAAATTCTAAAGCACTATTTTAGCCTAGCTGTTTTGATGCAGCTTCCATGAAGAGGTCCTACAATGAACAAAGGAGACATGATGGGAAATGTCGCTTATATTGCATCACTTAAACTAATAAATAAAACTCATAAGAATAAAATACATGGTTATAAACTAATCACTGGGACAAACCAGTGTAAGAAATACTAACATATTAGCCAGTGTAGATAAGGACTAACGTGGACATCTCGTCATGAAACATGAGAACAAAAACAGAAAAAAAGACGATTGCTGGTCCAAAATAATAAACTATAATAAGTTATTGTGGACCAGCAATCGTCTTTTTTTCTGTTTTTGTCGTCACTTAAACTAAGTCCTTCAGGATGTCTAGGAAGAAAACAGAGTGTATACAATGGGTAAAGAGAAACTTGAAATTGATTGTTTCTGCCATATCTGACATAGACTTGAATATTGAGGAAACATTTTTATGGGATAATCAGGGAACAAGTAACAGAGCATCACAATTTTTGTCATTGGTAAAATACCGAGTGCATCGAAAATTACTGTACCGATATGCCTTTTTATACTAAACTGTTGCTTCCCCTCCCTGGATCCAGAGCTGCTTCTCTCCAGTTACCCAACTCTTTCTTGATCAGCTGCAGTGATGATGCCATGTTAGCAGTGCTTGTAATTGCTGCTGCCAATCACTGAGCTCTGCCGATATAAACTGCATGAACCACTGAGCCTAGTGATTGGCTGCAGCACCTATGAGTGCTGTAGATATGACATCACCGCTGTAGTAAAGGGCGGATTATAGTGACATCAATCTGGGCTACCAACTGGAGCCCACAACTCCCCAGGGGCCCATGGCCAAACTGCCCTTATATTATTTGCACTTTCTCTATGAGTAAGCTGTGTGATGACAGCATTGCGCTAGGTGAGTCATTTAGCATGTACGTGCAGCCCACAAGAGGATAAAATAAGAGCTGAAGGAGATCCCCTGGAGAGGTGAGCCATTCTTTGTACCTCTTTAATGTAAATGAATTGGGGATGAGGTGTGGGGAGAGGACATCACATTTCTCATGTACAGCACCATGGAATTAATGGTGCTATATAAATAAATAATAACATAAATATGAATTGCGGGTGGGGCGTGGGAGAGATGACATGATAACATGATTTGGAGGCCATATAATCACAATGAATTGAAAAGACATGTAATTATAATAAATTAAATTATAATGAATTAGGGACATGTAATTATAATGAATTGGGAGAGAGAATGATGTAATTATGATGAATTATGGGAGGACGTAATTATAATGAATTGAGAGAGGACATGTTGTAACTATAATGAATTGGAGGGAGGACATGTAACTACTGTATAATGAATTAGGGGAGAGGCCTGGAATTATAATAAACTGGAGGAAGTCATGTAATTGTAATGAGGACGTGTAACTATAATGATTTTGATGGAGTACATGTAATTACAGTGGCTTGCAAAAGTATTCAACCCCCATGCCAGTTTTCATGTTTTGCTACCTCAAGACCTGTGAAGCAAAAGAGTAGGAGAAAAATTAATGAAAACTTTAGTGAGCACAACTATTCACCCCCTAAAGTCAGTACTTTGTAGAGCCTCCTTTTGCTACAATTACAGCTGCAAGTCGCTTTGGATAAGTCTCTATGAGCTTTCCACATCTTGCCACAGGGACTTTTGCCCATTCCTCAAGGGAAAACAGCTCCAGATACTTCAAGTTACAGTAGATAGTTTCCTCTGGTGAACAGCAATCTTCAAGTCTGACCGCAGATTCTCAAAAGGACTAAGGTCTGGGCTTTGACTAGGCCACTTCAAAACATTTACATGTTTCTGCATAAACCACTTGACTGTTGCTTTAGCAGTATGTTTTGGGTCATTGTCTACTCTTCTTGGAAGGTAAAATTCCATCCCAATCTCAAATCACTGACAGACTAAAGCAGATTTTTCTCAAGAATATCCATGTACTTTGCACCATCCATTTTCCCTATCCCTACTGCTGAAAAACATCCCCACAGTATGATGCTTCCTCCACCGTGTTTCACTGTAGGGATTGTGTTCTTCCCGTGATGAGCTTTGTTTGTTTGGCACCTAGCTTCTTTTTTATTTAAGCGGTGAAAAAAAAATCCAAACTTTGTTAAAAAAAACACCATTGCGATTCCTCCTGCGGCTGTTAGCTGTTCAAAACATATAGAAGGCTATGTGGGGGTTCATACTGTATATAGATGGCTATGTGGAGGCACATACTGTATACATGGGGCTTTGTGGGGACTTATATTGTATATAGAGGGGAAAGAGAGGGCTCATACCGCATAAAAGGACTATATAGGAGCTCATACTGTACATAGAGGATCTGTGTGGGGACTCACACTCTGGGCTCTTACAGTATATAGGGGCTGTGTGGGCTCATACGGAATATAGGGGACTGTGTGGGGGCCCATATGGTATATAGGGGGATGTCAGCATAGAAATAATATATTGAGCCAAATTACTTTTCGCCTATTTGTTTATCCCTCCACAACACTCATGGTCTCTCATGAGGCCACTTGGGAAAATTAAGGTACAACTGCTTTAATTTTTCCCTCTTTTGGAGCATTAAAGGAACAGCAACAGTGAGGGTAAAACGATGGTGCAATAACGTTTGAAACTGGACAATCCCTACAGTTATTTTTCATTTTCATAGCAAATGAACTAATTATTTATATGACATATCTAGTCAGCATGCCACACTAGTAGGAAAAAAAATCCTTTAAATTGGTTATCCCAGAGCACAGATGAGAAAGTTATATTACAAATCTAGCCCTGCTACTACAGCAGAAAAACATAAGTCACAGTCCCTTTGGGTTATAATAGAAAAGAAATGCCCTGATCATCTCAGCATTCGTTACAGAACACATGAATTTCTGTAGTCTGTGTGATTTGCGCCTCAGGGTTTACACTTGGTACCATAGCAATGCACCTGAGGTGACGACCAGCAGAAGCTCATTGCTATTAATGAATTCCCGTATAAAGCAAGAATACTGGATCCCGGCCATGGTGGATATTTACATATGAGTCAGGGAATGATCGTATACTTATGCCTGTCTAATAAATAATATATCATATATGATGATTTCCGTTGTTTATTTTTAGACTTGAGAAAAATAATGTGTGAGATTAAAACATGAGGGAAATTGTTTGCTGAGAAATTTGTACAGAGGCAATGTCACCATAGAAACACAGTGGTTTAAGGGAAGGTTAAAAATACACATAAAATATATTTATTGTACGCATTGTACAGATGTACACATGCTGGATGAAAAAACATATCAAAACCAACCTAATGAGCAAGAGTGCCAAGGGGGTCTCTTAAAATTTTACATTTTTTATTAATATATGAGTAAAAAATAAAATAAAAATACATACATGAAGAACACATGAAGTGTAAATTAATATACAAACTTGAAAAAGGAAATAAGCTTTAAATATATATCGTAACCACCCCTAGTCTAAAAGCTTAGTGCCTTGACTATCCATAGAGGATCTTGTCATGCAATAAAGGTAAGTAGTACTTACATCTAAAGGGTGTATCTAGATGGGGAAAAAAATGAATATGCACTAGTCCAATGGCCCCCTACGCACGTTTCACCCACAGCTTCATCAGGGGGCATATCAGACATTATTATTGCATGTGCAGCGCCCCAGGGTCCTGGTCATTGAAGTAATGTCATTTTCCTCTAGGGGAGAGTGATATTACATTTGGAGGCAAAGAAGGACAACTGCATCCAGGTATCACAAACATGCAACACACTTCATACTCCAGGCCACCAGGGGGAGCTCTGCTCCTATTTATTAGGGCACTCCTCACACTTAGGTAAAATGGGTTGCCTGGGGAGGAAGTTAGTTAGTTGCTGGCTGAGCTTTGCTCAGGTAGTTGGTCCCTGACAGGGGTGGGATCCTGTCAGAGATCAAGACAGAAGGACACGGAGCTGTGCATGCCCTGAGAGCTGCAGCTTCTAGAAAGAGACTCTGAAGGAGAACTGTATTGTAGAGAGGGTGAAAGAAGTCGTAGCAAAGGAGTGGATATCAGAGGAGAACAGCCCTACACACGCTGCCTCCTTCTGAGGCGCAGGATCACCGAGGGAGCAATGATCCTTTATGCCTTGCCCAGAGACCAGTAGGACAGCTAATTTCATGTTACCTGTCCACCCCTACACCCAGGAGGCAAGGTGGCACCCCTTAGAGGCTGGGGCATGATAGAATCCCTGTAAAACGCCTCAAGCCACCGGTCATGCGGGTTTGTCCTATCCATCTGGGGGACAGAGAGAGAGACATAACATCTACAACATCTGTGAGGACCTTATGAGAAGCTTAGCAGTAAGGGACTACAACACCATGGCGCTAGAGGAAGGCTACTGATTTCTACCTGGACAAGGGGACTCTGGGTTTGCCTCCAAACCGGCCGGACTCTGCCTGCCCTTTGGTCTGGTGCTCTGGACTGTGGATGCTGAAACCTTCAGTAAAAGGTAAAGAGACTGCAACCTTGTGTCCTCGTTCTTCACTGCGCCTCTCACCATCCACCATCTACACACTGGGAAGCCCTGGGGACATACTTCACCTGTGGGACGGTATACCATCTAGCTGCCATAACATCACCCCAGAAGACCCCTTAAAGCAGCGTCAGTCACCCTGACCGAATACCACAGGTGGTGTCACGAACATATCCCTTTAAAGACTTTTCCCTTTCACACGGACGTCCCAGGGCCACGGACCGGGTCAGCCACCGTGACATCCCCCTGTGAACCACAGGACCCAGTACCGAGTACCCCACGGCCCCATGGGGGCGATCCACATGCCTTGTACAGATGTACACATGCTGGATGCAAAACATATCCGCATACTGTAACTCTAACTGTAAGATTAATCAGCATAATTAGCATATCCATTTTCTTCTAAAGCCTTTGCTCTGTATAGCCAATACTAGTCATTTACATAGAAATCTCTTCTACAGTATAATTTTCTTCAACTCAAATTCTTACTTAAACTTGATTTAAAAAATGGCTTCTTAGGGCAGGTGCAGATGAGAAAAACAGATCAGTTATGCTAATCACACTCTGATCAGACTCTGACCAGAGTTTGATAAGAGTGTGATCATTGTGCTCTCTCGGATGAGAAGATGGAAAAAAACCATTTTCCATCTTCTCCATTCTATCAGTCTGTGGAAATCAGTTTGCACTCGAATATCATCCAAGTGCAGTCCAATGGTTTCCATGGACTCACTGACTTGCAGAGTGCGATCTGAATTGCAAATCAAACTCCGGCATGCTGCAATTTTTTTGCAGCCCCATCTGCTGAATGTGAATTTTTTTCATTAAATATCATATTTAGTATGTAATATAGGGGTCAGGCCACAGGTGGTGGTGTCAAGTGAGGTTAATGTTTTGGGGGTTGATATCAGCTGTTTTATGGTCGCTAACATCTAGCCCACAAGTTAGTAATGGAGAGATGTCTATATGACGCCTCTCTATTATTAAACCCATAGTCAGATTGTAAATAAACACAGAGCCAGAATAAAGTCCTTTCTTTGAAATAAAAATACACACCGTTTTACTTTTTTATAAAAAAATGAAAAACAAAGTTATTTTCACCTTATGCCCATTCCATTGAAGTCCTTGCCACCTGTGAAAAACCTGAAAATAATAAGCAAGAATAATACTCACCTAACACCCATTTCATTGAAGCTCTGGTCTCCTGTAACAAAAAATAAATAAATAAAAAACAATAATATCCCTCACCTGTCTGATGTTCTGTCCAACACCATAATCCATGTCTGCGATAAGTAGTTTTCAACCTAGAGGGTGTCAAGATGACAGTCCAGACTGAAGACCATGGGAGAATGAGCTGCTGTGAGTGAAGCATCAGTGACTAGCGGTGATGCCACTAAGGTTACCGTAGGTCACTGAGGCTGTATTCCCAGCTCACTTCTCTGTGAGCTGGGCCGATGAACTGCAGATACCTCAGTGAGATCATCGCTATCAAGGTGAGAAAAAGTCTCAAGGTGTAGCGCTGAGCTCAGTGAGTTCACCATAGTTCACAGTCAGAAATTTTTATTGCAAATATAAAGATGAAGGATATTTTTTGCGTCAATTTTCTGATATTTATTTACAGGAAACTTAGCAGCAATTCAAATAACTAAAACATCTAAGAACACTATTGCAAATTAAAAAACAGTTCTAGAAATTGCATTACAAAATGTGGTCCTCATTCAGTGACAGCTTTTTTTTTGCTTGTCTCTTGTACTCCTGCATATGATCACCTCTTATAATTCAGAAGCATATGAAGAGAAGGACAGCACCACAGCAATTGTGAAAAAAACAGCTCCCGTATTTATTCTGCCATCTGCAACGTTTCGGTCCGTGGACCTTTTTCAAGGGTTTACCTACTGGGATGGATCCCGTGGTGAGGACGTGCACTCTGCTGTCCATACAGACATTGCCATTATAGGGTGCGGCTTTACTATTAATATTTGATACTCACCTCTTATAATTGTCCAAAAGTAATTTGCAAGTGTGGCACCTCAGAGTCCGGTTGCCACGGTGACATTGCTTCCTTCTAAGGGGTGATGTCATGCCTGGAGGTAAGAAGGAAGGTCCCCATGCTAGGTAACACAGTATACATGTCAATTACTGCTCGAGGCCAGAAAGGGGAGCTTCCTTATAAATTCTGACCATTGGGGTTAGTGAGTCATAAAGAAGTCAGCTGAGAGAGTAAACAGGAGTGTTGTCAAGGAAATGGGAGCGAGCTGGAGCTCGTGACAGGACAGTGAGAGAAGAGGGTTGGCAGTTGGTCTGTGGAGAGGGAAGGGACAGGAGCAGAGACAAGAGCACATGGGAATAAAAACTGCATATAGCTGACCCCAGAGTGGAGCACTGATAAACAGGGATACCAGAGTCCTTGGCTGGGTGGGTGCTGTACGCCAAATCTGGAGGGCAGGGAACTGCAAGTTCCCTGGCCACACTGATCATCTGAAGGCACAGTAGCCGACCACGAGCTCGGGGCTGACAGTGAAAAGGACAGTGCCCGTGAAATAGGCTCACACTGTCTGCCATACAGGTTAGAAATCATCACACAGGAGAGGGCCACAGCTTAGCTACAAGCAGCAAGGACCCTAAAAGAGAGCGAGGAAGGAAAGTTCCCAACCCCACCTGGCAGGGTGGATCCCCTGAAAGCCTCCAGGCAAGCCAGATTCAATCCGTCATCTGTAATTGGTACCCCAGATTGCATCAACTTTCAAGTAAAAGGTAAAGAAAATTTACCTCTCTGTATCCTTCACTTATTCTCTGCACCCCAACATTCACCACCATCTGAACAATCAAACATATTTGTCCTGGGGCCCCGCTCTACCCGTGGAGAGCTGAACCATCTTTGCTGCATCACCATCAGCCCCAGTGGACCTAAACCGCAGCGTCGGCCACCCATTGCCGAACACCGCGTGTGGCATCATGACCAAACACCACATAATTATACTCCATTTTATGATACGGCCAGGGCCATGGAAACAGATCACAGCCCCGTGACCTTCCCCATAGAACTTTCTGGTCCGATTCCGGGCACCCCACGGCCCTGGCGGGCGTGTCACAGGTATTGATGAATTCCATTTTCCTTGATATCTTTGTTCTGTAGCCACAACATATTAGTGAAATTTCCCATTGTGCTTTTTGCTGACAGCTTTGCAGTTTGGTGGAAAAAAGTCTAGATGTGAAAGAAAGGAATCTTTAAAGACATATTACAGCCAATAGCCTTATATGTTTTGAGGAGATTTTCCACCAACTCTTCATATTTATCTGCTATTGAATTTCCCCAAAAATAAAATTACCGCTAATGCGAATGCTAACCATGCAGCCTTTTCCTTGCCCTGCAACAAATGGGGAAACTCCTCATCTTGAAGAAGCTTACAAATCTGAGGTCCAATAAAGATTATTTCCTTATTTTGCTTCGCTTAACCTTTATCATTAAGATATTTAAATGCTTTTGCATTTTTATCCATTGCCTTTACAACATTCTTCATTAGGTCCAACTTGATATGCAATGGTCATAACAAATCTTTTATGTGGGTCAACAATGGCAGTCTCTTTTATTGCAGTGATATTCTCTTGCATGTCTATTCTACTCACACAGAAGGCAGCAATACTTTGTGCATCCACCCAAATTTTGCACATACACACTACTAACATTAGTAGTGTGTAGTATGCAAAAAAAATGGGAATATGACATGGTTTACTGTATGTAAACCAGGTCTCATATCATGTCGGGTTTAGGAAGGAGAAATGAAAAGCCGGCAATTGAATTACCGGCTTTTCTGCTATATCGCGCTGAAGTAAATATATATACCCTGTTTCCCCGAAAGTAGGACCCCCCCGAAAGTAAGACAGGGTGGGGGTTTCGGGGGGGTCCTCCAATGTAAGGCCTCCCCCGAATGTAAGGCAGGGTTGGGGGGGCCGCTGTGATATGTAAGGCCCTTACCTTTGGGCCGCCGCTGTCCCCCATTGGGTCCCCAGGCTCCAGAGGTGTCCTCAGGTGCAGCTGGGCGGGTCCAGCGCTCATGGGGTTAACTCGCCGTGTTAACCCCGCAATCCACCCACCTCAACAGCTCATTGGCCGCCCCTGCTCCCCACGTCACCGCCGGCCACCGGCTCGAGCGCTGATTGGCCAATCAGCTCGAGTGCTGATTGGCCCAGCAGCTCGGGCTGTAATTGGCCGCCCCAGCCCCACGTCACCGCTGTTTCCCTGCTGATTGGCACAGCGTTCCCTGCAGCACAGGCCTTCCACACCCACAGCCGCACAGCAGAGGAAAACGTCCAGCATTTAAAAACCAAGTAGGGAAACATGTACTGTATAGGGTATGGGGCTGTGTGCAGTGGGATACGGCACTGTTATGGGGTATGGGGCTGTGTGCAGTGGGATACGGCACTGTTATGGTATGCAGGCAGAGGGTATACGGCAATTACCGTACAGTACCGTACCGTAGTGTGTTACTGTTACCGTACTTTGATTTGTTGTCTGCTTTCCAGTTGAACGGTGTAACGTTAAGTACTGTACTGAATTTGAAAATTGTCATTTTTTTTTTTTCGGCTAATGTAAGACCTCCCCCGAAAGTAAGACAGGGTGGGACTTTTTGGGGTAAAATTAATGTAAGACAGGGTCTTACTTTCGGGGAAACACGGTATATATATGTGTCTCAATGACATATATATATATATATATATATATATATACACAGTACATATGTTTTTATGATTTTTTTGAGCACATGGATCCATTGTATGTCCGCATGTCATGCAGATTACATATTTCCCATTGACTTGCATTGGGTTTCGTGTTTCGGTCGATCCCCGACCCCGACTTTTCGTGATAATCGGCCAATTTCACTCGACTCGACTTTTGAGAAAGTCGGGTTTCGCAAAACCCGACTCGACCTTAAAAATGTAAAAGTCGCTCAACCCTAGTGAGGACACATGTAATAGAGAATTTTGCAAAACAACCAATCTATCATTATCAATTAAGGCAACAAATGTATAAGTCTCCTGTTGATTAGGGTTTTCAATTAGTCAGTTAGTCATGTTTATGTGTTTGTGCCCTTTTGGCTGTAACAGTAATATCCGCCCTTTCATAGGCAGACAGCCCTGTTTAAAGTACATGGGGTAAAAAATTCCCAAATAGTGGATTTATTGTTGTGTTTAAATTGATTGATCCAAAAAAAATACAGTGCTATGGATATATTAAGGAAATCTGGCGGCAGAGGGAAGTTGTCAATATCCATGGTTAACATGAAATAGTGACAGGCCACCTCATTACCGAGAACTATGTTTTATGCTGAAATGCTGCCGCTATTAAAGAGTCAGACACAGGGAGAAATGTCCGTTGGGCAGACCCCCGGGGGCACCACATTTTTTATTTGATTAGCGGTTTAAAGTACAATGTAGCTCATTGTGATGTGTGAACTTGTCACTAAATTTTATGATGCCCATGGTTATGGAGCAAGCATCTGCTGACAGGTTACCTTTAAAAGTCATAACAGCCAGATCCCATTTTGGGTAATTTCCTTAAGTGCGCTAAAATGACAAAATCATACTCGTTGCTATGGAAAACAGCTTGTTTTTTCCCTCTCAATGTATTGACAAAGTATTTATTCACATTCAGCATAAGTACAAAAGGTGTCACGTCACCAGCAAATACAGTATGAGAACAAAAGTAATAGGACAGACCTCTCAGTGATTTCAGGATTTTAATTCATTCCATTCGCCACAGTGTATAAAATCAAGTACTGAGCCAAACAGTCTGCCTTAACCCCTTCTATGCGCAGTCACTTTTTCATTTTTGCGCTTTCATTTTTAACCCTTGTCAGGCTGCATAATTTTACAACCTTAACAGGCTGCATAGGTACAATTGTACCTTCACATATACCTCCACTGTGGGAAGACTTTACTTGGTTTCAGAAACTAAAGTTCATTCAGCTACAAATGTTATGCTGATATCTATTGTTCAGTGTTGTTACTGGTCACTTATGTTGCTGTCAATTAAGTTAATTCAAACTGGGAGTGGCTTCTACTTGTCTTCCTGCCTCCCTCCTCTCATTAGCCATTTTGCTGTTCATCTCATTGCTGTGAGCACACATTTCTAGGCTTGTGAAGTCTTCAATTTCTTGGAAACGAAGGTAGGAAAGTCTCACAGCATCTAACAGCCAGTTATACCTTTATTCTCATTATGTGGGGACAGAACAGTCAAATTGTCTTTCAGCCTGGACTTGGCTTACATATATTTTGTATGAAACTTATCACTATAGGTATAATTTTTATACGAAAAATGGATAATAATTAGTATCTACATATTGTTTTACGATGTTTTATTTATATTCAGCACAAAATACGAAGCCAAAATTCATCTAGCAAGTCATCATGAGTGATAGTAATGCTGGATCTAGTTTCCGCCATAATCCAAGAAAACGTGTTTGCAGGTTAGTATAATTTTGTGAAAAGCCAATAATGTAGTATTTCGGAAAATTATTTATTTTACATTTTTTCATATTTACAGATTTACGTCTGACGAAATAATGCGAATGCTAGAAGAATCTGATTCTGAGCATGAGGATGAACCATATGTTCCATCTGATGATGAAAACTATGTACCACAAGTGGATGTTACTGAAGAAGATTCAGACATTGAACAAGAAATGGTCATAGAGCATGAAAATGAATACGAATCAGACGAAAGTGTTGAGGATGATTCTGTGCCTCAAAGTGCAGGCGACATTTGGACTGCTAAGGATGAAACTCAATGGTGCAGTAATCCACTGCCAAATGCACAAACAAAATCTCGTAATGTCCTACGACAAAGAGGTGGCCCTGCAGCAATCAGCAACCTATATACAGCAAAAGAGCTATTCAAGTCCATCATGACTCCCGAGATGTGTGACATCATATTACGGGAAACGAATCGAAAGGCCAAGAGAGTTTGTGATGCTTACAACAACGAACTGGTACAACGTTTTCCTGATTCTTCCAAACGGCCACCACAAAAAACATTCAAGCAATTTACTGAAACTGAACTTCATGCATTTTTGGGCATACTGATTGCTGCTGGTGTGCACAGAGCCAACAAAGAGAATCTGGAGGAAATGTGGAATGTTGCTGCTCTGCCTCTTATACGTGCAGCCATGTCTCGTGACCGCTTCAAGATGATACTCAGATTTATCAGGTTTGACAACGAAAATACACGTGCAGAACGTGTGCAAACAGATAAAGCTGCACCAATACGGGACATCTGGACAATGCTGAACAGTAATCTGGAGAGAGCCTACAAGCCATATCATTGTATCACCGTCGACGAGCAATTATTTCCATTTAGAGGTCATACTAAATTTACCCAGTATATACCTTCAAAACCAGCTAAATATGGCATAAAGATTTTCTGGGCTTGTGACTCATCAAATGCCTACCCTTTACAAGGTCAGCTCTACACTGGGAAACCAACTGATGGTCCTCGACAAGTAAACATTGGAGAACGAACAGTATTGGACCTAGTGAGCTCGTATAAAGGCTCTGGAAGAAATGTCACCACCGATAACTTCTTTACAACCATGGAACTAGCTAAGGTATTGAACTCCTGGAACATGACACTAGTTGGTACAGTGAGAAAAAACAAAAGGTTCCTACCTAACAACATGCAGCCTGCCAAAGAAAGGCCTGTATACTCGACAAATTTTGCCTACAATCATGATGCAACAGTCTGTTCATATGTACCAAAGAAGAACAAATCAGTCGTGCTTCTATCATCTATGCACATGACGGGAGAAGTTGAAGAGACACTAGCAGCCAAGCCAGAGATAATAAAATACTACAACATAACAAAAGGTGGCGTTGATGTTATGGATAAAATGTTGGGAGAGTACACTGTGAAACGACGAACATCACGTTGGACTTTGGCATTTTTCTACAATATGATTGATGTCAGTGGGTTAGCATCCTACATCATCTACAGAGAACACAATCCAAGCTTCAGGGCAAAGGATCAACGAAGAAAGTTCCTGAAAGATCTCGCAAATCAGCTGTGTATGATTGCAATTGAAGATCGTAGTACAAACAAAATGATAATGAGAAACCATTTTCTTCGAGGTGCAGTAGAAATGGTGCTTGGACGATGCATTGTGGTAGCATCGCAGCCAGCAGCTGGCCCCAAAATACCTCATGGTAGTCGTGGACCCTCCCCTGTTGTTGGTAGTTGCTATGTCTGCAGAGACCTGAGGCGAAAACAACGCAAGACTAGAAAGTCTTGTGTGGTTTGTGTGAAACCCATTTGCGATGAACACTCTGTAGCAAAGCCAACATGCATTACTTGCAAAGAAAATCAATAAAAAAAAGTTTCTTACATTTTCTTTTATAATGTAAATGAACAGTTTTTTACTTGTTTATAATAGTTAAATAGCATTATCATTAAAAAAAAATTTATGCTTTTTCCCTTGCATTATCTTCATTCAAAATATATGAGGTACATTTGTACCTATGCAGCTTGTTATGGATGCAAAAAGATCTCGACCCCTTATCTCGGAAGCGGGTGGAGATATTTTATTGAAATTTGGCCAATATATTCTGGACCAAAAATGTAGAGATGTCACGAAATTTCAGCCCTCTACGTCTTTTCAAAAAAAAGTTATTGCAATTTTAAAACGGAATAGTTACAATTGTACCTATTCAGCCGGATAAGGGTTAAATCCCCTTCTTCCAAGAACCCTATATTTGTATTTTTCAGTACAGTTGTATGATGGCTTGTTTTTTTGCAGCATGAGCTGTAGTTTTGAATGACACCATTTATTTACCATTCAATGTACAGAAAAATGGGAGAAAAATTCCAAGTGTGGTGAAACTGGGAAAAAAATGCATTTTTTAGAGTTTTTTTATACCATACATTCTGTGGTGAACGTTACTCTGAATCATGTTTCTACATGTCAGTACAATTATGGTGATTTCAAACTCGAAAATTCTTTTTTTATTTAAGCGGACGAAAAGAAATTAAGAAATTTGTAAAATAAAATTTCTGGTCTGTGTAGATATAGTTCAAGATAGTAAAATTTTTGTGTTTTTTTTCTATTAAGATAGGTGAGAGCTTCTTTTTTGGGTGACAAGCTGGCGGGTTTTTTTTCAACACCATTTTTATCTATACACACTGCCAAGTTTTCCTACCTCCTAAGAAGTTTGAGGTCAGTCATTTTTATCTTATGTACAGTATGTAGTGAGAGACAGAATTAAAAAAAAAATCCACATGAAATAAGTATTTGATGCAATAGAAAAAACGTAATATTTGGTACAGAAACCTTTGTGGTCGGCGCTCATAGCAAGTGAGGTATTTTGCTACATGCAGGTAATCTGATCATCTCCTGCATGTAGCAGAGCCGATCGGATTATGGCAGCTTCTAGTCTCCTATGGAGGCTATTGAAACATGCCAAAAGTGAAAAAAAAATTCAAAAATGTAAAAAAAATAAAAGTTCAAATCATCCCCCTTTTGCCTCATTCAAAATAAAAAAATAAAGAAAACAAACCTACACATATTTGGTATCGCCGCATTCTGAATCTCCCGATTTATCAATAAAAAAAAGGATTAATCTGCTCCCTAAATGGCAGAGTGATATGATGTGAAGTTACATTCATCCATTACATTGCTATTGGAATAGTTGTTAGAATTCATAAACTAGAAGCGAGACGCAGATATTGTGTTGTTGGCTGGGTGCCTATAACTGGAGGCAGCCTGAATAACAGTGACAGCACAACCAATGTAAGCAGCCATAGAGAAAGAGGCACCGAGGCAAGCAGCAGTCACTGGCAGTGGATGAGCGCTTCATGCTATTCCCAATACAGAGCATGGCATATGATGGCACGTGACATTACAATTTATGACGCTGCTCCATTCAATACAAATACGGTCCACTCTTTCGGTGCACAGCATTCCCATTTAACAATAGTATGTTATATGACAAGGGTTTGCAATAACATTATGTTAATGAGAGTCTGACCCCAACTGATCCCACAAACTAAAGTGAAGATATTATAAATGGAATACAATGATTTTTTTATATACAATTGTTCAAATAAATACATGTCTGTAGTGACTCAGCTTTTCAATAGACATGCATACACTCCCTGACAGAAGTTATGTTGCTTATCCATGTTATGTATATAAAAAATTATAACCTGACGTTAAATTCATCCATTGGTTGTATAAATTATTCTTTTAAAAGCTGAAACCCTCCGAAATGTGGTTTAGGTTAAGAAAATAAATTGGCATCAATGCAGAAATATTTATCACTTAATGGACACAGAATGGTAAGATTTTGGCAAGACAAAAGTTTTGTCGCCTGGTCATATAATGCACCCAATCCTAGTTTACATCTTCACCTGTGCTCAGTAAATGATCTGTTAATTAGTGTGTGTGTATAAAAAGAATCCCAGTACCCCTGACCTTCACTTGAACTGCAACTTGAGCTGTGACAACATGCTAAAAATCCACCCAGCGACGAAAGCCTGGATTTTCAAGAGGCTGAAGACCATATCCACTGCAGAGGTGGCTGGCACCTTTAATGTGTCTCAGCGTCAAGGACAAAGAATTAAAAAAAGATTTGAAGAGACTGGAGATGTGTTTGACAAGCCCAGGTCTGGCAGACCCCGCAAGACAACTGCTCAAGAGGAACGTTTGTTGGTTAGAAAATCCAAAGCAAGCCCCTCTTCCACTACAGCAGAGATCCAACAGGCCTGGTCACCTCAAGTCCCTGTGTCAACTAGAACAGTTTGTAGGATTCTGTCTCGAAATGGCCTCCATGGTCGAATAAGTGCCCAGAAGCCAGCACTAAACAAAAGGCAAATAAAAAACTGTGTGGCATTTGCAAAGTCCCACAGCTTGCTAAACAGATGGATGCTGGAAAAGTGGCAGAAGGTGGATTTATCCGATGAATCTTCAGTAGAATTACACCACAGCCGCTGCAAATACTGCAGGAGACCTACTGGAGACCATATGGATCTAAAATACACCCAGAAAACAGTTACATTTGGTGGTGGATAGTGTTGAGCATTCCGATACCGCAAGTATCGGGTATCCGCCGATATTTGCGGTATCGGAATTCCGATACCGAGTTCCGATATTTTTGTGATATCGGGAATCGGTATCGGGATTTAGATTAATGTGTAAAATAAAGAATAAAAATAAAAAATATGGATATACTTACCCTCGGACGGGCCCTGGTTGTCACCGCTGCAATCGCCATGTTTTCCTTCCTATGAATGAGCTTGTTAAGTACCTTCGATGACGTCGCGGCTTGTGATTGGTCGCTGAGCGGTCATGTGACCGCTCACGTGACCAATCACAAGCCGCGACGTCATCGAAGGTTATTAACGTGCTCATTCCTAAGAATGAGCGCGTTAAGGACCTTCGATGACGTCGCGGCTTGTGATTTTTCACGTGAGCGGTCACATGAACGCTAAGCGACCAATCACAAGCCGCGACGTCATCGAAGGTCATTAAAGCGCTCATTCTTAGGAAGAAAAGCATGGCGATTGCAGCGGTGACAACCAGGGCCCGTCCGAGGGTAAGTATATCAATATTTTTTATTTTTATTCTTTATTTTATACATTAATATGGATCCCAGGGCCTGAAGGAGAGTTTCCTCTCCTTCAGACCCTGGGAACCATTACGGATACCTTCCGATATTTGTGTCCCATTGACTTGTATTGGTATCGGATATCGGTATCGGCGATATCCGATATTTTTCGGATATCGGCCGATACCATCCGATACCGATACTTTCAAATATCGGACGGTATTGCTCAACACTAGTGGTGGAAAGATCATGGTCTGGGGTTGCATTCAGTATGGGGGTGTGGGAAACATTTGCAAGGTGGAAGGCAATATCAATAGCCTAAAATATAAAGAAGTATTAGCTACCTCTTATATTCCAAATCATAAAAGGGGTCAAATTCTGCAGCAGGATGGTGCTCCATCTCATGCATCCATCTCTACACAAAGTTCCTCCAGGCAAAAAAGATCAAGGTGCCCAAGGACTGGCCAGCCCAGTCACCAGACATGAACATCATTGAGCATGTTTTGGGTTGGATGAAAGAGGAAGCTTGGAAGACAGAACCAAAGAATCTAGATGAACTCTGGGAGGCATGTAAGACTGCATTCTTTGCTATTCCTGATGACTTCATTAATAAATTGTATGAATCATTGTTGTACCACATGGATGCAGTCCTTCAAGTTCATGGAAGTCACACAAAATATTAAATACTAGATGGCAGCCCGATTCTAAAGAATCGGGAGTCTAGAATCCATATATACTTTATTTATTCAAATGTAAGAATAATACAATTAATAAATAATAGTAAGAAAGAACAAAAATAATAGGCAGTATATGGAGAAAACACCAAACAAAAGTTCAAAATTGGTGTGAAAATGTCACTGAACCACTTCACAACTAAATATATATAGTTTTGGTAAATGGTATTATCATTTTTTTGACGAAATTCGGCAGGAGCTTGAAGAGCAACGTCACTGGGCCCGCCTCCACGCAGTAGAAACTTGCTGTGAGGTAAAAATTCAAAAATCACACCAAAATGGCGGGCGGAGTGTGTCACAGTACGGCACGTTTCTGATTGGTCGCTGGCAGCAGGCGGCAACCAATCAGACACTGGACACTGTTGACGTCACTTATCTCCGGACATTAGCTCCGGACATTAGCTCCGGACAAAGCCACGGAAGTTGGCACAAATTGCAGGAAGTAGTATTCTAGGCAATTATATATTAGATGACTCTAATAGCACCACAACTTCATTCACCAATGTTATGCAACATATATTTGTATTTTAAGTTAATTATTTGTTTGAATACCACATTACTTTCTGTGGAAGACAAAACTTTTGTCTTGCCAAAATCTGACAATTCTGTGTCCATTAACTAACTGATCAACATTTCTGCATTGATGCCAATTTATTTTCTTAACCTAAACCACATTTCGGAAGGTTTCAGCTTTCAAAAGAATAATTTATACAACCAATGGATGAATTTAACGTCAGGTTATAAGCTTTTATTTACATAACATGGATAAGCGACATAACTTCTGTCATGGAGTGTAGATATTACTATCACTTTCCCATGCATAAGTTACCAAGCAAACAATTTTTTGCACCTAATGACTAGATTCCACTGCGGAATTTACTGGGCAGTAAAATATAAATTATCTATAGACGACAGGCGCCATCAAGTGGTAAATAGAGATAATGTAACTTAGAATGGGAAATATTTAACTGGTATATAATTCTTAATGTTTTAGAATGAAAAAAAAAATATAATAATTTACCATGAGCAGGCAGTTATCATATAATATTATGTAAATCAATTATACATGTACTGTATGTTACAAATGCATTTGTGTGTGCGACTGAGGCCTATTCCTAATTATATTTCAGAAAATGAAGTTTCTTTGCTTTCACTTATGACATTTAGAAAAAACCTCCGTGCTGTTTTTGAAGCCAATGGGGGTAGAAAAAGGATGGGAAATAGGAAAGATTCTACTTAGGTGACGAACTACAATCTACTATATAATTGTCTAAGGGTCACTTCCGTCTGTCTGTCTGTCCTTCTGTCACGGTTATTCATTCGCTGATTGGTCTCGCCAGCTGCCTTGTCATGGCTGCCGCGACCAATCAGCGACGGGCACAGTCCGGAAGAAAATGGCAGCTCCTTACTCCCCGCAGTCAGTGCCTGTTGCCCGCATACTCCCCTCCAGTCACCGCTAACACAGGGTTAATGCCGGCGGTAACGGACCACATTATGCCGTGGGTAACGCACTCCGTTACCGCCGCTATTAACACTGTGTGTCCTCAACCTTTTACTATTGATGCTGCCTATGCGGCATCAATAGTAAAAAAAGTAATGTTAAAAATAATAAAAAAACAGAGACCGCTAAGTCATCTGGGAAATTTCGCAATGCATCCTGGGAACGCAAGATGGCGGCAGCCGCTCGCCCATCGGCACAGCGCCGTTGGATCCCAGGAGGCGGAGAGACAGGACACTGAGGAGCAGCGACGAGAATGGTGAGTAT
The DNA here is from genome assembly GCF_032444005.1 of Ranitomeya imitator. Lineage (NCBI taxonomy): Eukaryota > Metazoa > Chordata > Amphibia > Anura > Dendrobatidae > Ranitomeya > Ranitomeya imitator. The sequence goes on from NC_091282.1 coordinate 945,543,021, forward strand.
GTTAGAACTACAAGGGGCCCTCGGATAGTTAGGTGAGTATGTGTGCAATATACTATGTGGCTCTGTGCGGTGCTGTATACTATGACGCTGCGCAATATACTATGTGGCTCTGTGCTGTATACTACGTCACTGGGCAATATACTACGTGGCTGGGCAATATACTACGTCACTGGGCAATATACTACGTGGCTGGGCAATATACTACGTCACTGGGCAATATACTACGTCACTGGGCAATATACTACGTGGCTGGGCAATATACTACGTAACTGGGCAATATACTACGTCGCTGGGCAATATACTACGTGACTGGGCAATATACTACGTCACTGGGCAATATACTACGTCACTGGGCAATATACTACGTGGCTGGGCAATATACTACGTGACTGGGCAATATACTACGTGGCTGGGCAATATACTACGTGGCTGGGCAATATACTATGTAACTGGGCAATATACTACGTCACTGGGCAATATACTACGTGGCTGGGCAATATACTACGTCACTGGGCAATATACTACGTCGCTGGGCAATTTACTACGTGGCTGGGCAATATACTACGTCACTGGGCAATATACTACGTCACTGGGCAATATACTACGTGGCTGGGCAATATACTACGTGACTGGGCAATATACTACGTAACTGGGCAATATACTACGTGGCTGGGCAATATACTACGTGGCTGGGCAATATACTACGTAACTGGGCAATATACTACGTCACTGGGCAATATACTACGTGGCTGGGCAATATACTACGTAACTGGGCAATATACTACGTCGCTGGGCAATATACTACGTGGCTGGGCAATATACTACGTCACTGGGCAATATACTACGTCACTGGGCAATATACTACGTGACTGGGCAATATACTACGTAACCGGGCAATATACCACATCACTGGGCAATATACTATGTCACTGGGCAATATACTACGTCGCTGGGCAATATACTATGTGGCTGTGTGCTGTATCCTATGTCACTGGGCAATATACTACGTAACTGGGAAATATACTACGTGGCTGGGCAATATACTACATCACTGGACATTATACTATGTAGCTGGGCAATATACTACGTGGCTGGGCTATATACTATGTGGCTGGGCTATATACTACATGGCTGGGCAATATACTACGTGGCTGGGCAATATACTACGTCTCTGGCCAATATACTACGTGGCTGGGCAATATACTACGTGGCTGGGCAATATACTCTGTCACTGGCCAATATAATACGTGGCTGGGTAATATACTACGTAGCTGGGCAATATACTATGTGGCTGGGCAATATACTACATGGCTGGGCAATATACTACGTGGACATGAATATTCTAGAATACCCGATGCATTAGAATCGGGCCACCATCTAGTAATAGCTATAAAACTGCATTGGAACACTGCATTAAAATAACACATTTAACTGCAGTTCTGATAATAATTATAGTAGCCCAATTGCCAGCCCACAGTAAGATAGGCTACTGATATTATATCAGTGTTGGTTTTCTTCCATTAGCTGCTACTATTTACAATGATATTGGAGCTGATCTGCAGTACCCCAGAGTGGCCACTAAACTGTGTGACGGTGCTGTAATTCTCTGCAGTTTACATTATTTAAGGTACCGTCACACTTAGCGACGCTGCAGCGATACCGACAACGATCCGGATCGCTGCAGCGTCGCTGTTTGGTCGCTGGAGAGCTGTCACACAGACCGCTCTCCAGCGACCAACGATCCCGAGGTCCCCGGTAACCAGGGTAAACATCGGGTAACTAAGCGCAGGGCCGCGCTTAGTAACCCGATGTTTACCCTGGTTACCATCATAAAAAAACAAACAGTACATACTTACATTCAGCTGTCTGTCCCTTGCCGTCTGTTTGCTGCACTGACTGCTGGCCGCAAAGTGAAAGCAGAGCACAGCCACAGCGGTGAGTCACCGCTGTGTGACTCACCGCTGTGCTGTGCTTTCACTTTCACTTTGCGGCCAGCAGTCAGTGCAGGAAATAGACGGCAAGGGACAGACAGCTGAATGTAAGTATGTACTGTTTGTTTTTTTACGATGGTAACCAGGGTAAACATCGGGTTACTAAGCGCGGCCCTGCGCTTAGTTACCCGATGTTCACCCTGGTTACCAGTGAAGACATCGCTGAATCGGTGTCACACACACCGATTCAGCGATGTCTGCGGGGAGTCCAGCGACGAAATAAAGTTCTGGACTTTCTTCCCCGACCAGCGACAGCACAGCAGGGGCCTGATCGCTGCTGCCTGTCACACTGGACGATATCGCTAGCGAGGACGCTGCAACGTCACGGATCGCTAGCGATATCGTCTAGTGTGACGGTACCTTTACATCTGGCCATTGGAGCTGATAACAGGTGATTAGTGGGGGTGTAGAGTGCCTGGCCACCAATCTATTATTGATGAATTATCCCGAGTTCAATAGTATCCTAGTAGTGGAAATTCTTCCTTGAAGGGGTTTTTCAGACAAAACCTATAAGTCTGCAGTCACACTTTGAAACTACAGACTTACCAATTCCCCCCACACATGCATTGTGCGCTGTGGGGGTTCGTCAATTTCAGACCCGGGACTGGAGGGTATGTATGAGTTATACATATCCATGGCTGGTGGGCGTGGACTTGCTCTCCATACACTTGTATTGAGCAAGGTTATGCCCTCTAGTCGACCACACCCAATGGCCGGCCGCATCACTAGATGGGGTGCAGCCTCGCTCTATACAAGTGTATGGAGCGAGGCCACACACACACACTGGCTGGGAATGTGTATAACTCATGCATACCCTCCGGTCCAGGGTCTGAAACTGGTGCACAGTGCATGCACTGGGGGATTCATAAATCTGCAGTCACACAGAGTGACTGCAGACTCATAGGTTTTGACCAGTGTTATGGTAAATGTTTACACTTTTATTTGATTATTATTCAGATAATTTATATATCTTTATAATTTAATATTTTCAAATTAGCTTTATAAGTTATTCATAAAAGCAACAAAACAGGGCGTTGTCTCTGATATTGAGGTGTCTGTGTTAAGTTTTGTTTGCTACAGAAGGCACAAGAAACTGAACAAAGTTTCAAGGACATATGTAGAATCCATCATTTTTTACCTTGTTATTCCCAATTAACATACTTTCTTTCTCCAATTAAAATATCATCTCCCTTATGTAATGTAAAACATGCCACTTTTTCTATTTCTCGTTAAAATAAAGACTTGTGATTGGGCATCTGAGCGTAGACAAGCCCGTACACTAATAGACACTGGTTGTGTGCCCTTGCCTCTGATCGATCGACTCTCTGATTTGACCAAAACTGGCAAACGTGTGAAACCTTTTGAGTTTCTCCTACAGCTTTCCATACAGGTTTCCACATTAGTATGTCTAGGTTTATCATAGAAGTCTGCAGTCATTCTATGTAATTGCAGACTTGTGAACCCTTACATTTCACTCACAGCACGCAGTGAGGATTCTGTATTGCCGGCGGCAAGACCGAGTGGTCATGTGACCACAAGTTAGCGATTCCCGGCCACATTCCAGATAGACATGCACTGACCTTGCTTAATAAGTGTGAATAAATTTTGCGATGAACCTGGCCAACCTCATTAAGACCCAGACAATTTCTTAACTCTTCCTCTTGGCAATCTGTCATATTTTACTTTTTTCTTACTTTTTACTTTATGTGATGCAGCTATTTGAGACTTAGATTTTTTTGTTGGACGAGATACACTTATAGACCATTAGAATTACCAATATCAAATATGTGCCAGCTATGTGCATGTTGTTTCAAGAGTAGGCACTGTTAGGGCTAGCGGAACGCACCGAGTAAATAGAGATGTTTATTGATATTGGTGCGTTCGCAGCCCGGGGTCCACCGTGCAGGAGTACCTGCTGCTAGCAAACGGCGGAGCTATATGGCGGTATAGACTAACTCAGTTAATTCACTGAGTAGCCGTGAAAGGAAAGCACTGTGCCCTGTTAGACTCCACAGAGGCACAGGCTAACTGCCCAAACAGAGAGCAGTCAGTGGTCACACAAACACACAAAACTCCTCGCCGGAGGAGCCAGCATTCTAGGGGCTTATTTCAGCCGGGTCCCTGAACACACATACATGTGACCACACTGGCGCAAAGCACATAACATAAGACAATACTAGCGCATGGCCGTGCGGTCATGCGCAGTTTATATAGTTGCAGCACAGGAAGCTGCTACTGAAGTTTTTGCCCTTTCAGGACCTTCCAGAAGGACCAATGGAAAGTGCTGCAGTACCAGAGCATGTTTTGCCCTTTCAGGACCTTCCAGAAGGACCAATGGAATGTACTGCAGCACCTGAGCATGTGACCGAACATGTGGCCCTCGACCTCCAATGGGAGACCCTGCCCTGGGCATGCTCCGTGTGAGTAAACAAGGACTTAGTCCCAGAGAGGCTCGCTCGCCGCAGATCAGTGCAGGGTACCATAGGAAAGCCAGAAAAGGCAGTAGTGACCCTTTGCACCGAATCAGCCCCAGCGAGACGCTGGGAGCGACGTCTCTGCTGAGCAGAGCCCACTGCGGCCGATACCGAATGGGAGACTGCAGCAGACACGGATCGAGATTCCCCCTGTGCAGCAGAGGAAACTCGATTCCTAACATTACCCCCCTCCTTGAGCCTCACTACGCTCAAAAGCTGCGATAAGCAGCGGAGCCCGAATGTGCTCCACAGGCTCCCAGGTTCTATCCTCTGGGCCGTGACCCTTCCAGTCCACCAGATAAAATTTCTTGCCACATACCACCTTGCACCCCACAATAGCATTCACCTCAAACTCATCCGTGGATGAACCCGATGTCCCAGCAGATGACTCGGAAAACCGGGACAAATGAACGGGCTTTAAGAGGGAAACGTGGAAAGTATCGGTGATACCAAGGCGTGGAGGAATAGCGATACGGTAGACCACAGGGTTGACCTGTTCCAGAACCTTAAACGGGCCAATGTAGCGAGGAGCAAACTTAGTGGACTCAACTCACAGCCTGATGTTACGGGCGGAGAGCCACACTAAGTCGCCAGGAGCAAAGACCGGAGCGGGGCGCCGGTGTGTATCAGCCGAAACCCTCATTCTCTCCTTGGAGGCCCGGATGGCATCCTGTGTGCGGTCCCAGATGTCACGTGCCTCCACCGCCCAGTCTGCCACCCTAGAATCGGTGGATGACACGGGCATGGGCACAGGGACACGCGGATGCTGGCCGTAATTAAGGAGAAAAGGAGTTTGACCAGTGGAATTGGCTACGGCATTGTTCAGGGCAAATTCCGCCCAAGGTAGCAAAGATGCCCAGTCATCCTGCCTAGCAGAGACGAAATATCGCAAATATGTCACCAGAGTCTGGTTGGTTCTCTCCACCAACCCATTCGTCTCGGGATGGTATGCAGAGGAGAGGTTTAACTCTATGCTGAGTAAACGGCAGAGCTCTCTCCAAAACCGAGATGCGAACTGGGGACCCCGATCGCTGACAATCTTATCAGGCATACCATGCAATCGGAAAACGTGTTTAATGAACAACACCGCCAAGGCCCGTGCTGAGGGTAACCGAGGAAGCGGCACCAAATGCACCATCTTGGAGAAATGGTCGGTGACAACCCAAATAATGGAGCAGCCACGCGACTTGGGTAGACCCACCACAAAGTCCATCCCGACCATCTCCCAGGGCCTGTCTGCCACCGGTAGAGGGTAAAGCAACCCAGCAGGCCGTTGCCGAGGAGACCGATTCTGGGCGCAAGAAACACACGCCTGAATATAGTCCTTGACATCTCGGGCCATATGCGGCCACCAGTATGTTCTCGCCAGAAGCTCAGATGTCCTCTTGGTCCCAAAATGCCCACCCACTCTGGAGGAGTGAGCCCAAGAGAGAACCTCCGGTCGCAAGTTAGCTGGTACGAAAGTCTTGCCCGGGGGCACAGACTCTAGCGAAACCGGAGCTACAGTTCTCAGGCTCTCAGAAGGGACAATAAGCCGAGGCTCCTCCTCCTCCTCCGATGACACCACGGAGCGGGAGAGAGCGTCAGCACGAACGTTCTTCTCCCTGGAGAGGAAATGGAGAGTAAAATGGAACCGGGAGAAGAACAGGGACCATCTAGCCTGGCGAGAATTCAGCCGCTGGGCCGTTTGCAGATACACCAAGTTCTTGTGGTCAGTGAAGACTTGGAAGGGAAAGCGAGCTCCCTCCAAGAGATGTCTCCACTCCGAAAAAGCCAACTTCATTGCCAGCAACTCCCTGTCCCCGATGGAATAATTCCTCTCCGCTGGTGTGAAGGTCTTGGAGAAGAAGAAGCAAGGATGCTTCCGACCTTGAGCATCCTTTTGGAAAAGGACTGCTCCAGCACCAACGGATGAGGCATCCACCTCCAAGATAAATGGCTTATCAACATCGGGGCGATGTAGGATGGGAGTGCTAGCGAAGTGTGACTTGATCGAGAGAAAGGGTTTGGATACCTCCTCTGACCACAACTTGGGATTTGCTCCCTTCTTGGTGAGGGCAACCAAGGGAGCTACCAAAGTTGAGAACTGTGGCATGAACTGGCGATAGTAATTAATGAACCCCATAAAGCGCTGCACCGCTTTAAGAGAATGGGGTTCCTGCCAGTCCATTACAGCCTGTAGCTTGGCAGGATCCATAGCCAAACCCTGGGCAGAGATGATATAACCAAGGAAAGGCAAGGACTCCTGCTCAAACACACACTTCTCCAACTTGGCGTAGAGGGAGTTTGCCCGTAAGAGGTCGAAGACTTTGCGAACATCTTTCCGATGGGAGTCAATATCTGGAGAGAAGATGAGAATATCATCCAGATAGACTACGACCGAGGTGGTGAGCATATCCCGGAAGATGTCGTTCACAAAGTCTTGGAAAACGGCTGGGGCATTACAGAGCCCGAAGGGCATCACCAGATATTCATAGTGCCCATCCCTGGTGTTAAAAGCAGTCTTCCATTCATCCCCCTCACGGATGCGAATCAGGTTGTAAGCACCCCGCAGATCTAACTTTGTAAATACCCTCACTCCCCGTAGCCTATCAAACAGCTCAGATATCAGGGGTAGTGGGTACTTGTTCTTAACGGTGATGGCGTTAAGACCCCTGTAGTCTATGCATGGACGTAAGTCTCCAGTCTTCTTCTGTACGAAGAAGAACCCTGCCCCTGCCGGTGACACTGACTTCCTAATGAATCCTCTTGCCAGATTCTCTTGGATGTACTGGGACATTGCCTCCGTCTCCGGGAGAGATAACGGATAGACTCGACCCCGGGGAGGCTCAGCACCAGGCAAGAGGTCAATAGGACAGTCATAGGGGCGGTGAGGCGGAAGGGTCTCCGCAGCTCTTTTGGAGAACACGTCTGCATAGGGCCAATAGTGCTTGGGGAGAGAGGAAAGATCTGCGGGTACCTGTGTAGTAGCAACCTGAACGCACTCCCTCAGACATCTACCCTCGCAGGATTTACTCCATCCCAAAATTCTCCCAGAGGACCACTCAATATGAGGAGAATGGTAGCGAAGCCATGGTATCCCCAACAGGACCTCATCAATTCCCTCAGGAATGACTAATAGGGAGATTATCTCCTGATGTGATGGAGACACAGATAGCGTGAAAGGAATGGTTTGGTGGGTAATCTGTGAAGGTAGTGTTGACCCATTTACCACTCGAACGGTTACTGGCTTGGCGAGCATCACCAAGGGTATTGCGTGACGCTGGGCAAAAGCGGAAGATATAAAGTTACCCTCTGCCCCAGAATCCACGCATAGCTCGACCATAAGAGTGGATGGGCCTATGGTAATTGTCCCCTTAAAGGACAACTTTGAGGCAAACGTTGCCGTGTCTAGTGTACCTCCTCCAACTGCCACTAGACGCTGACGTTTCCCCGACCACTGAGGACCCTTGGAGGCAAGGTGTCCTGACTGCTGGCAAACATGACGGACCTTATGTGCACGGGCAGACTGAGACTTGGATCCCGCTCGTGTCACCTCTAAGGCCTCATGTGACTCGGATGCCTGGACTGGAGATTCCAAAGGTTTGGCGAAGGTGGGAGCCAGCCGAAACCTCTGCCTGCACTGGGCTCGCTCCAACCTCCGCTCGTTAAAACGGAGTTCAATACGAGTAGAGACAGTTATTAACTCCTCCAGTGTGGCAGGAATCTCCCTAGTGGCCAGAGCATCCTTAATGTGGTCAGCCAGGCCCCTCCAAAATATGGGGATAAAGGGCTTTATCTGACCACTCCAGCTCGGAAGCTAAAGTACGGAAGCGGACGGAAAAATGGCTGACCAAGGACTCACCCTGAGTTAATGCCAGTAGTTGGAGCGCTGTGTCATGGGTGACTTGAGGTCCTAAAAAGACCTTTTTCAGAGTGCTCAGGAACAACGGAGCACTCTGCACCACATGATCACCACGCTCCCACAGCGGCGTAGCCCACTCCAACGCCCTGTCCGACAAAAGAGACACAATAAATCCCACCTTAGCCCGCTCTGTAGGAAAACGTGCAGCCAGGAGCTCGAGGTGAATAGAGCACTGACTCACGAATCCCCTACAAGTTTTGCTATTTCCAGAAAATTTTTCTGGCAGCGGGAGGCGAGATAACGTCGGAACAGGGGTGGCAGTGGACAAGGTTGCTGCAGCCACGCTAGCAGCCTGTACAGCAACTGCGGTAACATCCACAGCTGAGGTTGAGCTCTCAAGAGCCGCCAACCTACCCTCCAGCTGCTGGATATACCGCAAAGATTGCTGAATGTCCGCCATTTACTAGCCAGACCCTGGCGCTAGTATTCTGTTAGGGCTAGCGGAACGCACCGAGTAAATAGAGATGTTTATTGATATTGGTGCGTTCGCAGCCCGGGGTCCACCGTGCAGGAGTACCTGCTGCTAGCAAACGGCGGAGCTATATGGCGGTATAGACTAACTCAGTTAATTCACTGAGTAGCCGTGAAAGGAAAGCACTGTGCCCTGTTAGACTCCACAGAGGCACAGGCTAACTGCCCAAACAGAGAGCAGTCAGTGGTCACACAAACACACAAAACTCCTCGCCGGAGGAGCCAGCATTCTAGGGGCTTATTTCAGCCGGGTCCCTGAATACACTCAGACTCAATCTCCTCGCCGGAGGAGCCAGCATTCTAGGGGCTTATTTCAGCCGGGTCCCTGAACACACATACATGTGACCACACTGGTGCAAAGCACATAACATAAGACAATACTAGCGCATGGCCGTGCGGTCATGCGCAGTTTATATAGTTGCAGCACAGGAAGCTGCTACTGAAGTTTTTGCCCTTTCAGGACCTTCCAGAAGGACCAATGGAAAGTGCTGCAGTACCAGAGCATGTTTTGCCCTTTCAGGACCTTCCAGAAGGACCAATGGAATGTTCTGCAGCACCTGAGCATGTGACCGAACATGTGGCCCTCGACCTCCAATGGGAGACCCTGCCCTGGGCATGCTCAGTGTGAGTAAACAAGGACTTAGTCCCAGAGAGGCTCGCTCGCCGCAGATCAGTGCAGGGTACCATAGGAAAGCCAGAAAAGGCAGTAGTGACCCTATGCACCGAATCAGCCCAGCAAGACGCTGGGAGCGACGTCTCCACTGAGCAGAGCCCACTGCGTCCGATACCGAATGGGAGACCGCAGCAGACACGGATCGAGATTCCCCCTGCGCAGCAGAGGAAACTCAACTCCTAACAGGCACTAGTTACTAAAGTTGAGTTATTGGAATAAAATGTGTTTGTGTCCACCACAAAATTTCAGATTTTTTTAACATTACATTTTTTTTTCTAGCAACAGTGAATATGATCAGACAGCCCTGGGTTCCTTCAATTGAAGCCTGTACAAGGGATCGGGCATGATCAAGTGATTCCTGATTAAGTGATAAAACATTTTCCATCCTTAGTTTATCTCTTTGAAAGACACAATCAGTGTTGATAGCATTCAAAGAGTTATATTGGGGTGTTCAGCTGATTTCTGTTGTTAGAGCTGTGAAAATACTGCAAGTGCCCGGCTTCTATCACACTGGCACACTGGCAGTGTCTGCACTGTCATCATGATTAATATGTTCTCCGTGATGGAGCAACTTCTTGCTCGTGACAAGCATATGCATCATAAGTACATTAAATAAACCTAACCGAAAGTCACATTAGGATGTTACAAGGATGCAAAAGATATCCTAGGCAATGCAGGATTTTACAGACTTAAAGGGACTCTGTCACCTGAATTTGGAGGGAACAATTTTCAGCCATAGAGGCGGGGTTTTCGGGTGTTTGATGCACCCTTTCCTTACCTGCTGGCTGCATGCTAGCTGCAATATTGGATTGAAGTTCATTCTCTGTCCTCCATAATACATGCCTGTGCAAGGCAAGATTGCACCTTGTGCAGGCGTGTAGAGTAGAGGCAATAATTTGACTACTACATGCATGTACTGGCACATGCATGATCAACATGCCTTAGTCTGGGAATCTCACTGCTAAAATGAGGACAAGCGGGCCTTGATAACCACTGGCCATCCCAATCAACCACATCTGCTGCTTCTTCCTCCTATGTCAAGTGCCAAGTGTTCACACACAGGTCTATGGCCTAAGAAACGCTAATTATTTACGCCCGTACAGTTGGGATGAGTGACAGCCTGTCAGCTGTTATGGAAGTGGAGATGACTGCTGTTTTTGTTTCACCGAGCACAATACATCTTTCTCAATCGTCCATAACATCTCCGGCTGCCCTTCACTCACAGTTCAGCAGTTTGTCCTGTTCTCCGTACTCCACCATCTCTCAGCACAGTAGCCAGCTCTTGTCCCTCAATTGTGGTCAGGTAAAAGAATGTTTCCTCTTGCATATGCCAAAGCTTCTTGGTGCATTTCAACATGATGCCCATATTTTTAGGGTTAGAAATAGTGCTGACTACTGGGTTGCTACTCTGTTAGATCCACAGTACAAGAGTTTATTTTACCAGATGCATTCCCCTCGGAAAGGGATGCACGCATGCTGAAGTATCGAAACACGCTTGTAGACAATCTTAAGAGTGGTTTTTCCCAAGACAGCAGTGAGGCACACAGTGTGCATCGCTGTTCTAGACATCCAATCCCGGGAACATCAAAGCATCACTGCAAAAACATTATCAGCAGTAGTAGTGTAAGTGGCATAAGCAATTTCTGTAAATCATTTCACACATTTTTTAAACCAGCAGAACAGAGTTCAAGTTTAATTCATTGTGAAATACTGGAGAGGATGGTGCAGGAGTATCTCGAGCTCAATATCAATGCCATCAGGGGGAATTTGGACCTTTTTGCATTTTGGTCTTCAAAAATGGAAGAGTGGCCTGAACTCATATGTTACACCTTGGAAGTTTTGTCATGCCCGGCAGCCAGCATGTGTTCAGCGCTGCTGGTGGTGTCCTGATGGATAAGTGCATCCAGCTGTCCTCTGAAAGTGTAGACTGCCTAGCGTTCATCAAAATGAATAAGTCATGGATCTCTAATGACTTCTGCAACCCATTCGCAGACTGGGAAGACTAGGTGATTATGTAGTTTTTATTGTCCTGCATTGATGTCGCATTATTGCAGTCTTTTTTGAAATGTGAAGACTTGCATTTGGGTCTCCATATGGTGGGCTACATGTAGTAGAAGGTGTGTCAAAGGTCTATTGTACCGTTTTTACTCTGTGGAAATATTAGCAAAACTTCAACAAGCATCCAGGGTTGCGGAGCAGCTTTGGAAGAAATCACATCTGCCAGACGACTTCACTGCTTTCAAACAAGCTACACTTGACTTCAAATCAGCCCTCACCTCTGCTAAACAGACCTATTTCACTAACCTTGTATCTTCACTATCCTACAACCCAAAACAACTATTCAGCACATTTAACTCCAACTCCCCTCATCTCCTCCGTGGACTTTGCCACCTACTTCAAAAACAAGATTGACCAAACAAGGCAAACCCTAACTGTTCCACCACCCCAAGCACTCATATTCCAGACCTTTGCCCTTCCCTAATAACCTACCTCTACAACATCACTGAAGGAGAGCTTACTCGCCTCTTTTCCAAATCACACCTCACCACCTGTGCACTTGACCCCATCCCCTCCCACCTGCTCCCCAACCTCACTAACATGCTCATTCCAGCCCTAACCCATTTCTTCAACCTCTCGCTATCTTCTGGTACCTTCCCCTCTGCCTTCAAACATGCCACCATCACACCCATCCTCAAAAAACTAACCTTGACCCAACTGCTATGCCCAGCTACCGCCCCATATCACTGCTCCCATTTGCTTCAAAACTCCTTGAGCAGCATGTCCATGCTCAAATTTCCTCCCACCTCTCATCTAACTCTCTCCTTGACAACCTCCAATCTGGCTTCCACCCCCATCACTTCACCGAAACTGCCCTGACAAAAATTACTAATGACTTACTCACAGCCAAAGCTAACAGACAGTTCTCCTTCTTGACCTGTCCTCTGCTTTTGACACAGTCGATCACTACCTACTGCTACAGATTCTTTCTTCCCTTGGCATCAAAGACACATTTAGCGTTTCCCACTCCCACACCACCTCCTCATCCCGCCCTCTCCCTGTTGGAGTCCCTCAAGGCTCCGTCCTAGGGCCCCTACTTTTTTCCATCTATACCCTTGGTCTAGGACAACTCATAAAGTCCCATGGCTTCCAGTACCACCTGTATGCGGACGTCACTCAGATCTACCTCTCTGGCCCAGATGTCACCTCTCTGCTGTCCAGAATCCCGAAGTGTCTGTCAGCCATATCCTCCTTCTTCACCTCTCGCTTCCTAAAACTCAATGTAGACAAAACCGAACTCATCATCTTTCCACCATCTCACGTATCCCCCTACCTGATCTGTCTATTATGGTAAACGGCAAAAGAACCACTCAAAGCAAATAGTATCAGGATCCTAGAAAACAACCAAAAAAACAAAACGCAACAAGGATCCTTAAAATATAACTTTTAATATTTAAAGCTAAAAAAGTTTGTTCCAATATATGCAACAAAGGTATTACAAGTTATAACCCATGAAAGTCAGATACAAACTACCTTACCCTGTCTGGTAGCCTATTCTCAATCACTACCTGACAGCGGAGGTTGGCACCCTAAGTTTCTGCGGTAGGCGCCCCCGCTCCTCGACGACTGGCCCTAATAGCCCTAAATAGACCCTATATTCCCTAAAAAAGGCGTGTCAAATCTATCCACCCCAGAAAAAATGAAAGAAATATAAAAAATCAAAACACTACACAAATAAATTTTCTTGATCCGTCGAATCAGAGAGTCCCTTAAATAGGGATATTTGGAAATGTCACTGCCAAAGGGGTAGAAAAAACACCCATGTCTCTTTAATCCAGAAAGATATCAGCGGGCCACACCATCACATATATATACTTCAGGGTGATCATGTGCTTCTGTACATTCAATGATGTTTCCCAAAAAGGGACGTATCCAGTATAAATACCCCCCAAAGAATGAAAGAAATATAAAAAATAAAAAAAAAACTACAAAAATAAAAATAAAAAATGAAAAAAATAAACACAGCAAAAAAACACAAAATTGTTGTCTGCCAGAGGAAAAAAGTCCCTTAAAGGGAAATAGTCCAAAATCACATCCCAATAAGTACAAATACCAATGTCTCGTTTATCCATAAAATATCAGCGAGCCACTCCATCCCGTATATTTATACTTGCAAGAAGAAAAAAATAATAATAAGTATAGTCCAGAAAGTAAATCCAAAATCAGTCCAATGACTCCCAAATAAATGGATTTCACAAGAGGACAGTGGCCCACCTCATACCAAAGACATCCCAGCAAAAAGAAAAAACAGAGGACCATCAAAGCCGGTTGAAAAAGTTGTCCCAAAGACACCCCATAGTTCAATACTGTATCCAACGCTTCTACTCATCTGCGTCCCAGAGGCGTTGTGGGTGGTGATGCGATCATCCAGCTCCGTTAAGACTTCTGCCGGGATGTCCTCCCTATTCTGCCCGACGCGTTTCCCCCCCGTGAAAATCCTGGGGGTTCATCAGGGGACATGGATCAATGCCACAGAGATATCAAGATGCACGAGCACTGTACATACCGTTGCCGTCTTATATCCTCATCTGAATGCTCCACGTGGAGAGCGGCCAGGCCCCCTAGCCGCGCACCCGGAAGTACGTAGGTGGAGCGCACCAGCTTTGCAGATTCCCAAAAATGACGTTCTAAACACAGCGGTGTATATTGAAAACACATACCGCGCATGCGTGCCCATCCAACGCCCGCCAAACGAAAAATCCAGGGCGGCGCGCACACTACATGAATCGCATTTTGGTACTACGCATGCGTACATACTCTCAGCACAGCGCTCATAGCGGTGCGAAACCAGAACGCCTAAGCGCTCCAAACTGGCGATATAAATACTCAAAATAGCGGTGCACTTATCAAAAGACATACCACACCTGCGTCCAAATCCGACGCTCGCCCAGTCCAAATCCAAGGGCGATGCGCACACGAGTAACACTATATATACTGCGCATGCGTCAGTTAACGCACCCACAAGAAACGCTGAAAAGGAAGGCAACAAACATTAGCAACGTTTTTAAAACTGGCGAAATATGTAATACACCAATGAATTTTCAGGTACCCAACAAAACGGCATGTACAGAATACTCCAAAAAATTAAATAAACTGAACAAACAAAAAAAGAACAAACTAATACAAAATATAAACAAGAATAAATATTCCCATTTATTCTAAGGGTACAGATCTACCCAAGCAGGTTAGATACAAATCAAAACCCCTTGATGGTTTTAGATGAAGCTAACGAAGGACATCTGTTCGTTGAGGCCCAAGGGACTCACCGATCTCAGCAGATAGATCCATCTTGTTTCCCGCTGTAATATTCTTCTGTCCCAATCACCCAGTCTCACTGAGGGGGAGATTACTTCAATAACCCTAAAGACCAGGGAAGCGGGATCACCCCCGTGTATTTCATTTACGTGTCGAGCCACCGGGGTATCCCTCTTGTGTCTAATATCCCCCATGTGTTCTCCCACGCGTACACGGAGTTCCCGCTTGGTCTTACCCACATAGTCTTTTGGGCAGGAACAAGTGCACACATACACCACTCCCATGGTCCTGCAATTTGCAAAATGTCTCATCTGAAAAGATCTACCTGTAGCAGAACTAATAAAAGTCTTAGATGGTAGTACATGCTTACAGGATGAGCAGTGTCCACATCTGAACGTCCCAAGGGACCTATTTTCCAACCAAGTACCAGGTTTCTTTGGAGGTGTGTAATGACTGTGAACAACCATATCCTTTATTGATTTGCCCCTCCTATACGTAACCGAGGGATATGGGGATATGTGCTCGCCAATGTCCGGATCCGATTTTAAAATCTGCCAGTACCTTCTCAGGATCTGGCAAACCTTTGTCGACTGGTCGTCGTAGGTGCCAATAAAGCGTGTAACAGAAGCACCGTCCTCTTTTCTCTTTGGAATCAGCAAAGAGGACCGATTAGCTTTGTATGCAGCATGATATGCAGAGTCAATAACATCCCTCGGGTATCCCCTATCTTCAAACCGTTGTTTTAGGTCCATAGACTTTCTTTCAAAATCGCCCAACCTGGAACAATTTCTCCGCAGTCTACAAAATTGTCCCTTGGGGATACCCCTTTTTAGAGGACATGGATGGTAGCTTTCCCACCTCAGCAAACCATTTGTGGCCGTAGGCTTCCGATAAATAGTAGTGCTGAGGAAGCCATCACTTTGTCTCGAGATGAGGACGTCCAAGAAAGTGATATTGTCCTCTCCAATCTCGTATGTAAATTTAAGGCCCTCAATATTGCTATTGAGGTACCGCATAAATTCAACAAAGGACTCTGTCCCACCTTTCCAGAACACCAAAATGTCATCTATATATCTGCCCCAGAAAATAATCCTGGGGCACCAGACATCGTCCTCATCCCGAAAAACAAAAATGTCCTCCCACCAGCCCAGGAGCAAATTAGCATATGTGGGGGCACAAGGGCTCCCCATTGCTGTGCCCCTGAGCTGGTGGTAGAATTTCCCATTAAAAAGAAAAAAATTATGCTGCAAAACAAAACCCAATAGCTCAATCAAGAACTCATTGTGTGGTCTCAAATGAACACCCCTACTGCTCAAAAAGAACTTGACAGCCCTCAGGCCATCCTGGTGTCTAATGCTGCTATACAGCGCTTCGACATCAATTGAGGCAATGATCGTGTCTGACTCAATTGTAATGCCCTCTAATTTAGTCAGGAGGTCCCCCGTATCCCTGATGTACGAGGGTAGAGCCAACACAAAAGGACGAAGCAGTTTGTCCAAGTAAATGCTACAGTTCTGTGCAAGAGCACCCACACCCGACACAATAGGGCGTCCCCTAAGAGGGGAAATCCCCTTATGCACCTTCGGTAATGCATAAAATGTCGCTGTAGTTGGAGACTTAGGCAAAAGGAAATCAAACTCACTTTTGGAAATCAGCCTATGTTGTAATGCTGATGTTAAAATACCTGAGAGTTCCTGTAGAAATTCCTTAGTTGGATCACGTCTAAGAACCTCATAGGAATTAACATCCGAAACTATAGCAGAGCACATATCCACATATCCACAACAGTCCATCACAACGATATTGCCGCCCTTGTCCGAGGGCTTAATCACAATAGAGTGATTGTTCTTCAGACCTTCAAGAGCCCTCCTCTCCACAAGAGACAAATTAGGGTAGGCAGAATCAAGGGAAGGATCAATCTTATTCAACTCCTCGGTTACCAATTTTTGAAAAATTTCAATGCTACCATAGTCACCTGGAGGCGGCATCCTTTTACTAATTGGCTTCAATTCCGAAAAAGGGCCTTCACCCAGCTGTCTGGACCCCTCCTCGGCCAAGCCCTCCAAAATCTCCAAATCAGCGAGGTCATCATATGAAATGCCCAACTGTTGGCATTTCAAAGCATCGTTTCTCTGAAAAAAACGTCTCCACTTCAGTTTCCTGGTAAACAAATTCAGATCCTTAATCCAATTGAAAGGGTCAAATCTCGTAGTCGGAACAAAACTAAGACCTAGTGACAAAACCCTATTTTCCATAGGTGACAAGGTATACGAGGAGAGGTTCATGATGTGGTATTTATCCACAGTGGTCTCTATTTTGGTTAACTTAGAGGAGACCGGTTTCTCAAATAATAGGGGAGAGTCCCTCGATCCTCTAAAAAAGAGGATGAGGAAGAAGCAGAGGGATAACCCCGTTCTATACTGCGGGTCTGCCATCTCCGACCCCTTTTCCCTCGTCCCCTATTTCTAGGCTGTTGTCTCAGTAAAAAAACTCTTGGAGCCGAATCCACGTCAGAGGATTCAATGTCTGAGGATGATATTTCAGTATTAGTTGTCGATGTCACTTGCAACGCAGGATAAGCCCGTTTTTCTTTAAACTCAGCACTGTCTTTCAGAAAACGTTTATGTTTTCTATCCTTGATCTCAAGGTGGAACCTATCCACTGAACTCTTTAAGGATTCCTCTCTAGTCCCAAAATCAGGGTCAGTTTTAAACTTAAGAGTTTTTTCAATCAATTCCTTCAATAACGTAGCCGTTTTTTCAAAGGTCTTCTTCTCCTCATCAACTAGGATTTGCATGAACCTTAAAGATGACGAGATAGATTCCTCCTCCCACCTTTTTAATAGTGTGGGGGATGCACACCTGGGCGCTGGTACCAGATGTATCCTCAACCCAAAAGGTATAATCTTGTTTTTTATATAATTTTCAAGAGATTGTACCTCCCACCAGGATCTTATATTGTTTTTATACGCATTAAGTAGGTCTGAAAACAAATTTTTCAAAGTAGGGGTAACCAACGTACCCCCTGAGCCTTCAACATCCGAGAAAGCCTCCCTTGCATCATCAAACCATCTATTCGTATCTAGGGGTCCTGACAGGAAACCCGCCATACCAACCAAAAAATACCAACAAAAGAACCACTCAAAGCAAATAGTATCAGGATCCTAGAAAACAACCAAAAAAACAAAACGCAACAAGGATCCTTAAAATATAACTTTTAATATTTAAAGCTAAAAAAGTTTGTTCCAATATATGCAACAAAGGTATTACAAGTTATAACCCATGAAAGTCAGATACAAACTACCTTACCCTGTCTGGTAGCCTATTCTCAATCACTACCTGACAGCGGAGGTTGGCACCCTAAGTTTCTGCGGTAGGCGCCCCCGCTCCTCGACGACTGGCCCTAATAGCCCTAAATAGACCCTATATTCCCTAAAAAAGGCGTGTCAAATCTATCCACCCCAGAAAAAATGAAAGAAATATAAAAAATCAAAACACTACACAAATAAATTTTCTTGATCCGTCGAATCAGAGAGTCCCTTAAATAGGGATATTTGGAAATGTCACTGCCAAAGGGGTAGAAAAAACACCCATGTCTCTTTAATCCAGAAAGATATCAGCGGGCCACACCATCACATATATATACTTCAGGGTGATCATGTGCTTCTGTACATTCAATGATGTTTCCCAAAAAGGGACGTATCCAGTATAAATACCCCCCAAAGAATGAAAGAAATATAAAAAATAAAAAAAAAACTACAAAAATAAAAATAAAAAATGAAAAAAATAAACACAGCAAAAAAACACAAAATTGTTGTCTGCCAGAGGAAAAAAGTCCCTTAAAGGGAAATAGTCCAAAATCACATCCCAATAAGTACAAATACCAATGTCTCGTTTATCCATAAAATATCAGCGAGCCACTCCATCCCGTATATTTATACTTGCAAGAAGAAAAAAATAATAATAAGTATAGTCCAGAAAGTAAATCCAAAATCAGTCCAATGACTCCCAAATAAATGGATTTCACAAGAGGACAGTGGCCCACCTCATACCAAAGACATCCCAGCAAAAAGAAAAAACAGAGGACCATCAAAGCCGGTTGAAAAAGTTGTCCCAAAGACACCCCATAGTTCAATACTGTATCCAACGCTTCTACTCATCTGCGTCCCAGAGGCGTTGTGGGTGGTGATGCGATCATCCAGCTCCGTTAAGACTTCTGCCGGGATGTCCTCCCTATTCTGCCCGACGCGTTTCCCCCCCGTGAAAATCCTGGGGGTTCATCAGGGGACATGGATCAATGCCACAGAGATATCAAGATGCACGAGCACTGTACATACCGTTGCCGTCTTATATCCTCATCTGAATGCTCCACGTGGAGAGCGGCCAGGCCCCCTAGCCGCGCACCCGGAAGTACGTAGGTGGAGCGCACCAGCTTTGCAGATTCCCAAAAATGACGTTCTAAACACAGCGGTGTATATTGAAAACACATACCGCGCATGCGTGCCCATCCAACGCCCGCCAAACGAAAAATCCAGGGCGGCGCGCACACTACATGAATCGCATTTTGGTACTACGCATGCGTACATACTCTCAGCACAGCGCTCATAGCGGTGCGAAACCAGAACGCCTAAGCGCTCCAAACTGGCGATATAAATACTCAAAATAGCGGTGCACTTATCAAAAGACATACCACACCTGCGTCCAAATCCGACGCTCGCCCAGTCCAAATCCAAGGGCGATGCGCACACGAGTAACACTATATATACTGCGCATGCGTCAGTTAACGCACCCACAAGAAACGCTGAAAAGGAAGGCAACAAACATTAGCAACGTTTTTAAAACTGGCGAAATATGTAATACACCAATGAATTTTCAGGTACCCAACAAAACGGCATGTACAGAATACTCCAAAAAATTAAATAAACTGAACAAACAAAAAAAGAACAAACTAATACAAAATATAAACAAGAATAAATATTCCCATTTATTCTAAGGGTACAGATCTACCCAAGCAGGTTAGATACAAATCAAAACCCCTTGATGGTTTTAGATGAAGCTAACGAAGGACATCTGTTCGTTGAGGCCCAAGGGACTCACCGATCTCAGCAGATAGATCCATCTTGTTTCCCGCTGTAATATTCTTCTGTCCCAATCACCCAGTCTCACTGAGGGGGAGATTACTTCAATAACCCTAAAGACCAGGGAAGCGGGATCACCCCCGTGTATTTCATTTACGTGTCGAGCCACCGGGGTATCCCTCTTGTGTCTAATATCCCCCATGTGTTCTCCCACGCGTACACGGAGTTCCCGCTTGGTCTTACCCACATAGTCTTTTGGGCAGGAACAAGTGCACACATACACCACTCCCATGGTCCTGCAATTTGCAAAATGTCTCATCTGAAAAGATCTACCTGTAGCAGAACTAATAAAAGTCTTAGATGGTAGTACATGCTTACAGGATGAGCAGTGTCCACATCTGAACGTCCCAAGGGACCTATTTTCCAACCAAGTACCAGGTTTCTTTGGAGGTGTGTAATGACTGTGAACAACCATATCCTTTATTGATTTGCCCCTCCTATACGTAACCGAGGGATATGGGGATATGTGCTCGCCAATGTCCGGATCCGATTTTAAAATCTGCCAGTACCTTCTCAGGATCTGGCAAACCTTTGTCGACTGGTCGTCGTAGGTGCCAATAAAGCGTGTACCAGAAGCACCGTCCTCTTTTCTCTTTGGAATCAGCAAAGAGGACCGATTAGCTTTGTATGCAGCATGATATGCAGAGTCAATAACATCCCTCGGGTATCCCCTATCTTCAAACCGTTGTTTTAGGTCCATAGACTTTCTTTCAAAATCGCCCAACCTGGAACAATTTCTCCGCAGTCTACAAAATTGTCCCTTGGGGATACCCCTTTTTAGAGGACATGGATGGTAGCTTTCCCACCTCAGCAAACCATTTGTGGCCGTAGGCTTCCGATAAATAGTAGTGCTGAGGAAGCCATCACTTTGTCTCGAGATGAGGACGTCCAAGAAAGTGATATTGTCCTCTCCAATCTCGTATGTAAATTTAAGGCCCTCAATATTGCTATTGAGGTACCGCATAAATTCAACAAAGGACTCTGTCCCACCTTTCCAGAACACCAAAATGTCATCTATATATCTGCCCCAGAAAATAATCCTGGGGCACCAGACATCGTCCTCATCCCGAAAAACAAAAATGTCCTCCCACCAGCCCAGGAGCAAATTAGCATATGTGGGGGCACAAGGGCTCCCCATTGCTGTGCCCCTGAGCTGGTGGTAGAATTTCCCATTAAAAAGAAAAAAATTATGCTGCAAAACAAAACCCAATAGCTCAATCAAGAACTCATTGTGTGGTCTCAAATGAACACCCCTACTGCTCAAAAAGAACTTGACAGCCCTCAGGCCATCCTGGTGTCTAATGCTGCTATACAGCGCTTCGACATCAATTGAGGCAATGATCGTGTCTGACTCAATTGTAATGCCCTCTAATTTAGTCAGGAGGTCCCCCGTATCCCTGATGTACGAGGGTAGAGCCAACACAAAAGGATAGATTTGACACGCCTTTTTTAGGGAATATAGGGTCTATTTAGGGCTATTAGGGCCAGTCGTCGAGGAGCGGGGGCGCCTACCGCAGAAACTTAGGGTGCCAACCTCCGCTGTCAGGTAGTGATTGAGAATAGGCTACCAGACAGGGTAAGGTAGTTTATATCTGACTTTCATGGGTTATAACTTGTAATACCTTTGTTGCATATATTGGAACAAACTTTTTTAGCTTTAAATATTAAAAGTTATATTTTAAGGATCCTTGTTGCGTTCTATTATGGTAAACGGCATCACGCTCTCTCCCGCACCTGAAATCCGCTGGGCCTCGGGGTAACTCTCGACTCTGCCCTGTCCTTCAAACCGCACGTCCAAACTCTTGCCACCTCCTGTCGCCTCCAACTCAAAAATATTGCCAGAATCCATTCCTTCCTCAGCCCACAATCTACCAAAACTCTTGTGCATGCCCTCATCATCTCCCACCTCGACTGCTGCAACACCCTCCTCTGTGGCCTTCCCGCTAACTCTCTTACACCGCTCCAGTCTGTCCTCACCTCTGCTGCCCGGCTAATCCACCTCTCTCCTCGCTAATCCCCTGCTTCTCCCCTCTGCATATCCCTCCACTGGCTCTCAATTCCCCAACAAATCCAGTTCAAGCTACTAACACTGATCTACAAAGCCATCCACAACCTGTCCCCTTCCTATATCTCTGAACTAATCTCCCAATATCTTCCCTCACGTAATCTCCCATCCTCCCAAGACCACCTACTCTCATCCACACTTATTCATTCCTCACACAACTGCCTCCAAGATTTCTCCCGAATATCCCCCATCCTCTGGAATTCCATGCCTCAACACGTCCGATTATCCACCACCCTGGGATCCTTCAGACGGAACCTGAAAACCCATCTTTTCAAGAAAGCCTACAGCTTGCAATAACGATTCTGCCGCCTCGCCATCGCTAGAGCCGCCGCCTTGCCATCGCCAGAGCCGCCGCCTCGCCCCCTACCTTCTGCCTCTTCCCCACTACCCTATAGAATGTAAGTCCGCAAGGACAGGGTCCTCTCCCCTCTGTACCAGTCTGTCACTGTAAACTTGTTTACTGTAAACGATATCTATAACTCTGTATGTAACCCCTTTCACATGTACAGCACCATGGAATTAATGGTGCTATATAAATAAATAATAATAATATGCTGGTATCATCAAAAGCGCAATATAGTAGGATTTTTCAATTTTGCAGAATGGCACATAGCATGTTTGTCCATCCGTGAAATGTAAAAGTATACAAATCTATACATGAATGCAATTATCTCTGCAACATTCCAACTCTTGTGTTATCTCATATGTAAAACAAGCTTAATTGTCCAAGAAAGTCTTTGAATTCAAGCCACATTTATGAGCTACACTTTCAGGTTCCACAGATCCATAGATCCTTGTGTGCTAGGGTCAGAGTCAACAGTACTCTCTCTTTCTTTCCAGATTTGAGTGGTGTTCTTTTTCTTCAACACTGTCTATTTTATTCCTTGAAATGCTAATTCAAGCAATTTGTCACAAGCCACAAATAGTGGTGTTAAACATAGGCATTAAGGAGCTCACATGGCACCATTTGTTGATTATTTGACCTATTATCAATGCAATACAGTAATTATCTACTATATAAAGCTGAATGTGTGTATGTGTGTGTGTGTGTATGTGTGTGTGTGTGTGTGTGTGTGTGTGTGTGTGTGTGTGTGTGTGTGTGTGTGTGTGTGTGTGTATGTGTATGTCCGGGATTGGCATCTGCACTACATCTGCTACAGCCACAAAATTTTGCACAGTCACACGTCTGGACCCCGAGAGCGTCATAGGCTATATTGTGAGGCGAAATTTTAACCCCGCGCGTTCCAATTCACCAAACAATTTTGCCCCTATCTACATAATGGGGAAAAAAGTGAAAGGAAAAGTGTTGGAAGCGTCGCAGCTACAGCAACAACATTTTGCACAGTCACACGTCTGGACCCTGAGAGCGTCATAGGCTACGTTGTGAGGTGAAATTTTAACCCCGCGCGTTCCAATTCACCAAACAATTTTGCCCCTATCTACATAATGGGGAAAAAAGTGAAAGGAAAAGTGTTGGAGGCGTCGCAGCTACAGCAACAAAATTTTGCACAGTCACACGTCTGGACCCTGAGAGCATCATAAGCTACGTTGTGAGGTGAAATTTTAACCCCGCGCTTTCCAATTCACCAAACAATTTTGCCCCTATCTACATAATGGGGAAAAAGTGAAATGAAAAGTGTTGGAGGCGTCGCAGCTACAGCCACAAAATTTTGCACAGTCACACGTCTGGACCCCGAGAGCGTCATAGGCTATGTTGTGAGGTGAAATTTTAACTCCGCGCTTTCCAATTCACCAAACTATTTTTCCCCTATCTACATAATGGGGAAAAGTGAAAGGAAAAGTGTTGGAGGCAAATTGACAGCTGCCAGATGTGAACAAGGGGGACTTAAAGAGTGAGAGCGATGGCGCCAAAGAGTATATACCGTACAGTTGCTAAGGTGGGACCCCGACATGGGATACTCACCACACACGGGGATATGAACACGCACACAAAATGCGCCACACACTACCACGTGCTTGAACACATATACCACCCTCAGCACACATTTCACCACACATACACCAACCTCGCCACATAAAAGTCGAAACACAAAAGTCGCCGCTCAAAACTCACCACGCGCAAAACTCGCCACATGCAAAAAATAGGCTCACGCAAAACTCGCCACAAGTGCAAAACTCAGCTCATGGAAAACTCGCCACACGCAAAACTTGCACATGCGGAAAAATTGCCACATGCACAAAATTTGCAACACATGCACAAAAGTTGCAACACATGCAAAAGTTGCCTCACACAAAACTTGCACATACTCAAAAGGCACCAGACATAAAACTCACCACGCGCAAAACTCGCCATGCGCAAAACTTGCTGCACACAACTTGCTACACTAACCTGTCACATGCAACTCGACACACAAAAAGTTGCTACACGCATGTTGCTACACAAAACTCATCTCACAAAAGTCGCTACATGCATGTCGCCACACACAACTCAACACACACAACTTGACAAATGAATCTCGCCCTAAAACACACACAAGTCTGGTATTAGCCTTCAAAAATAAAATTCTGATTAATAAGCAGACAAACTACAAGAGCAACAAATGTACCATATAGGAAATACGGCAGCTGTCAGTCACATAACCTGTCTATTATGTGTATGTGTGAGCTAATATATACTGCCAGGGGGAGGGCTTCCTGTTGGCTGGGGATTTATCAGGCTGCCAATTTATCTTACAAATACTGAGGTAAAAATACTGAGCAAATAACGTGTTAACGAGGTCTAATACAGGAGATCACACAGGTATATACTATATACAGGGGAGATGACACACAGATATATACTATATACAGGAGAGATGACATACAGGTATATACTATATACAGGAGGAGATGACACACAGGTATATACTATATACAGGAGCAGATTACCTACAGGTATATACTATATACAGGAGGAGATGACATACAGGTATATGCTATATATAGAAGATGACATACAGGTATATACTATATACAGGAGGAGATGACACACAGATATATACTATATACAGGGGAGATGACACACAGGTATATACTATATACAGGAGGAGATGACATACAGGTATATACTATATATAGAAGGAGATGACATACAGGTATATACTATATATAGGAGGAGATGACATACAGGTATATACTATATATAGGAGGAGATGACATACAGGTATATACTATATATAGGAGGAGATGACATACAGGTATATACTATATACAGGGGAGATGACACACAGCAGGTATATACTATATACAGGGGAGATGACATACAGGTATATACTATATACAGGAGATGACATACAGGTGTATACTATATATAAGGGAGATGACAAACATGTATATACTGAGGTGAAAATGAGAGGTGTGAGGTGAAAATGAAAAGGTGTGAGTGCAAAATGAGAGGAGTGAGGGAAAATAGTGTAGTGATCGGAAAATGACAGATGTGAGGTCGAAATGACAAGTGTTAGGCGGGAATGAGAGGAGTGAGGGAGAAAATGAGAGGTGTGAGGGAGAAAATGAGAGATATGAGGGGGAAAATTAAAGATGTGATTGGGAAAATGAGAGGCCTGATGGGAAAATAAGAGAAGTGACGTGCTATAACTAACCACAGATATTTACTATGCCCAGGCAAAGCCGGGCTCTTCAGCAAGTCTGCTATAAAAGAGATACTTAAAGGGAACTTGTCATCAGGATTGTGCACAGTAACCTACAGACAGTATCAAGCCAGCACCGTTATACTGATTAACATAATACTTTGGTTGATGAAATCCATCTTGTGGTTGTTTTCTAATCTTTATTTTCAGCTTTTAGTTAATGATATGCTCATGCTCCTGGGCGGCCTGTGAGGGGGTCTTTATGTGCTGCTCTGATTAGGTATTCATAATGCAGGCTGCTGACAGGTCACTGATCCCTAAGTGATCTGCCCCCTAGTTTGCATAAAAATTAAACCACAACCACAAGATGGATTTCATCATCCAAGGTATCATTTTAATCAGTATAATGGCGATGACCTGACACTTTGTATAGGTTACTGTGCACAATCCTGATGACAGGTTCACTTTAACCACTTTGGCTTCATTTTTAATTTCAAGGTCAACTTCTCTAAATACAAATACAGTGCCCAAAACTGAATCTGAGTTCTCAGTTTATTACTCCTTTCTTTAGGCTGAATCTAACATCTCCTTCTTTGGGTTTAAAATGTAAAGCAAACTCAAAGATGTCTGTTCTCATAATTATACCCAGCTTCAGAATGAAGTTACCAACAAGATTGAGGAATTAGGCAACCCAGTGGTCACATGGATAAACATAAAAATATAGTAAAATCGTACATCATGCCAAAGTTTCGCTTCCTCCAAACAACTCCTTTAACGCTCCGTCAGGGGCAATATGTTTCATAACGAGTTTAGGGGCATTGCGCCTGTCCGGCACAAGCTAGAAAATTGGCTATATTTTCCTTTTTAAAAAAGTTCAATGCTCTAAAAGTGATCAGTTACCTTAATAGGAATGTAACAAATGAGAATACACATAATCAGGTGTAAAAAAAATGTTTAATAACCAGAAAAGTAATATGTTTCTATGTCTTGAGCATCCTCCTCACCCTCTCCATCTTGATCTGTATCAGACACATCTGGACATTCTTCCACATCATCTTCTGAATCAATGCCACTTTCTTCTCCTAAATTTTCTAGCTGTAAGGGGTCTGTCTCATCAAGCAGTATATTTTGCACTTGCTCAACATGAAGGGCATTGGACAAGTCAAATATTCTCATCGCCATTTCATAAGAAAAGCAGAAGCAAGAGAGAGAATATGTGTTAGGGCGCAATGTGCCTGAGAAGCACACTCTTATTTCTAACAAAATCTTCTATGACTAATCCACAAATTTAGCACAGCCTTTAAAGTTAGGAAGGTACTGGGAAGATGGTGTTTCCCAGACAAACCACTGAAAATAGAGAAATGAAACTAAGAGAGCAGCGCCTGTCAGATCAGTTGCCCCTGACGGAGGGTTAATCTTACTTTCATCTTGTTGCAAATCAGACAATTTTCCAAAAGTTATCTTATCAACTTACTGTTAGAAAAGAACTTGGAGCTTTACCCTTCCAGACATAACTATTTATTACATAACAATACCTATGACTTTACTGAGAAATGGTTTAACAAAGCAAAATCAAAATTTGGTAAGAATAGTGGCACAAAAAAAATCTTAAGTTGACGGAAAGGGCAGAGCTATGGGCTGATGACAACCTTAAAAAGTAGAGAGTAGTAGTACTATGTGCCACTCTAACACCTGGCACTAGTTAACTCCACTCTATGCCAGCAAATTTACTACCCTCTGTATGTATGACATGAGATTAGATGACCCCTTAACCCCTTCATGACCTTGGGATTTTTCCTTTTTCCGTGTTCGTTTTTCACTCCCCTCCTTCCCAGAGCCATAACTTTTTTATTTTTCCATCAATTTGGCCATGTGAGGGCTTATTTTTTGCGGGACGAGTTGTACTTTTGAACGACATCATTGGTTTTAGCATGTCGTGTACTAGAAAACGGGGAAAAAATTCCAAGTGCGGTGAAATTGCAAAAAAAGTGCAATCCCACACTTGTTTTTTGTTTGGCTTTTTTGCTAGGTTCACTAAATGCTAAAACTGACCTGCCAATATGATTCTCCAGGTCAGTACGAGTTCATAGACACCTAACATGACTAGGTTATTTTTTATCTAAGTGGTGAAAAAAAATTCCAAACTTTGCTAAAAAAAAAAAAAAAATTGCGCCATTTTCCGATACCCATAGCGTCTCCATTTTTCGTGATCTGGGGTCGGTTGAGGGCTTATTTTTTGCGTGCCGAGCTGGCGTTTTTAATAATAGCATTTTGGTGCAGATACGTTCTTTTGATCGCCCGTTATTGCATTTTAATGCAATGTCGCGGCGACCTAAAAAACGTAATTCTGCCGTTTCAAATTTTTTTCTCGCTACGCCGTTTAGCGATCAGGTTAATGCTTTTTTTTAGTTGATAGATCGGGTGATTCTGAGCGCGGTGATACCAAATATGTGTAGATTTGATTTTTTTTTTATTGATTTATTTTGATTGGGGCGAAAGGGGGGTGATTTAAACTTTTATATTTTTTTTATTTTTTTCACATTTTTTTTACTTTTTTTTTTAACTTTTGCCATGCTTCAATAGCCTCCGTGGGAGGCTAGAAGCAGGCACAACGCGATCGGCTCTGCACAGGAAACTTGGTCAAAGTTGAAGGAAAGAGGAATGCAGCACGTTATCAACAAATATTAGAGGCCAATTTACAATCATCAGCCCAAAAGCTGCGCATGGGACGCACTTGGACGTTCCAACATGACAACGATCCAAAACACAAGGCCAAGTTGACCTGTCATTGACTACAGCAGAACAAAGTGAAGGTTCTGGAGTGGCCATCTCACTCTCCGGACCTCAATATGATTGTGCCACTCTGGGGAGATCTCAAGCATGCAGTCCATGCTAGAAAGCCCAGGAATTTACAGGTACTGGAGACTTTTTGCCAAGAAGAGTGGACAGCTTTACCATCTGAGGAAATAAAGAACCTCATCCACAACTACCACAAAATACTTCAAGCTGTCATTGATGTTAGAGGGGGCAATACAAGATTTTAAAAAATGGGGCATGTGAACTTTTGATCAGGGTCATTTGGACGTTTTGATCTGTCATTATGATTTAAAAAGAGAAAACACAATAATTTGACAATAAATGGCTTCACCCAACCACTAACCATGAGTGGAGAAAAAGCTTTGGTGCTATCATTCATAGTCTCTGAAAAATGGCCAAGAAAGAAAAAATTCTGCCAGGGTATGTAAACTTTTGAGCACAACTGCATATACTGTAAATGCATTATTGACTAATAATACTCCAAGCAAGAGCAATTTTGTTTTAGGTGGATGCTATGCTTTTTTTGGAAGTCAAAAGGTCTTAAAACCTTTTTATGGCAATACCAGTGTGAGAACTCAGAAGAACTTATCTAAATTAATGGTATTGCTCACCTGTCATTATGGCCAATCTGTATCCTGAGACATCTATGCTTGAGATGTGGATGCAACCCAAGTACCCTACTTCACATATGATGTTAATGTCCCATTATTTCACTTACACTTTCTTGGAAAGCAGAAGAAACACACAAGTACAAAATACTGATCATTCATGAAAAAAAAATAAAATCTGAGAGTCTACAGAAGTTGATGCCTTTTAATGGCCAAATGGAAAGATGGTAACAAATAGCAAGCTTTCAAAACTCCTCAAGGGTCTTCATCAGGCATAGTATAACACAAAATTTGAAAGGCCACCAAAATGTCTGGCAAAAAAAATAATAAATTAAAACATGTTTGCACTTAGTCCATCGCATGGATCAAAATTACGCACACAAATCTAGGGGTCCGTTAATTACTGACAGCACGCATTGTAAATTTGTCATGTATGTGGAGTAATGAATAGGAGAAGCTTAGTAATTTTTAATTTTTCCATTTGAGAAAATCAGTGATGCAACTAGTAATGGTAAAAACCGACACACTGACCAAACAGTGATAAAAATCAGATAAAAAAAAACACTGAGGAAAATCAGAATAAAAATACTAGGAAAAACAGTCAATTTTTCACTTACCAGAAAAATCACTGACGTCTGAATGAGGCATCAATGTAAGCCATTTCTACATACTCCCAGCTATTCATTCTAGAAAATATCATATCTGATACCATTATTTTTTTTCCGAGATTTTTGGAAGCCATTGTAGGTGTTTTCATGAATTTTTAGGTAGCAAGACAAGTAATGGAATTGAATCACTGCTGGGTTGCAGAATTCTGTTGCCTTTCACTTCTTTTTTTCCATTATAGGCTGTAAATAGCATTTTTGGAATAGGATGCAAATTCAAAGAAACAGCTTTACTTTGTATTTCTGCAAATTTATTACTTAGAATTTATAAAAGGTTTCACAAAGATCTTGCAAAATGAAGAAATAGGAAACCACAATGTTAAATAGGGAACCACCTAAAACCTACAGAGACTGCAATGTTATTTTCACGTGATACATCCCATAGAGCTTTACTGCTGAACTAAAGACGACTAGACATGGGGAAGCTGTATACTGGAGAGCACACCTACCAACCACAAGTACAAAGTTTTACGGCAACAAAAGTTTACTACTGCAGAAACTTTTACCACCGCATAGATAAATGACCGAAAATCAAATGGGTAATTGTATTGTTCCTGATGTGCAATAATATAAAACATGCCCATCCCACCATACCCGGCGGTATATACAACTTTTTGTAGCTGGTGGCAATTGGCACATACACTTCATGGTGATGGTAGCACACACATTTTTTCTGACTGTATTACTAAGAAATACAGTATATTAGAGTAGAAATTCAGACCTGCCAGATTTTATACTTGTGTATGTTATGCCTACATTTTGCTGATTCTCTTTCTAGCTGTAGAGAGTGATGGCAGATGCTCAGCCTACACTCTGTCGAAGAGCTCATCCAGACGTCTGTTTTGTGCGTATGAGCTCTATCTATATTTTTTGCGTGTTGAACGCGTAAACATTATAGTCCTTGGGGCTGTTAACCTGTCAACATAGTTTTGTGGACCAAGCAGACTGCTCAAAATCATGGAGTCATGTCCCATTTTAGGCCGAGCCATGGATAAAACTCGCCAATGCAGGTATATGAATCACTTGCAAAAATGTTTTTTATTCACTGTTTGATAGAACAAGCTTGAGAAACTCCCAGCAGTTTGAGTTTTTTCAATCAAGAAAAGCTCATGAAATTCTAGAGCCACGTTCACATGTTGAGCATTTGGCCAGCTTTTTCCATCAGTATTTGGAAGCCAACACCAGGAGTGGGTGAAAAATGCAGAAGTGGTGACGTGTTTCTATTGTACTTTTCCTCTAATTGTTCCTCTCCTGGTTATGGCGTACAAATAGTGATGTTAAATACTGACCACATGCTGAACTTGTGAACGTGGCCTAAAGGCAAAAACTGACACTGACCAGAAATTGTAAAAAAAATCTGACATTAATGAAACTGAAAATGTTTTTTGCATACAACAAAAAACACTGAGGAGTGAAAAGCCCCCAAAATGAGATTTGCCTTATTGATCATTCATAAGGCAAGGTGGTGGTGAGGAGGTGGTGATGGCGAACTCAGTCGAGGGGTTCAAGAGAGGCCTGGATGTCTTCCTGGAGCAGAACAATATTGTATCATACAATTATTAGGTTCTGTAGAAGGACGTAGATCTGGGGATTTATTATGATGGAATATAGGCTGAACTGGATGGACAAATGTCTTTTCTCGGCCTTACTAACTATGTTACTATGTTACTATGTTAAGGCTAAGTTCATATGATCAAATAAAAAAATCATCCTAATTTCATCTGGGGAAAAAATAGGCAATTTTCATCTCAATTGTCCTTCATATGCAATCTGTTTTTCTATATCAGCAGCTATCAAAATTGTCAAAACTAAATACAGTTTCCAATGATAAAGAATTGGAATATATTCATAAAAATCAAATATTACATGATTGATCTGTATGGGATGTGATTTTTTTGCCAACCTATAGACTAGACACGGCGAGTCTCATCTGAAACTTGGAAGAAACTAGTGCATGCAGCGATTATTTTTCAAGCACAGATTCAGTCCATAAAAAAACCCTCATCTGAACAGTGCTATTGAATAACATTGATCTGATTGCTGTCAGTTTTTTTCAGGACAGCATTTAGACTGAATATATGATTGTGTGAACACTGTCACACTTGCGAGTGCAATACGTGAAACTTGCGTTAGGCTCTCGCATCATACCCGGCACTGCCGCCGGCACTCAGGACCGGAGTATTCAGCTGCATGGAAATACATGTAGCCCTATGCAGCTGAACACACCGATCCCGAGTGCCGGCAGCAGTGCTGAGTATTGATGCACGAGTTTCTCACATTGCACTAGCAAGTGTGACAGCGGCCTAGCAGTAAAACACAACCACTTTTTAAAGGGTTGTCAAGTTTTGTAAAAAAAAGACAGGTGTTATAGCTTTAGATTACCACTGAAGCACTGTAAACATAATCATTGAGGAGCAGTAGCAGAGGTAGTTCTTGAGTGCTAGGCCATTCAGCAGGTAAGCTGCACTTATTTCAAAGCATAGGTAGCAAACTAGATAACTTCTTTAATGCAGAAAAGTTTGTTATATTGTTCTGCTACAAGACATGTTGGACACTTTAGATTCTATACACATTTTCTTTTCTCGTACACATTCTATATGTGTTTTCCAAAAAATTGTTAACATGACCAAACGCTGATGAAAATCCGATCTAAAACACTGATGAAATATGGTCTGTTTTGAAACAGGCTACATTCATACATACATAATATATATATATATATATATATATATATATATATATATATATATATATATATTAGATAGATAGATCGAATAAAAGCCAGCTGTCAGGACTCTGGATTCCCTGTTTCATTTGTGGTACATTTTGCCCTTTTCCAAGATGGCGTCTGCTGCCTTGATTCTGCTCATGTGATCCGCCTTCCCTGTCTTTTTAACCCTGGTTCATATCCCACTCCTTGCTTGTGTATTCTGCTAGAATTCCTGGCTTGTGCTGCAAGAGACTTTCCCTCTTCAGATACTCCGGCTCCGCCTCCTCAGAAAACCTTCCCAGCTCTCAGTGGTGTTTGTGCTGCAGCTGTTTTGCCTGTGTTGGTCTGCATTCTTCTCCTGCCTACTAGGACACTTAAGGCTACTTTCACACTTGCGTCGGTACGGGCCCGTCGCAATGCGTTTTTCAATGCATCCGCTGCCCCATTCTAATATCCAGGGAGGAGGGGGCTGAGTTCTGGCCACGCGTGCGCGGTCGGAAATTGTGGACACGACGCATAAAAAATGTTACATGTAACTTTTTTTTTGCCGACTGTCTGCCAAAACATGACGTATCCGTCGCAAGTCGGATGCCACATGTGGGCATACGTCGCAATGCTTCGGCTAATGCAAGTCTATGGAGAAAAAGCGCAGCCTGCGGGCAAATTTGCAGGATGCATTTTTTCTCCAAAACGACGCATTACGACATGCGTCACACAACGCAGGTGGGAAAGTAGCCTAAGCTCTGCCTGCTACAGCCAATCTAGGTTGGTATCCATTGCCAGTTTATTTGACCATTTCTGGACTCTTTTCTAGTGACTGCCAACCCTTGTATGAACTATGTCTTATGATCTGCTTTACCCCAGAGAATGCTACACCCATAAGGGTGTGTGTCCACCTTCAGGATGGCCAGCGGTTTCGTCGGAGCGGCAAACCCGCTCTGCACTAAGCTCTGCCCCCTTTCTGGGACGCGATGATGCCAGATGTGTTCATAGCACACATCCGGGATCATCGCACCCCACCATACTGCCCTGTGTTATACCTTGCAGCGATGCAGCGTCGCCGCAAGGTATATGGACATGCTGCGATCTTAAAAGATGCGCCGCATGTCTGGAGTCGCAGGGCCACCGCGTGCGTGTTACCATGTATAGTGGAGACGGGATTTAATTAAATCCCCTGCACTATGCTGTAACATCTGGACGCTGTGTGTTTGACGCTGCGTCTCTATGCAGCGTCAAACACGCAGCGTTTCCTGCACGTGGAAACATATCCTAAGACTTTGCCTGCAGCAGAGCTGCAAAGGAACTTCTCCTGATATCATCTTGTTTGCTGTGTTTTGAACTTGCTCATGCCTTGCACCTGTTTTTATTTGAATAATACAGACTTTACCCTGCACTTTGGTTCAGCTGCCTTATTTGTCTCAACCCAAGAGATTCCTGAGTGTACCACTGAAACAGGAAAGATATATATCTTGGTATCGTGTTAGCTAGTGGATAGAAAAATATTTAGAATTGAGAGTCCTCAGTGTCGCAGCACAGACACACGGCACCTCCCACAATTTCTATGTAAGTTATCTCCAAGTTTTCATGAGCGTCATTAGTGGACATAGATTTGTACCCAGCTTTTACACATTTAGAGATATGGTATGGCACCGGCAGGAGGTTGTATGCGTATAGGGATCTCATATTGTGGCTTATAGGTTTCATTGTAGCCATAGGCTTTTAGCACGTTGGCACTTTATGTATATCCGCTATACAATATTGGTATTTTCTCCATGCAGAACCTTTTTTCATTTATACCTGGTTCAGGTGCACACGGTTGTATAAATCAGTCATATATGGGCCTTTTTTGTTTATGATCATTAGAATAGTCTTCCCAGCATGGCCTGTTGTACCTTTGACTATTGTACTATATAAAAAACTTTTTCACCATGCTCTCGTAGTGATGATACTGAACTTCTCAGAGTACAATATATACTTGCTGGTGTTTCCACATATACCATTGTGAGGTGTATATCATGTGGTTTCTGTGTTTGCTTGTTTTTATTGATGTTCCTTGTTTGTCTACTTTCATGGTGTTTTATTAGTATCTATTGTTGTATTTAATAAAGTTTTTTCAATTTTAGTTCTCGTGTGTATACCTTTATTTCCCCATGCATACAAGGGAAATTTTGTTGTATATTGTCTGACGATGGGTCTAGCTCTGTTACATCTAGATGGCAGGCTGCATGGTTGCATGATGCGACCATACAGCCTGTCATCCAGCAGATAAAATGAGCAGCGTGTGCTCAGTGTCTCTGTGCGAACTCCTATTCCCTGTCTGACACCCGCCACCCCACCAATCAGCTGTTATCGGCTCCAATGGCATACAGATGTAAACATTGGACAAAGTTGAACACCACAGTTCTGTATAATGAGCCTCTGTCATACTCAAAGAGCTGTTAGCTGATCAGTTGAGGTGCCAGGTTTTGGACCTCCACCAATCTGATATTGATGACCTCTCCTAAGGTTAAGTCATCAATATCATTGTAGTGGGAAACTCATTTAAGATAGAGGTGGATCGGCAGTTTTTCAATGCAGTGTTAAAGATAAAGTTAGTCTGGAAACAAAAACTGTAGATTCTTTCCTATGCAGTTCCTATTGTTTTGCTACGCATTTTTTATTAGCTCATTAAAGGGAACCTTTCACCTGAAAAAACAATATCAACCTGCAGTTATGGAGATACTCTACAGGTTAATAGCCTTGTGAACCTGCCCGGCACCTGTACTTAACCGCTCAACAATCCAATGATGGATATATCCCACATTGGACGACTCCCCCTGCTTGGGCTGCGGCGATGAGCCTGTGTTAGGGCTGGCGGAATGCACCAAATAATATTAAAGAGGTTATAAGGTGCGTTCGCAGCCTGGGGTCCACCATGCAGAGATGACACCTGCGGCTTAGTAATGACAGACAGTATATGGCAGTATAACATAAACACACTCGGATTAACTTCACCCGGTGTGTAGGAGGCGAACCCTGTTGCATCACAGGGCCTCAATACTGCAGAGTGAACGCTAGTGTTTTGGTCACAGGACTCTGCGAGAGTCCCTCTAGACCCACTAGCGTTCGGCGCCGCAACTGTGGTGCCAGGGAAACCATGCAAACCTTTTATAAATGCATCCTTCTGGGACCTTCTCTGTGGTTTAATCAGGACCGCTTCAGGACCTGAGTATGTGACCCCCAACCTCCAATGAGATGTTGTCCCACGGACATGCTCAATTGACAAAAAGTAGGACTTAGTCCCTGGAGCGTCTACTCTCCTCTGATTAATGCTGGTTACAATAGCTGAACCTGGGATGTCAGCAGTAACCAGAAGCTCAGCATCAGCTTGAGCAAGACGCTGGGACTGATGTCTCTGTTGAGCAGGTTCCTCTGTGGATGGGGAAGAATGGGAGACCACAGAGGACATGGTTCAAGATTCTCCCTGTGCAATGGCAGGAACTCGACATCTAACATTACCTACCAGGAGCCCCCCTCATTGGGCCTCACTACGTTCAAAAGCTACGATGAGTTGAGGAGCCCGAATGTGCTCAACAGGTTCCCAGGTCCTGTCCTCTGGGCCCTGACCCTTCCAGTCCACTAGATAGTATTTTTTGCCACGTACCACCTTGCACCCAACAATCGCATTCACCTCATAATCGTCCGTAGATGAGCACGATGTTCCAGCAGATGACTCGGAAAACTGGGACATGTGAACGGGTTTTAGGAGGGACACATGAAAGGTGTCGGTGATACCTAGGCATGGAGGAAGGGCCGGACGATAGACCACAGGGTTAACTTGTTCCTGAAGGGACCTATGTAGCAAGGCGCAAACTCAGTGGACTCAACTTGCAGCCTGATATTACAGGTGGAGAGCCACACTAAGTCACCAGGAGCAAAGGTCGGAGCGGGGCTCCGGTGTGCATCGGCGGAAACTCTCCTTGGAGGCCTGGATGGCATCCTGTGTGCGGTCCCAAATGTCACGTGTCTCCTCCACCCATTCTGCCACCCTAGAGTTGGTGGAAGACACAGACATGGGCACAGGAACCCGTGGATGCTGGCCGTAGTTAAGGAGGAATGGGGTTTGCCCAGTGGAATCGGCTATGGCATTGTTCAGCGCAAACTCTGCCCATGGAATTAAGGATGCCCAGTCATCCTGCCTGGCCGAAGCAAAGTGTAGCAGATACGTAACCTCAGAACCAAGACACAAACTGGGGACCCCAGCCACTGACAATTTTGCCAGGCATACCGTGTAGGCGAAAAACAAGCTTAATGAACAATGCCACCAAGACCCGTGCAGAAGGTACAAGTGGGAGAGGCACCAGGTGCATCATTTTGGAAAAATGGTTGGTGACTATACAGATGACTGTGCAGCTACGGGACTTGGGTAAGCACACCACAAAGTCCATCCAGACCATTTCCCAGGGCCTGTCTGCCACTGGCAGGGGATAAAGTAGCCCAGCAGGCCATTGTCGACAAGATCTATTCTTGGCGCAGGAGACACATGCCTGAATATAGTCTCTGACATCATGGGCCATATGTGGCCACCAGTACGTCCTCGCCAGAAGCTCAGATGTCTTCTTGGTACAAAAATATCCACCCACCCTGGATGAGTGAGCCGAAGAGAGAACCTCCGGTAACAAGTTAGGTGGCGCAAAAGTCTTGCCCAGGGGCACAGACTCTAGCAAATCCAGGGCCACGGTCCTCAGGCTCTCAGAAAGGACAATTAACCAAGGGTCCTCCTCTGATGATACTACAGAGCGGGAGAGAGCGTCGGCACGAATGTTCTTCTCCCCGGAGAGAAAATGGAAGGTGAAATGAAACCGGGAGAAGAACAGGGATCATCTACCCTGGTGAGAATTAAGCAGCTGGGAAGTCTGTAGGTACACCAAATTCTTGTGGTCAGTGTAGACTTGGAATGGAAAACGAGCCCCCTCCAGGAGGTGTCTCCACACTGAGAAAGCCAACTTCATAGCTAGCAACTCTCTGTCCCTGATGGAATAATTCCTCTACACTGGTGTGAAGATTTTGGAGAAAAAGAAGCAAGGATACTTCCAACCTTGAGCATCCTTTTGGAAGAGGACTGCTCCAGCACTGACGGATGAGGCATCCACCTCCATTATAAATGGTTTATCTATATCGGGGCGACGTAAAATGGGAGTGCTAGCGAAGTGGGACTTGATAGAGAGGAAGGCCTTGGAGACCTCCGATGATGACAATTTAGGATTTGCTCCTTCTTTGTGAAGGCTACCAAGGGAGCTACCAAAGTTGAGAAGTGGGGAATGAACTGGCAAAAATAGTTAATGAACCCCATAAAGCGCTGCATCACTTTGAGAGAATGGGGTTCCTGCCAGTCCATCACAGCCTGTAGCTTGGCAGGATCCATAGCCAATCCCTGGGTGGAGATGATATAGCCCAGGAAAGGCAAGGACTCCTGCTCAAACACACACTTCTCCAACTTGGCATAGAGGGAGTTTGCCCATAGGAGGTCAAAGACTTTGCAAACATCTCTCTGGTGGAAGTCTATATCCGGAGAGTAGATGAGACTATCATCCAGATAAACTACGACCGAGGTGGAGAGCATGTCCCAGAAGATATCGTTTACAAAGTCCTGGAAAATAGCAGGGGAATTACAGAGCCCGAAGGGCATCACCAGAAACTTGTAGTGGCAATCCCTGGTGTTAAATGCCGTCTTCCATTCATCCCCCTCACGAATGCGAATCAGGTTGTAAGTATCACGCAGAACAAGTTTAGTAAAAACCCTCGCTCCCCGCAACCTATAAAATAGCTCAGATATCAGTGGCAGAGGGTACTTGTTTGTAACGGTGATGGTGATAAGACCCCTGTAATCTATGCATGGACGTAGTTCTCCATTCTTCTTCTGCACAAAAAAGAACTCCACCCCTGCAGGTGACACTGACTTTCTAATGAAACCTCTTATCATTGCTTCCATCTCTGGGAGAGATAGTGGATAGACTCGACCCCGAGGAGGCTCAGCACCAGGCAAGAGGTCAATAGGGCAGTCATAGGGGCAGTGAGATGGAAGGGTCTCCACAGCCTTTTTGGAGAATACGTCTGCATAGTGCCAATAGTGTTTGGGGAGCAAAGATCTGTGGGTACCTCTGTAGTAGCAACCTGAATGCACTCCCTCTGACATCTGCCCTCACAGGATTCACTCCATCCCAGAATTCTCCCTGAGGACCATTCTATATGAGGGGAGTGGTAGCGTAGCCATGGTATCCCTAAGAGGACTTCATCAATTCCCTTGGTAATTAGTAGCAGCGAGATGATCTACTGATGGGATGGAGACATGGATAGAGTAAATGGAATGGTCTGATGAGTTATCTGTGATGGCAGTGTCAACCCATTTACCACTCGTATGGTCACTGGTTTGGCGAGCATCACCAGAGGAATTGCGTGTCATTGGGCGGAGGCAGAAGACATAAAGTTGCCATCCACCCCGCAATCCACGCAAAGCTCAACCGTATGAGTGGATGGGCCAATGGTAATTGTACCCTTGAAGGATAGTTTGGAGGAAAACGCCGATGTGTCTAGTGAACCACCTCCTCAGGTCACTAAACGGGAGTGTTTTCCCAACCGCTGAGGATATCTGGAGGCAAGATGTCCTGACTGTCGGCTGACATGACAGACCTAGAGTGCATGAGCGGTTCGGGACTTAGATCCCGCTTGTGACACCTTCATGGCCTCATGTGGCTTGGATGCCTGGATCGGAGATTCCAGAGGTTTGGTGAACCTGCCAAAACTTCTGCCTACACTGGGCTCGCTCCAACCTTCGCTCGTTAAAACGAAGGTCGATGCGAGTTGACACCGCTATTAGCTTCTCCAGTGTGGCGGGAATCTACCTAGTGGCCAAAGTGTCCTTCACATGGTCAGCCAATCCCCTCGAAAATACAGGGATAAGGACTTTGTCCTGCCACTCCAGCTCAGATGCTAATGTCCGGAAGTGGACGGCAAAATGGCTGACCATGGACGAGCCCTGTCAGTGCTGTCAGTGCCAGCAGTTGGAGCGCCGTATCATGGGTGACTCGAGGTCCCAAAAAGACCTGTTTCAGAGTGCTCAGGAACCAAGGAGCAATCTGTACCACATGATCGTTGCACTCCCACAGCGGTGTGGCCCACTCCAACGCCCTTTCCGACAGGAGAGATAAAATGAATCCCACCTTGGCCCGCTCTGAGGGGAAACGTGCAGCCAGGAGCTCAAGGTGTTTAGCACACTGGCTCACAAATCCCCTTCATGACTTGCTATCACCAGAACCCATATCTGGCTGAAGGCTGCTCAGGATGAGGTAAACAAATTACACTTGCGCAAGGCAGAGAGGGAGAAAGCCTTTCAAAGAGAAGCTTTTTATGCGGAGGGAGAGAAGATGGGATATCTGCTCTCGGTGGTGGCATCTGCACAGCGTGACTCAGCACATGTACATGCCATAAAATTAGGGAATGGAAGTATGGCTACAAAGGGGGCACAAAACTTGGAGGGATTCAGGGGATTCTACAGTAAATTATATTCTTCACAGACATGGCAGAAGGAAGGGGAAATTGACAGGTTTTTAGATGAGGCAAAGTTGCCTAAATTGGGTGCTGAGGACAGGGACTGGTTAGATAGGCCAATTACAGTGGAGGAATTGGAGGAGGCTTTGCCATCCATGGTGGGGGGAGGCTCCGGGGGCTGACGGCATCCCAACTGAAGTCTATGGTAGCCTCACTGAGCAATTGATGACCCAATTGTTAGGGGTTTTTAACGAGTCACTGGAGAGGAGAGTATTGCCTGCATCTATGAGGAAAGCCATTATTGTGGTTATCCCTAAACCAGACAAGGATCAGCAGTTACCGGAGTCATATAGACCAATATCACTCCTAACGGCAGATGTCAAGATTCTGGCAAAGGCCTTGGCAAACAGACTGACTCGGGTAACAGATAAAGTGGTTCATTTGGACCAATCAGGCTTTATGCCTAATAAATCTACTGCTGTCAGTTTAAGAAGGCTATATCTCAATATGCAAATACCAGTAGACAATGCTGGAAGGAGAGTAGTGTTATCTCTCGATGCACATAAAGCCTTTGATAGCGTGGAATGGTATTACCTGTGGTCGGTGCTGAGTCGTTGTGGGTTTGGGCCAGTTTTTATTTCGTGGGTGAGATTACTGTAC
This sequence comes from Ranitomeya imitator, assembly GCF_032444005.1. Taxonomy (NCBI): domain Eukaryota; kingdom Metazoa; phylum Chordata; class Amphibia; order Anura; family Dendrobatidae; genus Ranitomeya; species Ranitomeya imitator. The sequence goes on from NC_091282.1 coordinate 945,583,623, forward strand.
TCCTCTCCAGTGGCTAAGATTAAAGTGAACAATGCACTGTCAGAAAGTTTTCAATTGTTTAGAGGTACAAGACAGGGGTGCCCGTTGTCCCCGTTGCTATTTGCCCTGGCGGTGGAGCCACTGGCTGCAGCAATTAGAAGGCCGCAGGTAGTAAGGGGATTTGTATATGGGAAAATGGAGGAGAAAGTTGCTCTGTATGCTGACGACATCCTGCTTTTCCTTGAGGGCTCTGGGGAGACTTTAAGAAACGTAGTGTCATTAATTGAAGGATTTGGGCAAATATTGGGGCTGATTATCAATTGGGATAAATTGTGTGTTTTGCAGGTAGGCAGATAATATGATTGTACAGGGGATGTGGAGGAAAGCACTAAATTAAGGGTGGCTCCAAAATTTAAATATCTGGGGATCCACATAGCTCTCCCACTGGCAAGATTTGAGTAGCTCAATCTGGAGCCATTAATACAAAGACTACGTACCAAAATTTCAGCTTTGAACAAACTGCATTTATCGGTGTTGGGTAGAGTGAATCTCCTTAAGATGGTTGCAATGCCACAGTTATTATACATCTTGCATAACTCTCCTGTTTGGATCCCATTGAACAGATTTGGTAGGATAAAATCATTAATCGGTGAGTTAGTGTGGGGTAGGAAGAGTCTGAGAATTAAACAAGAAATATTGCAGAGGCCAGAGATGAAGGCGGGCTTGCCCTTCCTAAGCCCTGGATATATTTCTTGTCTGTGCAGAGCCAACATCTTCGGGGATGAGGGAATGGGCTTGAGAAGGGATAGGTTCATATTAGTTTGATATATATTATTGAAACTTGGCCTTTGAGTAAGGGTCTAGAAGTGGGACTTTTCAAGAAATTGGGGTCTAAATACATGCCATTAATTTAATTCACAAGTTATGGCAGACCATTAAACGAATCAGGGGGGTAGTGCGGTTCACAAAATTTTCACCTACTTGGGATAATTTATATTTTCAGGAATTTTACAACATGTTGGGAATGGGGGAGTGGAAGGAAAAGGGCATTGGGCTGATAGGCCAGTTGATTTGCAGAGAGAATCTTAACTCATATGATATATTTTGCAGCAAGAATTTCAATTCCCAAGGCTAAATATTTTTCAATATAGACGGGTTCAGCATGCATTCCAGGCACAAAGAAGGAGAGGGCCTATAGTGATACAGACAGATCTCACGTTGGATTTTATACTTAATAATAGTGGAACGAAGGGGGCAATATCAGAAGTATACGGTGATCTGTTACATACCTTTTTAGTAGACCACCCTATTAAGGCCAGAAGAAAGTGGGAGGCCGACTTGGGTGAGATAGACAATGACAGGTGGGAGTCTATTTTAGAGTACATACCCAAGTTATCTATGAGTGAACCCGGGAGACTGTCACAATTGTATGTGATATATAGGGCCTACAGGACACCTGACATGTTATTTAAAGCTGGGTTGAGATACAATTCTGAGTGCCCTAGATGTTCACAGTCTCAGGCCAGAATATTACATATGCTCTGGCTTTGCCGCAGATTATCTTCATACTGGGTTGTAGTGCTGAACCGAATTGAAGTGATATACGGGTGTTCAATTCCTAGAGACCCTTTCATTTGCGTACTAGAGTATATGGAGGAAATACTAGCCGACAACACAACTAAAATTGCAATTGCACGATTATTGTTTATTGCAAGGAAATTGATTGCAAGGTATCAGATCAGGGAGGAACCTCCAACCAGATGAGATGTCATTACTCAAACGAACCATATTATCTAGCTTGAGAAAAGTATATACACTAAGAGGAACAGGGTGGGATTTTTCCAGAAACTGTGGCAACCATGGCTTGATGGGAATAATTGAAGGTTATGTGTAAGGAATACTAGACTGTATAACATATGTGAATTGTTTACTATGTTTTCTTTCAGCTAAAATAGACAGATTACTGTATACTCTGAATTTGGTCTCCGGGAGGGGGGAGGGGAGGAGACCTTCCTTTGAGGTGCACTCTGTGCACATCTACTCCCCCTCCAACCTCCAACTGGCTTTTATTTACCGCCCCCCAGAGCCAGTCTCCACCTTCTTTGACCACTTCACCACCTGGCTACATCATTTCCTTTCTGGGCATATCCCCATTATCATCATGGGCGACTTCAACATCCCCATTGACACTTCCCTCTCAGCTGCCACTAAACTTCTATTTCTCACTTCCTCCTTTGGCCTCACTCAATGGTCTTCTGCAGCCAATCACAAAGATGGTCACACACTGGACCTCATCTTCACCCGCCTCTGCTCCCTATCTAACCTCTCTAACTCACCTCTTCCTCTTTCTGACCACAATCTACTCACATTCTCTTCCCTCTCCACTCCTTGTCTACAATCCCCACCCAACAAAATTGCACACCCTCGCAGAAATCTTAAACACCTTGATCTACACTCACTCTCTGAATCCCTCCTCCCTCTCACAGATATAAGTTCGCTACACAATGCGAATGATGCTGCCGCTCTATATAACACCACAATAGCTGTAGCTTTGGAACCTCTTGCCTCTCTCACACATACCAAAGCTCGCAAAATCAACAGACAGCCCTGGCACACCAGCCTGACCAAAAAACTGAGGCGAGCTTCCAGGGCTGCTGAGCGCAGATGAAAAAAGATCCCATTCAAATGAGCACTTCATTGCATTCAAACAGTCCCTCACTACTTTCAAGACCACACTCGCCACAGCAAAACAAACCTACTTCTCATCTCTCATATCCTCCCTGTCTCACAATCCTAAACAGTTATTCAACACCTTCAATTCTCTCCTCTGTCCCCCAGCACCTCCTCCCTCCCCACTCATCTCAGCTGAAGACTTTGCCACATTTTTCAAGCAGAAGATTGAGAACATCAGAGACAGTTTTAGTGAACAACCCCTAGAGCGCTTCCTCCCAACTACCAGCCCTCCACCTCCAAAACCAACTTCTCCACTATTACAGAAGATCGACTCTCCACTCTACTCTCAAGATCGCATCTCACCACCTGTGCACTTGACCTGATCCCATCCCACTTCATCCCAAACCTCGCCACAGTCTTCATCCCAACCCTAACCCATCTCTTCAACCTATCACTAACAACTAGTGTTTTCCCCTCAAGCTTTAAACATGCCTCAATCACACCTATCCTCAAAAAGCCCTCTCTTGACCCATCCTCTGTATCTAGTTATCGCCCTATATCACTTCTCCCCTATTGAAGAAAAATAGGGGTAGCCAAGGGCAAAAAATATCTATAGTATATCATCTGGGAAAATTATAATTAACATAAAAAGAAAAATACAAAGTAGTAAACGCTCCCAGATGGAATTGTTTTGCCCAAATATCGGATCAAGACGGTTATCAAAGAGAACATATAATGAAAAAGGATTGACAGCCGGCCCTAATATGTCAGTGCTGGGAGCACAGTTACAGCTGCCACGTTCCATTCACAGAGTGGGGAGTGAACCCGCGAAGTTGCCACCCCCGTGACTGAAAACCAAATGCTACCAGGGGGAGTAAAGTTAATTTCCTCCTGGTAATGTGGGTCTTAGTACAGGCACTGGGCAGGTTCACAATGCTATTAACCAGCAGAATAACCCCATATCACCAAGTTAATAGCATTTTTTCAGGTGACTGGTTCCCTTTAGAAGACTAGGAACTTACCTGGAGTTATTATTATTATTATTTATTGTTATAGCGCCATTTATTCCATGGCGCTTTACATGTGAGGAGGGGTATACATAATAAAAACAAGTACAATAATCTTAAACAATACAAGTCATTACTGATACAGGAGGAGAGAGGACCCTGCCCGCGAAGGCTCACAATCTACAAGGGATGGGTGAGAATACAGTAGGCAAGGGTAGAGGTGGTCATGCAGTGGTTTGGTCAATCGGTGGTTACTGCAGGTTATAGGCTTGTCGGAAGAGGTGGGTCTTCAGGCTCTTTTTGAAGGTTTTGATGGTAGGTGAGAGTCTGATATGTTGTGGTAGAGAGTTCCAGAGTAGGGGTAATGCCCGAGAGAAATCTTGTATGCGATTGTGGGAAGAGGAGATAAGAGGGGAATAGAGAAGGAGATCTTGTGAGGATTGGAGGTTGCGTGCAGGAAAGTACCGGGAGACGAGGTCACAGATGTATGGAGGAGACAGGTTGTGGATGGCTTTGTATGTCATGGTTAGGGTTTTGTACTGGAGTCTCTGGGTAATGGGGAGCCAGTGAAGGGATTGACAGAGGGGAGAAGCAGGAAAATAGCGGGGGGACAGGTGAATTAGTCAGGCAGCAGAGTTTAAAATTGATTGGAAGGGTGCAAGAGTGTTCGTTCTTGGCAGTCACACTTATACCTTGAAAGGAGCTGTGTTGCTCAGTTCCATTTAATGTTTATATCCAGATAAAGCTGCAGCATATTGATGGGATGACCATTATAGGTTTCCTACCAATCTGATAATGGTGACCTATCCAGAGGATAGGTCATCCATATTATATTCTCTGGTAACTCATTTAAATGGTTAAAACAAGTTACAGTCCATTATATTTCTCGTCCATAAAGCTATAATAAGTCCCAGTTTTGTCCATCCAGTTGAAATGTCTTTTTTGCCTGATCAAGAGACCTGTGTAGTCTCGAAAGCTTGCAATTTGTTACCATCTTTTCAGTTAGCCATTAAAAGGTATCAACCACTGAGGACTCTCAATTCTAAATATTTTTTTTCACAAGTCAGAAAAATGTTTCCTGCCACATTATTTGTGCATCAATTGGATTATTTTGCATCATGTTTAAGCAGCAAACTACAAACAGAACTTACACTTTAATAGAATAAAATTGAATCTACTAATTCAGAAAACCCTGGAAACGTACTTTCAATAGCTCTGTAATTGTAGTTATAAAGGGAATGTAACACAATTATACCTACCCCAAAAGTTCCATTTTGCAGTCTGGAGACATTAAAATGTTGGACAGAATTGTGATTGCTTCAATATTCAGGTTATTTTCACCGAGCCTAAGGATTGAAGTTACAAAACACAGATGTTCAAGACTTTTTGGTTTTTTAATAATGCCCCTTTGTTATTCTACACAAGTACACAAAAGTTAATGTTCTTCTTTTAGGACTGATATTTTGGTTGATTTGCTTCTGAACAATACTAAGTGTATTCTGAGAAAAAACAGAAGTAGCGCTGCATTGTAAAGCCCGGCTAGGGACCCTTGATAACAAATTATTATAGCAGTAGTGCCCTAGCAACAGGCAGCGAGAAAGGCTGCAGTTCTCTTTCCCAAGTTAATGATTAGTCAGGTTCATTCCTTTTTACTGACATTAACTGCTTTTTTCATTACTGAAAATGTTTGTGGGACTAACCTTACTAAAAGGGGCCACACTCATCAAATAGTTGGTGATGATCACATCAACCTCCGATACACATGCACACTCAGCTCAGCTTGGGACCAAAGGATCTGGCATCGAGATTCTTCATGTCCAATGCATCTATCTCCAACATACACATTAGAATGATTGGTCTATACTGCTGAAATTGACAAGTTCAGACAATAATATTCTAATGTTTATGGCTAGATTAAACAATTGATGGATTGTTTTTAGGCTTAGTCATGAATGTTATTTTGGTTGGGGTCCAACTATCGGCATCTCTGCCAATCCGCTGTTTAAAAAGGCTGCATGTCGGTAGCACTAAAAACAGCTGTTCTGACTGTTGATTATTTTTTTCTTTATTTTACACTTTGTGTACCACAAAAGGCCATAAAAGTCCTTTGAGAGGCAGTTCATTATTTGACAAAATTATTTAATATTGCTGATTTTTCCTGTAACTGCAGCTATCATATTAGCCAGTTACTATGTCTTAAAGGGAACCTGTCACCCCCAAAATCGAAGATGAGCTAAGCCCATCGGCATCAGGGGCTTATCTACAGCATTCTGTAATGCTGTAGATAAGCTCCCGATGTATCCTGAAAGATGAGAAAAAGAGGCTAGATTATACTCACCCAGGGGTGGTCCCGCTGTGGTCCGGTACGATGGGCGTCGCGGTCCGAGGCCTCCCATCTTCATAGGATGAGGTCCTCTTCTTGTCTTCACGCTGCGGCTCCGGTGCCGGCATACTTTGTCTGCCCTGTTGAGGGCAGAGAAAAGTACTGCAGTGCACAGGTGCCAGGAAAGGTCAGAGAGGCCCAGCACCTACGCACTGCAGTACTTTGCTCTGCCCTCAACAGGGCAGACAAAGTATGCCTGTTCCGGAGCCGCAGCGTGAAGACAAGAAAAGGACATCATCCTATGAAGATGGGAGGCCCTGGACCGGACCGCGACACCCATTGGATCGGACCACCCCCCAGGTGAGTATAATCTAACCTCTTTTTCTCATCTTTCAGGATACATCGGGGGCTTATCTACAGCATTACAGAATGCTATAGATAAGCCCCTGATGCTGGTGGGCTTAGCTCATCTTCGGGGTGACAGGTTCCCTTTAAACTGTTTATTGGTCTGCAAGTAGTTAACAAGGCAAGTCATATCAATAACAGGAATCAACAGGTAACACTATATGTATAACATGGTAATAATCTGAAACAATGGGGAAAAAGTCACCAAATAATCTATATTCTATATTGCTACATTATCAACCATTATTAAATACAGTATGATGCATTATGTAAAGCAGATTATTGAAGCAAGGCTTTCCCAAGAATGCATAAATTATAATGGATTTTTATAAAGTGATAGGACAACTTGCATCCTAGCTAGAACACTGACTTAATTAGCAGATATAAAAACCCTTCAGCTGAGGGGCATCATCCATTGAAAACTGTATTATGACATGAAAAACTCAAGGGCTAAAATAATTAGAGTCACGAACATGGGCAGGTTGCTGAATGCAGCATTTGGGGAGCAATCAAAATCATTAAAAAAAAACTCTGTCTTCAATTTTACATTACAAAAATCTTTTTACACAATGCTTCTTCCTTGGTCACTAGGAATTTGTGCTTGGCTCCACAAGGTTTAAATTACACAACTGATTCCAGAGGAGCTGATCATACAAGCATGAGGCTTTCTCCATGGAAAATCATGGGTGCTACAGTACCAATTTAGTATTTCACAGCTTCTCTGCATAGATAGTCACTTCTAACGCTATTTGTGAGAGCCAAACAGGTATTAAAGGAACCAATTCTACCAATATATGGGGAACCCAGAAATTCCTACATGGTGCACTATTAGTACATCTCCATCCTTACTGCTGCCACACCTAGAAAACCATGCCTGGAAGCACACGCGTAAAATCACATATCAAACTGTATGTGGCCCCCAAGCAACAGATTGGTGAAAGTCATCTACTTACCATAATTTCTTACACCGATAAAGATAAGGCTGCAACTTTTTCAAGTAACCTGCATCCACATGAGTAGCTGTTAAATCAAGTTCATCAATTTCCAACGGAAGAAGGTCCAGGAAATATGCTAATACGTCAAAGTCAATGGGTGAGAAAACGTTATCACTCACATTGAGACGTACCACTGATGGAGTTATTCTACTGGCTAAGCTGCTCAACTGTTGCTCAAACAAACAGTGCAGTAGATGAAGAATGTAGCGGCCGGACTCACAGTGTTCAACAATTGCCTTCACTAACCATGATGTGTACATTTTAGACTTTTTGCTTTCACCAAGATTCAGATGTTTTGAAAGAATAGCTTGATTTCGCACTGATAACAATCCGGAGAGAAACCTAAGAAATAAATCCAAATATCCAGATCCAATGCCTAGATGTTCCTGTATATCTGTATCCATAATGTCTTCAGTAATATTCTCTTCATGAGCATAATAGAAAGCTGCAAAAAATTCCTGTATGGTAAAATGGGTGAATGAAAGAACATTTTCAGTGTAACCTAGCTCCTCTACACATGTTGTATCAAGAAAACTGTTTACAATGTCTTTCGGAAGTTTATGAAACATTTCAAGGTCTCTCTCATAAAATAACGTTTCATGTTTCAAAAGGGATTGATAAGCAATCTGGCCTAAACCAAGAATCCCATGTAACACGGCGCCATCTTTGGTGCTGTAGACTTCACGTGAATGATGTTTCAATAAGACTAGGAGATAATGGCAGTAAATGTCAGTCATTGTCTTTGGACGCTCAATGTGAAGAGTTGGAATTCCCTTCAAAACACTACAAACTATCCAACAAAAAGCTGGGATGTAACATAATGTAAATAGAAAGTGATTCTCTTTCACCACCACAAAATGTTCACTGCCTACTTGCTCGTTTTCAAAAAACTTTTGAAAGTATTCTTCAATTTCAGTGACGGAGAATCCAGTAATTATTACAAAACGTTCAATACACTCAACAGGTATGTGACTTATGACGGTTGGCCTACTTGTGAGCAAAACAGTGGCATCTGGAAGAAGTTCTCCTTTTATTAAGCTGCCAACTAGCTGAGGTACTTCTGCTTTTTCATCTGGATCAAAAACATACTGCTCAAAGTCTAGTTGGTTATAGGACTTGAACTCATCGAACCCATCCAAGATCACTAAGAGGTTATGACTGTTTTTGAAAATATCATTTAACATTTCTGATAAATGTCCATGCTTTTTACATATTACCTCCCGCAAAGTTACTGGAGTATTAATTAAATTAAGATCCCTGAAAGTAAAGTTCAGCACAAAGTCAAAGTGTTGATATCCCACTGCATTCGAAAAATCCAGCAAGAGTTTTTGAACAAAAACAGTTTTACCAATTCCTGCTACACCACTCACAAGGATTTTCTTTGGTGTCCTTCTGTCATTTAAATTATCAAAAAGCTGGTGAATTTTTAGCTTACACTTGTCTTCCTTCTTGCTTTGAAGGTGAATTCGTTGTTGACCAAATGTCAGTAGCTCATTTTTCTTTATTTCCAAGCTGTAGTGTCCATTCACAAGTAGAAGGTTCACAAAATAATCAGAAAAGTAGAATTTTTTTCCATGCATGCAGTTGTAAAAGTTAATGCAATCACTTCTACGTTCCAGGACCTTTTTGTGTTTCTCTATAAATTTGGAATATTCTGAAAAGAAAAAAATATTATTAATATTCAAATTTACTACAGTCCTATCATAGAGCATAAAATTATTTTTGCTAGAGGAAGCTAAATATGAAATCGTTATCGCTGAAATTGATGTTGCCATACCCCAGGTCTTCATGAGAGGGCTATTGCTCTCTAGACTAGATAATTGAATGAGATAATTGGCTTTCAATGAAAAGAAATCTATTGGCATCACAATTCCCTAACCATATAAAATGTTTTTGCTAAACCAAAGAACCTATTGAAATAGTAGACCTACTTTATGTTACATTATATAATTTTCACATTATGCCATACTATAAAAATAACATTTGCTCCAAATTCCTAGCTTAAAGAAAAGAAAATGACATACTGCTAAAATCTGTGTTACGTGTATTTAAAAATAAAAATAAAATGGATTCTTTTCTCACATCACAATCTTTATTAAATTTTTCTCAATGGCCACTAAGGCTTTTGTTAGGCTCATACTTTCTTCCCTTTCAGGGAAGAAAGTAACACCTCTATACCCAGCTAACGATGCAGGATCCACCAATCACAATAGGTGATATCACAGTGGCCCTGCCTCCCTTCCCTTCATAATAACCTTTGCACGTGCTCATTTTATGCTTCAATACCAAAGATAGGGTCGGAGTCTGTTCATTGTGTCTAACGTAGATTTACTTTTTTTAATAAAATCCCCATTGGTCAGTGGGAAAATTGCAAAATTTCTATTTTTTATTTTCAATAAAGATTGCGATAGTAAAAAAATTACACAAAAGCCTGATTTATACAATTAAATAATTTTTTGTCAGCTTCTCTTTAACCCCTTCATGACCCAGCCTATTTTGACCTTAATGACCTGGCCGTTTTTTGCAATTCTGACCAGTGTCCCTTTATGAGGTAACTCAGGCACGCTTCAACGGATCCTAGCGGTTCTGAGATTGTTTTTTCGTGACATATTGGGCTTCATGTTAGTGGTAAATTTAGGTCAATAAATTCTGCGTTTAGTTGTGATAAAAATGGAAATTTGGCGAAAATTTTGAAAATTTCGCAATTTTCACAATTTGAATTTTTATTCTGTTAAACCAGAGAGTTATGTGACACAAAATAGTTAATAAATAACATTTTCCACATGTATACTTTACATCAGCTCAATTTTGGAAACAAAATTTTTTTTTGCTAGGAAGTTATAAGGGTTAAAATTTGACCAGCGATTTCTCATTTTTACAATGAAATTTACAAAACCATTTTTTTATGGACCACCTCACATTTGAAGTCAGTTTGAGGGGTCTATATGGCTGAAAATACCGAAAAGTGACACCATTCTAAAAACTGCACCCCTCAAGGTGCACAAAACCACATTCAAGACGTTTATTAACCCTTCAGGTGCTTCACAGCAGCAGAAGCAACATGGAAGGAAAAAATGAACATTTAACTTTTTAGTTACAAAAATTATATTTTAGCAACAATTTTTTTATTTTCCCAATGGTAAAAGGAGAAATTGAACCACGAAAGTTGTTGTCCAATTTGTCCTGAGTACGCTGATACCTCACATGTGGGGGTAAACCACTGTTTGGGCGCACGGCAGGACTTGGAAGGGAAGGAGCGCCATTTGACTTTTTGAATGAAAAATTGGCTCCACTCTTTAGCGGACACCATGTCACGTTTGGAGAGCCCCCGTATGCCTTAAAATTTGAGCTTCCCCAAAAGTGACCCCATTTTGGAAACTAGACGCCCCAAGGAACTTATCTAGATGCATAGTGAGCACTTTGAACCCCCAGGTGCTTCACAAATTGATCCGTAAAAATGAAAAAGTACTTTATTTTTCACAAAAAAATTCTTTTAGCCTCAATTTTTTCATTTTCACATGGGCAACAGGATAAAATGGATCCTAAAATTTGTTGGGCAATTTCTCTTGAGTACACCAATACCTCACATGTGGGGGTAAACCACTGTTTGGGCACATGGTAAGGCTCGTAAGGGAAGGCGCGCCATTTGACTTTTTGAATGGAAAATTAGCTCCAATTGTTAGCGGACACCATGTCGCGTTTGGAGAGCCCCTGTGTGCCTAAACATTGGAGCTCCCCCACAAGTGACCCCAGTTTGGAAACTAGACCCCCCCAAGGAACTTATCTAGATGCATATTGAGCACTTTAAACCCCCAGGTGCTTCACAGAAGTTTATAACGCAGAGCCATGAAAATAAAAAATAATTTTTCTTTCCTCAAAAATGATTTTTTAGCCTGGAATTTCCTATTTTTCCAAGGGTAATAGGAGAAATTGGACCCCAAATGTTGTTGTCCAGTTTGTCCTGAGTACGCTGATACTCCATATGTGGGGGTAAACCACTGTTTGGGCGCACGGCAGGGCTCGGAAGGGAAGGCACGCCATTTGGCTTTTTAAATGGAAAATTAGCTCCAATGATTAGCAGACACCATGTCCCGTTTGGAGAGCCCCTGTGTGCCTAAACATTGGAGATCCCCCACAAATGACCCCATTTTGGAATCTAGACCCCCAAAGGAACTAATCTAGATGTGTGGTGAGGACTTTGAACCCCCAAGTGTTTCACAGAAGTTTATAACGCAGAGCCATGAAAATCAAAAATGATATTTTAGCCTGCAATTTTTTATTTTCCCAAGGGTAACAGGAGAAATTTGACCCCAAAAGTTGTTGTCCAGTCTCTCCGGAGTACGCTGATACCCCATATGTGGGGGCAAACCACTGTTTGGGCACATGCCGGGGCTCGGAAGTGAAGTAGTGACGTTTTGAAATGCAGACTTTGATGGAATGCTCTGCGGGCGTCACGTTGCGTTTGCAGAGCCCCTGATGTGGCTAAACAGTAGAAACCCCCCACAAGTGACCCCATTTTGGAAACTAGACCCCGAAAGGAACTTATCTAGTTGTGTGGTGAGCACTTTGAACCCCCAAGTGCTTCACAGAAGTTTATAACGCAGAGCCGTGAAAATAATAAATACGTTTTCTTTCCTCAAAAATAATTATTTAGCCCAGAATTTTTTAATTTTCCCAAGGGTTACAGGTGAAATTGGACCCCAATAGTTGTTGTCCAGTTTCTCCTGAGTACACTGATACCCCATGTGTGGGGGTAAACCACTGTTTGGGCACACGTCGGGGCTCAGAAGGGAAGTAGTGACTTTTGAAATGCAGACTTTGATGGAATGGTCTGCGGGTGTCACGTTGCGTTTGCAGAGCCCCTGGTGTGCCTAAACAGTAGAAACCCCCCACAAGTGACCCCATTTTAGAAAATAGACCCCCAAGGAACTTATCTAGATATGTGGTTAGCACTTTGAACCCCCAAGTGCTTCACAGACGATTACAACGCAGAGCCGTGAAAATAAAAAATCATTTTTCTTTCCTCAAAAATGATGTTTTAGCAAGCATTTTTTTATTTTCACAAGGGTAACAGGAGAAATTGGACCCCAATAATTGTCGCGCAGTTTGTCCTGAGTATGCTGGTACCCCATATGTGGGGGTAAACCACTGTTTGGGCACACGTCGGGGCTCGGAAGTGCGGGAGCACCATTTGACTTTTTGAATACAAGATTGGCTGGAATAAATGGTGGCACCATGTTGCATTTGGAGACCCCTGATGTGCCTAAACAGTGGAAACCCCTCAATTCTAACTCCAACACTAACCCCCCCACACCACTAACCCTAATCCCAACTGTAGCCATAACCCTAATCACAACCCTAACCACAACCCGAATTCCAACTCTAACCCTAAGGCTATGTGCCCACGTTGCGGTTTTGTGTGAGAGTTTTCAGCATCATTTTTGAAAAATCCGCGGGTAAAAGGCACTGCGTTTTACCTGCGGATTTACTGCGGTTTCCAGTGTTTTTTGTGCGGATTTCACCTGTGGATTCCTATTGAGGAACAGGTGTGAAACGCTGCGGAATCCGCACAAAGAATTGACATGCTGCGGAAAATACAACGCAGCGTTTCCGCGCGGTATTTTCCGCACCATGGGCACAGCGGATTTGGCTTTCCATAGGCTTGCATGGTACTGTAAACCTGATGGAACACTGCTGTGAATCTGCAGCGGCAAATCTGCTGCGGATCCGCAGCCAAATCCGCACCGTGTGCACATAGCCTAATTCTAAAGGTATGTGCACACGCTGCGGAAAATGCTGCAGATCCGCAGCAGTTTCCCATGAGTTTACAGTTCAATGTAAACCTATGGGAAAAAAAACCGCTGTACACATGCTGCAGAAAAACTGCACGGAAATGCAGCGGTTTACATTCCGCAGCATGTCACTTCTTTCTGCGGATTCTGCAGCGGTTTTACAACTGCTCCAATAGAAAACCGCAGTTGTAAAACCGCAGTGAAATGCGCAGAAAAACTGCGGTAAATCTGCCATAAATCCGCAGTGGTTTAGCACTGCTGATTTATCAAATCCGCAGCGGAAAAATCTACAGAGGACCAGAATACGTGTGCACATACCCTAACCCCAACCCTAACCCTAACCCTAACCCTATTCTAACCTTAGTGGAAAAAAAATTCTTTATTTTATTATTGTCCCTACCTATGGGGGTGACAAAGGGGGGGGGTCATTTACTATTTTTTTATTTTGATCACTGTGATATGTTATATCTCAGTGATCAAAATGCACTATGGAACGAATCTGCCGGCCGATTCGGCGGGTGCACTGCGCATGCGCCCGCCATTTTGGAAGATGGCGGCGCCCAGGGTGAAGATGGACGGACCCCGGGAGGATCGGTAAGTATGATGGGGTGGGGGGTAGCACAGGGGGGTGGATCGGAGCATGGGCAGGTGGATCGGAACATGGGGGTTGGATCGGAGCACGGGGTGGATCGGAGCATGGGGGGTGGATTGGAGCACGGGGGGTGGATCGGAGCACGGGGGGGTTGGATCGGAGTGCAGGGGGTGGATCGCAGCATGGGGGGTGATTGGAGCATGGGGGAAGCGGACAAGAGCACGGGGGAGCGGAGCAGTGTACCGCACAGATCGGTGGCTTGGGGGGGCGATCGGTGGGGGGGGACAGATGAGTGTTTCCAGCCATGGCCGATGATATTGCAGCATCGGCCATGGCTGGATTGTAATATTTCACCAGTTATAATAGGTGAAATATTACAAATCGTTCTGATTGGCAGTTTCACTTTCAACAGCCAATCAGAGCGATCGTAGGCACGGGGGGGTGAAGCCACCCCCCCTGGGCTGAACTACCACTCCCCCTGTCCCTGCAAATCGGGATAAATGGGAGTTAACCCTTTCACCCGATCTGCAGGGACGCGATCTTTCCATGACGCCACATAGGCGTCATGGGTCGGATTGGCACGTCAAAGGTCGGGAAGGGGTTAATGAATGACATAGAAAAACAGGTGAATAATATGATGATGTGACACAAGTGAGTCAAATATCAATGTAGAAAAAAATAACATGTTTTTTTCAAATAACATGTAGGCCAGCGGTACTTAACTAAGGGCTCTGGAGCTATATATTGGTTTTGGATCCCTATTATAGCTTGACATAGAAATTCTAAGTTCTTAACATATGAACTGGCAATTGACATTATAGCAAGAATATCCCAATCACGTAACAGTGTCAATTTTGATCGCATAATACTAACGTCAAATTAGTTGTGCAATATCTAGTAAGATGTCGCCTTCTACAGTGTATGGTGCCATGTTGGGCTGTTGGAGAGTGCTGGCTGAGCAACCCTGGAATGTACAACATGGAAGTCTGGCCCCAACTCTTTTGGGAGTCAAACAAAAAAATGTAATATTTAATTTTTATTAGATAAATCTTATAGCCTGAATCTTGTAATATCTCCTCGATAAAAGTAAAATGAAGAAGTTAGATAACAAAGACTTTCAGGAGTTTAGTCCAAACCTTAGCCCAGTCAATGTTTCTGAGGTTAAATCTTTCATATCACTCCTCTATTTTTTACATGTGCATTACCTATTTAATTTTGACAAAACTACTTACCACTTGCACTGTTTCTTCGCTTACTAGATGACTTGACTTGTTGAAAGAGTTCACAAAATATTGAAGCATTTTCTTCTCCAAGACAATATATTATATCTAATAATTTTCTTACTTGTTTTCTGGGCCCACCTTCATAGGCCACTTCTTCATAATCATCCCTGGACAGTAACTGTTGCTGCAAAGACTGGTCGAGAATCGAGGCTATGTAATATTCCAGTTCATTCACCAGTTCTATTCGATGTCTTTGCAGAAACAGAAGTGAAGGGGACCTAGAAATCCATACAATGAGTATACCATGAGATCAGCGAATCAATTAAATTTCCTTGCATGACAAAGACTAATAATAGCTCTTCATTATATAGGAACATCATTCCAATCCTCAAAGGCCCCTCTTATTTAGGCCATCAGATAATCCTAGTTATATATTAGATTCCCTGAGGAAGGAATGCGCTTATTCAGAAACGCGTTGGAATTGGTCCAATGCGCTATTCATAGCCAGTCACGTGTGCTACCACGTGACCGTGATGTCACGCAAGGTCCTGCATTGTCAGGAAACCGAGCGGCTATTCAATACAGCGCGCATCTACTCCACGTTGCTGACCAAGAGTGACGGCTTTGGTGAGTTCTGCCACTGGCCGGGGCAGCGCTTACTACCCGCACTCTCTCCGGGAACAAACCCGTCTGTATATTTGGATCCACTGCACGGACAATCACCACAAGAACCGAGGAGTGGAGGAGCAAACTGAGTTACATGAGGTAAACTTTTCCTAGCAATACCTCAAGACTTCCTCAAAAAAATTCTTATGTGTGTTTTATGCTTTTTTAACACTTTTTAATATTAGTTTATGCGCTCTCATATCATTGAATGATATTTTATACTTTTATTTCTCAGCATCTATTCTTTTATTAGATTTACACTGCTGAAAGCTTAGTGGGTGCAGGAAAAGTTGGAAGACTTCACTGTTCTTTATAAGGTAAAATCTAACATATAACTAGGATTATCTGATAGCCTAAATAAGAGGGGCCTTTGACTATTGCTCTATATTAACAAAAAAGGGGGACTATCTTTAGCGCGGATATACTACCATTTATATTATCTTTAGAAAACAACACAGAGGAGTGGCACGGTGTCATTATCTGCTGCAAGGATTTAGTGCAGCAAGCGCCACTGGTGTTTAAATATATATCATTCCAATCCTGTTTCCTTTTCCTCTGCCTTTTATAAAACCATATTAGTCTCCTCACTATAAATGAAATGCTGTCACCCAAGTACAGTACATTGACATATTAGTTTATTATTTATAAAACTCTAATCCCTTCAGCCTCCAAGACTATTTTCCCCTTCGTGACTAGTCTAAATTTTATAATTCTGACAAGTGTCAATTTTTGTGGTAATAACTCTGGAATGCTTCATCGATTCTGAGATTGTTTTTTTTGTGACATATTGTACTTCATGATAGTGATAAAAATGTGCGATATGACTTCTTATTTTTCCAACAAAATTTACAAAACCATAATTTTATGGACTACATCACATTTGAAATGACTTTGAGGGGTCTATATGAGAGAAAATACTCAAATTTGACAATGTTCTAAAAACTGCACCCCCTCAAGGTGCTCAAAACCACATTCAAGAAGTTTAATAACCTTTCAAGTTCTTCACTGGAACTAAAGCAATGTGGAAGGAAAAAATGAACATTTAACTTTTTTCACAAAAAATTTATTTAAGAGCCAGGTGTAACAGGAAAAAATGGACCACAAATATGTTGTGCAAGTTCTCCTGAGCATGCCGATACTCCATATGTGGGGGAAAACCACTATGTAGGTGCACAGCAGAGCTCAGAAGGGAAGGAGAGCCACTCCACTTTTTTAATGTTAAATTTTATGGAATAATTAGCTGATGCCACGTCGCGTTTGGAGAGCCCCTGATGTGCCTAAGCAGGGTAAAAAAAACAAACAAGTGACAGTATTTTGGAAACTAGATCCCTCAAGAAACTTATATTAATGTGTGGTGAGCAAAGCAAACTCCCAGTTGCTTCACAAAAGTTTATAACATTGAGTTGTGAAAATAAAAAAAACACAAATTTTTCCCACAAAAATGTTTTTTAGTCCCAAATTTGTTATTTTCACAAGGGTAAGAGGAGAAATTGCACCATACAATTTGCTGAAACAATTGGCAGACACAATGTTTTGTTTGGAGAGACCCTAATATGCCTAAAGAGTGAAAATCCCCCACAAGTGACACAATTTTGGAGACTAGACCCCTCAGGGAACTTATCTAGATATGTGATGAGCACCTTGAACCCCAGGTACTTCACAGAAGTTTATGACATTGAGCCGTGAAAATAAAAAAATCACATTTTTCCCACAAAAATGTTTTTTAGTCACAAATGTTGCATTTTCATAAGGGTAACAGGCAACATTGCTGATACAATTTGTTGTGAATTTCTCCTGAGTTCACCAATACCCCATATGTGAATGAAAACTACTGTTTGGGTGCAGTCAGAGCTTGGAACGTATTTTGTCTTTCAGAATGTAAACTTTGCTGGAATAATTAGTGGATGTCATGTCGCATTTGTTAAGCCCCTGATGTGTCTAGACAGTGGAAAACCACCACAAGTGACCCCATTTTGGAAACTAGACCCATCAAGGAATTTATCTTGATGAGGGGTACTTCACAGAATTTTACAATGTTGATCTATGAAAAAAAAATATTTTTCCACTAAAATGTTATTTTTGTCCATTTTCAGAAGGATAGCAGGATAAAATAGACCCCAAGATTTGTTGTGCAAATTCTCCTGAGTATGCTGATATAACATATGTGGTCAAAAACTACTTTAGAGACACAGTACAAAGCTCAGAACGGAAGAAGAGCCATATTGGATTTCAGATTTTCCTGGAATGGTTTGAGGGTGCCATGTTACATTGGCAGAGCTCCTGAGATGCCAGAACAGCAAATTCCCCGATAATTTACCCCATTTTACACACTACGTCTTTATATGAATTAATCTAGGGGTGCAAGAGTCATATTGACACCACAGATGGAGCACAGAATTTAATACCTTGGAGCAGTGGAAAAAAAAAATTCTTTACCACCAAAATGTGGTTTTAGCCCACGACTTTACATTTTCACGCAGGGGAATGGGCAAACATGGCATCAAAATTTGTCCAACATTTCTGCTGAATGTAGAAATACCCCTAATGTGGCTGTACAGTACAGTTTCTGCATATGGCAAGACTCAGTAGAGATGGAGAGCTATTTGCCTCCTGTCTAACAAGTTATTCCTAGAATAGTTAGCAGACTCCATATTCAGACTCCATATACAGAGCCCCTAAGAGCTAGAAGAGCAGAATCCCCTGCAACTGACCCCATTTTGGAAATTAAACCACTTTGAGAATTTATCTACAGGTGCATTGATGATTTTGATCCATGAGTGTTTTCCAAAACAAGCAGCAAATTCTGACCTCCCAAATACACGTTTAGAGTCTACATGTTTGTCATTTCTGAAAACACAAAGAAAAATAGAGCAAATTTGTCCTAGATAAAAGATGGCAAAGTTTTTTACAAAAAAATATTTTTACACAAAAAAGTAACAATAGTAAATATTGCAGACAAAGTGGACAGTTTAGAACACAGGTGTAAAGCAAAAGGTCCAATATTAATTTAGTGGATGGGAAGACCAAAAGATAGCAACAAATTACATAAAGTGCCAGTGCATATCAAGTTAATGCTCCCATATATGTATGAACATGTCTACATGAAGATTCAATCACTCAATGCCTCATACAAATAAATAAAGTAGTGCAAAGAAAGTAACTGGAATTAAGAGACATACTGTAAGTGGGGAACCAACAATGGAGAAGTGTATATCACTAACAGAAGTGATCAGCTTTATACCATTTTAATGGAACAAAATCAACACAAATAGTACTGTAGTCAAATGGTCTTACCTATAGTCTCCACTTAGGACCAGGTGCTGTCAGCCCCAATGCGCGTTTCACCTAGGCTTCTTTCGGGAAACAGTATGAGCTGGGTACAATGTACTGGTCACTACCACGTACTAATCTCTTCAATGGCAGTTTGAGATTTTCACTCAGCAACATCCACTGCTGGATTTCTTTTAGGGGGCGAGGAGCGATTTTGCTTTTCCAGGGCCTTCGTACTACCAGTATATTTCCATTGAGAGATGAAGCATCTGAGGGAACTTTTTTGTGGATTGATTTGAAGCTTTTGTTAGGAACATTTTACATAAATTTTGGGATCACATTCATCCTGCACTTACATTGGAGTTTCCATCTAAGTCTGGAGACACACTAGCGATTTTAAAATCGGTCCAATTTTGATGCAGGAGAGTCGGACAAGTGCAAGGCAATTGTCATGCAAGTGTCATGCGTTTTTTGTGCGAGTACAATCCGATTATTGACACCTCTCTATTACAAAGCTGGCTTGATGTGACCTTGCAATACAAAGGTCACATCAACCCCAAACTATTTCCCCTTATGCCACCACTACAGGGCAGTGGAAAGAGAGAGGCTAAGTTCAGGAATTGATGCCATTTCTGAGGAGGCTGTGAGCTGGTTTTTGTAGCCAGGGGGAAATATCCATGGTCCCTTCATAGGCTATGAATAGCAGCCCGCAACTGTCTCCATAGCGTTTTCTGGCTAAAAATTATAGGGGGACCCCATGTCATTTTTTTGTGGGGCTCCCCTATTTTAGTAGCCAGTAAAGGCTAAATATACAACTGTGGGCTGAGAATCATAGCCTGGGAAGATCCATGGGTATTAACCCCTTCCTAAGCTACAAATATTGATTTCCCAGTCGCTGGCTTTCCGTCTCTGACTCAGAAAATTGTGCGGGAGCCCATGCCAATTTTTCCCCCGAAAAGATTCTTTTATTAAATACGTACATGTCCCATAATTTGCACACACACTATACTAATTATATTGGTCACTGACATCTATATATCAAACTATTCTGCATGGATATACTGTATGTAAACCATGTCTCCTATCCTGTTGGCTCCTGCATTGATTTTACAGAAGCCGACAAATGAATTAATGGCTATTCTTTTATCTATCTGTCTATGAAATATAAAGATATATATATATATATATGTAAACAACACTACAGAAAAACACGATCACAAAGACATCCAAGCAAATTAGCGTTTTTAGAAAATTACAAAAAACTTTATTGAATATTCCAGGG
This sequence comes from Ranitomeya imitator, assembly GCF_032444005.1. NCBI lineage: Eukaryota > Metazoa > Chordata > Amphibia > Anura > Dendrobatidae > Ranitomeya > Ranitomeya imitator. Next base: position 945,603,830 of record NC_091282.1, read on the forward strand.
TATTTGACAAAACTAGGGGGAAACGGATTCAAGCCATGAATATTTCTGTCATTGTGACAGTTTATTGCAGGACGAGTTGATGTTTTTATTGATATCATTTTCGGGCACATGAAATTTTTGGGAGGCAGAATGAACAAACACCAGTAATTCAGGAATTGTTTTTTGTTTTTTTTTATGCCGTCCCTCGTGGTAAAATTGATAAGACAGCTTTATTTCTTTGGGCCAGTACGATGACAGGGATACCACATTTAAACAACTTTTTTGTGCTTTTACACAATAAGAACTATTTTATAGAAAGATAACTATTTTTGCATCGTTTTATTCTGAGAGCTATACCTTTTTTATTCTTCTTAGGATGGAACTGTATGGCAGCTTGTTTTTTACAAGACAGGATGACATTTTCAGTGGTACCATTTTATTTACATTAGTCTTTTGATCACATTTTATTAAACTTTTGGTTCTTTAGTATGGTGAAAAAGCATCAAATTTTGCTTAGTTTTTATGGTGTTCACTGAAGGGTTTTACTGGTGGGGCAGTTTTATAAGTCAGGTTCTTCCGGACGCACTGATACCAAATGTGTGTGTACTTTTTTGTTTTGTATTTTTCTGCCATAAAAATATTTATTTATGGGTACAATATCTGCTATATAATTGTCTAAGGGTCACTTCCGTCTTTCTGTCTGTCTGTCTTTCTGTCATGGATATTTATTGGTCACGGCCTCTGTCTGTCATGGAAATCTAAGTCGCTGATTGGTCGTGGCAAAACAGCCACTACCAATCAGCGACGGGCACAGTCCGGCGGCAAAATGGCCGCTCCTTACTCCCCGCAGTCAGTGCCCGCTCCGTACTCCCCTCCAGTCAACGCTCACACAGGGTTAATGGCAGCGCTAATGGGCCACGTTATGCCGCGGTGCAATGCACTCCATTAACGCTGCTATTAACCATGTGTGAGCAACTTTTTACTATTGATGCTGCCTATGCAGCATCAATAGTAAAAAGATCTAATGTTAAAAATAATAATAAAAAAAAAAATTGTTATATACTCACCGTTCGTCGGCCCCTCGGATCCAAAACAGGCCTTTCCCGCTCCTCGCGACGCTCCGGTCATCATCTCGCGAGACCGCAATGCACTCTTCAGACCGGAGCACGCGAGGAGCATCGGTAACCGCTTTGATCCGGGGGCCAACGGAAGGTGAGTATATATTCTTTTTTTAACAGGGATATGATGCCCACATTGCTACATACTACGTGGGCTGTGCAATATACTACATGGGCTGTGCAATATACTACGTGGGCTTGGCAATACACTACGTGGGCTGCTATATACTACGTGGGCTGTGCAATATACTACGTGGGCTGTGCAATATTCTATGTGGGCTGGGCAATATACTATGTGGACTATGCAATATACTATGTGGGCTGGGCAATATACTGCGTGGGCTGGGCAATATACTACGTGGCTGTGCAATATACTATGTGGACTGGGCAATATACTACGTGGGCTGTGCAATATACTACGTGGGCTGGGCAATATACTATGTGGGCAGTACAATATACTACATGGCTATGCAATATACTACGTGGGCTGGGCAATATACTATGTGGGCTGTGCAATATACTATGTGGCTGTGCAATATACTATGTGGGCTGTGTAATATACTACGTGGGCTGTGCAATATACTACGTGGGCTGGGCAATATACTATGTGGGCTGGGCAATATACTATGTGGGCTGTGCAATATACTACATGGGCTGTGCAATATTGGCACGGGATTTGAACCACGCTTCGCTATTTGGTCGCGGCTGGCCGAATCCTGTGTATTCAATGTATTCTAAAATCTTCATAAATAAACTACATACATATTCTAGAATACCCGATGCGTTGGAATAGGGCTACCATCTAGTATATATATATATATATATATATATATATATATATATATATATATATATATATATATATTTATTTATTATTTTGTGATCTTTTTTAAAAAAAAAAACATTTTTTTACTTTTTTTTACTAAGTCCCTCAATGAGACTTGAGACTTTCACTTTGTGCAGTCTGTTTGCAGTTCTAATGCCTTGCACTGCACCAGCATTGCAATGCATTAGAAATTTCAGCCCTGCAGACAGAAGTTAGTTAGATCATGCATTGCGCATGGGCATGTTGAATCTGCTTACGAGTTGGCTGCCTGCAATCATTTTCAGCTGTGGCTCACTGGTCAAACTGCAACTTGAACACTTGGAGTCCCAGTGAGACCTGACCACAGAAGAAGAAGCAGTGACTATATAATTTAATTTATGCAGAGGGATGCAACCCACCCCCAGAGGAGGAGGAGCCATGAAGAGGTTAGGTATCAGAAGCCAAGACAAAAGCTCTTATGTGATGGGATGGTTGCGCGTTGGAAGCTATGCATTTACTCTAAACTCAACTTTTTTAGATTTTGGTTAAAAAAAATGGAATGGCAACAAAAACTTCCACTCTACAGATAAGGAATTTCTCCTTCTGATGTCTGTATATTAAAGTCCCTTATTTTTTTCATCCTGGATATGACTGTTTTTGTCTGCATATGTGCAAATGACATGTACTATATACACAAACGTACTCACTAAAATTCTTACGCTCCCATGGCTGTTTTGCTGCTCATACTTTTTTTTTTGCTTCCTCTTTGTAGCCGAAACAGATTCCATTGCTCTCAGCCATTCATTTGTTTTCTGAGGGATTGTGTGCAGCCTGTGAAGTCTGCCAGCGTATACAGACTGGAAATTCCTTTCTAATGCTTACAGACCAATCAAATGCCTGCCCTGAACCACCATCTGTCCTTTATTTCTGCCTGCCCTCTTACAGACAGGAGAGCACTGGAAAGACAAGGATCCTCCCCCACTTCCTGTTCTATTAATCTCAGTTAGGATTGTGTTACTCTTGTTAACAGCAGTGGAAAGCATGTTAGTAGGAAGATATCTATAAAATGGATGGGACACCAAGTGCAATAGGGTCTTATCTGAGGGAGGAAAATAATGTCCAAGGGAGGAAAACTAGGAAACAACAATGGGTTCATGTGGTTTACTGTCTTATTCGCTACTCGTTTTGAAGTTGGACCAACTTCTTCCTCAGGAGGACCACTGCATAATACTGTATCTATGTGATGCCACATAGACATCATGTGAGTGCTGCAAGCAATCACCAGTGTCAGGCGTGATGCCGATGTAGTTATTGATTTCAGCTTGTGACTGCAGGGGTACATGATATACTGTATATGCTAAGGAAGACAAAAAACACCATAAGTGTCTTGTATTTTTATTTTGAACTAGCTGAAGAGCCCGGCATTGCCTGGGCATAGTAACTAACTGTGGTTAGTTATAGCACCTCACTTCTCTCATTTTCCCATCACGCCTCTCATTTTCCCCCTCACATCTCTCCTTTCCCCCTCACATCTCTCATTTTACCCTTCACTCCTCTCATTTTCCCCCTCACTCCTCTCATTTTGACCTCACACCTGTCATTTTCCCCTCAGTATATAGTATATCTGTATGTCATCTCTTCCTGTATATAGTATATACCTGTGTGTCATCTTCTCCTGTATATAGTATGTACCTGTGTGTCATCTGCTCCTGTATATAGTGAATACCTGTATGTCATCTCCTCCTGCATATAGTATATACCTGTATGTCCTCTCCTCCTGTATATAGTATGTACCTGTGTCATCTGCTCCTGTATATAATATATACCTGTATGTCATCTCCTCCTGAATATAGTATATACATATATGTCACCTCTGCTGTATAGAGTATATACCTGTGTGTCATCTCCTCCTGTATTAGACCTCATTCACACATTATTTGGTCAGTATTTTTACCTCAGTTCTTGTAAGCTAAATCTTGGAGTAAAACAATCAGAGGAAAAGTTTATTAGAAGCACATCACCACTTCTGTATTTTTCTCCCACTTGTTGTTTTGGCTTATAAATAACTGAGGTAAAATATGTCATCTCCCCTGTATATAGAATGTACCTGTATGTCATCTCCTCCTGTATATAGTATATACCTGTATGCGAGGCCGAACTGGCCATCTGGCAATTCTGGTAAATGCCAGAAGGGACTGTCTGGTCGTGGTTCACCTTGTCTGCTGCATTGTTAACAAAATCCCATACTGTTAAGAGTTGTGATGGAGCACAAAGTTGCTGACTCCATCACTCACCCCAGCAGGCCACGGGTATTATTAGAAATATTGGTCTTGTAGTAAATCTTGCTTTTCTCAGTCAAAGGTAAATTTAGTAATATATCCCATCTAGTGCTTGGGGACGGGGACAGCATGGGCCTGTGTAATTTCAAATGCCAGGGCTGAATTTCAGCCCCAGTCCGTACCTGCCTATATGTCATCTCCCCTGTATATAGTATGTACCTGTATGTCATCTCCTCCCATATATAAAATGTACCTGTGTCATCTCCTCCTGTATATAGATTGTACCTGTATGTCATCTCCTCCCATATATAAAATGTACCTGTGTCATCTCCTCCTGTATATAGATTGTACCTGTATGTCATCTCCTCCTGTATATAGAATGTACCTGTACAGTATGTCATCTCCTCCCATATATAGTATACTAGATGGTGGCACGATTCTAACGCATCGGGTATTCTAGAATATGTATGTAGTTTATTTATGAAGATTTCAGAATAATGCAATGAATACACAGGATTCGGCCTGACGGGCGTGACTAATTAGTGAAGCGTGGCTCAAATCCTGCGTCAATTCGCGGCCAGACTGCGTCTGTCGCTGATTGGTTGCGCCCGGCCGGCCGCGAACAAATAGTGAAGCCAGGGCCAGATGCAGGTTTTTGAGGGACCCGAGCAAAAGAGTCTCACAGCGCACGTAGCATATAACACAGCCATGTAGTATATAGCACAGCCACATACTATATAGCACAGGCACGTAGTATATAACATAGCCACGTAGTATATAGCACAGCCACATAGTATATAACACAGCCATGTAGTATATGGCACAGCCACGTAGTATATAGCATAGCCACGTAGTATATAGCACAGCCACATAGTATATAGCACAGCCCACATGGTATATAACACAGCTCATGCAGTATATAACACAGCCCACATAATATGTAGACAGGCACGTAGTATATTGCACAGCCCACGTAGTATATAGCACAGCTCACATAGTATATTGCACAGCCACATAGTATATAGCACAGCCCACGCAGTATATAATACAGCCCACGTAGTATATAGCAATGTGGGCACCATATCCCTGTTAAAAAAAGAATTAAAATAAAAAAAATAGTTATATACTCACCTTCCGGCGGCCCCCCGGATCCTGCCCAGGTCTTTAGCGATGCTCCTTGCGATGCTCCGTTCCTAGTAATGCCTTGCAACAATAACACGTGATGATGTAGTGGTCTCGTGAGACCGCTACGTCATCTCCGGTCATTGCCGCAATGCATTCTTGGGACCGGAGCGCCGGGAGGATTGGGAAAGGCTGGTGTGGACGGCGGAAGGTGAGAATATAATGGTTTTGTTTTTATTATTATTTTTAACATTATATGTTTTTACTATTGATGCTGCATAGGCAGCATCAACAGTAATAAGTTGGGCACTCTTACACGATTAATGGCAACGTTAACGGGACGCATTTTGCCGCGGTGTAACGCAGTCCTAAAACGCTATGTGGGCGCTGACTGGAGGGGAGTATGGATTGGGTATTCACTGGACGGAAGTAGGGAGGGGCCAATTCGTGGGCGTTAAACTAGAAGAAGAGGGGACGGGAAGAAAAACATTAGACTCGAACAAAGACGACCCAGGAAAACATACTCAGAAGGGAGGTAAGAACATTTCTAAAACAATCCACAGTGAGGAGATTGGAACAAAACAAAATCCTCTGAACTGCATGCTCGCAAACGCCAGAAGCCTGACAAACAAGATGGAAGAACTAGAAGCAGAAATATCTACAGGTAACTTTGACATAGTGGGAATAACCGAGACATGGTTAGATGAAAGCTATGACTGGGCAGTTAACTTACAGGGTTACAGTCTGTTTAGAAAGGTTCGTAAAAATCGGAGAGGAGGAGGGGTTTGTCTCTATGTAAAGTCTTGTCTAAAGTCCACTTTAAGGGAGGATATTAGCGAAGGGAATGAGGATGTCGAGTCCATATGGGTTGAAATTCATGGAGGGAAAAATGGTAACAAAATTCTCATTGGGGTCTGTTACAAACCCCCAAATATAACAGAAAGCATGGAAAGTCTACTTCTAAAGCAGATAGATGAAGCTGCAACCCATAATGAGGTCCTGGTTATGGGGGACTTTAACTACCCGGATATTAACTGGGAAACAGAAACCTGTGAAACCCATAAAGGCAACAGGTTTCTGCTAATAACCAAGAAAAATTATCTTTCACAATTGGTGCAGAATCCAACCAGAGGAGCAGCACTTTTAGACCTAATACTATCTAATAGACCTGACAGAATAACAAATCTGCAGGTGGTTGGGCATTTAGGAAATAGCGACCACAATATTGTGCAGTTTCACCTGTCTTTCACTAGGGGGACTTGTCAGGGAGTCACAAAAACATTGAACTTTAGGAAGGCAAAGTTTGAACAGCTTAGAGATGCCCTTAATCTGGTAGACTGGGACAATATCCTCAGAAATGAGAATACAGATAATAAATGGGAAATGTTTAAGAACATCCTAAATAGGCAGTGTAAGCGGTTTATACCTTGTGGGAATAAAAGGACTAGAAATAGGAAAAACCCAATGTGGCTAAACAAAGAAGTAAGACAGGAAATTAACAGTAAAAAGAAAGCATTTGCACTACTAAAGCAGGATGGCACCATTGAAGCTCTAAAAAACTATAGGGAGAAAAATACTTTATCTAAAAAACTAATTAAAGCTGCCAAAAAGGAAACAGAGAAGCACATTGCTAAGGAGAGTAAAACTAATCCCAAACTGTTCTTCAACTATATCAATAGTAAAAGAATAAAAACTGAAAATGTAGGCCCCTTAAAAAATAGTGAGGAAAGAATGGTTGTAGATGACGAGGAAAAAGCTAACATATTAAACACCTTCTTCTCCACGGTATTCACGGTGGAAAATGAAATGCTAGGTGAAATCCCAAGAAACAATGAAAACCCTATATTAAGGGTCACCAATCTAACCCAAGAAGAGGTGCGAAACCGGCTAAATAAGATTAAAATAGATAAATCTCCGGGTCCGGATGGCATACACCCACGAGTACTAAGAGAACTAAGTAATGTAATAGATAAACCATTATTTCTTATTTTTAGTGACTCTATAGCGACAGGGTCTGTTCCGCAGGACTGGCGCATAGCAAATGTGGTGCCAATATTCAAAAAGGGCTCTAAAAGTGAACCTGGAAATTATAGGCCAGTAAGTCTAACCTCTATTGTTGGTAAAATATTTGAAGGGTTTCTGAGGGATGTTATTCTGGATTATCTCAATGAGAATAACTGTTTAACTCCATATCAGCATGGGTTTATGAGAAATCGCTCCTGTCAAACCAATCTAATCAGTTTTTATGAAGAGGTAAGCTATTGGCTGGACCACGGTGAGTCATTGGACGTGGTATATCTCGATTTTTCCAAAGCGTTTGATACCGTGCCGCACAAGAGGTTGGTACACAAAATGAGAATGCTTGGTCTGGGGGAAAATGTGTGTAAATGGGTTAGTAACTGGCTTAGTGATAGAAAGCAGAGGGTGGTTATAAATGGTATAGTCTCTAACTGGGTCACTGTGACCAGTGGGGTACCGCAGGGGTCAGTATTGGGACCTGTTCTCTTCAACATATTCATTAATGATCTGGTAGAAGGTTTACACAGTAAAATATCGATATTTGCAGATGATACAAAACTATGTAAAGCAGTTAATACAAGAGAAGATAGTATTCTGCTACAGATGGATCTGGATAAGTTGGAAACTTGGGCTGAAAGGTGGCAGATGAGGTTTAACAATGATAAATGTAAGGTTATACACATGGGAAGAGGGAATCAATATCACCATTACACACTGAACGGGAAACCACTGGGTAAATCTGACAGGGAGAAGGACTTGGGGATCCTAGTTAATGATAAACTTACCTGGAGCAGCCAGTGCCAGGCAGCAGCTGCCAAGGCAAACAGGATCATGGGGTGCATTAAAAGAGGTCTGGATACACATGATGAGAGCATTATACTGCCTCTGTACAAATCCCTAGTTAGACCGCACATGGAGTACTGTGTCCAGTTTTGGGCACCGGTGCTCAGGAAGGATATAATGGAACTAGAGAGGGCAACAAAATTAATAAAGGGGATGGGAGAACTACAATACCCAGATAGATTAGCGAAATTAGGATTATTTAGTCTAGAAAAAAGACGACTGAGGGGCGATCTAATAACCATGTATAAGTATATAAGGGGACAATACAAATATCTCGCTGAGGATCTGTTTATACCAAGGAAGGTGACGGGCACAAGGGGGCATTCTTTGCGTCTGGAGGAGAGAAGGTTTTTCCACCAACATAGAAGAGGATTCTTTACTGTTAGGGCAGTGAGAATCTGGAATTGCTTGCCTGAGGAGGTGGTGATGGCGAACTCAGTCGAGGGGTTCAAGAGAGGCCTGGATGTCTTCCTGGAGCAGAACAATATTGTATCATACAATTATTAGGTTCTGTAGAAGGACGTAGATCTGGGTATTTATTATAATGGAATATAGGCTGAACTGGATAGACAAATGTCTTTTTTCGGCCTTACTAACTATGTTACTATGTTACTATGTTACTATGTGGATGGACTGTGCCTGTCGCTGAATGGTCGTGTCCAGTCGGCCGCGACCAATCAGCGACCCGGGATTTCAGTTACAGAGAAACAGACAGACAAACAAACGGAAGTACCCCTTAGACAATTATATATATATAGATACCTATGTGTCATCTCCTCCTGTATGTAGTATATACCTGTGTGGTCATCTCCTCCTGTATATAGTATATAACTGTATGTCATCTCCTGTATATAGTATATACCTGTGTGTCATCTCCTCTTGTATGTAGTATATACCTGTATGCCATCTCTTCCTGTTTATAGTATATACCTGTATGTCATCTCCCCTGTATATAGTATATACATGTGTGTCATCTCCTCCTGTATATACTATATACTTGTATGTCATCTCCACTGTATATAGTATATACCTGTGTGTCATCTCCTCCTGCATTAGACCTCTTTCACATGTTATTTGGTCAGTATTTTTACCTCAGTATTTGTACGCTAAAACTTGGACAGGAAAGTAAATTAGAAACATGTCACCACTTCTGTATTTTACTCCCACTTGTGGTTTTAGCTTATAAATACTGAGGTAAAATACTGACCACAAATACTGAACGTGTGAATGTGGCCTTATACACAGCCTCCACCTGCAGTGCCTCACACTGCAGCAGCACCTCATTCCTCTCATTTTCCCCCTGACATCTCTCATTTTGCCTCTCACATCTCTATCCATGAGGCTCTCCCTTTCCATCGGTGTCATGCATAAGCAACTCCATTCTAGACATGACGGAGCTAGATGTGGCCTGTGCCTGCTATGCGGAGTGGGCATGGCTAAGAAAAACTGTTGCTCATAGCAACCAATCACAGCTCAGCTTTCATCTTTTAAACAGCTCTGGTGAAATGAAAGATGCTTAATGATTGGTTGTGGAGTGGGCATGGCCGATACATACACACACACACACACACACACACACACACACACACACACACTCAACTTTATATATTAGATAAAAAATATGGCAGCTAGAATAGGAAGTGGGAGGAAGCCAGTGCATGTGGGCTATGGCCAGTTAACACTGCTCTACGCTTTGCCTGGCCCGTGAGCTTTTACTGGACTGTTTTTTTCATGCTGAGCACCACCTATTGTCATCTTTGCAGAGTGGATGGTGCTATTTGTTGGTTCCATTTATGATGTTCAGTAGTTACCCACCCACCGCCATCATGCACATGATATAGTGTATATACAGCTTTGGCAAAAATTAAGAGACCCCTGCAAAATATTCAGTTTGTCTGATTTTTCTCTTTATAGGTATATTTTTTTAGTAAAATGTAAATTGTTCTTTTACTCTATAAACTTCTGACAACATGTGTTCGAATTTCCAAGCAATATATTTGGTATTTTTTTTCTGACAAAAAAAAATGGTAAAAACTACAAAAAAATACCAGTACTTTTAGACCTCAAGTAATGCAAAGAAAACAAGTTCATAATCATTTAGAAACAACAATACTAATGTTTTAACTCATTTCAGAAATGGAATAACCATGATTTTTAATCACAGCTTTCATGTGTCTTGGCATGCTTTCCACTAGTCTTTCACACTGCTTCTGGCGCAAAAATCTAAGCAGTTCTTTTTTGTGTGATGGCTTGTGACTATCCATCATCCTCTTGATTACATTCCAGAGGTTTTCAATGGGGTTCAGGTCTGGAGATTGGGCTGCCCATGGCGGGGTTTTGATGGTGTGGTCTCTTAATTTTTGCCAGAGCTGTATATATTTATATAGTACATCAGTCTTAGGGCCCCTTTCCACTTGTGTGAGAAAAAAACGGTCCGATTTACGGACCGAAAAAACTGATGTAACGTCTGCGAGTGCCATGCGAGTGCCATGCGAGTGTCATGCGAGTGTCATGCGATTTTTTTATCGCAACATCCGTATGACATCCGTATTGCTGTCCGATTTTTACGCACGGGTCTCCTTTGAAAAGCCGGTAATTCAGCGCAGAGTACAGTAAAATCACAGTGACAGGTTAGATTAGAGTAGATATATACACATAGAATAGGTATATATACATATATATATGTCAGGGAGACACCTATATATATATATATTTATATTTAATGCAGCGCTAGATAGCTTTAAAGCTGGTAATTCAATTACCGGCTTTTGCTTTCTCCTTCACAAACCCGACATGATATGAGACCTGGTTTACATACAGTAAACCATCTCATATCACCATTTTTTTTGCATATTCCACACTACTAATGTTAGTAGTGTGTATATGCAAAATTTGGGCGTTCTAGCTATTATATTTAAGGGTTAAATGGCGTAAAAAATTGGCGTGGGCTCCCGCACAATTTTCTCCGCCAGAGTAGTAAAGCCAGTGACTGAGGGCAGATATTAATAGCCTGGAAAGGGTCCATGGTTATTGGCCCCCCCCTGGCTAAAAACACCTGCCCCCAGCCACCCCAGAAAAGGCACATCTGGAAGATGCGCCTATTCTGGCACTTGGCCACTCTCTTCCCATTCCCGTGTAGCGGTGGGATATGGGGTAATGAAGGGTTAATGCCACCTTGCAATTGTAAGGTGACATTAAGCCTAATTAATAATGGAGAGGCGTCAATTATGACACCTATCCATTATTAATCCAATTGAAAGAAAGGGTTAAAAAAATACACACACACATTATTAAAAATTATTTTAATGAAATAAAAACAAAGGTTGTTGGAGTATTTTATTCTACGCCCAATCCAATCACTGAAGACCCTCGTTCTGTGAAAGAAAAAACATAATAAACCAACAATATACTTACCCTCCGCAGATCTGTAACGTCCAACGATGTAAAAGGGGTTAAAACATTTTGCAGCAAGGAGGTTTGCTAATGCAACGCTACTCCTCGCTGCAAAACCCCTGGGAATGAGTCTAAATATAGATCAATGAGCTATATTTAGCTTCATTTGCGGTGAGACGCCCTCTGCTGGCTGTTCATAGATCGTGGGAAATTTCCTAGAAAGCTCCCAGGCTTTCTAGGCAAGTTCCCACGATCTATAAACAGCCAGCAGAGGGCGCCTCACCGCAAATGAAGCTAAATATAGCTCATTGATCTATATTTAGACTCATTCCCCGGGGTTTTGCAGCGAGGAGTAGCGTTGCATTAGCAAACCTCCTTGCTGCAAAATGTTTTAACCCCTTCAGAAGGATTTACATCGTTGGACGTTACAGATCTGCGGAGGGTAAGTATATTGTTGGTTTATTATGTTTTTTCTTTCACAGAACGAGGGTCTTCAGTGATTGGATTGGGCGTAGAATAAAATACTCCAACAACTTTTGTTTTTATTTCATTAAAATAATTTTTAATAATGTGTGTGTGTATTTTTTTAACCCTTTCTTTCAATTGGATTAATAATGGATAGGTGTCATAATTGACGCCTCTCCATTATTAATTAGGCTTAATGTCACCTTACAATTGCAAGGTGGCATTAACCCTTCATTACCCCATATCCCACCGCTACACAGGAATGGGAAGAGAGTGGCCAAGTGCCAGAATAGGCGCATCTTCCAGATGTGCCTTTTCTGGGGTGGCTGGGGGCAGGTGTTTTTAGCCAGGGGGGGGCCAATAACCATGGACCCTCTCCAGGCTATTAATATCTGCCCTCAGTCACTGGCTTTACTACTCTGGCGGAGAAAATTGTGCGGGAGCCCACGCCAATTTTTTACGCCATTTAACCCTTAAATATAATAATAATAATAATAATTTTTATTTATATAGCGCCAACATATTCCGCAGCGCTTTACAAATTATAGAGGGGACTTGTACATACAATAGACATTACAGCATAACAGAAATACAGTTCAAAACAGATACCAAGAGGAGTGAGGGCCCTGCTCGTAAGCTTACAAACTATGAGGAAAAGGGGAGACACGAGAGGTGGATGGTAACAATTGCTATAGTTATTCGGACCAGCCATAGTGTAAGGCTCGGGTGTTCATGTAAAGCTGCATGAACCAGTTAATTAATTTTTTTTTTTTTTTTTAATATAGGCCACACAGGGATCGTTAGGTTAATGCATTGAGGCGGTAGGCCAGTCTGAACAAATGAGTTTTTAGGGCACGCTTAAAACTGTGGGGATTGGGGATTAATCGTATTATCCTAGGTAGTGCATTCCAAAGAATCGGCGCAGCACGTGTAAAGTCTTGGAGACGGGAGTGGGAGGTTCTGATTATTGAGGATGCTAACCTGAGGTCATCAGCGGAGCGGAGGGCACGGGTAGGGTGGTAGACTGAGACCAGAGAGGAGATGTAGGGTGGTGCTGAGCCATGGAGTGCTTTGTGGATGAGGGTAGTAGTTTTGTACTGGGTTCTTGAGTGGATGGGTAACCAGTGTAATGACTGGCACAAGGTAGAGGCATCGGTGTAACGGTTGGTGAGGAATATGATCCTGGCAGCAGCATTCAGGACAGATTGGAGCGGGGAGAGTTTGGTAAGAGGGAGGCCGATTAGTAGAGAGTTACAATAGTCCAGACGAGAATGAATAAGTGAAACAGTAAGAGTTTTTGCAGAGTCGAAAGTAAGAAAAGGGCGAATTCTAGAAATGTTTTTGAGATGCAGGTAAGAAGAGCGAGCCAGTGATCGGATGTGGGGGGTGAATGAAAGGTCAGAATCAAGGATGACCCCAAGGCAGCGGGCATGTTGCTTTGGAGTAATGGTGGAACCGCAAACGGAGATGGCAATGTCAGGCAAAGGTAGGTTAGTAGAGGGAGAAAACACGAGGAGTTCAGTTTTTGACAGGTTTAGTTTCAGATAGAGGGAGGACATGATGCTAGAGACAGCGGTAAGACAATCACTGGTGTTTTCTAATAAGGCAGGCGTGAGATCAGGAGAAGAAGTGTATAGTTGGGTGTCGTCAGCATAGAGATGGTACTGGAAGCCAAATCTACTGATTGTTTGTCCAATAGGGGCAGTATACAACGAGAAGAGGAGGGGGCCTAGGACTGATCCTTGAGGAACCCCAACAGTAAGGGGAAGGTGAGAGGAGGAGGAACCAGCAAAACATACAGTGAAGGATCGGTCAGAGAGATAGGAGGAGAACCAGGAGAGAACGGTGTCCTTGAGGCCGATGGAGCGGAGCATAGTGAGGAGGAGCTGATGATCCACAGTATCAAATGCTGCAGAGAGATCCAAGAGAATTAGCATGGAGTAGTGACCATTAGATTTAGCTGTTAGTAGGTCATTAGAGACTTTAGTGAGGGCAGTTTCAGTAGAGTGTAAAGAGCGGAAACCAGATTGAAGAGGGTCGAGAAGAGAGTTATCTGAGAGATAGCGGGTAAGACGGGAGTGGACCAGGCGTTCGAGGAGTTTAGAGATGAAGGGAAGATTAGAGACAGGTCTATAATTAGCGGCACAGTTTTGGTCGAGGGATGGTTTTTTAAGTAATGGATGTATGATGGCATGCTTAAATGAGGAGGGAAAAATACCGGAAGTGAGGGAAAGGTTGAATATTTTAGTTAGGTGAGAGGTGACAGCCGGGGAAAGGGACTGGAGGAAATGTGACGGAATGGGGTCACTGGTGCAAGTGGTCGGGCGAGAAGATGCAAGGAGCCTGCTTACTTCTTCTTCTGTAACTGGTTCAAAGTCAGAGAGTGAACTAGATGCAGTGGGGGAGGGAGGACAGTGCATGGTATGAAGAGATTGGGAGATGATTTCCTGTCGAATATGGTCAATTTTTTCTTTGAAGTAATTGGCCAGATTGTCAGCACGGAGATCCGTGGTTGGGGCCTGCGCTCTTGGGTTGAGTAGGGACTGGAACGTGTCAAAGAGACGTTTAGGGTTATTGGACAGGGAGGTGATGAGGGTGTTGAAGTAGGTTTGTTTGGAGAGGTGAAGGGCAGAATTGTATGTCTTTAGCATGAACTTATAATGGATGAAATCTTCGGGTAGATTAGATTTTCTCCACAGACGTTCTGCGCACCTGGAGCACCGCTGCAGGAAACGTGTTTGCAGCGTGTGCCACGGTTGTTGCCGTCTGTGCCGAGTTGTTTTATGTATAGGAGGAGCAGCTTCATCCAGGGCACTTTGCAGGGTTTCATTGTAATGCTTCAGAGCAGAATCAGGACATGAGATGGAGGAGATTGGGGCCAATGAGGACTGCAAGTTCTTCATAAGTTCCTGGGTGTTAATGGCCTGTATGTTTCTATAAGTGTGGAAAGTGGGGGTGACCTGAGCGGGATGGCAGTTCTTGATAGAGAATGAAAGAAGGTGGTGGTCAGAGAGTGGGAGAGGGGAGTTTGTGAAATCATCCACTGAGCAAAGCCGGGAGAAGACCAAGTCAAGGGAGTTTCCATCTTCATGTGTTGGCGAGTTAGTATGCTGCGAGAGGCCGAAAGAGGAGGTTAGAGCCAAAAGGTGAGAAGCAGATGGGGAGAGGGGAGAGGCAATAGGGATGTTGAAATCACCCATGATAAGGGTGGGGGTGTCACAGGAAAGAAAGTGTGGAAGCCAGGTGGCAAAGTGATCCAGGAACTGATGAGAGGGGCCGGGAGGACGATACACCACCACCACTCGCATGGAGAAGGGGACGTAGAGTCTGACCACATGGACCTCAAAGGAAGGGAAGACAAGTGAGGGAGCCGCGCGACCAATCACAAGCCGCGACGTCACCGCAAGCTATTAACGTGCTCATTTTTAAAAATGAGCGTGTTAATGGCTTTCAAAGACGTAGCAGCTTGTGATTGGTCGCGTGGCGGTCACATGGGCGGCCCGCGACCAATCAGAAGCCGGGACGTGATTCTCAGGTCCTAAAAGCGCTGATTTTGAACAACGAAGCCTGCCGGTTACCCGCGCTGAGTTCAGGGGCCGCCGGAGAGGTAAATATATCAATATTTTTTATTTTAATTCTTTATTTTACACATCCCTATGGATCCCAGGGCCTGAAGGAGAGTTTCCTCTCCTTCAGACCCTGGGAACCATGAGAATACCTTCCGATACTTGATGTCCCATTGACTTGTATTGGTATCGGATATCGGTATCGGCGATATCCGATATTTTTCGGGTATCGGCCGATACTATCCGATACCGATACTTTCAAGTATCGGACGGTATCGCTCAACACTAATCATAACTGATGTAGAAAATGTGGTACAGAGAAGAGGAACTGGCAGAGAGTGAATGACATTTTGACTCCTCCTATGAACTAAATATCTTGCCTACTGTCAGATCAACTCTGTCTTCCATCTCCTGTTTCAGCTGTCATCTGCATGCTGGATCTCTCCCACCAAGATCCATAATATCTCCATAGACGATAGTCCAGGCTGAGCCTGTCAGATTCACATAATCTCATCATGCTTTGGCGGCTTCCTCACTGCCTCACATCACCTCCACTGCAGACCACAGACTTCAGCCATATTGCCATTGACTCATCCAGCCTACTGGCCCATCGATACCGCTGCCACCACACTTGTTGCTGTCACTGCTAAACTAGACCCAGTATCCAGGCCAGGATCAAAACCAGTCAAGTCTGAGAAAGATCGGACTAGTAAAAACACCTTCCAATGTGGCTGAATTACAACACTTCTTCTAAGATGAGTGGGCCAAAATTCCTCCAGAGCGATGTAAAACACTCACTGCCAATTATCACAATTGCTTCATTGCAGTTGTTGCTGCAATCACTTCTTCACACAGGACCCTGTAGGTTTGGATTTCTTTTGCACTTACTAATAAAAACCTTCATTTAAAAACTGCATTTTGTGTTTATTTGCATCATTTTTTTCTAATATTTTTATTTGTTTGGTGATATGAAACGTTTAAGGGTGACAAACATGCAAAAGAATAGGAAATCAGGAATTCTACATTTGATTTTTGGGGTTTTGCATTATGACTTTCATTGTGTAGTAAAAATGACCAGGAAATATAATTCTACAGGTGAGTACGATTATGTCAAAATCAAGTTTATTCATTTAAGTGAAAACAAAATTCTGAAATTTGTAACTAAAAAATATTTTCTTGTGTTACCACTTGTGTTGTGTTGTGTTGACCTGTAACCTTTTCATTTTACGGTTGATGTAGGTGTGTGAGGGCTTGTTTCTTGCAGAACAACTTGATGGTTTTTTTTATATTAATTTTGGGCGGATGAGATGTTTTGATCGCTTCTTACTATATTTTTTGTGGAGCTGTAGTAACCAAAAAAAATGCAATTCTGTCATTTTAATTCTTTTCGCTCACAGCTATCAATTATAATAATTCATTTTATATTTTTATAGATTAGACTTTTATGAGTGCACTGATACCACATATGTGTATTTTTTTAACATGTTTATTTTGAATGGGGGGAAATGGTGGGTGATTTGCAATTTTATGTTGATGTCAGACCTAATGAACCTTGATGTGCCTTCGTGGGAAACACAAGAGGGTATGTAGACTAGGAGAAAAAAGCGCAATAGGTTCTTAGCTTGTAACAAAGAAAGGGAATCCGCTCGCTTGGTGGAGTTGCACATGTATAGCACATGGATCAGCTGCTGCAGGACACGGGTCCATAAGACTGTGAAGCAAGAATCTGGGTGGTGTTACTTTTTGCGCTGCTGATTGAGATAGATGACCAGACGGAATACTTTCAAAACTTCATTAAATAGGTTTTATAGGTCAATGCATTTCGAGGACAGCGCACAACCTCTTCATCAGGACAAAACCTAATAGCAACTGTTAGAGATGTTTGTCTTATATGCGGTCTTTTTTTAAAAAAAAACACCAAACAGAGCACATAACAATGTCAAAGTTCATCACATAATAAAAGCCAATGTAAAAACCAGAATAAATAATCAGAAAGTATCTGAGATTACTTCTTCACAATAAAAACTCACAGAATATTTGCAAGAATAGTAGAAAATATAACAATAAAGTTAAATAATCAAAAACATGGATCAATATGCCTGAGAATAAATGGAACCAAACTCGTATCAACGTGATCTAAAGAATTGCCAAG
Organism: Ranitomeya imitator; assembly: GCF_032444005.1. NCBI lineage: Eukaryota > Metazoa > Chordata > Amphibia > Anura > Dendrobatidae > Ranitomeya > Ranitomeya imitator. Next base: position 945,621,571 of record NC_091282.1, read on the forward strand.
AGCAAGAATTTAGGTAGTGAACCACAGAAAGGGTGTTAAACATGCATGCTGTGAGACCGGGCACCAGAAGAAACATTAGAGGAAAAGAGTCACAGCATATTTCAGAAGAAATATCAATAAATGTGAGTGCCTGGAAACAATGTCTCATAAAGGTAAAAATATTACAAATTCTATTTAAACATGATGAAATATCAACATGTACCTTGTAATACAACTGGATATGTTGAAAAAGGAATTATATGGCGATTCACAATCTGATCATAGGTAGGATATTCACTCTGTCGTGCAAACATCAAAGCGCTGGAAAATAAATGTGGGATTTGGAGTGTTATATACTACCCCCGAGTATGGCAGTGAAGTATTTTCTGTGTCGGGGATACATCTGGGAGTTTTTATTGTGAAACAGTAATTTCAGATGCCTTCTGAGAATTTTTTATGTTTTTACGTTAGCTTTTATTATGTGATGACCTTTGACATTGTCATGTGCCCTATTTGTCTTTTTTTTTTTTTTTTTTTTTTAAGCCAGCATATAAGACAAACATCTTTAACAGTTGCTATTAGGTTTTGTCCTGATGAAGAGGTTGTGTGCTGTCCTCGAAACACATTGACTTATAAAATCTATTTAATAAAGTTTTGAAAGTATACCGTCTGGTCATCTATCTCCATCAGCAGCTCAAAAAGTGATACTTCACCTGGATTCCTTTTTGGAAACAGATTCAGCTGAAATGTATTGTGGAACAGAATCTTGCCAGCTCCCTGCACCACAATACATCCCTCCGATCAGAAGCCAGCAGCTGACATTGGTGTGCCCGTCAGCACGTGGCAGTGACATCATAGGCCGCCTGTGGCAGGCACACTGCAGTCAGCTGCTGACCTTTGCATTGTCTAAGAAAGAGGACTCCGTGCATCGTGGGGGAGGAGGAAGGCAAGAAAAATAGTTTCTGTCTCTTTAAAATGTATGAAGGACATAGTTATAGGATGCTGCTCAGGATGGGGGACATTATTAAATAAGGGACCCAGGATTGGAGACATTTTTAATTAAAAGGGCCAGGATTGGAGACATTATTACAGGAAGGGGCCCAGAATGGGGAACATTATAACTATAAGAGGCCAGGATACGTACTGTACATCATTACATATGTACAGTGGGGAAAATAAATATTTGATACACTGTCCATTTTGCAAGTTTCCTCACCAACAAAGAATAGAGAGGTCTGTACACTTCAACTGCAAGAGACAAAATGTAAAAAAAAATCTAGAAAATGACAATTTTTATTTTTACATAATTAATTTGCATTTTAATGTATGAAATAAGTATTTGATGCAATAGAAAAATATAAGTTAATATTTGGTACAGAAACTTTTAGATCAGACATTTCCTGTAGTTTTTGACCAGATTTGCACTCATTGCAGCAGTAATTTTGGCGCACTCCATCATATAGATATTTAAGGTTTCAGGGCAGTCGCTGGGCAACATTGAGTTTCAGCTCCCTCCAAAGATTTTCTATTGGGTCCAGGTCTGGAGACAGGCTAGGACACTCCAGTACCTTGAAATGCTTCTTACTGCGTCATTGTCATGCTGAAAGACTTAGCCATGACCCATCTTTAATGCTCTTACCGAGGGAAGAAGGTTGTTGACTAAAATCCCCATCCTCTCATCAATAAGGTGCAGTTGTCCTGTCCCCTTTGCAGAAAAGCACCCCCAAAGTATGATGTTTTGCCCCACCATGCTTCACGGTTGGGATGCTGTTCTTGGAGTTGCACTCATTCTTTTTCCTCCAAACATGGTTAGTGGAGTTGATGCCAAAAAGTTCTATTTTGATCTCATCTGATACATAACCTCTTATTCCATACCTCCTCTGCATGATCCAGATGGTCATTGGTGAACTGCAAATGGGCCTGGACATGTGCTGGCGTGAGCAGGGGGACCTTGCGTGCCTTGCTGGATTTTAACTAACGCTAATGTTTGAGACTGTGGTTCCAGCTCTCTTCAGTTCATTTACCAGGTCCTCCCATATAGGTTTGGGTTGATTCCTGACCTTTCTTAGAATCATCCTTACCCGACGAGAGATCATGCATGAAGCCCCAGACTGAGGAACATTGACAGTCATCTTGTGTTTCTTCCATCTTCTAATAATTGTACCAACAGTTATTACCTTCTCACCAAGCTGCTTGCTTATTGAGCTGTAGTCCATCCCAGCCTTGTGCAGGTCTACAATTTTGTCCTTAGATAGCTGTTTAGTCTTGGCCATGGTGGACAGGTTGGAATCTGATTGAGTGTGTGGACAGGTGTCTTTTATACAGATAATAAGTTCAAACAGGTACAATTAATACAGATAATGAGTGCAGAGAAGGAGAGTTCCTTAAAGAAAAACTAGCATGCGTCTGTGAGAGTCAGAATTCTTATTGGTTGGTAGATGATCAAATACTTATTTCATGTAATAAAATGCAATTAGGGACACATCTGATTCTAGTTACGTTACTGCCTACGAGTACTATGTTGAGACAGGAATGCCGACAGAGTAACAGTGGCCGTAGTCTGTACTTAGTTTAGGCAGTATTTGTCTTTTTCAAAACTGCAAAACAATATGGGAAGTGAATGGCTTTTTTTGTGGATCCCAATGGAATACAGGTTTTCAGGTATTTCCATGGAAACTCCAACACAGATTTCAGAATTGTTCTATTATATATAATCATATGACAAATTAAAGAACAAACCGCTTAAAAAAAAGAGTAACTGTTGTATTTTTTTTTTAATGAATCGATGAGTATATGAAACATTGTAATATATCGTATTAGAGAAATCCACTTCTTTCTCTATCAGGACTGATCTTTCTTGCTCGAAGTTCTCAATTCACAGCTAAAATCTGTCTTCAGTGAATAAAGATTATCCCATTACTATAATGATCGTTGATGCTCATAAAATTCTTTGGAGAACTGTAACTGTCATTTCAGGAGAACTTGTAATTGAATGCCTGTGCTAGCCTCAAGCTCTTCCCTCCGCCCCTCTCCACCTTCCATAGAAGTTAATACTATATAAAATTTAGCATTTGAATACAGATTTTGCCCATGAATTGAAAGTGAAGATCAGTCCAGGAAGAGAAAGAAGCAGATTTATCTGATGAGATACATTGACGAGATATGTGTGTTAATTTATGAAATAAAAATAAAAAAAACATTTAATAATCTTTAAGCAATGGGTCATTTTCTGATGAGACATTTCCTTAAAAGTCCTTCAGCTTGAATTAAACTGCATTAACTCATATTTTCACTACATGTTTAAGATTTCAGAGTATAGTAAAAAGATGTTATACAAGAACACAGTGCCCTTATTTCTGTCTTTTAAGCTAAGCCACACAGTCTATTCACAGTTACATTGTCAATAACCCATTAACTATAACTTTTTCCTTATCATATTTTAACTTTTAATGACAATTGTCACATTACCTTTTATCCTGCCAGATGTCACCCTCTTCAGTCGTCACCAGCTCCTCACCCATGTATGATCTTGTATAGGAGATAATCATTTGCTACCTTTCTGCTGGTGCTGCCATACAATTGAATTGATCAACTTGAGAAATCCATGTTCCTATGGTGCGAATCAGAGGAAATCGAAGAATGTAAAAACTGGAATTACCTATCTTCAAGTGTGAGGCTCGTTGTCTCACGGGCTCATAGACACACCCATAGCTGGCCGATAAACAATTAGAGTGAAATAGCTGCTTAAAGCAGTTTCCTGCACATTGTCACTGGTTTCAGCTATAAAAGTTGTCCCTGTCCCATACTCCCGTGTGGACACTCCTGTGTGGACACACTGACGCACACAGACTGGTTGTAAGGAAGCAAAACAGGAGCAAGTGACTAGCAGCTGGTATTGTGAAACAGCAGAAATAAAACTTGGAAGTGAGTCATGGCAAGAAGAATGTGTTATTACAATCAACACATGTGGAAAAAAAACTGTAACTTAAGTCTGTGTAACTAAATACCTTGCACATTGTTGGACTTTCTATGAAAAAGAAAATAGAAATAATGCAAAAAGAGATGAAAAAAGTTCCCATCTCCAAGATCCTCTCCCAATATGTAGTATGTATAATTATAATAATAATATTAGCAAATACCATCAATTAGAAATGTAGTATTGCTCTTCTGATTTGCTATGTTGCTTACCCCATGTGCAGGGCATTGCAGTAGCTTAGATATTGATGGTTACAATTAGGGATGGGCGAAACTGAATAGTAAAGGTCGGGGTACTTACTGAAAACCTAGTGTCCGTGCACGAACCCCAAACACTGAGTTATCCAGGAAATCTGTGTTACTTCGGCAGCCCGAGCATCAGCTGTTTCCCATTCTGTCATCTGTGCGACAGTGCAAGAAACACCAGCAGCTCAGTTCGTTACCACCAGTCAGAGCGCTTTGGTTCCCATGCTATGAGAAGACAGCATGTAAGCCAGTAGCTCTGACGGCAGTAAAAAGGTTACCACCGATCACAGGCGTTGGCTGATGACAGTACCACTCTCATCATTCTTCACCTGCTCTCACAGATAACAGCAAGAGCAGGCGAGACTGATGAAAGTATGTGCAATAAATAAATTAACAAAATTGCGTGAGTTCCCCTTTAATTTTAATAACCAGCGCATGTAAACCTGACAGCTGTGTGCTGCAAGACCAAGCTGTCAGCTTTATATTGGCTGGTTACCAAAAACAGAGGGTTCCCCACGTCATATCTTTTAATTATTTCAATAAACGATTTTAAAAAATAGGACGGGGTCCCCCCATTGGTGATAGACAGCAAAGCTAAAGCAGATATCAGGGGACTGGTATTCTCAGATAGGGAAGGTCCCATGGATAATGACACTCCCCAGACTAAAAATAACCGCACCCAGCCTCCCCAGAAAAGGCACATCTAATTGATGGGACGGATATGGATTATCTTCTTGTTGGACAGATGAGAATTATGGTATTTTATTATTTTTTGTCTTTTACAGGGGACATGGACATTGATGGATTATCTTCATGTCGGACAGATGAGCATAAATTTGCTTCTTTATTTTTGATTTTTTTTTAAATAAATGGGTATAGGAGAGTTGGTAGTTAGTGATGAGAGCACCAAAATGCTCGGGTGCTCTTTGTTCAGGTCGAGCAAATTGGAATACTCAACTCAATGTAAGTCTATGGGAAACCCAAGCATTTTTACTGCGTCCCCCCCGAGGGGTCCTTTTAAGGTCTGAAAATGTCTTAAAATGATGGAAACACTGCTCATATGACACGGGAACATCATGGGCAAAGCATTTCTGACTCCTAGGTCACAGCTGTAAACAATGTTGTCAGAGTTTCACACCATTTTTACAGGCGCACCAAAAAACATACAAAAACTAAAGCAAAATGGATTTTGCTGTGAAATATGTTAAGGAACATCTTTTCCAGGGTAATGAATTATATAAAGCAAAATAACTAACCCCAACCAAAAATGTTCCTCCACCACTTGGGCTATGTTCACACGCAGCGTTTTTGATGCGTTTTTCAACTTTAGCATTGCTTTCAACCAATACAAATGCATTCACTGGTAAATGTCATTGTAACATTGAACAACCCTAGCTGGCCATGTGGTGTGTGACACATAAGCAGACACATCTTGTTTCAATTATGAAGGATGGACTCTTAAAGTCACAGAGCCTATTTTTAGAGGGGCATCAGACGGCATTAATGTTCTTAAAGGGCCATTAAACAGTGGGTCTCCTATACTGTTATTGCCTATCCAGTAAGTGGCTGGGCTGCCAAAAATTATGATGCACTCCAATACCCCTTTCACGAGACGTACAGGAGGGCCTCCTGAAAAAATGTTGCATTGAATGCAAGGCCTGCCCTTCCCCAAAGTTACATGCACCCGAATAACCGTTTTTGCAGACGTACTTGAGGGCCTCATGTCAATACTGTTCCCATTAGAAGAGAATGTGTCTCCCATACTGTTTTCTTATGCCTTGAATGCAAGGCCTTCCTCGCACCAATGTTACATGCACCCCAATAACTGTTTCAGTAGATGTACTTTACCACCTCATGACAAAATTGTTCCCATTAGAAGAAAGTGTGTCTCCCATACTGTTTGCTTATGCATTGAAATTGAGTGTCACAAAATTGAGTGACTGTTGCATCACACTGCTCTGGCTTCAATAGTGGGAAACTGGGACGGGAAGGTCGAGCGAGAGATGTGGGTCTTTATTGTGGCCCACTTTCAGCTTGGCGACAGCCTCGTCCTCTGCATACACCATCACGTACACTTCCCTGTCCCTTGCCATTTGCCTTGCCCATTTTAACTAAATCCCCTTTTTGGTGTCGTAAAAAAGGGCCTGACCTCACCGGCCACAGACTCCAGTACGCCTCCAAACAATGTTGCGGGCACATCACGCTACCACCAACTCTTCCCAACACCACCTGCTTCCCCCTACCCAGCTGATCGGTCTTAGAACGTCTGATCCATAAAACAATACCTCCTGCCCAAAAATCAACATCTTCCACTGAAAGACCCCCAGTCTTGTCTTTGTTCGGGGACACCAACTCCCCCAAATGCAAAGCCCCCAAAAATGCTAATGAAAAAGCCAACCGGAAAAGTGCCACCTTGAAATGAGAAAAAATGCTCTCGAATGCCTCACCCAACCGCTCCAACATCCCAAAAGAAATAGGTCTACGCTTATCAAAAGTCACGTTGCCTTTTCAAAAACCTTTCAATGCCTGCCTTATCACAAAAACCTTTTGTCACATCAACCGACCCTTGTAGGTGAAAACCGAAAGCCAAACCCGCAATAAATGTATTTAACTTTGACACGGACCAGCCCCATTCAGACATTTTGCCTATTAATGACAATAACACCATTGTCCTGTTGCTGTCAGCCTCCACCGGGCTGCATTGGCCCAACCAACTTTCCCACATACCCCATGCCGCTTCATAATCTGACCATGTCCGGCTCAACCCCGAGGCTTGGATCAATCGACCTCCTCATCCGCAACAATCTGCCACAAATGCGCAGGACATCCTGTTCCTGTAGCCTCCGAATCTGGTGTCAACCGCTCCCACTGCAAATGAGACAAAGCATCGGCTATCGAGTTTTGAACACCTGGGACATGTACAGCCGAAATCCATGCATTCAATTCCAGGCACCTCAACACCAATTCCCTGACTAACCTGATCACCGGGGGGAGGAAGAAGATAAGTTGTTAATCACTGACACCACGCTCAAGTTATCACAATGAAAACGCACTCGGCGGTCCCTAAAGTTGTCGCCCCAAATAAACACCGACACCACAATTGGGAACAACTCCAGCAATGCCAAATTCTTGGTAAACCTGTTTTCATGCCACCCTTCTGGCCACACCCCTATGCTCCATTTACCTCCACAATAGGCACCATAACCAATTCCTCCCGCTGCGTCCGTGTAAATCTCGCAATCAAAATCATTCACATCCTCCTGCTGAATCAACGCCCTGCCATTATAATTTTCCAAAAAAGGCTGCCAAACGAGCAAATCCTCCTTATGTTCCCTACGCAAATGGATAAAATGATGAGCCGCCCGAACTCCTGCCGTAGCTCTGGACAATCTGCGGCAAAAAATCCTGCCAATAGGCATGATACGACACTCAAAATTCAGGTGACCCAGCAACAACTGCATCTCCTTCAACGTCACTTTCCGCAACTTTCCAATTCTGAACACTTCCTGCCTAAGCAACAACAACTTGTCTTCCGGCAACCTACACTCCATTTTTTCTGAATCAATAAGAAGAATCCCGAGAAAACTTAAAACCGTGCAGGGGCCCTCAGTTTATTCCGGCGCCAAGGGTACTCCAAAATGCCCATGCACCCATTTCATGGTCGCCAGCAAATTTCCGCATACGGCAGAGTCCGGTGGACCTACCAACAAAAAATCATCCAAGTAATGAATGACGGAAGGAACATCCGAAACGTCTCTAACAACCCATTCAAGAAAAGTATTGAAAGTTTCGAACAACGAACATGAAATCGAACAGCCCATAGGCAAACACCTGCCCAAATAAAAACCCCCGTCCCAACAGCAACCCAATAAAGGAATACTCTCCGGGTGCACCGGAAGCAGCCTAAAAGCTAACTCAATATCTGTCTTTGCCATCAAAGCCCCTGCCCTGTACCTCCGCACCCACTGCACTGCCGCGTCAAATGATGTATATACTACGGAAAACAATTCTTCCGAGATGCCATCATTCACAGAGCACCCCTTGGGATACGACAGATACTGAATCAAACGAAACTTATTCGGCTCCTTCTTAGGTATCACTCCCAACGGGGACACAATCACCCCCTCCATGGGCAAAGAACTAAATGGCCCCGCCATTCTCCCCAGCTCTACCTCTTTCGCTAACTTAGCCGTAACAACGTCTGCATGTAAACTTGCCGACCTCAAATTCTTTGTAGAAAAGGGGACCACATGAGTAGGGCGAGGAATCTTAAAACCTTCAGAAAAACCGACCCTTATAACCTCCACCTTTAATTAGTCCGGGTACCTACTTTGATATGGGGCCATCTTTTGCAGCCTCACTGGCGTCACCCCCTTGACCGCTACCCACTGATGTCTTTCCCCTTGCTTTTTTAAAACATTTAGATGCCCCACCATGCGAGGCACACATGTTTAAACTTGCAGGTATTGCCATATTTGCATTGGCCGTCATTAAATTGTCAACACGTTACCGTTTTCTCTATTACACCCTGTGACCCTTGTCCTGCCTGCTGACTATTATCCCCTCACCCCCAAGAAAGGACTGCCCATACCGCACGGGAGGCATCACATTCAACCACAATCCAATGTCCTTTTGATCCCATTTAATCTCAGGCCTGACCGCCTTCCGCTGCCTAAACTGCTCATCATAACGCAGCCAAGACTGGCCCCCGTACGTACGGTGTGCTTCCGCAATAGCATCGAAATAACAAAAAAGACTCTGGGAATTTTTCGCTAATAACACTTGCCAGAATAGCAAAAGCCTGCTGCCAGTTTACAAACGTCTGAGGAATCAGGCGCCAACGTTTCTTTTCCTCCTCTTCCTTTTTGCTATCATCCTTCTTTCCTTTGTCCAAGTAAAATTTTTCCAAAGGAAAGGAAGGCGGGAGAAAATCTCTACGTATTCATCCTTCCAAATTTTCTCCTTCACCTCTTTCTTTAAATGGGCCCCGAGAGGACCCTCAAAGCACACGTTAATCTCCCCTTTTGCCCTATCATCTAATTTCACCGCATCACCCTTCTCTGTTTCAGTTTGACTTGACACCCCAGCTGATGGTGCCGATGCCGCGCCACCTGACCTCCTGCCCGCCACCCCTACTCCGTAGCCTGAATCAGTCAACCAAGCCCCCACAGGCGATACCCCCACACTATCTGCCACCCCACCATCCAGCCTCCTCAAAATATGTTACATGCCTGCAAAAAGCTCTCTAACGCCAGGTAATCCCGAGCTAACATCCCCAACCTGGTCCGCTAACCCCACTCCACCCGCCACGGCAAAAAGACTAGACATATACTCACGAGGCTGCGCGGGTGCTGTGTCCTCACCAGCCGGGCCTCCGGAATCCCGCTGCTCTCCTTCGTCTCGGTGATCGCTCCCATATCCAGAGTCGTCGCTGCCGCTCTGGTGCCCCAGGCCCGCGCCCCTGGCCTTCACATCACCAGGGGGGAACGAGGCTGGCGAAACGTCCCGGTCCCGTGACCGCCTGCTGGATCGAGACCTGGCCCCAGCCGGAAGTCCCCTGCACCCTTCAGCCGGACTGGCCCTGCTCGCCGCTGCTCCGGCAGCGCGACCTCCGCATCCCAGGCCCGGCTGAAACACTGCATTCAGCCTGCCCGTCGACCTGCTCTGCCGTCCGGTCCCAGAGCCAGGTCCACCCGGCGATTGTGATCCCCGTGCGCCCGCCTCTGCACGCTGTGCCTCGGTGCTTACCGCTGCCGCTATCGCCGCTGGGCTCCTCCCGTGTGCTGTTGCCACCGCCGCTGCCTCCACTGCTCCCCGGCTGATCCTGGATCCTCCATTGGGGCCGCTGCCCCATCGCGCACAGGACCAGGCCGCACTTCCAATGCGGCCCTTACTTCCGGTCGCTCCTGCACTGTCCCCACCGTGTGCCACCTACTCGCGCCAGCAGACCCACCGGTTGGATTACTGCTGGAGGGGGGAGCAGGTGGGGTTGCCACACCACATCCCACGGCCCCCGCAGGGTCCCCGGAGGGGCTCCGCTGCCTGCGTCTGCCGCATGTCACCACGCCGGGGGATAACCTTTCAGGAGGCCTCGTCCTCCTTGTCCTGCTGCCCCGGTTCCCGATGTCTCCGAGCAGCGTGGTTAGCTGCTCCTCCAACCACCCAGCTCTCCTGGAGCGTGCGTCCCTCCTCAGCTGTGCGACCAGGCTGTCCACTGTGGCCATGGTAAGTCTGCTGTGAGTAATAGGTCTTCTCACTTCCTCAGACGCTGCAGCACTAATGTCTTCCCGCACATTTTCCCCTAGCCCCCGCCTCTTTGTCCTACAAAGTGCCCCCCTTCATAACTCCACCAATCCCGGTACACTACTTATTTTCTTTAAAATTTCAAACTCCTCCTCTCGGCAATGCAGTCATGTGGGGGCTTCCATCCAGCTTCGCCCATTACAGCCCCCTCGCTTTACCAGGCAGAACTGGTCTGTGTGGCACTGGTGGTCTCTGGACGGAGCACTCCTCTCTTTGGCTGCTGCAGCACCCGGTTTGGCTCTGCTCTGCGAGCACAGCTCTGCAAGACTCTGCTCCGCACAGCTCTCTCCACAGGCAATGGGGGCTCCTTCTATATGGCCCATCGCCAAGTCCTCTCAGATGGGGAAAGCAGAACAGGCTGCTCACCGCTCTGCGCGCTGCTCTCTGGGCTGCTCTCTGCCGGCGCCAGACTGCTCTGCTTTGTGCTCTTTCCTCCCCTCTTACTTCTTTGCTGAGCGCGCCTCTTTAGCTCTTCCCACTCTCCTGGGGCAGCAGGTACTCATGGTTCCTGTCTATCTCCGTACAGCTGCAGGACACATGCATAAAGGCACTGCAAAGGGGGATGGACAGGGATAAAAAAAATCCTGGAAAACAGTGAGCATGGACATTGATCAGTGATTTGCGATACTGATCTGTGCTCGGCGGCTGCAGGACGCAAGAAAAAGAAAAAAGCTGCCAAAAAACAAGTGATCAGGTACTCATCATCAGTAATCAAGAACTGATCAATGCTCGGTGGCAGAAGGGTGAATGGGGAGAGGCAGAAGAAGAGAGGTAAAGGGGGGAGATCAAGGATCAGGGAAGGATTACGGACTCTTCTTTCTTCTTTTCAACAGCAGCAGGAGTACAGGCAGCAGCAGCACCAAGTGTGATTCTGTGGCACCACAAGGCCCAGCACTGCTCACAGAAGGACAGAGTGACCACCCTGTACAAATCTGACTGCCTGAAACAGTGAGAAATGCTGCAAATAGCTGTTCAAAATTGCCAAGTCCTGCTGGAGGATGAAATTTCCGTCTCCAAAAAGCTTGTCGGCAGATGGAAGCATGAAGTGCTCTAAAATTTCCTGGTAGACGGCTGCACTGACTTTGGTCTTCATAAAACACAGTGGACCTACACCAGCAAATGACATGGCTCCTCAAACCATCATTGATTGTGGATACTTCACACTAGACCTTGGAAATCAAGGTCCCAGAGTCTGGAGGAAGAGTGGAGAGGCCACAATCCAAGCTGTGTGAGGTCTAGTGTGAAGTTCCCACAATCAGTGATGGTTTGGGGAGCCATGTCATCTGCTAATGTAGGTCCACTGTGTTCAAGACTAAAGTCAGCGCAAGCCATCTACCAGGAAATTTTAGAGTACTTCATGCTTCCCTCAACTGACAAGCTTTTTGGAGATGGAAACTTTATTCTCCAGCAGGACTTGGCACCTGTCCACACTGCCAAAAGCACCAATACCTGGTTTAAAAACAACAGTATCACTGTGCTTGATTGGCCAGCAAACTCACCTCGCATCTTAAATTACTTGGGGCATTAGCTTTTAGTAATCCACCCATGGCTAAGGAAATTCATCTAGAAGTAATGTGAGCACTTGGACCCCACAGATGTGTCACAGATTTTTTGCCAGCAGAGGCTCCCAAGATCATATTCTGTGCATGTGCTGTCTTTGGTGGCCATTTTCTCGAAGCCCACTGTAGGTAAATCAATGGGAAGTGTGGCGACTCCATTCACCACTGACATTTTCTGACAAACCAGGGCCAGCAGCCTCACAGCAACGGGACACCCTCTACTCCCAGCCCAGGGCCTGCAGCATTGCCCCACTCCTGCCGCTGCCAGCTTCCTGTAGTAATGACCCTGCCTCCTGTGACCCCGCTCCACCGCAGCAGCCCCCCTCAGTAAGCTATCATACAATCGGACACACACCACCATTTTTTTTAAAAAAAGTTCCAATTTTCCTCGCCAAAATTTGGGGTGCATCTTATGGTCAGGTGCATCTTATAGTCCACAAAATATGATAGTTTTAATATACTGTAAATGTGGTATCACTCTAATCAGACTGACTCAAAAAATAAAGTTGTCTTAACACCTATACCACACGCAGAACTACATGAAATAAATATTCCTGAATTCCTTGTTTTTGTTCATTCTGCCTCCCAAAAATAGGAATAGAAAGTTATCAAAAATTGTTATGTGACCGGAAAATGGTACCAATAAAAGCGTCAACTCGTCCCACAAAAAAACAAACTCTCACATGACTCAGTTGTCAGAAATATAGAAAAATAAAAGGTCTCAAAATATGGCAATGCAAAAACTTTGTTTTGCAAGAAAAGTGTCACTTAATGTGTGCCAGGAGTCAAATCGATATAAATCTGGTATCGCTGTAATCGCACTGACCTGAAGAATAAAGTCATCTAATAATTTATACAGCACAAAGAATGGCATAAAAATTAAATAAAACCAATTCTTTACTTGCTGTTGATTTGTTCATTCTGTCTCCCAAAGATCGCCGTAATGCTCGGCTCACATTTATCCAAGATTGATCAGTTCTGACTGAGAATAAAAATTAAAACTATGGTTACTCTTTAAGGAGTACATTTCAGAGGTCTAAAATGCCAAAATCTCATCGGTGCAAATCTAAAAAAAAATGTCAACGTAAATTGACTGGCATTGTGGATTTGAAATCTGCAACAATGTTGACCTGTCTTTTATGCCAATTTTATAGAAGTGCTTTCTGTATATATTATATAAAATATTTTTCTAAGAAATGTATTTTCATATGCTACTTTTGATCATATTGATCATTATATGTGAATAATTTGCATACATTAAAAAAAGTATAAAGCCAAAAAAAGAAAAACGGCTAACAAAAGCCGCAGCCAGCTCACCATCCAGACCATCAGATGTGGAGCACGAAAGTAAGTCCTGACCCGGGACTCCAAGCAGCAGCAGATCCAACCATGTATATTGTTCTGAAAGGTAATTCAGTACCACAATGGACATAGAGGTCAGCGCACATACAGTGACCTGGCAATAACCCAAAAAACAAGAACGAGTTCTGAGACGTGGGAACTCTGTTGACCACAATCCCTAATCCTCTCCAACCACACTAAAGGCAGCCGTGGATTGCACATAACGCTCCCTATGCAACTCGGCACGGCCTGAGAAACTAGCTAGCCTGAAGATAGAAAATAAGCCTACCTTGCCTCAGAGAAATACCCCAAAGGAAAAGGCAGCCCCCACATATAATGACTGTGAGTTAAGATGAAAAGACAAACGTAGAGATGAAATAGATTTAGCAAAGTGAGGCCCAACTTTCTGAACAGAGCGAGGATATGAAAGGTAACTTTGCGGTCAACACAAAACCCTACAAATACCACGCAAAGGGGGGCAAAAAGACCCTCCGTACCGAACTAACGGCACGGAGGTACACCCTCTGCGTCCCAGACCTTCCAGCAAGCAGAAAAAAACAAATTGACAAGCTGGACAGAAAAAAACAGCAAACAAATAGCAAAGAGGAACTTAGCTATGCAGAGCAGCAGGCCACAGGAACGATCCAGGAGGAAACAGGTCCAATACTAGAACATTGTCTGGAGGCCAGGATCAAAGCACTAGGTGCGAGTTAAATAGAGCAGCACCTAACGACTTCACCACATCACCTGAGGAAGGAAACTCAGAAGCCGCAGTACCACTTTCCTCCACCAACGGAAGCTCACAGAGAGAACCAGCCGAAGTACCACTTGTGACCACAGGAGGGAGCTCTGCCACAGAATTCACAACAGTACCCCCCCATTGAGGAGGGGTCACCGAACCCACACCAGAGCTCCCAGGACGACAAGGATGAGCCATATGAAAGGCACGAACAAGATCGGGAGCATGGACATCAGAGGCAAAGACCCAGGAATTATCTTCCTGAGCATAACCCTTCCACTTAACCAGATACTGGAATTTCCGCCTTGAAACATGAGAATCCAAAATCTTCTCCACAATATACTCCAACTCCCCCTCCACCAAAACCGGGGCAGGAGGATCAACAGATGGAACCATAGGTGCCACGTATCTCCGCAACAATGACCTATGGAATACGTTATGTATGGAAAAAGAATCTGGAAGGGTCAGACGAAAAGACACAGGATTAAGAACCTCAGAAATCCTATACGGACCAATAAAACAAGGTTTAAACTTAGGAGAGGAAACCTTCATAGGAATATGACGAGAAGATAACCAAACCAAGTCCCCAACCTGAAGTCGGGGACCCACACAGCGTCTGCGATTAGCGAAACGTTGAGCCTTCTCCTGGGACAAAGTCAAATTGTCCACTACATGAGTCCAAATCTGCTGCAACCTGTCCACCACAGTATCCACACCAGGACAGTCCGAAGACTCAACCTGCCCTGAAGAGAAACGAGGATGGAACCCAGAGTTGCAGAAAAACGGTGAAACCAAGGTAGCCGAGCTGGCCCGATTATTAAGGGCGAACTCAGCCAAAGGCAAAAAGGACACCCAGTCATCCTGATCAGCAGAAACAAAGCATCTCAGATATGTTTCCAAGGTCTGATTGGTTCGTTCGGTCTGGCCATTAGTCTGAGGATGGAAAGCCGAGGAAAAAGACAAGTCAATGCCCATCCTACCACAAAAGGCTCGCCAAAACCTCGAAACAAACTGGGAACCTCCGTCAGAAACTATATTCTCTGGAATGCCATGTAAACGAACCACATGCCGGAAAAACAATGGCACCAAATCAGAGGAGGAAGGCAATTTAGACAAGGGTACCAAATGGACCATCTTAGAGAAGCGATCACAGACCACCCAAATGACTGACATCTTTTGAGAGACGGGAAGATCTGAAATAAAATCCATAGAGATATGTGTCCAAGGCCTCTTCGGGACCGGCAAGGGCAAAAGCAACCCACTGGCACGAGAACAGCAGGGCTTAGCCCGAGCACAAATCCCACAGGACTGCACAAAAGTACGCACATCCCGCGACAGAGATGGCCACCAAAAGGATCTAGCCACTAACTCTCTGGTACCAAAGATTCCAGGATGACCAGCCAACACCGAACAATGAACCTCAGAGATAACTTTATTCGTCCACCTATCAGGGACAAACAGTTTCTCCGCTGGGCAACGATCAGGTTTATTAGCCTGAAATTTTTGCAGCACCCGCCGCAAATCAGGGGAGATGGCAGACACAATTACTCCCTCTTTGAGGATACCCGCCGGCTCAGATACACCCAGAGAGTCGGGCACAAAACTCCTAGACAGAGCATCCGCCTTCACATTTTTAGAGCCCGGAAGGTATGAAATCACAAAGTCAAAACGGGCAAAAAACAACGACCAACGAGCTTGTCTAGGATTCAACCGCTTGGCGGACTCGAGATAAGTCAAGTTCTTATGATCAGTCAAGACCACCACGCGATGCTTAGCTCCTTCAAGCCAATGACGCCACTCCTCGAATGCCCACTTCATGGCCAGCAACTCTCGATTGCCAACATCATAATTTCGCTCAGCAGGCGAAAACTTCCTGGAAAAGAAGGCGCATGGTTTCATCACCGAGCAATCAGAACTTCTCTGCGACAAAACAGCCCCTGCTCCAATCTCAGAAGCATCAACCTCGACCTGGAACGGAAGCGAAACATCTGGTTGACACAACACAGGGGCAGAAGAAAAACGACGCTTCAACTCTTGGAAAGCTTCCACCGCAGCAGAAGACCAATTGACCAAATCAGCACCTTTCTTGGTCAAATCGGTCAATGGTTTAGCAATACTAGAAAAATTGCAGATGAAGCGACGATAAAAATTAGCAAAGCCCAGAAACTTTTGCAGACTTTTCAGAGATGTCGGCTGAGTCCAATTATGGATGGCTTGGACCTTAACAGGGTCCATCTCGATAGTAGAAGGGGAAAAGATGAACCCCAAAAATGAAACCTTCTGAACACCAAAGAGACACTTTGATCCCTTCACAAACAAAGAATTAGCACGCAGGACCTGAAACACCGTTCTGACCTGCTTCACATGAGACTCCCAATCATCCGAGAAGATCAAAATGTCATCTAAGTACACAATCAGGAATTTATCCAGGTACTCTCGGAAGATGTCATGCATAAAGGACTGAAACACTAATGGAGCATTGGCAAGTCCGAATGGCATTACTAGATACTCAAAATGGCCCTCGGGCGTATTAAATGCAGTTTTCCACTCATCGCCTCGCTTAATACGCACAAGATTATACGCACCACGAAGATCTATCTTGGTGAACCAACTAGCCCCCTTAATCCGAGCAAACAAATCAGATAACAATGGCAAGGGGTACTGAAATTTAACCGTGATCTTATTTAGAAGGCGGTAATCTATACAAGGTCTCAGTGAACCATCCTTCTTGGCTACAAAAAAGAACCCTGCTCCTAATGGCGACGATGACGGGCGAATATGCCCCTTCTCCAAAGACTCATTCACATAACTCCGCATAGCGGCGTGCTCAGGCACAGATAAATTAAACAGTCGACCTTTTGGGAATTTACTACCAGGAATCAAATCGATAGCACAATCACAATCCCTATGCGGAGGTAGGGTATCGGACTTGGGCTCATCAAATAAATCCCGGTAATCAGGCAAGAACTCAGGAACCTCAGAAGGGTGGATGACGAAATAGTCAGAAATGGGACATCACCATGTACCCCTTGACAACCCCAGCTGGACAAAGACATGGATTTCCAATCTAATACTGGATTATGGACTTGTAGCCATGGCAACCCCAACACGACCACATCATGCAGATTATGCAACACCAGAAAGCGAATAACCTCCTGATGTGCAGGAGCCATGCACATGGTCAGCTGGGTCCAGTACTGAGGCTTATTCTTGGCCAAAGGCGTAGCATCAATTCCTCTCAATGGAATAGGACACTGCAAGGGCTCCAAGAAAAACCCACAACGCCTAGCATACTCCAAGTCCATCAAATTCAGAGCAGCGCCTGAGTCCACAAATGCCATGACAGAATACGATGACAAAGAGCAGATCAAGGTAACAGACAGAAGAAATTTTGACTGTACCGTACCAATGGTGGCAGACCTAGCGAACCGCTTAGTGCGCTTAGGACAATCAGAGATAGCATGAGTGGAATCACCACAGTAGAAACACAGCCCATTCCGACGTCTGTGTTCTTGCCGTTCAACTCTGGTCAAAGTCCTGTCGCACTGCATAGGCTCAGGTTTAAGCTCAGGTAATACCGCCAAATGGTGCACAGATTTACGCTCGCGCAAGCGTCGACCGATCTGAATGGCCAAAGACATACACTCATTCAGACCAGCAGGCATAGGAAATCCCACCATGACATCCTTAAAGGGAACCTGTCACCCCGTTTTTTGAGATTGAGCTATAAATACTGTTAAATAGGGCCTGCGCTGTGTGTTCCTATAGTGTATGTAGTGTACCCCGATTCCCTATGTATGCTGAGAAATAACTTACCAAAGTCGCCGTTTTCGCCTGTCAATCAGGCTGGTCAGGTCGGGAGGGCGTGGTGACATCGGTGGTTCTTCCTCAGCTTTACGTTGGTGGCGTAGTGGTGTAGTGGTGAAGACACAGCGTGCGATCTGCGCTGTAATCCCTTGCATCGGTGGGGGCGGCCATCTTCCTGGGGCCGCGCGTGCGCAGATCGAGTGCTCTGCTGCACGGGGCTTCAGGAAAATGGCCGCGGGATGCCGCGCGTGCGCATTAGAGATCGCGGCGGCCATTTTCCCAAAGCCGAGATGCAAACTCGGCTTTGGGAAAATGGCCGCCGCGATCTCTAATGCGTACGCGCGGCATCCCGCGGCCATTTTCCTGAAGCCCCGTGCAGCAGAGCACTCGATCTGCGCACGCGCGGCCCCAGGAAGATGGCCGCCCCCACCGATGCAAGGGATTACAGCGCAGATCGCGCGCTGTGTCTTCACCACTACACCACTACGCCACCAACGTAAAGCTGAGGAAGAACCACCGATGTCACCACGCCCTCCCGACCTGACCAGCCTGATTGACAGGCGAAAACGGCGACTTTGGTAAGTTATTTCTCAGCATACATAGGGAATCGGGGTACACTACATACACTATAGGAACACACAGCGCAGGCCCTATTTAACAGTATTTATAGCTCAATCTCAAAAAACGGGGTGACAGGTTCCCTTTAAGGGCTTCAGAGAGACCTTTTCTGAAAATAGCTGCGAGCGCACCTTCATTCCACTGAGTGAGTACGGACCACTTTCTAAATTTCTGACAATATACCTCTATTTCATCCTGACCCTGACACAGAGCCAGCAAATTCTTCTCTGCCTGATCCACAGAATTAGGCTCATCGTACAGCAATCCGAGCGCCAGGAAAAATGCATCGATATTACTTAATGCAGGATCTCCTGACGCAAGAGAAAATGCCCAGTCCTGAGGGTCGCCACGCAAAAAAGAAATAACGATCCTAACTTGTTGAACTGGGTCACCAGAGGAGCGAGGTTTCAAAGCCAGAAATAGTTTACAATTATTTTTGAAACTCAGAAATTTAGTTCTATCTCCAAAAAACAAATCAGGAATAGGAATTCTCGGTTCTAACATAGAATTCTGAACCACAAAGTCTTGAATACTTTGTACTCTTGCCTTGAGCTGATCCACACATGAAGACAGTCCTTTAATGTCCATTGCTACACCTGTGTCCTGAACCACCCAAATGTCTAGGGGAAAAAAAAGGCAAAACACAGTGCAAAGAAAAAAAAATGGTCTCAGAACTTCTTTTTTCCCTCTATTGGGATCATTAGTACTTTTGGCCTCCAGTACTGTTCTGAAAGGTAATTCAGTACCACAATGGACATAGAGGTCAGCGCACATACAGTGACCTGGCAATAACCCAAAAAACAAGAACGAGCTCTGAGACGTGGGAACTCTGTTGACCGCAATCCCTAATCCTCTCCAACCACACTAAAGGCAGCCGTGGATTGCGCCTAACGCTCCCTATGCAACTCGGCACAGCCTGAGAAACTAGCTAGCCTGAAGATAGAAAATAAGCCTACCTTGCCTCAGAGAAATACCACAAAGGAAAAGGCAGCCCCCACATATAATGACTGTGAGTTAAGATGAAAAGATAAACGTAGAGATGAAATAGATTTAGCAAAGTGAGGCCCAACTTTCTGAACAGAGCGAGGATAGGAAAGGTAACTTTGCGGTCAACACAAAACCCTACAAATACCGCGCAAAGGGGGCAAAAAGACCCTCCGTACCGAACTAACGGCACGGAGGTACACCCTCTGCGTCCCAGAGCTTCCAGCAAGCAGAAAAAAACAAATTGACAAGCTGGACAGAAAAAAACAGCAAACAAATAGCAAAGAGGAACTTAGCTATGCAGAGCAGCAGGCCACAGGAACGATCCAGGAGGAAACAGGTCCAATACTAGAACATTGTCTGGAGGCCAGGATCAAAGCACTAGGTGGAGTTAAATAGAGCAGCACCTAACGACTTCACCACATCACCTGAGGAAGGAAACTCAGAAGCCGCAGTACCACTTTCCTCCACCAACGGAAGCTCACAGAGAGAACCAGCCGAAGTACCACTTGTGACCACAGGAGGGAGCTCTGCCACAGAATTCACAACAGTATATACTCCAGCTCCAGATAAATGGTAAAAAAACTTTTTCTTTATTGATCCAACATAATAAAAACAGGATAATCCTTACAGATGGCAGACAGAATAAGTGATTGCGCAGAGAACGGCTACGCGTTTCGACCACAACGGGTCTTACTCATGCCTAGATAATCTCAGAAATGGTAGCTATATATATAGCACCCTAAAACCTATCACAAGCATTTCATCCATCACATGACTAAATACACAGGTCCTGGAAGTGCAATAAAGACAAATACAGATGGTATGGTAGCTATATATATAGCACCCCAGAACCTATCACAAGCATTTCATCCGTCACATGACTAAATACACAGGTCCTGGAAGTGCATAAAAGACAAATGCAGATAGTGCATATAAAAGTAAAATAACGCATACATAAATGCAAAATATAAAATTGTCAAACCTACCTATTGCCCTAATTAGCAATAATGGTAAAGTATTTCGTTTCTTTTATTCATACCCGCGGGGAAGCGAGTGTTCAGACTGTACATCCAAAACGTCTCCCAAGTAAGTAGGCGTCTTTTTATATCACCCCCGCGACTTTGAGGAAAAACTCTCTCTATGCCGTGTACTCTAAGAGCTGCGGTGTCTCTATTATGTGTCATACCGAAGTGTTTGGATACCATTGAGATATTCCTATTAATCATGTTGTAATTTTTTGCGTCCCTGAGATGTTCGGAGACACGTGTTTTCAACTTTCTTGATGTGCACCCTATGTATGAAATTTGGCAAATTAAACAGTCTATTTTGTAGATCACATTTTTATTGTGACAATTTAGAAAACTATTAATTTTGTAACTTTTAGTTTTTTCGGTATTTTGAAAGGTGTTGCCTACACAATAATGCGCACAGGTACTGCAAGCCGCAGTGCCGCATCTAAAGAAACCCTTGCATTCAAGCCAGGTTTTGGATCCTGATTTAGTCAGAAACGAATTCGGAGCTACTAGCTCCCCGATAGTTCGAGCCCTTCTCGCCACCACATTAACCCCATCTTTCAGAATATTCATGAGTGTATGGTCTTCATATAAAATAGGTAATCTATGATTGATAATTTTTTTGATATGATTAAACTGAGAACTGAACTGTAAACATACATGAGGTTTATCACTTAATCTCTTTTTATTAGATCCACTCATAGCACTATTTACCAAAAGATCTTCTCTGCGTTTTTTGTCCACTATATTTTTGCCCTATTAATCGACCAATTGGGGTATTTATGGGCTTTTGATTTTTCGTTAAGTTCACTGAATTCTTTTAGTTTATCCTCATCCCTACTGCAATTACGTTTTAACCTAGTGAACTCACCCACAGGTATAGATTTTATTGTGTGGGCTGGGTGGCTACTGGTCGCATGGAGAATAGTATTTCCACTGATGGGCTTTACATAGGTTTTACTAGCTATAGGTTCATCAACAATACCGTACAGATTTAAATCAAGAAAGGAAATGTTACTTTGATCAAAAACATAAGTGAACCTAATACCAAAATCATTTGTATTAATATAGTCAACAAATCCTGGTATGGCAGACACATCACCCCCCCTCCCCCCAAATAATGAGCGTATCATCGATGTATCTGCCATACCAGGAGATGTGATCAACAAAGGGATTGTCTGGAGAATACCAATATTGCTGTTCCCAATGGGCCATTGTCAAATTAGCTAAAGATGGCAAATATTTAGCCCCCATAGGAACTCCTGACTTTTGAACAAATATTTCATCACCAAATGAAAAAACATTGTGTCTCATAAGGAAGAAAATAACCTGCAACGCAAAATTAATTAGGTCCTGTGAATAATGTCCATAATCTGTTAGATGAAACTGTAAAGCTCTCATAGCTACATCATGAGGTATATTTGTGTACAAAGACACAACATCACAGCTCAGCCAGACATAATTCTCTCTCCAAGTCCAATTAGAAAGTATTTTTAACACCTCTCTTGAGTCCTTGATATAACCTGGCATTTTCGTGACTATAGGTTGCAGCAGTGAGTCAACCCACTCACACAGGTGTTCCGTCACGGATCCGATCCCGGATATGATGGGACGCATTGCTGGAAATCCATCACCCTTATGCATCTTAGGCAACCCATACATGATGGGTAATTTGGGGGATTGTACAAACAGATAGTCAGCCTGTTTTTTATTAATAACTGACAAATTTAGACCTTCCTCAATAATTTCTGCAATTTCTTCATTAAATTCTTTAGTTGGATTTCTTCCCAGTTTTTCATATATAGTTGTGTCTGACAATAGTTCACACATTTTATTTTTGTAGTCATTCTCATTCATCACAACGATGGTACCACCCTTATCACTTCTTTTAATTGAGATGTTTTTTAGTTGTTTCAATTCTTCCAATGCTTTCCATTGTTGCTGAGTTAAATTTCTCCGATTTTGTTTGTAATTCCAATCCTCCTGTAACTTTTTTAGATCTTTTTCAACCAATTCTTGGAACCTATCCATGCATTCAGCCCTTGTTTGGATGGGATAAAAATAGGGATTTTTAGTTTTAAATTTCTCCGAAGTGTTCAACAATCCTTCCGATAGATCCCCATGTTGTTCTCTCGATAATTTCAGCAGACAATTCAGGGTGACCTGTTCTTTAAAATCCAAGTTCTCAAATTCGTTATTTTCCGATACCACATCATGTGTGTGAATTGGTGTCTCTTCCGAAAAAAAATGCTTTTTAATAGTAAGATCTCTCACAAATTTATTTATGTCTAAAATTGTCATAAAGAGATTGAAATTAGTCTCTGGCACAAAATTAAGCCCAAGCACCAATACGTCCAATTGCTCCTGCGTTAGTACATGGGATGACAAGTTGACCACACTACTCTTTACTACTTGTTGTGCTTCTTTCTGTGTCGTGTCATTATTCCTGAATGGCTTTTTGTGCTTCCTCCCGCCTCGTCTTTTCCGTTTTTTGCCGTTTTTCCATGCTTCTTCTTATTAGTTTGTTTGAAGCTCACCATAGACGTATCTGATGTGCTGGCATTTGTATCAGAGGATTCGGGTTCGGTAGAGGAAAAAACCACCTGAGTCCTGTTGGTAAATTTGCGTTGAGTCTGGCTTTTTTTCAAAATTGATTTGGGTGACTTATATGTATTTTCCCAATGTCCCCATTCATACACACAATCGGTAGAGTAATCATTGAGATCTCTCTCAAATTTACGCCTCTTTCTACTCATTATTTCATCTTCAAGAGTGCGTACATTTTCTTGCATTTGTTTTACCGACTGCTCATAATGCGGCAATGATTTATATTCATCCAAAGTAATTTTATTTTTCTCTACATTTCTTTGCGTTTCTTCCAATTTTGCTTCTTCATTTTTTATAATTAGTCTCATTAAATTCAGGGAACAATTAGTAAGGATTTGGTTCCATTCCCTTTTAAATTCATCTGAATAGAGGGTTGTGGAGATTTTTTTAATCCTTAAGCCTCTTGGAACCATCTCCTTCGCCACATAGTTTTGGAGAGTGGTGTGATTCCACCATAATTTTGTTTCGCTTTTCATAAGTCTCTCAGCTTCATTTAGACATGTGGTGAAATCACAATTCCCCAGCAAGTCCACTCCTGTGTCTCTGAACACCTGCGCCACTTTAGCTAATCTATCCTGGGATTGCATAGTGGTAAATGCAGGAAACGAAATACAATGAACTATAGCAATACACTTAAAGTCCACCTCTATTAAAACTGTAGGAATGTGGTTAGGAGACCTCGGCACAGTCAAATACTATAAAGCCAAAAAAAGAAAAACGGCTAACAAAAGCCGCAGCCAGCTCACCAACCAGACCATCAGATGTGGAGCACGAAAGTAAGTCCTGACCCGGGACTCCAAGCAGCAGCAGATCCAACCATGTATATACTCCAGCTCCAGATAAATGGTAAAAAACTTTTTCTTTATTGATCCAACGTAATAAAAACAGGATAATCCTTACAGATGGCAGACAGAATAAGTGATTGCGCAGAGAACGGCTACGCGTTTCGACCACAACGGGTCTTACTCATGCCTAGATAATCTCAGAAATGGTAGCTATATATATAGCACCCTAAAACCTATCACAAGCATTTCATCCGTCACATGACTAAATACACAGGTCCTGGAATGCAATAAAGACAAATACAGATAGTATGGTAGCTATATATATATAGCACCCCAGAACCTATCACAAGCATTTCATCCGTCACATGACTAAATACACAGGTCCTGGAAGTGCATAAAAGACAAATGCAGATAGTGCATATAAAAGTAAAATAACGCATACATAAATGCAAAATATAAAATTGTCAAACCTACCTATTGCCCTAATTAGCAATAATGGTAAAGTATTTCGTTTCTTTTATTCATACCCACGGGGAAGCGAGTGTTCAGACTGTACATCCAAAACGCCTCCATAGTAAGTAGGCGTCTTTTTATATCACCCCCGCGGCTTTGAGGAAAAACTCTCTCTATGCCGTGTACTCTAAGAGCTGCGGTGTCTCCATTATGTGTCATACCGAAGTGTTTGGATACCATTGAGATATTCCTATTAATCATGTTGTAATTTTTTGCGTCCCTGAGATGTTCGGAGACGCGTGTTTTCAACTTTCTTGATGTGCACCCTATGTATGAAATTTGGCAAATTAAACAGTCTATTATGTAGATCACATTTTTATTGTGACAATTTATAAAACTATTAATTTTGTAACTTTTAGTTTTTTCGGTATTTTGAAAGGTGTTGCCTACACAAGAATGCGCACAGGTACTGCAAGCCGCAGTGCCGCATCTAAAGAAACCCTTGCATTCAAGCCAGGTTTTGGATCCTGATTTAGTCAGAAACGAATTCGGAGCTACTAGATCCCCGATAGTTCGATCAATAAAGAAAAAGTTTTTTACCATTTATCTGGAGCTGGAGTATATACATGATTAAAAAAAGTATACTTGATAATATTGGAATAGATTGTGCATTGTTCTAAATACAGTGCAGTATATTACTACAGAGTCATTGAAAGCATGCAGTTGCTAGAAACATGTGCATTACAAGAAAGTACCACTAGATGTCCTGCACGTCAAATATAAACTTCAATTTTCACCACAGTAGTTTCCTGAATCTTATCTAGGACAGGTTCAAGAGGCAGAAGCAAGAGCAGTTAAAAAGCATGCTAAATATATACGGTACATAAATATATAAAATTTAAATTTCTGTCAATATTTTTCATCATTTTTATATTAACTTTTTTTTCAATCCTGTGCATTCCATAATTTCATATACATAAATACTGCATAGATGGATGGAAAACAAAGTAATGGAATTATGGAAATCACAGGATTGATAAAAATGAAAATATGAAAATGAAAAATTTAAACAAATTGAGTGAGTGCCACATATATAGAAATGCATGCACTTGCTTTAGCTGCTGTCAATTAGGTCATTAATGTTTCTAAGGAACACTCTGCCAAGTTGAATGCACTTGGGCTCACAAATCATCAAGATCTACTGCTGGCAGCTCTCTTGCAATTGCCGACCAATGATGTTCCAGATGTGCTCAATAGGAGACATTAGCACTTTGAACACTATTCTAAAATCTTTTTGTCCCTTCCTCGGCAGCACAGAACACACTATTCTTGCTGTGCTAATCACAATTTCCCTCATGGATGCCTCAATTTCTCTCATGACTACCTCTTGTGGCCTACCCTTCTCAGTTCCATTGTCAGACATAATTCTTTTATCCTTTTCTTGCATGACAAACCTCTTCAAAACATTCACGCTCAAGCTTCCAGACTTTTGTGCTGTGGCTGTAGCTTCAACGTTTATTGCGATTTTCTCAGCTGCTTAAGAAAGATGCATTTTTCACAAACAAGAATAAGCCTCTATGCTCCTCATCCATTGTAGCAATCCTTGAATTCCAATTACAGCAACCTTTTGTGAAGAGGAGCTGGAGCAGGCCTGACCTGGTACAGCTCAGGCTGAAGCATTTTTATTCTTCTGTGACCCTATATAGGGCCTTGCTGATAGATCTTTATAATGAATGTTTACTCACCTCCATTGATGGCTACCAATAGGCGCTAGCAGGGACATATAAAGATTATATAACTCTGGTTGGCTAAACAAAAAGGTAGGCTTAAAGGGAACCTGTCACCTCCAAAATCGATGGTGAGGTAAGCTCACCGTCATCAGGGGCTTATCTACAGCATTCTGTAATACTGTAGATAAGCCCCCGATGTAACCTGAAAGAGGAGAAAAAGACATTAGATTATTCTCACCCAGGGACGGTCCCGCTGCGGTCTGGTCAAATGGGTGTATCAGGTCCGGAACAGCGCCTCCCATCTTCATTCCATGATGTCCTCTTCTGGTCTTCACACCGCAGCTCCGGCCCTGTTGAGGGCAGAGCAAAGTACTGCAGTGCGCAGGCGCCGGGCCTCTCTGACCTTTCCGGCACCTGCGCACTGCAGTACTTTCCTCTGCCCTCAACAGGGCAGACAAAGTACGCCTGCGCCGGAACAGCGGCGTGAAGACTAGAAGAGGACATCATGGAATGAAGATGGGAGGCACCGGAGAGGACCTGAGACACCCATCGGAGCAGGACCGCCTCGGGTGAGTATAATCTTACGGTTCTCGGCTGCCGGGGGACAGAGAAAAGGGGTCCCAGGTAGCCCCCCAATACTCACCTATCTCCCCCGATGCTCCTCGTGTCTCCCGGTGGGCGCCGCCATCTTCAAAATGGCGGGCGCATGCGCAGTGCGCCCGCCGGCCGGCCCCGCGAGAATCTTTGGGGTCTCGGCTGCCGGGGGTAGCCGAGACCCCAAAGAGCATGATCGGGGTCGGTTTTAGCGACCCCTGTTTTGCGATCGCTGGTAATTAACTGTTTACCGGCGACCGCAAAAAAAAAAAAAAGTAAAGTGTAATTCTCTGTCCTCTGATGTGATCGCACATCAGAGGACAGAGAAATAGGGGGATTCGGGGACCCTACAATACTCACCTGTGTCCCTGGATCCTCTTGCTGCTCCTCCTGGCCGCCGGCAGAAGAAAATGGCGGGCGCATGCGCAGTGCGCCCGCCATCTGTCTCCATCTGTCGGCCGGCAGGAGAACAGCAGTTGGGGCTAAATGTTGTGAATTCTGTGGCAGAGCTCCCTCCTGTGGTCACAAGTGGTACTTCGACTGATTCTCTCTGGGAGCTTCCGTTTGTGGAAGAAAGTGGTACTGCGGCTTCTGAGTTTCCTCCCTCAGGTGATCTGGTGAGGTCGTTAGGTGCTTCTCTACTTAACTCCACCTAATGCTTTGATCCATGCTTCCTGTCAATGTTCCAGTGTTGGACTTGTTTTTCCCTGGATCATTCCTGTGGCCTGCTGCTCTGCATAGCTAAGTTCTTCTTTGCTATTTGTTTGCTATTTTTTCTGTCCAGCTTGTCTAATTGTTTTGCTGGAAGCTCTGGGACGCAAAGGGTGTACCTCCGTGCCGTTAGTTCGGTACGGAGGGTCTTTTTGCCCCCTTTGCGTGGTTTTCTTTAGGGTTTTGTGTAGACCGCAAAGTTATCTTTCCTATCCTCGCTCTGTTAAGAAAGTCGGGCCTCACTTTGCTGAATCTATTTCATCCCTACGTTTGTCTTTTCATCTTTACTCACAGTCATTATATGTGGGGGGCTGCCTTTTCCTTTGGGGTATTTCTCTGAGGCAAGGTAGGCTTATTTTCTATCTTCAGGCTAGTTAGTTTCTCAGGCTGTGCCGAGTTGCATAGGCAGAGTTAGGCGCAATCCACGGCTGTCTCTAGTGTTGTTTGGAGAGGATTAGGGATTGCGGTCTGCAGAGTTCCCACGTCTCAGAGCTCGTTCTATTATTTTGGGTTATTGTCAGATCACTGTATGTGCTCTGACCGCTATGTCCATTGTGATACTGAATTGCCTATCACAACACTAAAATTAGGGTTAGGGGTAGGGTTAGGGTTAGGGGTAGGGTTAGGGTTAGGGTTAGGGGTAGGGTTAGGGGTAGGGTTAGGGGTAGGGTTAGGGGTAGGGTTAGGGTTAGGGGTAGGGTTAAGGTTAGGGGTAGGGGTAGGGGTAGGGTTAGGGGTAGGGGTAGGGGTAGGGGTAGGGTTAGGGGTAGGGTTAGGGCTAGGGTTAGGGCTAGGGATAGGGTTAGGGCTAGGGTTGGGGCTAAATTTAGGGTTAGGGTTGGGGCTAAATTTAGGGTTAGGGTTGGGGCTAAATTTAGGGTTAGGCTTCTTTCACACTTACGTCGGTACGGGGCCGTCGCAATGCGTCGGCCAGACATACCGACGCACGTTGTGAAAATTGTGCACAACGTGGGCAGCAGCTGTAGTTTTTCAACGCATCCGCTGCCCAATCTATGTCCTGGGGAGGAGGGGGCGGAGTTACGGCCACGCATGCGCGGTCAGAAATGGCGGATGCGACGTACAAAAAAACGTTTCATTGATCTTTTTTTATGCCGACGGTCTGCCAAAACACAACTGATCCAGTGCACGACGGACGCGACGTGTGGCCATCCGTCACGATCCGTCGGCAATACAAGTTTATGGGCAAAAAACGCATCCTGCGGGCACATTTGCAGGATCCGTTTCTTGTCCAAAACGACGGATTGCGACGGAATGCCAAACGACGCAAGTGTGAAAGTAGCCTTAGGGCTATGGTTAGGGTTGGGGCTAAAGTTAGGGTTAGAGTTGGGATTAGGGTTAGGGTTTGGATTAGGGTTGGTATTAGGGTTAGGGTTGGCATTAGGGTTATGCTTGGGATTAGGGTTAGGTTTGGGATTAGGGTTAAGGTTAGGGTTGTGATTAGGGGTGTATTGGGATTAGGGTTAGGTTTGAGGTTAGGGTTGAGATTAGGATTAGGGGTGTGTTGGATTTAGGGTTTTGATTAGGGTTATGGTTAGGGTTGACATTAGGGTTGTTTTGGGGTAAGGGTTGTGATTATGGTTAGGGTTAGTGATTAGGATTATGGATCAGGTTGGGATTAGGGTTAGGGGTGTGTTGGGGTTAGGGTTGGAGCTAGAATTGGGGGGTTTCCACTGTTTAGGTACATCAGGGGGTCTCCAAACACGACAGCCAATTTTGCGCTCAAAAAGTCAAATGGTGCTCCCTCCCTTCTGAGCTCTGCCGTGCGCCCAAACAGTGGGTTACCCCCACATATGGGGCATCAGCGTACTCGGGATAAATTGGACAACAACTTCTGGGGTCCAATTTCTCTTGTTACCCTTGTGAAAATAAAAACTTGGGGGCTACAATATCTTTTTTGTGAAAAAAAATATTTTTTATTTTCACGACTCTGCATTCTAAACTTCTGTGAAGCACTTGGGCATTCAAAGTTCTCACCACACATCTAGATAAGTTCCTTGGGGGGTCTAGTTTCCAAAATGGGGTCACTTGTGGGGGGTTACTACAGTTTAGGTACATCAGGGGCTCTGCAATCGCAACATAATGCCCACAGACCATTCTATCAAAGTCTGCATTCCAAAAAGGCGCTCCTTCCCTTCCGAGCTCTGCCGTGCGCCCAAACAGTGGTTTACCCCCACATATGGCGAATCAGCGTACTCGGGATAAATTGGACAACAACTATTGCAGTCCAATTTCTCCTGTTACCCTTGTGAAAATAAAAACTCGGGGGCTACAATATCTTTTTTGTGGAAAAATTTTTTTTTTTTATTTTCACGACTCTGCATTCTAAACTTCTGTGAAGCACTTGGGCATTCAAAGTTCTCACCACACATCTAGATAAGTTCCTTGGGGGGTCTAGTTTCCAAAATGGGGTCACTTGTGGAGGGTTTCTACTGGTTAGGTACATCAGGGGCTCTGCAAACGCAACATAATACCCGCAGACCATTCTATCAAAGTCTGCATTCCAAAACGGCGCTCCTTCCTTCCGAGCTCTGCCGTGCGCCCAAACAGTGGTTTACCCCCACATATGGGGTACCAGCATACTCAGGACAAATTGGACAACAACTTTTGGGGTCCAATTTCTCTTGTTACCCTTGTGAAAATAAAAACTTGGGGGCTAAAAAATCTTTTTTGTGGAAAAAAAAAATATTTTTTATTTTCACGGCTCTGCATTATAAACTTCTGTGAAGCACTTGGGTATTCAAGGTTCTCACCACACATCTAGATAAGTTCCACGGGGGGTCTAGTTTCCAAAATGGGGTCACTTGTGTGGGATTTCTACTGTTTAGGCACATCAGGGGCTCTCCAAACGCGACATGGCGCCCGATCTCAATTCCAGCCAATTCTACATTGAAAAAGTAAAACGGCACTCTTTCTCTTCCAAGCTCTGCGGTGCGCCCAAACAGTGGTTTACCCCCACATATTGGGTATCGACGTACTGAGGAGAAATTGCACAACAACTTTAGTGGTCTAATTTCTCCTGTTACCCTTGTGAAAATAAAAATTTGTGGGCAAAAAGATCATTTTTGTAGAAAAAATGCAATTTTTTTTTTCACGGCTCTACATTATAAACTTCTTTGAAGCACATGGAGGTTCAAAGTGCTCACCACACATCTAGATATGTTCCTTAAGGGGTCTAGTTTCCAAAATGGGGTCACTTGTGGGGGTTTTCCACTGTTTAGGCACATCAGAGGCTCTCCAAACGCGACATGGCGTCCAATCTCAATTCCAGCCAATTCTACATTGAAAAAGTAAAACGGCGCTCCTTCACTTCCAAGCTCTGCGGTGCGCCCAAACAGTGGTTTACCCTCACATATGGGGTATCGACGTATTCAGGAGAAATCGCACAACAACTTTTGTGGTCTAATTTCTCCTGTTACCCTTGTGAAAATAAGAATTTGTGGGCGAAAAGATCATTTTTGTGTAAACAAAAGCGATTTTTTATTTTCACGGCTCTACGTTATAAACTTCTGTGAAGCACTTGGGGGTTCAAAGTGCTCACCACACATCTAGATAAGTTCCTTAAGGGGTCTAGTTTCCAAAATGGTGTCACTTGAGGGGTTTCCACTGTTTAGGCACATCAGGGGCTCTCTAAACGTGACATGG
This sequence comes from Ranitomeya imitator, assembly GCF_032444005.1. Lineage (NCBI taxonomy): Eukaryota > Metazoa > Chordata > Amphibia > Anura > Dendrobatidae > Ranitomeya > Ranitomeya imitator. Next base: position 945,652,681 of record NC_091282.1, read on the forward strand.
TGTCCGATCTCAATTCCAGCCAATTCTGCATTGAAAAAGTCAAACGGCGCTCCTTCACTTCTAAGTTCTGCGGTGCGCCCAAAAAGTGGTTTACCCCCACATATGGGGTATTGGCGTATTCAGGAGAAATTGCATAACAAAATTTATGGTTACATTTCTGTTTTTACACTTGTGAAAATAAAAAAAATGGTTCTGAATTAAGATGTTTGCAAAAAAAAGTTAAATGTTCATTTTTTCCTTCCACATTGTTTCAGTTCCTGTGAAGCACGTAAAGGGTTAATAAACTTCTTGAATGTGGTTTTGAGAACCTTGAGGGGTGTAGTTTTTAGAATGGTGTCACACTTCATTATTTTCTATCATATAGACCCCTCAAAATGACTTCAAATGTGATGTGGTCCCTAAAAAAAATGGTGTTGTAAAAATGAGAAATTGCTGGTCAACTTTTAACCCTTATAACTCCCTAACAACAACAAAAATTTTGTTTCCAAAATTGTGCTGATGTAAAGTAGACATGTGGGAAATGTTATTTATTAACTATTTTTCGTGACATATCTCTCTGATTTAAGGGCATAAAAATACAAAGTTTGAAAATTGCAAAATTTTAAAAATTTTCGCCATATTTCCATTTTTTTCATAAATAATCGCAAGTAATATCGAAGAAATGTTACCAATAACATGAAGTACAATATGTTACGAAAAAACAATCTCAGAATCAGCGGGATCCGTTGAAGCGTTCCAGAGTTATAACCTCATAAAATGACAGTGGTCAGAATTGCAAAAATTGGCCTGGTCATTAAGTACCAAATTGGCTCTGTCACTAAGGGGTTAAAGCATCAGCAAGATGGCTAATGTATTTTTCAATTGCTGTATCACCTTTCCCATTAAGCCCCGCAGCTATGACATCTTACGGATTATCATACTTTGTACAGTGGTGGTCAGTACCTGGACTATCACAGATCAGCGGTTATCAGTGAAGCACAGTTTTTACAACAGTCTCGTTTTTCATCTCCAGAGTCACTGGGTAAGTCTCTGTCTTGTGTAAAGTGAAAGTTCTTATGGTCAGCAGGGTCCTCTCTTCCACCTGTGCAGTGTAATCTCTTATGATCAGCGGAGTTCTCTCTCTCTATCTCTTTTCTGTAGAGTGTAAGCTTTTATGATGAGTGGGATCCTCGCTCTCCTGTAGAATGTAAGCTCTTATATACAGTTGGATCATCTCACTTTTGTAGAATGTAATCTCTTATGGTCAGCTGCGGCCTGTCTCTTCCATGTGTAAAGTGTGAGCTTTTATGGTCAGCAAGGTTCTCTCTCTATTTTCCCCCTCACACGCATTTTCCAGGCAATTACAAGCTTGCCGGTATTGCGATTCGAGCACATTTATTCTATGATAATCAAATTTTTAGGAAAAATTCTGCAAATTCGTCGAATTTGAATTTCAAAAGATCTATTCATCTATAGAGTTAACACTTCTCCTAGAATGTACCTACTGCGCACATTCAGCCAGGCACTAGTGGTCAAGCTTGATGTAAACAAGCTGTACACTATGTAAGATAAAATCTCTCATTTCAGGAGAGTGACATCAGATAGAAAAAGCAAGTCAATTGCAGACTTGCTTATTTTCATGTTGTCTAACTGGTAATATTCCCATAGTACCAACCTTCCAATCATAATTAATCATTTACAAGAAACCTTATTCATAACAAAAAAACTTATTATTAGATAATTTTATGAGAGATTAAGTGAAAGAATGTATTAATTGCTGCAACCGTTGTTTAAGAAATACAGTGCTATTTTAAAGATGGTAAATTTTTTTTTTTTATAATAATAATATTTTAGCTTTGAAAGGATATAGATTGGGAACAAAGTTTTGGCTGACTTGCTTGTATTGTCACTTGAAAAATTTTTTTTATTAGCAAGTAAAAGTAGTGGCTTTGGATGCAAAATTACAAATTAATTTTCCTCAAGGTAAAAAGTTCTGTATTCAAAATCAAAACGTATGTGATTTGCTAAGCAATCTACGTGGTTTAATTAATTCTCTGCGAGAAATGTAAAATATAATACATTTTTCTGTACCACACAATATGTTTGAGAATACAAGCGATGTGTGGTGTGTCCAAAAGGAAAAAATTACACTTATGGAGCAATGAACATTAGTTTTGTGTTTGCTACATATGTATAGATACTGTGTTAAAGGGAATCAGTCAATAAGTTTTTGCTACTCCCTTGAGTGCTGCATAATGTAGCAGCAGGGAGCCTCACAGGGCCGGCGTCAGCACCCGGCACTCCGGGCAAATGCCGGGGCCCTGGGGAGAGGGGGGGGCCCACTCACGCTGTCATAGATACAGCTGGGAGAGCAGAGCAGGAGATAACATGCTCTCTCCGCCCACAATGTCACTGCTGGCTGGGTTCTCTTAACCCCTATATGCCAGCTCTGACACAAGCATCTTCTCACTCAGTCAGTGCAGCCAGGCAGGCACACATAGGGGTTAACAGAAGGCAGCCAGTGTGACATTGTGGGCGGAGAGAGCACGTTCTCTGCTCTCCCCCTTGGGTGGCTGCAGACTGCTGAAGTTTATCAGGCAGATTCCGGAGGAGCTCCGTCCTACCAGTGCCTGAGTGAGTGTTATGGTATCCAGCAGTGGTTGAAGTTGTGGCTCAGTCTGCTGCTGTCTGTCTCCGCTGCCTAAAAATGTGGGTGATGTCTGGAGGAGCAGCTGGTGGGGTGCAGCCTGCAGCCTGTAGCCACCCAGCTCTCCCAGAATACATGCATGCTGCACCAAACCTGCACCAGTGGGATAGGAAGAAGCTTAACCCCTTCCCATCTGTATGAAGGTTATTGCTAAACCTTAAAGATAACAATCCGACCCACATAAATGGGGTTAACCAGATGCCAGGAGGAAGGGGAGCTGCTGCCATGGATAAAACTGAGCTGTGGGCTGTACATTGGGGCCCCGTGGCCCCAGGCTGGAGACTGGAGGGACTCTGCCCAGTGCTGGCATGTGGGTGATTTCTGCGTCTCAGCTTCTCTCCTCCACATCACACTGTGCAGTCACAGCAACATTGGTTGTCTCTGTCCAGGTCCCAGCAGCTGCCACTGCTCCCACCAAGGACATGGCATCACAACCCTTCCCCTGCGGCCACCGGCAACAAATCCACATTATTCCTTGATTAAATCAGGTTCCAACCCAATAGAGGAGCAGACATTTCCTGCTGCCATTAGGGTCCGGGAGGGGGTGACATTGGCTGCCCTGCTACTCTGTAGTGGGGGGTGACAAGTGTAACATGGGGTAACGGTGACAGAGAAATGCACATGATAATAGTGAGCGCGACAGAGGGCAGTGTATGGTATGGAGCAGTCAGGGGGTGGGCTGCAGGATCCCCCCATACTGTACATGACTGCCCGGGACAGGGAGGCGTTTAATGAGCTTCTAATGACAGGGCACTAATTGGGTCATTAGGGTTTGTGGAAAGGATTCAGCATCAGGTCCCTCATTAATGCCCGAGCCGCCTGTTACTTTGTAGCACAGATCTGTTAGGGCCGCAAAACCAAGCAACGTTGTTTATGCAGAAAAGTCTTTGTTTCATAGAAAACCTCAAAACAGAAAAGCACCTCTCCTGTATATATACACTGCACAGCACCTTTCCTCCTGTATATATACACTGCACAGCACCTCTCCTGTATATATACACTGCACAGCACCTTTCCTCCTGTATATATACACGGCAGAATTTACAATAGCTGTCACTCATGTAAGAAGTGAAATCTGGCATTGTACTATACATTTCTCTGCCGTATCTGTGCATCATAAATCGGGGTATGTGTTAAAGGGGAGGGCCCACTGAGACTCTTTCGCCTGGGGCCCTCGAAAACCTGGAGCCGGCCCTGGAGCCTCATTCTAGTGACGTGTCACTTACTGGGCTGCTTGATACCATTTTGGCAAAATCACTATTTTATCAGCTGTAGCTCTTGTGGTTCTCTGAATGCTGAGCTCTCTATAACTTTATAATTTTTACATCAGTTAACTAATTAGATCAAGGACAAATAGAAGAAAAAATGCGGCAGCAGTCACCGAAGGTTGCGTGGTCCGAGTCCAATTCGCGCCGACGGTAGCGCTTCAACGCTACCGTCGGCGCGAAACGGCCGTTGTCTTTCCCTGCTCACCTCCTCGTCTTTCCTGCTCCCCCGTGCCGTCAGTATGCTATTTGCACTGTAAGTGTCTGCAATAAAGGACTCGGACCACGCAACCTTCGGTGAGTGCTGCCGCATTTTTTCTTCTATTTGTCCTGGACTTATCACTTGTCTTCATGCGAGCACCGCTGTTGTGAGGATCAGGCTTGTCCATCATACCACCACGAGGTTATTGTAACTGGTAGTAAAAGCGGCTGTGCAGCTTTACTTTTTTCTTGGATGTATAACTAATTAGATCTATTTACAAAATCTTTACAGATCTTCAAGCTTAGATTTTCCTTTATAATATTTGTACAATTATAGTTGTCAATAAACCCGTGTTACAGTTTGGGTTCAGTTCGGGTCCAGGGCCTGTAAATGAAAGCATAAAATTAGTAATAAACATTATAATTATATTTACCTGTCCAACGACGTCTCCTCCCGCCCCTCTGTCTCCCGGCCGCACTGCTTCGGGAGCTTCTCATTAATTTCCAATGGTATTCACAGCACTCGGCAGTCTTCGGCTTTTCCCGGCAGTGTTCGTGCACACAAATCTTTCCCAACATCTGCAGTGTAGAGTTCCAACGCATGGGGACATCACACACCAGTCCCTGAGCCGGAAGCTGCAAACGCTGCTGAAGCACGGCAATGGCGGCAGAAGCTGTAGCTGACTTTCTAAAATGGGCAAACAGGCGGCGTACTTTGACATGCAGATCCGTCAGCTTCGGGTAGGTTTTGAGAAACCGCTGAACCACGAGGTTAAGCACTTGGGCCAGGCATGGTACGTTGTGAGCTCGCCTCACATCAGAGTCGCCACCAGGTTCCGGCCATTGTCACACACACGACCATGCTTGGCTGTAGGTTCAGTGGTGTCAGCCACAGATCTGCCTGCTCTTTCAGAGCTGTCCACAACTCGTCAGCATTGTGCGGTTTGTCACCTAAGCATATTAGCTCTTCAGTACAGCCTGTTGCCACTTGGCTGAGGCAGTGCTGCAGTGCGTCCAGCTTGTGACTGATATGGTCATTTTGGAGATGGAGGCTGAAGAGATGGAGGAGGAGGATAAGGTGCACGAGCTGTAGAGTCTGGGGGCAACCCTGATTGACCTAGGATTCGGAATCCTCAGCATCGGAAGGACATGTTCCATCCCAAGGTCCAACTTGGTCCCGGCTTCCACTATGTTAACCCAGTGTGCCGTCAGCGAGATGTACCGTCCCTGCCCACAAGCTCTTGTCCACGTGTCTGTGGTTGGGTGGACTTTACCAGTAACCGCATTGTTGAGGGCACTGCTAATGTTGGGGGACATGTGTTTGTGCAATGTGGGGACGGCACACCGGGAGAAATAGTGGTGTCTGAAGACCGAGTATCGTGGGTGTTAGAATCTGTTTCGTTTTTGACCATCCGCCATCTTGTTGTAGTTTTTTGGCTGCTGGTCTTTTTCCCCTGGTGCTGGGTTGTCTTAGGTCAGGTGATTGTATCACCCTTTATTACCCAGCACGTGCCTCACATTCCTTGGTGGACAACAGTGTTAATCTGCTAGAGTTCTGGCTAGGTGCTTTGATAGCTTTCTGTGTTTCATATTGTGCAGTTCTGGGATCTCTGGTTCTGCTATCTTTAGTTTCTGTTTTCAGTTGGTTTCTGCAGCCGTCTCTGTGTTTTCTATTAGGAGGTGACCCATTTTTATACCCAGTCCTTAGGTCTCTCAGGGACCTCCTTCCCCCTATCTATAGGTCTTCTCTGAGATTAACCTAGGATTGTCGGTGGGTCTATTCGCAAGGAATGGGTCACCCACTCCATTGTAGGGTATCAGCCTAGTCTCAATGCAGGGTCAGTTTTCCTCCTTCTATCCTAGTTCTGTGTTGCATCTCCGTAACAGTTTGTCCAGCCAGTCTCCCATGCTGGTTCTTGCCCAGCCTCAAGCTGCTTAGCATTTGCGCTCTGATGAGGGCAAGCAAATTCAGCTTAGAGTGGCCATTGACAACACTCCTCTGGAACATGGGTGTATTTCTCGAAAGGTTACCGCATTCCCACTTATTGTGAATATGATAGATCAGGAGTGTATAGACTTGTTTGTCCTTGCTAAATTACCTTGCCCAGTCGTCCTGGGTTTTCCCTGGTTAAAAATGCAAAATCCTTTGCTGGACTGGTCATCTAGTACTATAAGGTCCTGGGGTCAGGGGTGTTATGGTAATTGTTGTAATGTTCCCATTGCTGCTGTTGTGAAGAAGGAGCTACCTGAAGCCATTCAGGATTTCTGGAGGGTATTTTCGGAGGTTGAGTCGCAAGCTCTACCACCCTATAGAGATTACGATTGCGCTATTGAGTTCGTCCCTGGTGCCACACTTCCTAAGAGTCGTTTATTTAATCTGACGATTCCTGAGAGGGAGGCCTTAAAGGAATACCTACAGTCTAGTTAAGCTGCAGGTCATATAAGACCCTCTAAGTCCCCTGAGGCTGTAGGATTCTTTTTTATCAAAAAGAAGGGTGGGGGCCTTAGGCCATGTCTGGATTTTCGGGAGATTAATAAGATCACTGTGTGCAATCCTTACCCATTGCCACTGATTCCAGATTTGTTTAACCAACTAACCGGAGTGAAGTGGTTCTCTAAGATTGACCTTCATGGGGCATATAATTTGCTGCGGGTAAAGGAGGGCGATGAATGGAAGACAGCCTTTAATACCCCAGAAGGTCATTTTGAGTGTCTGGTAATGCCTTTTGGCCTTACTAATGCGATTGCGTTTTTTCAAAATTTCATTAATGACATTCTGAGGTCGCTGATCGGTAGGAGTGTTATTGTTTGTTTGGATGATATTTTGATCTATTCACCTGATCTGGAGTCGCATTGGCAGAGAGTCCGCAAAATTCTACAGGTTTTGAACGAAGACTCACTCTTTGCTAAATTGGAGAAGTGTGAGTTTGTGGTACAGAAAATTAGTTTTTTGGGGTACCTTGTCTCCAGTGATGGGTTTTAGATGGACCCGGTGAAGGTTCAGGCAGTGCTGATGTGGCCTAGGCCTGAATGTTTGAAGTCGGTTAAGAGATTTTAAAGGTTTGCTAATTATTACAGAAAAGTTATAAAGTATTTTTCTGTGATCGCTAAACCTATAACTGATCTCACCAAAAATGGTTCCAATACTGTCCAATGGTCCTCTGAGGCTTTTAAGGCTTTTGAGCATCTCAAGGAGAGGTTTAACTCTGCCCCTGTTCTGATCTAGACAGAGGAGACCAAGCCATTTCTGGTAGAGGTTGATGTCTCTTCAGTAGGGGTGGGGCCAGTTCAGTCCCAAGAGGGAGAAGATGGGATGCATCCCTGTGCTTTCTTTTCTAAAAACATTTCGGAGACTGAGCTCAACTATAATGTTGGGAACAGAGAGTTGCTGGCTATTAAGCTTGCGTTTGAGCATTGGCGACATTTTTTGGAGGGGGCTAGACATCCGATACAGGTTTTTACTGATCATAACAATCTGATATATCTGGATGCTGCTAAACGTTTGAATGCCCATCAAGCTAGGTGGGTACTGTTGTTTGCCTGGTTTCATTTCTCCGTAACATTTATCCCTGGGACAAAGAATGTTAAAGCGGATGCTTTGTCTCGTAGTTTCTCTCCAGCAGTTAATACTGAGAAGAAGGAATTTATTTTGCAGAGAGGGGTGGTGGTAGCAGCATTGGGTTCTGAGTTGGAGAGTAGCATCCTAGAGGCCCAGAATGTTGCACCAACTAACACTCCGTATGGTAAATTATTTGTGCCTAGAGCCTTGCGGAGAGCTTTGTTTGCTGAATGTCATGAGTCTCGGTTGGCGGGTTATCCAGGGATTTCAGAAACTAGAAAGTCGATCAGTTGAAGTTTCTGGTGGCCAGGGTGGTGAAGAGAAATCATCAAGTGGGTGCATCAGCGTACTGTGTGCGCCATGTCAAAGGCCTCACATGTCCCGGCTGCTGGGTTTCTGTGCCCTTTGGAGGTTCCTAGTTCGCCATGGTCACATTTTTTTCTGTCATCTAGCTTGTTGTGGACTGGTTTAGTAAGATGTGTCATCTGGTCCCATTCAATAAATTACCCTGCACCAAGGCTCTAGCTAAGGCACTTGTGAAAGAGATTGTCAGGCTCCATGGGGTTCCCAAGGACATTGCTTCCGATGGAGGACCACAGTTTGTGGCTCGCTTTTGGTGTGCTTTTTATGACAGATTAAAGGTTAATTTGTCATTTTCGTAAGGTTATCATCCGGAGTCCAATGGACAGACCAAAAGGAAGAACCAGGACATCGAGCAGTTTTTGAGATGTTTTGTAGCAGACAATCAGGAGATATGGTCTGAATATCTACCACTAGCTGAGATTGCTCTTAATAATCATATGTCTTCCTCGGCTGGATATTCTCCTTTTTTTTGCTGTATAGGGAGGCATCCATCTTTTGGTCCATTTTCAAAGATTGAGGCAGTGGTGCCTGAGGAGGAGAGTTTTTCTGGAAATTTGGACAGGATTTGGACCACTATACACCATAATATGAAAGAGGCAAATAGGAGGTCAAAGAAATATTTTGACAAGAAAAGAAGGGAGGCATTGATTGCAGTTGGGGACATGGTCTGGTTGTCCTCTAGGAATCTGCATTTGAATATCCCTTCTAAAAAACTGGGGCCTAAGTTTGTAGGACCCTTCAAAGTGGTTCAAGTTGTCAACTCGGCAGCGGTGAGATAAGACATCCCCTCCTCCTGGAGAACTAATTCAGTTTTTCATGTATCTTTACTGAAGAAAGTTGACACACCAGATAAGGAGGCGATGCCGACTGTTGCTCCAGTTGATGAGGATGGTGAGAGTGAGATTTCACGCATTTTATATTCCAGGTGGCAGAGGAAGGTTGCAGTATCTCGTGTCCTGGAAGGGTTTCGGTCCCGAGGATAATTCCTGGGTGAAAGCTGAGGATGTCTCGGCCTCAAGGCTGATTAAGGCTTTTCACAGGAGATTTCCGAATAAGGGTCGGCCAAGAGGATCCAGAGGATCCTCGCAAAAGGGGAGGTACTGTTAGAATCTGTTTAGTTTTTGACCATCCGCCATCCTGTTGTAGTTTTCTGGCTGCTGGTCTTTTTCCCCTGGTGCTGAGTTGTCTTAGGTCAGGTGATTGTATCACCCTTTATTACCCAGCACCTGCTTCACATTCCTTGGTGGACAACAGTGTTAATCTGCTAGAGTTCTGGCTAAGTGCTTTGATAGCTTTCTGTGTTTCATATTGTGCAGTTCTGGGATCTCTGGTTCTGCCATATTTAGTTTCTGTTTTCAGTTGGTTTCTGCAGCCGTCTCTGTGTTTTCTATTAGACGGTGACCCATTTTTATACCCAGTCCTTAGATCTGTCAGGGACCTCCTTCCCCCTATCTATAGGTCTTCTCTGAGATTAACCTAGGATCGTCGGTAGGTGTATTTGCAAGGAATGGGTCATCCACTCCTTCGTAGGGTATCAGCCTAGTCTCAGTGCAGGGTCAGTTTTCCCTCTTCTATCCTAGTTCTGTGTTGCAGTTCCATAACAGAGGAACAGCCGCCGCCATCAGGTTGCGAAAAGCTTCCATCTCCACGCGCCTAAAAGGCAACATTTTGAGCGCAAGCAGTCACGAAATGTGTGAATGAAAGTGTGGCCTGTGGGGCGTTGGATGTGTATTTGCACTTGCTTTCCACAGACTAGGGTGTGGACAGTTGAACGCTGCGCTGGGACAAGAACATGGACGTGCTTGCTGATTGTGCTAGTTAAGTGTGTGCAATGATAGGTGCAGGGCAGGAGGCATGTTCGCATACACCATGGACAGGGGATTGGCTGGAGTTATCAGTAGAGTCTTTAAAAAACAACCATACTCAGGAAGACCTAACAGTTGTACTAGCAACTTCCATTGTGTTGGTGTTATGAGGAACGGTTGCCCACCTTCTCTCTGCGGACACTACACTGCTTCTTCCTGCCTGTTGGGGTGCTATACCTTCCTCCCCTTGTGTGCTGCTGTCCTCGCTCTGCATGTCCTTCTGCCAGGTTGGGTCAGTTACTATATCATCCACCATCTCGTCTTCCACTTCTGCACCCTGGTCCCCCTCCTGACTTTCTGGCAATTGTGTTTCATCATCGTCCACCTCTTGTGACACTTTTCCACCATCGCCTTCGTGTGACCATGGCTGCTCAAATATTTGGGCATCGCTACATGCAATCTCCTCTTGCCCCGCTTCAAGTGGACCAGGCAAGAGACCCGAATCTATAAATGGAAAAGTGAGCAGCTCTTTGGAGTGTCCAAGTGTGGGATCATTTGTCTCCAGGCACTCGGCATGGTGAGAGGAAGAAGGATCAGGGTGAGGAATATGGGGTCCAGATGTAAGGTTCTAGCAGGCAAGTGGGATGCAGTGACGGACGGGGAGGCTGTTGTGAATTCTGCTCTTGGGCTCCCTCCGGTGGTTATGAGTGGTAGTGCTGCGGTAGTTGGATCGCAGCATTTATCAGGTGTATCCATTTTTTGTAATTTGGGCTGGGCTATTTAAGTCCTGCTTTATCCTTTGTCAGTGCCAGTTGTCCATTGTTTTTGGAGGATTCACATCCATTCTTGGTCTCTCCTGGTCTGCTGTTTATTTCTTCAAAGATAAGTTCTGGCCTTGTTTTTGCTGTCCACCTGCTGTGGACCTTATAGTCTGTGCATTTTCTTGTTTTGTCCAGCTTTGTCTGTGAAGGATTTTTTGCAGCCTAGCTGTGTCTCTGGAGATGCAGATATACCCTCCATGTCTTTAGTCAGATGTGGTGTTTTGTATTTTCTGTGGTGGATATTTTCTAGTGTTTTTATACTGACCGCATAGTACTCTGTCCTATTCTTCCTTTTTAGCTAGTATGGCCTCCTATGCTAAATCCTGATTTCATGTCTGCATATGTTATTTCCCTCTCCTTTCACAGTCAATATTTGTGGGCGGCTGTCTATTCTTTGGGGATTTTCTCTGAGGCAAGATAGTTTTCCCGTTTCTGTCTTTAGGGGTAGTTAGTTCTTAGGTGGTGTCGAGGGGTCTAGGGATTGTTATGTACCCCCCACGGCTACTTCTAGTTGCGCTGCTAGTTCAGGGTTTGAGGTCAGTAAAGGTACCACCTTCTCCAGAGTACGTCTCATGCTGCTCCTAGGCCACCAGATCATAACAGTACAACTGGCCAACAATGAGTTAAATGCATCTCAGAAGAAGGGAAGGAAGCTCTTGAGCCATTTTTTTTTCTCCAGTCTATTCTGTGCTCTTAATCTCTGGGTGGCTACGGAACCTAGTATTAAAATGAATGTTCAGGAGTATTTCAGATTTTATTATTCAGACTCCTGCCTTAGAACCTAAGATTCCCACTCCTGATTTATTTTTTGGTGACAGATCCAAATTTTTGAGTTTCAAAAATAAGTGTAAACTGTTTTTTGCATTGAGACCCCGTTCTTCTGGTGATCCCATTCAGCAGGTTAAAATCATCATATCCTTGCTGCGTGGTGACCCACAGGATTGGGCATTTCCCCTGGAATCTGGCAATCCTGCTTTGCTTAATGTTGATTCTTTCTTTCAAGCATTGGGGTTATTGTATGATGAGCCTAATTCTGTGGATGAAGCTGAGAAGATCTTGTTGGCCCTGTGTCAGGGTCAAGAAGCGGCAGAATCGTATTGCCAGAAATTTAGAAAATGGTCTGTACTGACTAAATGGAATGAGGATGCCTTGGCGGCAATTTTCAGAAAGGGTCTTTCTGAATCCATTAAAGATGTTATGGTGGGGTTCCCCACGCCTGCTGGTCTGAGTGATTCTATGTCTCTGGCCATTCAGATTGATCGGCGCTTGCGCGAGCACAGAGTTGTGCACACTGTGGCGTCATCCGAGAGGAGCCCTGAACCTATGCAGTGTGATAGGATTTTGTCTAGAGCTGAACGACAAGGATTTAGGCGTCAGAATAGGTTGTGTTTTTATTGCAGCGATTCTGCTCATGTTATTTCTGATTGCCCTAAGCGTACAAAGAGAATCGCTAGTTCTGTTACCATCAGTACTGTACAACCAAAATTTCTGTTATCTGTGACCTTGATCTGCTCATTATCGTCATTTTCTGTCAGGGCATTTGTGGATTCAGGCGCCGCTCTGAATTTAATGGACTTGGAATTTGCCAGACGTTGTGGTTTCCCCTTGCAGCCTTTGCAGAACCCTATTCCTTTAATGGGGATTGATGCTACACCGTTGGCTAAAAATAAACCTCAGTTTTGGACACAGCTGACCATGCGCATGGCGCCAGCCCATCAGGAAGATTGTCGTTTTCTGGTGTTGCATAATTTGCATGATGATATTGTGCTGAGTTTTCCATGGTTACAGCTACATAATCCGGTGTTAGATTGGAAATCCATGTCTGTGACTAGTTGGGGTTGTCAGGGGGTTCATGATCATGTTCCTTTGATGTCAATTTCCTCTTCCCCCTCTTCTGAAATTCCTGAGTTTTTGTCAGATTTCCAGGATGTATTCGATGAGCCTAAATCTAGTTCCCTTCCACCACATAGGGACTATGATTGTGCTATTGACTTAATTCCAGGTTGTAAGTTCCCTAAGGGTCGACTTTTCAACCTGTCTGTGCCAGAACATGCCGCCATGCGGAGCTATATTAAGGAGTCTTTGGAGAAGGGGCATATTCGGCCATCTTCTTCACCATTGGGAGCAGGTTTTTTTTTTTTGTTGCCAAGAAGGATGGCTCCTTGAGACCGTGTATTGATTATCGCCTCTTGAATAAGATCATGGTCAAATTTCAATACCCTTTGCCCTTGCTTACTGATTTGTTTGCTAGGATTAAGGGGGCTAGCTGGTTTACTAAGATTGACCTTCGAGGGGCATATAATCTTATTCGTATTAAACAGGGTGACGAATGGAAAACTGCATTTAATACGCCCGAAGGCCATTTTGAATACCTGGTGATGCCATTCGGATTCTCTAATGCCCCATCTGTGTTCCAGTCTTTCATGCATGATATCTTTCTGAGTTATCTTGATAAATTCATGGTTGTATATTTGGATGATATTTAGATTTTTTTCCAATGATTGGGAGTCTCATGTGAAACAGGTCAGGATGGTATTTCAGATCCTCCGTGATAATGCTTTATTTGTGAAGGGGTCGAAGTGCCTCTTTGGAGTGCAGAAGGTTTCTTTTTTGGGCTTCATTTTTTCTCCCTCATCTATAGAAATGGATCCGGTTAAGGTTCAGGCCATTCATGATTGGATTCAGCCCACATCTGTGAAGAGCCTTCAGAAATTCTTGGGCTCTGCTAATTTTTATCGTTGTTTCATTGCCAACTTCTCCAGTGTGGTTAAACCTCTGACCGATTTGACGAAGAAAGGCGCTGATGTGATGAATTGGTCCTCTGCGGCTGTTTCTGCCTTTCAGGAGCTTAAACGCCGATTTACTTCTGCCCCTGTGTTGCGTCAGCCGGATGTTTCTCTTCCATTTCAGGTTGAGGTTGACGCGTCTGAGATTGGGGCAGGGGCCGTTTTGTCTCAGAGGAATTCTGATGGTTCCATGATGAAACCGTGTGCCTTTTTTTCTCGGAAGTTTTCGCCTGCGGAACGCAATTATGATGTCGCCAATCGGGAGTTGTTGGCTATGAAGTGGGCATTTGAGGAGTGGCACCGTATTGTGGTCTTGACCGATCATAAGAATCTGATTTACCTCGAGTCTGCCAAACGACTGAATCCTAGACAGGCTCGATGGTCCCTGTTTTTCTCCCGTTTTGATTTTGTGGTCTCGTACCTTCCTGGTACTAAGAATGTTAAGGTGGATGCCCTCTCTAGGAGTTTTTTGCCTGATTCTCCTGGGGTCCTTGAGCCGGTCGGCATTCTGAAGGAAGGGGTGATTCTTTCTGCCATCTCCCCTGATTTACGACGGGTTCTTCAGGAATTTCAGGCTGATAAATCTGACCGCTGTCCAGTGGGGAAACTGTTTGTTCCTGATAGATGGACTAGTAAAGTGATTTCTGAGGTTCATTGTTCTGTGTTGGCTGGCCATCCTGGGATTTTTGGTACCAGAGATTTGGTTGGTAGGTCCTTTTGGTGGCCTTCTTTGTCGCGGGATGTGCGTTCTTTTGTGCAGTCCTGTGAGATTTGTGCATGGGCCAAGCCTTGCTGTTCCCGCGCTAGTGGGTTACTTCTGCCTTTGCCGGTCCCTGAGAGGCCTTGGACGCATATTTCTATGGATTTTATTTCAGATCTTCCGGTTTCCCAGAAGATGTCAGTTATCTGGGTGGTTTGTGACCGGTTTTCTAAGATGGTTCATTTGGTACCTTTGCCTAAATTACCTTCCTCTTCTGATTTGGTTCTGTTGTTTTTTCAGCATGTGGTTCGTTTGCATGGCATCCCGGAGAATATTGTGTCCGATAGAGGTTCCCAGTTTGTTTCTAGGTTTTGGCGGGCCTTTTGTGCTAGGCTGGGCATTGATTTGTCTTTTTCTTCCGCATTTCATCCTCAGACAAATGGCCAGACCGAGTGAACTAATCAGACTTTGGAAACTTATTTGAGATGCTTTGTGTCTGCTGATCAGGATGATTGGGTGGCGTTCTTGCCATTGGCCGAGTTTGCCCTTAATAATCGGGCTAGTTCTGCTACCTTGGTTTCGCCTTTTTTTTGTAATTTTGGTTTTCATGCTCGTTTTTCTTCAGGACAGGTTGAGCCTTCTGATTGTCCTGGTGTGGATTCTGTGGTTGACAGGCTGCAGCAGATTTGGGCTCATGTGGTGGACAATTTGGTGTTGTCTCAGGAGGAGGCTCAACGTTTTGCTAACCGTCGTCGGTGTGTTGGTTCCCGGCTTCGGGTTGGGGATTTGGTTTGGTTGTCTTCCCGTCATGTTCCTATGAAGGTTTCTTCCCCTAAGTTCAAGCCTCGGTTTATTGGTCCTTATAGGATTTCTGAGATTATTAATCCGGTGTCTTTTCGTTTGGCCCCTCCAGCCTCTTTTTCCATCCATAATGTATTCCATAGATCTTTGTTGCGGAAGTATGTGGTGCCCGTTGTTCCCTCTGCTGATCCTCCGGCCCCGGTGTTGATTGATGGGGAGTTGGAATATGTGGTTGAGAAGATTTTGGATTCTCGTTTTTCGAGGCGGAAGCTTCAGTATCTGGTCAAATGGAAGGGTTATGGCCAGGAGGATAATTCTTGGGTTGTTGCCTCCGATGTTCATGCTGACGATTTGGTTCGTGCCTTTCATTTGGCTCATCCTGATCGGCCTGGGGGCTCTGGTGAGGGTTCGGTGACCCCTCCTCAAGGGGGGGTACTGTTGTGAATTCTGCTCTTGGGCTCCCTCCGATGGTTATGAGTGGTAGTGCTGCGGTAGTTGGATCGCAGCATTTATCAGGTGTATCCATTTTTTGTAATTTGGGCTGGGCTATTTAAGTCCTGCTTTATCCTATGTCAGTGCCAGTTGTCCATTGTTTTTGGAGGATTCACATCCATTCTTGGTCTCTCCTGGTCTGCTGTTTATTTCTTCAAAGATAAGTTCTGGCCTTGTTTTTGCTGTCCACCTGCTGTGGACTTTATAGTCTGTGCATTTTCTTGTTTCGTTTTGTCCAGTTTTGTCTGTGAAGGATTTTTTGCAGCCTAGCTGTATCTCTGGAGATGCAGATATACCCTCCATGTCTTTAGTCAGATGTGGTGTTTTGTATTTTCTGTGGTGGATATTTTCTAGTGTTTTTATACTGACCGCATAGTACTCTGTCCTATTCTTCCTTTTTAGCTAGTATGGCCTCCTATGCTAAATCCTGATTTCATGTCTGCATATGTTATTTCCCTCTCCTTTCACAGTCAATATTTGTGGGCGGCTGTCTATCCTTTGGGGATTTTCTCTGAGGCAAGATAGTTTTCCCGTTTCTGTCTTTAGGGGTAGTTAGTTCTTAGGCGGTGTCGAGGGGTCTAGGGAGTGTTAGGTACCCCCCACGGCTACTTCTAGTTGCGCTGCTAGTTCAGGTTTTGCGGTCAGTAAAGGTACCACCTTCTCCAGAGTACGTCTCATGCTGCTCCTTGGCCACCAGATCATAACAGGAGGCAGAGCAAGGGTAAACAGATTAATTAACAAGGGAATACTCCAGGCAGGGAGGCAATGGGTTAAACTGTATAAATGGGAATGGATGGTGGGAGGTAAAGGGTACACAGAGGAATTAACAGTTTATATGGCAAAGGATATGTGAGTAGAAGAACGACGGTTCAGATAACGACAGTTCCTTGTGAAACACTAGTGTCAGGAGTTCTGCAAGCTGTGTGTCCCGATCCATGTTTGGATCTGTGGCAGATCGGGTTTCCCTCAGATTTAAACCTTTTTTCCTTTTCTGGTAATTGGGGGTTAATGCAGTTTTCTCCCCCCAGTGGCCGCTGGTGTTATTGCATTGCATTGCTACTGGGTCAGCTGATGTTTGTGACCACTCCCACCATCCTTTATAAGGTCACCTGGTGCTTCAGCTGACTGTTGGTTATACAGGTCCTTTCAGGAAACCAACTTTGCAGTATCAGCTCCCTGGTGTCAGCCAAGTCTGATGTTTCGAGCTCAGTTGCTGTACTATCTTTGTTGTGGAGTCTGCAGCGGCGTGCACAAGCTAAGTTCTGAGTTTTTTTATTTTGTAGTTTGTGCATTCACCTTTTGGTATCGTGTTTCCCTCACTCTTATATTGTTTATTCCTGTTTATTTGCTTTGTGGTGCTGTTTACACTGTTCACCCCCTGGGGTGGGGGTTGGGGGTTTAGTACAGGGTTTATCAGGAGACAGGGACAGGTCGGTGACTTGAACCTCCCTACCTTCAAGGGTATCCCCAAGTTAAGGAAAGACAGGGCTTCCCCTAGCCTGAGGGGCAGTTCAGGGGCTCAGATTCCTCATCTCCTGTTTTCCTATTTCTGCCCTGTGACGCTGTAACTCCTGCTGGGAACTCAATAGCATCAGCAACAGTTGGCGTGGTGTCTTTTCTCTGATGGTCTTGATGATGATCATGGTCTGTCTTCTGGCGACAGTGGTCGGTCTCCGGTACCTTCCACTGCGCCTAGTCCATAAACTGCAGTGGCCAACAGAGGCACGAGCCACAGTCCTATAAGAGCCCAATGTGGCTGTGCAATTATATTCACTGGTGAAGTCAGGTCACAAGTGTCTAGGCAAATAGTCACTGGAAATGTCAGGGCGCAAGTATCAGTCCCGTATGAGGTCACACTTATATAGCATGTGTACTTTACTCACAGTCATGAAGCACACAGCACCTCGATCTCTGTCAGCTACCAGGCGCGCTGTACTCTTCTTTCTATGTTGCGCACTGCCTGCTCTTGCCAAGACTGAAGCGCCGACAGCCACTGGAATGCTGCTTCTCTGGCAGAGTACTGCACCCAATCTCTCTCTGGCAGCATGCTCTCAGTACTCACTCGCCTGGAACGTTTCACACCTTGCTCCCTAGCAACCAACGGGCACCCTGCACATCTCTCTCCTCACAGCTTCTGTCAGTGGTGACGGTAGCGGTGCTTAGGCGCGGGCCTGCGCTGTACGGATGCTACGAGGCTGCAGCACTCACTGGTCCCTGCTGTACACTATCTGGCTCTGTACGGCTTTGCTATGCACATCTCTGCTCTACAGCGGCCCCTCTCTCCTGCTTGCAGCTGGCCAGAAAACTTTCCTCAATACTGCAGACCCCGTCTTTCAGGCCTGCTGCGGCACTCTCTGTAGGGGCAAGTAGAGCATGTTCCTCACTGCTCTGTGCTGGCCCCACACTCCCCTGCTTCGTGTGCTTTTTACCTCCTCTCTTCCACCCCCTCTGACATAGGAAGCCCCTCCTCTCTAGAGCTTCTCCCAGGCAACAGTGGATGCAGCCTTTCTAGTTCCGGACCCAGCATGCAGGTACCCGCTGCCTCGTCGACCTCCTTACAGACTTATGGCTACTGAGACTTGACCGTGTGGAAGACGGTGGTGGTGGTAGTGGCAAAGTGACTGGAAGCATTATCCGTTATCCAACCAACAACCTTTTGACACTGCTCTGGGTTCAATAGTGGTGTGCTGCAGTCCACTAGTAATTCGGACAGGAAAGTCGGGCAAGAAAATATGGGTGTTTGTTGTGGCACAATTTCAGCTTGCCCACTGCCTCGGCCTCTGCATGCACCATCACGTCTAGTTCCCTGTCCCTTGCCATGTGCCTTACCCTTTTTAAATGGAGGACAATATTTTCCACGTTGAGTACAAATGGCTGAATTTGGAGCTAACTTATGTGTGATCCATGTGATGGAAAACCACAGTTTTAAATAGCTGGCCTGTAGGTAACTATTTTAACAGCAAACTGGAGTCAAGAACTTCGCTAACACACTGCAACAAAATTTAAATAGAGGCCAGAAATGGCAGAATTTTGAGCGGACTTATATGTCATCCGTGTGATGGACAAACCACAGTTTTAAATAGATGGATTTTTAGAGCTGTAATATGAAAAGGATCTGGCTGTTTTCTGCAGTGCCAACAAGCAAATGGAGCAGAAAAAAGGTGTTCACTGGATTGCTTTTTAAGCAAATAATCAGAATTAAGATAAAAAAAAATTAAGGTACTGTCACACTAGACGATATCGCTAGCGATCCGTGACGTTGCAGCGTCCTCGCTAGCGATATCGTCCAGTGTGACAGGCAGCAGCGATCAGGCCCCTGCTGGGAGATCGCTGGTCGGGGAAGAAAGTCCAGAACTTTATTTCGTCGCTGGACTCCCCGCAGACATCGCTGAATCGGCGTGTGTGACACCGATTCAGCGATGTCTTCACTGGTAACCAGGGTAAACATCGGGTAACTAAGCGCAGGGCCGCGCTTAGTAACCCGCTGTTTACCCTGGTTACCAGCGTAAAAAAACAAACAGTACATACTTACATTCAGCTGTCTGTCCCTTGCCGTCTGGTTCCTGCCTTGACTGCTGGCCGTAAAGTGAAAGCAGAGCACAGCCACAGCGGTGAGTCACCGCTGTGTGACTCACCGCTGTGCTGTGCTTTCACTTTCACTTTGCGGCCAGCAGTCAGTGCAGGAACCAGACGGCAAGGGACAGACAGCTGAATGTAAGTATGTACTGTTTGTTTTTTTACGCTGGTAACCAGGGTAAACAGCGGGTTACTAAGCGCGGCCCTGCGCTTAGTTACCCGATGTTTACCCTGGTTACCGGGGACCTCGGGATCGTTGGTCGCTGGAGAGCTGTCTGTGTGACAGCTCTCCAGCGACCAAACAGCGACGCTGCAGCGATCCGGATCGTTGTCGGTATCGCTGCAGCGTCGCTAAGTGTGACGGTACCTTTAGTCCTGGCCCCTGATACCTGGGGCTATGTCTAGATATATCTGTAAAAGCAGCAGCAGACAGAACTGGAATGGACCCTCTTGTTATATGCACTGCAGTCTGCCACATTTACTGCCTGCTTTCCTAGCACTGATATCTATGCAGCTTGATTAGTCCTCAGAAGGACTGTTAGTTGAGATGGATATGTGTATAATATATTGTGGTAAACGTACACTAACTAAGAAACAAGCAAATCTCTCCCTAGCTCAGCAGCACCTCTCTCTACACTGCCTGATTCCGGAGTAGACTGTGACGAGCATGGCGGTTCTAGGTCTGTTATAGACCTGATGCCGCTGTGCAGCCAGCCAATCACTGTAATGCCACAACCAACATGGCTGCGGCATTACAGTGTGTGGCAGACAATCCCTGCATGCTGATTGGCTCTCTAAAGAGCACCAAACATGCAGGGAGGGGACTCAAGCTCCCTCCGAGCAACCCCAGAAATACTCAGCGAGCTTCTAGCATCTCAAGCAGTGAGATGCCCAGGCAAGTAGTGGTAACTGTGGGAGCAATAATAAGAAAAGCAATAATAAGAAAAATAAAGACATACAAGACCACTAATAATCTCCCTTGATCTGGAGCTCCACGCAAGAGCTCACCCCGTGGAGTCAAAATGATCACAAGAACGGTGAGCAAAAATCCCAGAACCACACGGGAGGAACTAGTGAATGACCTGCATAGAGCTGGGACCACCATAACAAAGGCTACCATCAGTAACACACTATGCCGCCAGTTACTCATCTTCTGCAGTGCCAGACTTGTCCCCCTGCTTAAGCCAGTACATGTCCGGGCCCATCTGAACTTTACTTGAGAGCATTTGGATTATACAGAAGAGTATTGGGAGAATGTTATATGGTCTGATGAATCCAAAGTAGAACTGTTTGGTAGAAACAAAACTTATCATGTTTGGAGGAGACGGAATGCTGAGTTGCATCCAAAGAACACCATACCAACTGTGAAGCATGGGGGTGGCAACATCATTCTTTGGGGCTGTTTTTCCATCAGCAAGGGCATTGAAGATGAAACGTGGATGGGTCTTTCACCATGATAATGATCCCAAGCACACTGCCAGGGCAATGAAGAAGTGGCTTCGTAAGAAGCATATGAAGGTCCTGGAGTGGCCTAGCCAGTCTCATATCTCAACCCCATAGAAAACCTTTGGAGGGAGTTGAAAGTCAGTGTTGCCTAGCGACAGGCCCAAAACATCACTGCTCTAGAGGAGATCTGCATGGAGGAATGGGCCAACATACCACCAACAGTGTGTGCCAACCTTGTGAAGACTTACAGAAAACATTTGACCTCTGTCATTGCCAACAAAGGATATATAACGAACTTTTGTTAATAACCAAATACTTCTTTTCCACCATAATTTGCTAAATAAATCTTGCCAAATCAGACAAGGTGATTTTATGGATTTGTTTTTTCATTTTAACTCTCAAGTTGTGGTCTACCTATGATGTCAATTAAAGGCCGCTCCCATCTTTTCTATAGATTGTAAGCTTGTGAGCAGGGCCCTCATTCCTCTTGGTATCTGTTTTCATCTATGTGTTTATTGTTATGCTGTAATGTCTATTGTCTGTACAAGACCCCTCTAAAATTTATTTATTTATTATCTTTTTAAGTGGGGGAACTTGCACAATTGGTGGCTGACTAAATACATTTTTCCTCACTGTATGTACATTTTGGGGCACTTCTCTTCTACAGGGTCTAAAACAATTTTTTGTGGCAAAAAGTAATCATTTTTTCTTCCCCTTCCCCCCCCCCCCCCAATAGTACAAAACTCCGTGACACACCCATGGTGTAAATATGAGCATTAAAGCCTTAGTAACAGAGCCAATTTTGACCTTAATGACCAAGCCAAATTTTTTAAATCTGACCAGTGTCACTTTATGTGGTAACTCAGGAGTGCTTCAATGGATATCAGTTATTCTAAGGCTGTTTTTTGTGACATATTGTATTTCATGATAGTAGTAAAATTTGTTCGATATGACTTGCAACAATTTGTGAAAACATTGGAAATTTGGTGAAAATATAGCAATTTTCAAACTTTTAATTCTTATGCCCTTAACCCTGCTGTTCTGTTCGGGTCATAGTGACCCGAACAAACTTTTTGGGGCCCTGTAGATTTTTTTCTGTAAGTCTATAAAACTTGAGACTCCTTGACTTTTCCTCATTTGGGGGGACCTACCTATGAGTATTTATTTTAATTTTTTTTCGTTTACTTTTTGCTACACGCAAAAAGTTACACTTGTTGTGTTCGGGTCATAGTGACCCGACATCGTTTTTTACAGCTGTGAGGCCATATTTTCAGTGAAATAAAGGAGTTATAACCTCAGTTGGGTCTATTTATTGCATCTACTATTGTATATCAATTGATTTATTTCCTAAATTTTTTCAATGGGGTCGTACACGCGCTCTACCGGGGGTATGCATTGAGATCTGCGCACCATAAAAATGGCTTTATATTGATTATTTTTGGTGCGCAGTCTATTCTAAAATGTAGAGTGCATCCGGAGAGATCACTAGGTGTGCACTACACGTGTATATTATGCGCAGAACGGACTGCTCAGAACGCGCTGTCTAAGACGTTTTTTTTTGTAAAGTTGAGCTGTAAAGTCTTGCAAATAATTTTTTTTTGCTAAGTAAGTCTGTCTTCCTGGCTTATCTGCTTGTTTTCAGAAGGGTTCTTATCTTCTCTGCTCTTATCAGTACACATATGCTAGCCCAGACATGTTACTTTTCAGTTTCTTTGGAGAGCAGCTGTGTGCTTCTACCCCCATGGCCTCTTCTGGCATCAAAAGAAAAAGATGCAGCTATTGCCCTTCTACTTGTGACAACAAGACGAGTATAACATGTTCTGGCTGTAAAACATTTCTATGCAAAAATCATGTGTATTGTTTTTCATGCAAGAATCCGTAAATTTATATGATCATGTAAATATATTCACATTGTAATGTTTATTATCTTGAATTTTTTATCACAAAATGTTTGATTTGATTGTTTTGTTTTTTGTTTTTTTTACAAAATATGTGTAGTTTTGTATTTTTGTTTTGCTCATTGGATGGATCTGTTTTTTCAGAATAAAAACAAAAAAAAAAGATTTCTAGTTCATTTTTCTTTTTTTTTACTACCAAACATGTTCACAAACAGTCTAGTAAGCAAAAAGTATTAAAAAAAATGGAGTTAGAGTGTCTAAATAAGGTTTAATAAGCCGGGTCATAGTGACCCGGAACACTACAAGTGTATAGTAAATGCGAACAAAACAGCAGGGTTAAATAAGGGAAAATGGACCCCAAAATTTGTTGTGCAATTTCACCTGAGTATGCCATTACCTCATAAATGGCGAAAACTATTGTTTGGGTGCACGACAGAGCTCAGGAATGGAAGGAGCACGTTTGACTTTTTGAACCCAAAAAAGTCTGGAATTGAGACCAGATGACAAGTCATGTATGGAGATCCCCTAATGTGCCTAACAAGTGGAATCCCCCCACAAGTGACTCCTCGACCCCTGAAGGAATGTATCTAGATGTGTGGTGAGAAGCTTGAATGCTCAGATGTTTTCACAGAAGTTTATGACGTAGGGCTGTGAAAATAAAAAATCACTTTTCTCCCACAAAAATGTAACCCCATTTTTTTTATTTTCACAATGGTAACAAGAGAAAATGTACCCCAAAATTTGCTTTGCAATTTCTCCTCAGTATTTAGATACCCATAATGTGGTTGAAAACCATTATTTGGGCACGCTGGAGCGCTTGGAAGAAATGAAGCACTGTTTGACTTTTTGAATGTAAAATGGCTGGAATCGAGAGTGGAAACTATGAGATTGTGAATGCCATGTCACATGAACCCCTCCACAAATAACCCCAGTTTGTAAACTGTACCCCTCAAGTAATTTATCTAAGGGTGTACTGAGCATTGTAACCCCTTTCCGACTTCAGGCGTACATTTATGTCAATGTCGGACTCCCTCCCGTTGATGTGGGCTCCGGCGGTGAGCCCACATCTTTCCCGGTACACGTCAGCTGTTTTCAAAATTATGCTAATGTATATTAGACATGTGGTAAATTTCATTTAACTATTTTATGTGCTATAACTAACTGATTTAAGGGCATAAATATTAAAAGTTTTAAAATTACAAACTTTTCTAAATTTTCACCAAAATATCTATATTTTCAGAAATAAATGCAAAAAAATAAATTTACTTCTAGCATAAAGTACAATGTGTCATAAGAAAACAGTCTCAGAATCACTGGGTTATGTTGAAGCGTTCTGGAATTACTACCTCATATAGTGACACTGGTCAGAATTGTAAAATTTGACCTGGTCAGGGAGGTGAAAACAGGTTGGGATGTGAAGGGGATAGAAGAAGCATTTTGTGTTGAAACTGGAGAAACCATGTGCTATCTTAGTTGTCCTGAGCTAGTTACATTGTTTTTGGTATGATTGGTTCATTGAAAACAGCAAAAAGTTTGTAAATTTTGCTAAGAAATTTAATTTGCAGTGTGGTTGAATAATTCACTGGGGAACACAATTTTTTAGGAGTTAGGTCAGACAACTGTTCTTAACTAATTTTTGGATGCTGAATCCAGAAATGATCTCAGTTTTTCTCTATCACGTCAAGTTTTTGAACTATAGGATTTTTGTCTTCTCAAAAATATGTAAACTACTGTACCTAAAAAGTGTTTTTTTTTTAAATAGTACAAATAGGCATTTACGACGAGAGGAAGAAGGAGCAGACATGATCTGAAACAAAGGAAATATGTACATATGTAAATAAAACACTGAGATGGAAAGTTACAAGCTTTGAAAACTAACAAATAAAAAAATCATAAAAGATATATAAATTACAACTAAGCGCCCAATGTAAAGAGAAAAGCTATCACAAATCCTATTTATTCCTACTATGATACATTTTTTGTGTAAAGATATTGATAATCATGATGTATTGGGAGCTGCACACACCTCTCACCACACTGTCTCAGTTGTGACTACTCTTACAAGTTGCCACGTAGCTCTATATGAGTCGAATTGTAATCAGATAACAAGTCTTATTACAGATATCAGTGCAATTGTGCTTCTCTGGCAGGTAAGTTGTGGAGGAAAAACTTGACGTGCTAGAAAAAAACTGACTACATTTTTGGAATCAGCATGCCAATTTTAGTATAAATCAGCTCAAAAACCTAACTCAATAGAAAAAAAATTTCAAATTGTTCCCCAGTGTTTTGACTGCAGCTGTATATATACAGTGTAGTCTCCTCTATTCGACAACCAATTACATCATCGTTTCGATAGTTTAGTGATGCATTTTTCTGAGAAATAGAATATAATCAAAATTACAAGCTATGAGTATTTGATGCGTAGAATATAAACTGCCAAATGATTAGGAGAGGCGGAATAATGAAAAAAGACAAGAGTCTGAATGCCACAAGGTTGAGATCGTTAAGCAGCTTTATGCTGTACTTTAGTGAAAGGTTTTAACAGAATTATTGTATTAGTTTAAAGTAGCCAAACTCAAGTACCTTGTGAATTAGTATGCGCATATTATGAGATTTTATTTTCAACTAAAGTACAGATGTCTAAATATAACGGCTTTTTCTTTATTTTAAAAAATCAGGAAAATTTCAGAACTAATAATTTATTTTTTCATAATACTTGGCTTAAAAACATTCTACATCCCCAAAATCAGATTGCCCTTTTGGTGAACAATAGTGCAATAGTGGCAACAGAATAAACCCTTATAAACAATATAAATGCCCATACTTCTGTGTTGGTTCCATGCATAGCATATCTTTCCAGAAGTTGGAGCGCAGGCTTTTTGATATAATGCTCCAAATATTCATCTTCTTTTAAAGAGAACATTTCATCATGTTAAACTGATCACAACAAATGTTAATGACTGCAGAGCTAAGCAAAATGTAGTTTTTGTTTTTTAATGTATTCTCTCCTTTGCGGAGATATTAGCTTGTAAATTTAGGTTATAATTTATACTAAGTTTAAGGGGACGGTTATAGGATGTTTCGCCCCCAGCAGTTCGTCCCCAGCATTTGTCCCCCAGGATGATACTTACCTTTCGCAGCTGCAGCTCCTTAGGTCACGGAGTGCAGTCTAGCGGTTCCCCGTGATGTCAGATGGAAACAGTTGATTTAACATGTCACAAAAGTGCAGCCCTCTGTACAGTACTTTTGTGACATGTGGCTTAATGACGGATGGAAATTCATGAACCCCAAAGACAAACGGGGCGAACTGCTGGGGGCGAACTTCTGGGGGTGAAACATCCAAATCCCTAAGGGGGCATTGCCAAATATTTTTCACAAAGAGCACCCTCCCACAATAGCAAACCTTCTGCTCTGTGAGACATGTAATGACTACTCTCTTCACTGGTCTCACTGCAGAGCTGTGCATGATTACAAGGGGGTGAAGTAGATCACCCTCAGCTTTCATCTCTTGGCAGTCAGTTTGGGAGGAGTGGCGTACAGCAGAGCTGACTGTAATGTGGGATGAGAGATTCAGAGAAAAACTTCAGCTCTACTGTATCCTCCCCACACAGACTCTCATAAGATTATAGCTGAAGGTGTATGTAATCACACTCGCCTCTGCACGCCTCCTGGCACTCGTAATCACACACATCTCTGCATTGAGATCAGTAAGTAGCATAGACTGTCGATTGTTATATGTCACACACTGAGAAGCCTGCTCAAAGCTTTTGTGGTGGGCGTTCTTTTTTTCCCCTGCATGTTGCTGACTGCTTATGATTGGTCAACCTCAAACAAAGGAATAAGTACAGAGCCACTATGATAAATAATGGTAACGCCTCAGTGAACGTAACATAAATTACAACCCATGCTTTCCAAGCTAATATCTCTGTAATGAAGAGGAGTAAAAACTTCATTTTATTCAACTCTGCAGTCACTATTCCATGTTTGTTTAACATGTTCAAACTGGTGGAAGATCATCTTTAAAGCAGATCTGAGATGATATTAGAGTGTTCTGTTTATGGAAGAATACTATGAGATGATTTTTGGTCAGAAAAATATTCAGTTTTCTAGCTCATAGTACTGCAGTAAGCATAAAACTGATTCCACACACTAATGACTGATGGTCATTATGTATTTTCATGTATACACAGCAAGTGTCATTCATTGATTAGGGGGTTAAGGCAGTTTACAGAATTCTTTGTAAGACCCTATTAGCCAAATAGCCCAATATAAATATAGCTTTAAAAAAACAAACAAATAGTTAGATTCTGGCCACCTGCATCATTGGTTCTATAGATGGCAAAGGAGGCAACTTGGTGGTTTAAATATGCTTGGTGCCCCCAATGCTTTCCAGACAGTGATAACAGGAGTTTGAATCCCTAGGTAAGTTGTAGCACATGCATGTTTTGCTGTGGATTGGCCTCCTTTTGAGACAATTTAACTTTTTACTTACTGCGTGTATTTAGGGCTAAAAATAATGCTGGCAATTGGGTCCCACTAAAAATGTTGTACTGTTTTGCTTTTATAAGCTCTTCATTTCCTTCATATTTAACATTAATGTTTTCTGTGTCCATAAATCAGCTGAGAGGAGACCAGAAATAAACAAATAAAAGAGTTACAAACTGGCCATATGAGCTCACTGATGGATTCTCTGGTAAAGAGGTCGGCCACGTCCTCTTGTTAGTGGAGATTTCCTTACAAACTGACCAGCACTAATGTCCATACAATGGCTGGTGGTGTAAGAACATGTGACCAGACCAGTCCACGTGACATTGCGAGAGCTGGATTATTCATGTACCGATATGCTATGCCCAGGGATGACGACTCTTGACTAGGGTCTCGAGAGGGGAAGCAGGTCACAGAGAAGAGTGACCTGATCTGTGACATAATGCCTTTGCAGCTATTACATCACAAAGTACGGCACAGCTATTATGTAGTATAGCATATCACATAGTATAATAAAGCCTATCATAGTTTGTATAAAAGCCTAGGCAGGGAATGCAGTGCATCAACCAATATCTGGTGAATCTGTTTTGTGAGATAATGTTACAGATCACAGCTATAAGGCTGCTTTCACACATCCGTTTTTTGTCGTTAGGCATGTTGAAAAAAACGGATCTGTCGCAAATTGTGAAAAACTGATGCGACGGATCTGTTTTTTCGGCGGATCCGACTAGCTGATCCAGCTAATTGGATTCTAAAAAAATCGGAGCATGCTCAATTAAAAAAAAAACGGAATCCGTAGCTGGATTCCGTCATTTGACGGATCCAGACCATAGGGTTCCATTCTAGCAAATGACGGACGGCGACGGATTCATCGCTGTCCATTTTTTCGACTGACATAAAAAACATTACTATGTCCGAGTTTTTTTTCCAGCCGCTGGAAAAACAATTTTCAAAGGATTCGGCGAAAAACGGATGAAACGTGAGGCAATCCATCGCAATCCGTCACTAATACAAGTCTATGAGAAAAAAATAGATCCGGCTGCAACTTTTGCAAGATCCGTTTTTTCAACATTCGACGGATTGTGCCTGATGGCAAAAAACTGATGTGTGAAAGCAGCCTAAATTATGATTGACGGTCAGCTTCCCCTTCTTTTCAAAGCAATTGAAATAATTTGTGGTGAATTTATTTGCCGCATATCTGAATTTTGGGAAAAATTCACCAAAGCTGTAAACTACAAGTTGTATATTATTCCATCATCTTAACTCACAATATATTCATGTCATTCTAAAAAAAAGATAAAATGAAAAACCACAGGTATTGATACATTTTCAACAATTTAATTAGCTTCCTAGCATATAAACATATATAAAAAATATTCTTTGATGTATTACCCACTTTTTCATTTTACACATTGAGATAGTGATATCCCATAGTTCCTCAATAGTCTTAGTGCAACCAGGAAAAAAAATACAAAAAGTCGGTAACAAAAGACAGAAATATAAGTATTGATCAAGATATAAAAACATTTTTTTAAAGTAAAAAAATATTCTTTTGATGTGATTTGGACATGAGCTCATTTTTGATTGTTTCATTTTCCAAAAACACATGCCATGAAGGGGCATAAGCTGCCAGTACTGTATATGTGTCATATATTGTAACACCGTGGCTCACTATAACACTGTACAGGTAATGCCTGGTGCATTCAATAAATATACATATAAATATTTGCTTCTCTTAAAGTAGCAGCAGTTTGTTATTCACTCAAAGTTTTTGGGATTTTTTCTTTGTGTTTTTGTAATCCAAGGGTGCATAAAAATTGATCATTCATTGTCACGTCTTGAGGTTTGAAGAAAAAGAAGGTAAAGCCCATTATAGCATCTTTGTATTAAATCTTCCTTAGAATTTTCAGCCATTACAGCGATCAACATTACGCCAGTTTGATTTCGCCTGCGTACAGGGTTATCAATAAAATGATGGCAAATCCGGAGAGCAGACCTGCATTCTGAATGATAAAATAGATCATGTCCGTTTTCCGCCCTTTAATCTTGTCTTTGAACATATCATTCATTTCTGGAAACTATAAAACAAAACAAAAGAAATAGGTAAAATAAGTATATTTTTCTAAAAATGACTAACCTTAATACACTGTTCAAAAAAATAAATGGAACACTATAATCCCACATCCTAGATATCACTGAATAAAATATTCCAGTTGTAAATCTTTATTCATTACATAGTGGAATGTGTTGAGAACAATAAAACCTAAAAATTATCAATGTAAATCACAACTGTTATCCCACCGAGGTCTGGAGTTGGAATGATGCTCAAAATCAAAGTGGAAAATGAAGTTACAGGCTGATCTAACTTCAGTGGAAATGCCTCAAGACAAGGAAATGATGCTCAGTAGTGTGTGTGGCCTCCACGTGCCTGTATGACCTCCCTACAATGCTGGGGCATGCTCTTGATGAGGCGGCGGATGGTCTCCTTAGGGATCTCCTCCCAGACCTGGACTAAAGCATCCACCAACTCCTGGACAGTCTGTGGTCCAACGTGACATTGGTGGATGGTGCGAGATATGATGTCCCAGATCTGTTCAATTAGATTCAGGTCTGGGGAAGGGGTGGGCCAGTCCATAGCTTCAATGCCTTCATCTTGCAGGAACTGCTGACACTCCAGCCACATGAGGTCTGGCCCATAGTTTGTAAGCTTGCGAGCAGGGCCCTCACTCCTCCTGGTATCTGTTTTGAACTGTATTTCTGTTATGCTGTAATGTCTATTGTCTGTACAAGTCCCCTCTATAATTTGTAAAGCGCTGCGGAATATGTTGGCGCTATATAAATAAAAATTATTATTATTATAATTATTATTGTCCTGCATTAGGAGGAACCCAGAGCCAACCACACCAGCATATGGTCTCACAAGGGATCTGAGGATCCCATCTCAGTACCTAATGGCAGTCAGGCTACCTCTGGCGAGCACATGGTGGGCTGTGGTGACCTCCAAAGAAATGCCACCCCACACCATTACTGACCCACTGCCAAACCGGTCATGCTGAAGGATGTTGCAGGCAGCAGATCGCTCTCCACAGCGTCTTCAGACTCACAGGTGCTCAGTGTGAACATGCTTTCATCTGTGAAGAGCACAGGGCGCCAGTGGCGAATTTGCCAATCCTGGTGTTCTGTGGCAAATGCCAAGCATCCTGCATGGTGTTGGGCTGAGAGCGCAACCCCCATCTGTGGACATTGGGCACTAAGACCATCTTCATGATGTCAGTTTCTAACCATTTTTGCAGATGCATGCACATTTGTGGCCTGCTGGAGGTCATTTTGCAGGGCTCTGGCAGTGCTCCTCTGTTCTTCCTTGCACAAAGGCTGAGGTAGTGGTCTTGCTGCTGGGTTGTTGCCCTCCTTTGGCCCCCTCCACATCTCCCGGTGTACTGGCCTGTCTCCTGGTAGCACCTCTGGACACTACGCTGACAGACACAGCAAACCTTGCCACAGCTCACATTGATGTGCCATCCTGGATGAGCTGCACTACCTGAGCCACTTGTGTGGGTTGTAGAGTCCGTCTCATGCTACCACGAGTGTGAAAGCACAGCCAACATTCAAAAGTAACCAAAACATCAGCCAGAAAGCATTGCTACTGAGATGTGGTCTATGGTCCCAACCTACAGAACCACTCCTTTATTGAGTGTGTCTTGATAATTGCCAATAATTTCCATCTGTTGTCTATTCCATTTGCACAACAGCATGTGAAATTGATTGTCAAACAGTGTTGCTTCCTAAGTAGACAGTTTGATTTCACAGAAATTTGATTTACTTGGAGTTATATTCTGTTGTTTAGGTGTTCCCTTATTTTTTTGAGCAGTGCAGTTTGCTGCCACCTTAATGCGGGACTACGTGAAGACTTTTTGTAGTGTATCTTTCCAATTATAATGAGTGACCTCTACAGTTTGCTGTAACATTGTCTAAAACCTATCAACATTTTTACCTATGAAAACAATATAGGAGACTTTAAGGCTATGTTCACACATTGCTGTTTTACGACTTATTTTTTATGCTAATTTTAAGCTGCATTTAACAGTACCAGCAAAAGCTATGAGATTTTAGAAATCTCACGCACACAAGCTTTTTTTTTTCACTGACTGAATTGGAAAATTTTTTGCGTTTTTGAAACCTGCAGCTTGTCACTTCTTTCAGTATTTTTGCAGCTCTTTTTCACTCATAGAAAGCAATGAGTAAGTGCAAAAATGCAGATATCCTGTTTTGCTGCATTTTTAGTGCAAAAAAAGCAGGAACGGCAGTATGTGAAACCCATTTATTTTTGTGATTTTTAAACCATAATGTCTTGGTTTCCTCATCGGAGAATGGTGGTTAGATTAGTTTAGTTTAATTAATAGCATCTTCCAGATGTGCCTTTTCTGGGGTGGCTGGGGGCAGATGTTTTTAGCCAGGGGGGGCCAAAAACCGTGGACACTCTCTAGGCTATTAATATCTGCCCTCAGTCACTGGCTTTACTACTCTGGCGGAGAAAATTGCGCGGGAGCCCACGCCAATTTTTTCAGCGATTTAACCCTTAAATTGCTGAAAGCTATTAAATTTAAGGGTTAAAGGCAATTTAAGGGTTAAATCGCTGAAAAAATTGGCGTGGGCCATTTGCATTAAATGGTTAAAAAACACACACACACATTATTAAAAAGTATTTTAATGAAATAAAAACACAGGTTGTTTTAATATTTTATTGTACGCTCAATCCACTGGCTGAAGACCCTCGCTCTGTAACAAATAAAAAATAATAAACCAACAATATACATACCTTCCGTAGATCTGTAACGTCCCACATTGTAAATCCATCTGAAGGGGTTAAAATATTTTACAACCAGGAGCTCTGCTAATGCAGCGCTGCTCGTGGCTGTAAACCCCAGCGAATGAAGGTAATGTAGGTCAATGACCTATAGTTACCTTCATTCGCGGTGATGCGCCCCCTGCTGGATGTCCTCATATGACCTCGAGCCTGGGAACTTTTCCCACGCTCCAGGGACATCCAGCAGGGGGCGCATCACCGCGAATGAAGGTAACTACAGGTCACTGACCTACATTACCTTCATTCGCTGGGGTTTACAGCCACGAGCAGCGCTGCATTAGCAGAGCTCCTGGCTGTAAAATATTTTAACCCCTTCAGATGGATTTACAACGTAGGACGTTACAGATCTACGGAAGGTATGTATATTGTTGGTTTATTATTTTTTATTTGTTACAGAACGAGGGTCTTCAGCCAGTGGATTGAGCGTACAATAAAATATTAAAACAAACGGTGTGTTTATTTCATTAAAATACTTTTTAATAATGTGTTTGTGGTTTTTTTAACTCTTTCATACAATTGGATTAATAATGGATAGGTGTCATAATTGACGCCTCTCCATTATTAATCTGGCTTAATGTCACCTTACAATAGCAAGGTGGCATTAACTCTTCATTACCCCATATCCCACCGCTACACGGGAATGGGAAGAGAGTGGCCAAGTGCCAGAATAGGCACATCTTCCAGATGTGCCTTTTCTGGGGTGGCTGGGGGCAGGTGTTTTTAGCCGGGGGGGACAAAAACCGTGGACACTCTCTAGGCTATTAATATCTGCCCTCAGTCACTGGCTTTACTACTCTGGCGGAGAAAATTGCGCGGGAGCCAATTTTTTCAGCGATTTAACCCTTACATTTAAGAGCTAGGGAGCCGAAATTTTGCATATACACACTACTAACATTAGTAGTGTGGAGTATGCAAAAAAATGGGGATATCACATGGTTTACTGTATGTAAACCATGTCTCATATCATGTTGGGTTTTGGCAGGAGAAATGAAAAGCCGGTAATTGAATTACTGGCTTTTCTGCTATATCGCCCTGAAGGAAATATATTAAAAAAAAAAAACATAGACTTTCATTGGGTTTTGAGTTTCGGCCGATCCCCGTTCCCGACTTTTCAATAGGATCGGCCGATTTCACTCGACCCGACTTTTGAGAAAGTCGGGTTTCGTGAAACCCGACTCGACCCTAAAAAACTAAAAGTCGCTCAACCCTAGTTATGAGGAATCAATTTTTAACTAATCACATTGCAAATTGTTTTTATGCTTCACATAGGTTGTGTGTCATTAGCAGAGTGGCAAAGGCACACTTACCTCTAAATTGCTATTAAGAGTAATTTAAAACTCTGAGCCTCCTCACTTTCTTTAAGTGCACATGTCCTAATTTGCTACACCATTCCTAAGATCTAAAATGGTTTTCCAAGTATAATTGTTTTATTTCTTACTCCCAAAGCCTGCCAAGGTTAAAAATAAGAACCTGAACATTGCTCACTTAGCACTGATGCAAGAGCTAACTCTCCGCTGCTGCTATGGTCTTTGTTGACAGGCTGCAGCGCTTCTGCTGAGGTAGACCGCATGAGGGGCAACAGCAGGAAGTTTGCACTGCAGTGGCGATGGATGAGTAATAGTTTGTTTTTTCAACCTTGGACTTAGGTAATACAAAAAAATTATTATTGGACAAGTAAAAAAAAAATTGCCACCACAGGCTGATGACATGCTGCAAGAACAGACACCAAAGTGGACACTTCAGGAAAATACTACCTGCTTTTTTGTGCTACAAGCTGTAGATTTGATTGGTTTCATTTTGGGTATAGTTGACTTTTTGATTGCTTTTAATTGCATTTTATGTGTGAGGTGCGGTGAATACAAAATGGCAATCCTGTCATAATGATTCTATTTATTTAACTACATTATGAGTTAATTTTATATTTTGATGACATATTTTTTAGTCCCCTCAACCTGTGATCATTAACAGTCTCTTATGGAGGGTTGTTCACTACATTTATATTAATGATGAGCTATCATTAGGATGGGTCATTAACATCAGATCGGTGGGGGTATAACATCTGGCAACCACATTGATCAGTTGTTCCTGCTGCGGGCTGGATGTTATCAGTAGAGATGAGCGAACATTTCAATGTTGGGTTCGGTTCCGATTCGCCGAACAGACCACCGTTCACCTAACAGTTCGCTGAACGGTTAGATAAATGTACCCAAAACCCATTAGATTCAATAGGAAGCAAAACAAAATGCAGAGACAACACCTTAAAAGGTGACAAAAAATCTTCCCAAACAGCTAAAATCAGGGGCAGACACCATGAAAAGTGGCACCAATTGACCAGAGTAGATATTTGCAAATGGCACAGCAGCAGTCAGCCATGGGCCATGGATGAGGTATCAAGGCCGAGCCCAACATTTAGAACTTGGAATTGAAGTATCAATGAGGAACTAGTGGTTAAGAGAGCCGTGTAAGCCTTCTTAGCTGGGAGAACTCACACCTCATGCAATGCCTCCAATTTTTTTTTATTCCAGCCACATTCAGATGGCACAAACATCAGTTTCATAGACTACTATTGATAGAAAAATGTAAAAATAGTAACACACATAGCTGACTAAAAGTAACTGCAGGCCTGCCTGTCTGGGAGCTCTACTTACACAAGCAACCCAGCCAGGGTCGGACTGGGGCACCGGGACACCGGACAATCCTCCGGTGGGCCCCGCCCCCAGCTCCTGCCTCCTTCATTTGTGCCTGCCCGGCCCCTGCATCATGCTCATAGTGTAAACCCAGCCGGCACCGCATTGTATAGCCGGCACCGCAGCAGCTGGCAGACTGCACAGGTGATGGGAAGTGCAGTAGCAGCTCCTTCACATCACCTGCTGCCGCTGCCATTCCTCTGCCAGGAGAGCGGTGTGTGCAGACTGCTGACCCTCAATACAGCCAGCACAGTCAGAGGAACAGCTGACTGTGAGGCTGAGAGCAGACAGCACACAACAGCTGACCCGCAGTCACCTGTTTCCTGTGCTCCGCGGCTCTGCTCCTCTTCAAAAATGCCCTGGGCAGCAGTGTAAACACTGATTGGCTGCAATTCAGCCAATCAGCGTTAGTTTTCTTTGTGTGAGCTCACAGCACAGCTCAGGCAAGGAGCTGTGCTGTGATTGGTCAGCAGTCCTACCCAAGCAGCAGTGGAGCAGATGGAGTCTGATGGCTGCAGTCAGTGTGACTGTAAGTACATAACTATATGATGCCGGCACCCTGAGTAGATCTCCGGCCACAGAGGCAGTTAGGGGAGGGGGCCCCATACATCCTATAGGTGACATAGGGGAGGGGGCCCACAGTGGTATTCTAATTTTCTTCTGGGCCCCCTCCCCTACCTCTATTTTAGGGTATGTGCACACGTATTCTGGGTCCACTGCGGATTTTTCTGCAGCGGATTTGATATATCCGCAGTGGAAAACCGCTGCGGATTCACCGCGGTTTTTCTGCATTTTCCACTGCGGTTTTACA
Organism: Ranitomeya imitator; assembly: GCF_032444005.1. NCBI lineage: Eukaryota > Metazoa > Chordata > Amphibia > Anura > Dendrobatidae > Ranitomeya > Ranitomeya imitator. The sequence goes on from NC_091282.1 coordinate 945,687,927, forward strand.
ACTGCGGTTTTCCATAAGGGCAGTTGTAAAACCGCTGCGGAAAACGCAGAAAGAAGTGACATGCTGCAGAATGTAAACCACTGCGTTTCTACGCGGTTTTTTCCACAGCATGGGCACAGCGTTTTCTGTTTCCCATAGGTTTACATGGTACTGTAAACGCATGGGAAACTGCTGCAGATCCGCAGCTGCGGAAATACTGCGGATCCGCAGCAAAATCCGCATCGTGTGCACATAGCCTTACTGTGGATCCCTTTCACTCTCTGAGCAGGCCCACAGGAAAATAGAGGTGAAACAGTGGGGAAGGGGGCCCATAGGATATTGGGTGACACAGTGGTGAAGGGGGTCCTCAGGTGATTAACACCCTTACGACATCTGCCTTACATGTATGGCGCGTGTTAAATGCCAGTGTCAATCTCTGACTGCAGCATATAACACATGACAGCATGCGTGCGTATCATTCTCTCACCCATTGGTGCCCATGAGGTGATCGTGGGTCGCCGATGGGTTTTAATGACAGCGAGGGGTCTTCTTTCTGTAGCCGAGCTTTAAAGGAGACCATAATTTCTTCTATATGCAGGGATGCTGTGGCATCACTGTATATAATAGCACATGTGATCGGATGATCGCATCTTCATGTCCTCGAAGGCTATGTGCACACGTTGCGGATTAGGCTTAGGAATATATGGTACGTATTCAGCCTCTCCTGGCAGAAAACGCACCTGCGGATTTGTCGCATTTTTTGTGCAATTCCGCAGCATTTTTTTGTGCGTTTTTGCTGCGGTTTTCTTGCGGATTTGCTGCGCTTTTTACCCCTGAGGTTTTCTATAATGGAATGGGTACAAAAACGCTGCAGTTTCACAAAAAAGAGGTGACATGCTACTTCTTTTAAACCGCAGCGTTTCCGCAGCGGATTTTCCACAAAGTGTGCACAGCATTTTTTTTCTCATTGATTTACATTGTACTGTAAATCAATTGCGGATCTGCAGCGTTTCTGCACCGCAAAAAATGCTGCGGATCCACAGAGAATCCGCAACGTGTGCACATAGCCTAAGGGGGCTAACTGTACCAGTGAAAGGTAAAAAGAAAATAAAAAAATTCCTAAAAGTTCAAATCACCCTTTTTATCCCATTGAAAATAAATATATTTTAAAAATAAAAAACAACAAATATTTGGTATTGCTGGGTTCAGAAAAGTCCGATCGATAAAACTATAAAAAACAATGAACTTGATCAGAAAACACCGTAAAAAGAAACAAATGCCAAATGTCCTTTTTTCTGTTCACCACAATTCCACAAAAAAAGCTATAACAAATGATGAAAACATTACATCTATCCCAAAATCGTACTAATAAAAACAATGTCTCGCCCCCAACAGAAAACTTCCCTGTGTGTAATAAAATACGCAGCAGTCGCCGTCTTCTGCCGCTGTGTCGTTGCTTGTGTCTTCATTGCAGTGGAATATGGCCACCGGTAAGTATTTTACTACACACACTGGACCTATATTACAGCTCTCCTGTGTGGTGTAGTATATAGAGGATCTGTCAGCTCTCCTGTGTGGTGTAGTATATAGAGGATCTGTCAGCTCTCCTGTGTGGTGTAGTATATAGAGGATCTGTCCCCTCTCCTGTGTGGTGTAGTATATAGAGGATCTGTCAGCTCTCCTGTGTGGTGTAGTATATAGAGGATCCGTCAGCTCTCCTGTGTGGTGTAGTATATAGAGGATCTGTCAGTTCTCCTGTGTGGTGTAGTATATAGAGGATCTGTCAGCTCTCCTGTGTGGTGTAGTATATAGAGGATCTGTCATCTCTCCTGTGTGGTGTAGTATATAGAGGATCTGTCCCCTCTCCTGTGTGGTGTAGTATATAGAGGATCTGTCCGCTCTCCTGTGTGGTGTAGTATATAGAGTATCTGTCCCCTCTCCTGTGTGGTGTAGTATATAGAGGATCTGTCAGCTCTCCTGTGTGGTGTAGTATATAGAGGATCTGTCAGCTCTCCCGTGTGGTGTAGTATATAGAGGATCTGTCAGCTCTCCCGTGTGGTGTAGTATATAGAGGATCTGTCAGCTCTCCTGTGTGGTGTAGTATATAGAGGATCTGTCAGCTCTCCTGTGTGGTGTAGTATATAGAGGATCTATATACTACATAGCGACCACAATATTGTACAGTTTCACCTGTCTTTCACTAGGGGGACTTGTCAGGGAGTCACAAAAACACTGAACTTTAGGAAGGCAAAGTTTGACCAGCTTAGAAATGCCCTTAATCTGGTAGACTGGGACAATATCCTCAGAAATGAGAATACAGATAATAAATGGGAAATGTTTAAGAACATCCTAAATAGGCAGTGTAAGCGGTTTATACCTTGTGGGAATAAAAGGACTAGAAATAGGAAAAACCCAATGTGGCTAAACAAAGAAGTAAGACAGGCAATTAACAGTAAAAAGAAAGCATTTGCACTACTAAAGCAGGATGGCACCATTGAAGCTCTAAAAAACTATAGGGAGAAAAATACTTTATCTAAAAAACGAATTAAAGCTGCCAAAAAGGAAACAGAGAAGCACATTGCTAAGGAAAGTAAAACTAATCCCAAACTGTTCTTCAACTATATCAATAGTAAAAGAATAAAAACTGAAAATGTAGGCCCCTTAAAAAATAGTGAGGAAAGAATGGTTGTAGATGACGAGGAAAAAGCTAACATATTAAACACCTTCTTCTCCACGGTATTCACGGTGGAAAATGAAATGCTAGGTGAAATCCCAAGAAACAATGAAAACCCTATATTAAGGGTCACCAATCTAACCCAAGAAGAGGTGCGAAACCGGCTAAATAAGATTAAAATAGATAAATCTCCGGGTCCGGATGGCATACACCCACGAGTACTAAGAGAACTAAGTAATGTAATAGATAAACCATTATTTCTTATTTTTAGGGACTCTATAGCGACAGGGTCTGTTCCGCAGGACTGGCGCATAGCAAATGTGGTGCCAATATTCAAAAAGGGCTCTAAAAGTGAACCTGGAAATTATAGGCCAGTAAGTCTAACCTCTATTGTTGGTAAAATATTTGAAGGGTTTCTGAGGGATGTTATTCTGGATTATCTCAATGAGAATAACTGTTTAACTCCATATCAGCATGGGTTTATGAGAAATCGCTCCTGTCAAACCAATCTAATCAGTTTTTATGAAGAGGTAAGCTATAGGCTGGACCACGGTGAGTCATTGGACGTGGTATATCTCGATTTTTCCAAAGCGTTTGATACCGTGCCGCACAAGAGGTTGGTACACAAAATGAGAATGCTTGGTCTGGGGGAAAATGTGTGTAAATGGGTTAGTAACTGGCTTAGTGATAGAAAGCAGAGGGTGGTTATAAATGGTATAGTCTCTAACTGGGTCGCTGTGACCAGTGGGGTACCGCAGGGGTCAGTATTGGGACCTGTTCTCTTCAACATATTCATTAATGATCTGGTAGAAGGTTTACACAGTAAAATATCGATATTTTCAGATGATACAAAACTATGTAAAGCAGTTAATACAAGAGAAGATAGTATTCTGCTACAGATGGATCTGGATAAGTTGGAAACTTGGGCTGAAAGGTGGCAGATGAGGTTTAACAATGATAAATGTAAGGTTATACACATGGGAAGAGGGAATCAATATCACCATTACACACTGAACGGGAAACCACTGGGTAAATCTGACAGGGAGAAGGACTTGGGGATCCTAGTTAATGATAAACTTACCTGGAGCAGCCAGTGCCAGGCAGCAGCTGCCAAGGCAAACAGGATCATGGGGTGCATTAAAAGAGGTCTGGATACACATGATGAGAGCATTATACTGCCTCTGTACAAATCCCTAGTTAGACCGCACATGGAGTACTGTGTCCAGTTTTGGGCACCAGTGCTCAGGAAGGATATAATGGAACTAGAGAGAGTACAAAAGAGGGCAACAAAATTAATAAAGGGGATGGGAGAACTACAATACCCAGATAGATTAGCGAAATTAGGATTATTTAGTCTAGAAAAAAGACGACTGAGGGGCGATCTAATAACCATGTATAAGTATATAAGGGGACAATACAAATATCTTGCTGAGGATCTGTTTATACCAAGGAAGGTGACGGGCACAAGGGGGCATTCTTTGCGTCTGGAGGAGAGAAGGTTTTTCCACCAACTTAGAAGAGGATTCTTTACTGTTAGGGCAGTGAGAATCTGGAATTGCTTGTCTGAGGAGGTGGTGATGGCGAACTCAGTCGAGGGGTTCAAGAGAGGCCTGGATGTCTTCCTGGAGCAGAACAATATTGTATCATACAATTATTAGGTTCTGTAGAAGGACGTAGATCTGGGGATTTATTATGATGGAATATAGGCTGAACTGGATGGACAAATGTCTTTTTTCGGCCTTACTAACTATGTTACTATGTTACTATGTTACTATGATCTGTCCCCTCTCCTGTGTGGTGTAGTACATAGAGGATCTGTCAGCTCTCCTGTGTGGTGTAGTATATAGAGGATCTGTCAGCTCTCCTGTGTGGTGTAGTATATAGAGGATCTGTCAGCTCTCCCGTGTGGTGTAGTATATAGAGGATCTGTCAGCTCTTCTGTGTTGTGTAGTGTATATACAGGATCTGTCCCCTGTCCTGTGTGGTGTAGTATATAGAGGATCTGCCCCCTCTCCTGTGTGGTGCAGTATATAGAGGATCTGTCAGCTCTCCTGTGTGGTGTAGTATATAGAGGATCCGTCAGCTCTCCTGTGTGGTGTAGTATATAGAGGATCCGTCAGCTCTCCTGTGTGGTGTAGTATATAGAGGATCTGTCCCCTCTCCTGTGTGGTGTAGTATATAGAGGGTCTGTCAGCTCTCGTGTGTGGTGTAGTATATAAAGGATCTGTCAGCTCTCCTGTGTCGTGTAGTATATAGAGGATCTGTCAGCTCTCCTGTGTGGTGTAGTATATAGAGGATCTGTCAGCTCTCCTGTGTGGTGTAGTATATAGAGGATCTGTCAGCTCTCCTGTGTGGTGTAGTATATAGAGGATCTGTCAGCTCTCCTGTGTGGTGTAGTATATAGAGGATCTGTCAGCTCTCCTGTGTGGTGTAGTATATAGAGGATCTGTCAGCTCTCCTGTGTGGTGTAGTATATAGAGGATCTGTCAGCTCTCCTGTGTGGTGTGGTATATAGAGGATCTGTCCCCTCTCCTGTGTGGTGTAGTATATAGAGGATCTGTCAGCTCTCCTGTGTGGTGTAGTATATAGAGGATCTTTCAGTTCTCCTGTGTGGTGTAGTATATAGAGGATCTGTCAGCTCTCCTGTGTGGTGTAGTATATAGAGGATCTGTCAGTTCTCCTGTGTGGTGTAGTATATAGAGGATCTGTCAGCTCTCCTGTGTGGTGTAGTATATAGAGGATCTTTCAGTTCTCCTGTGTGGTGTAGTATATAGAGGATCTGTCAGCTCTCCTGTGTGGTGTAGTATATAGAGGACCTGTCAGCTCTCCTGTGTGGTGTAGTATATAGAGGATCTGTCAGCTCTCCTGTGTGGTGTAGTATATAGAGGATCTGTCAGCTCTCCTGTGTGGTGTAGTATATATAGGATCTGTCAGCTCTCCTGTGTGGTGTAGTATATAGAGGATCTGCCCCCTCTCCCGTGTGGTGTAGTATATAGAGGATCTGTCAGCTCTCCCGTGTGGTGTAGTATATAGAGGATCTGTCAGCTCTCTTGTGTGGTGTAGTATATAGAGGATCTGTCCCCTCTCCTGTGTGGTGTAGTATATAGAGGATCTGTCCCCTCTCCTGTGTGGTGTAGTATATAGAGGATCTGTCAGCTCTCCTGTGTGGTGTAGTATATAGAGGATCTGTCAGCTCTCCCGTGTGGTGTAGTATATAGAGGATCTGTCAGCTCTTCTGTGTTGTGTAGTATATATACAGGATCTGTCCCCTGTCCTGTGTGGTGTAGTATATAGAGGATCTGCCCCCTCTCCTGTGTGGTGTAGTATATAGAGGATCTGTCAGCTCTCCTGTGTGGTGTAGTATATAGAGGATCCGTCAGCTCTCCTGTGTGGTGTAGTATATAGAGGATCTGTCAGCTCTCCTGTGTGGTGTAGTATATAGAGGATCTGTCAGCTCTCCTGTGTGGTGTAGTATATAGAGGATCTGTCAGCTCTCCTGTGTGGTGTAGTATATAGAGGATCTGTCAGCTCTCCCGTGTGGTGTAGTATATAGAGGATCTGTCAGTTCTCCTGTGTGGTGTAGTATATAGAGGATCCGTCAGCTCTCCTGTGTGGTGTAGTATACAGAGGATCTGTCCCCTCTCCTGTGTGGTGTAGTATATAGAGGATCTGTCAGCTCTCCTGTGTGGTGTAGTATATAGAGGATCTGTCAGCTCTCTTGTGTGGTGCAGTATATAGAGGATCTGTCAGCTCTCCTGTGTGGTGTAGTATATAGAGGATCTGTCAGCTCTCCTGTGTGGTGTAGTATATAGAGGATTTGTCAGCTCTCCTGTGTGGTGTAGTATATAGAGGATCTGTCAGCTCTCCTGTGTGGTGTAGTATATAGAGGATCTGTCAGCTCTCCCGTGTGGTGTAGTATATAGAGGATCTGTCAGTTCTCCTGTGTGGTGTAGTATATAGAGGATCTGCCCCCTCTCCCGTGTGGTGTAGTATATAGAGGATCTGTCAGCTCTCCTGTGTGGTGTAGTATATAGAGGATCTGTCAGCTCTCCCGTGTGGTGTAGTATATAGAGGATCTGTCAGTTCTCCTGTGTGGTGTAGTTTATAGAGGATCCGTCAGCTCTCCTGTGTGGTGTAGTATACAGAGGATCTGTCAGCTCTCCTGTGTGGTGTAGTATATAGAGGATCTGTCAGCTCTCCTGTGTGGTGTAGTATATAGAGGATCTGTCAGCTCTCCTGTGTGGTGCAGTATATAGAGGATCTGTCAGCTCTCCTGTGTGGTGTAGTATATAGAGGATCTGTCAGCTCTCCTGTGTGGTGTAGTATATAGAGGATCTGTCAGCTCTCCTGTGTGGTGTAGTATATAGAGGATCTGTCAGCTCTCCTGTGTGGTGTAGTATATAGAGGATCTGTCAGCTCTCCCGTGTGGTGTAGTATATAGAGGATCTGTCAGTTCTCCTGTGTGGTGTAGTATATAGAGGATCTGCCCCCTCTCCCGTGTGGTGTAGTATATAGAGGATCTGTCAGCTCTCCTGTGTGGTGTAGTATATAGAGGATCTGTCAGCTCTCCCGTGTGGTGTAGTATATAGAGGATCTGTCAGCTCTCCTGTGTGGTGTTGTATATAGAGGATCTGCCCCCTCTCCCGTGTGGTGTAGTATATAGAGGATCTGTCAGCTCTCCTGTGTGGTGTAGTATATAGAGGATCTGTCAGCTCTCCCGTGTGGTGTAGTATATAGAGGATCTGTCAGTTCTCCTGTGTGGTGTAGTATATAGAGGATCTGCCCCCTCTCCCGTGTGGTGTAGTATATAGAGGATCTGTCAGCTCTCCTGTGTGGTGTAGTATATAGAGGATCTGTCAGCTCTCCTGTGTGGTGTAGTATATAGAGGATCTGTCAGCTCTCCTGTGTGGTGCAGTATATAGAGGATCTGTCAGCTCTCCTGTGTGGTGTAGTATATAGAGGATCTGTCAGCTCTCCTGTGTGGTGTAGTATATAGAGGATCTGTCAGCTCTCCTGTGTGGTGTAGTATATAGAGGATCTGTCAGCTCTCCTGTGTGGTGTAGTATATAGAGGATCTGTCAGCTCTCCCGTGTGGTGTAGTATATAGAGGATCTGTCAGTTCTCCTGTGTGGTGTAGTATATAGAGGATCTGCCCCCTCTCCCGTGTGGTGTAGTATATAGAGGATCTGTCAGCTCTCCTGTGTGGTGTAGTATATAGAGGATCTGTCAGCTCTCCTGTGTGGTGTAGTATATAGAGGATCTGTCAGCTCTCCTGTGTGGTGTAGTATATAGAGGATCTGTCAGCTCTCCTGTGTGGTGTAGTATATAGAGGATCTGTCAGCTCTCCCGTGTGGTGTAGTATATAGAGGATCTGTCAGTTCTCCTGTGTGGTGTAGTATATAGAGGATCCGTCAGCTCTCCTGTGTGGTGTAGTATACAGAGGATCCGTCAGCTCTCCTGTGTGGTGTAGTATACAGAGGATCTGTCAGCTCTCCTGTGTGGTGTAGTATATAGAGGATCTGTCAGCTCTCCTGTGTGGTGCAGTATATAGAGGATCTGTCAGCTCTCCTGTGTGGTGTAGTATATAGAGGATCTGTCAGCTCTCCTGTGTGGTGTAGTATATAGAGGATCTGTCAGCTCTCCTGTGTGGTGTAGTATATAGAGGATCTGTCAGCTCTCCTGTGTGGTGTAGTATATAGAGGATCTGTCAGCTCTCCCGTGTGGTGTAGTATATAGAGGATCTGTCAGTTCTCCTGTGTGGTGTAGTATATAGAGGATCTGCCCCCTCTCCCGTGTGGTGTAGTATATAGAGGATCTGTCAGCTCTCCTGTGTGGTGTAGTATATAGAGGATCTGTCAGCTCTCCCGTGTGGTGTAGTATATAGAGGATCTGTCAGTTCTCCTGTGTGGTGTAGTATATAGAGGATCTGCCCCCTCTCCCGTGTGGTGTAGTATATAGAGGATCTGTCAGCTCTCCTGTGTGGTGTAGTATATAGAGGATCTGTCAGCTCTCCCGTGTGGTGTAGTATATAGAGGATCTGTCAGTTCTCCTGTGTGGTGTAGTATATAGAGGATCTGCCCCCTCTCCCGTGTGGTGTAGTATATAGAGGATCTGTCAGCTCTCCTGTGTGGTGTAGTATATAGAGGATCTGTCAGCTCTCCTGTGTGGTGTAGTATATAGAGGATCTGTCAGCTCTCCTGTGTGGTGTAGTATATAGAGGATCTGTCAGCTCTCCCGTGTGGTGTAGTATATAGAGGATCTGTCAGTTCTCCTGTGTGGTGTAGTATATAGAGGATCTGCCCCCTCTCCCGTGTGGTGTAGTATATAGAGGATCTGTCAGCTCTCCTGTGTGGTGTAGTATATAGAGGATCTGTCAGCTCTCCCGTGTGGTGTAGTATATAGAGGATCTGTCAGTTCTCCTGTGTGGTGTAGTATATAGAGGATCCGTCAGCTCTCCTGTGTGGTGTAGTATACAGAGGATCCGTCAGCTCTCCTGTGTGGTGTAGTATACAGAGGATCTGTCAGCTCTCCTGTGTGGTGTAGTATATAGAGGATCTGTCAGCTCTCCTGTGTGGTGCAGTATATAGAGGATCTGTCAGCTCTCCTGTGTGGTGTAGTATATAGAGGATCTGTCAGCTCTCCTGTGTGGTGTAGTATATAGAGGATCTGTCAGCTCTCCTGTGTGGTGTAGTATATAGAGGATCTGTCAGCTCTCCTGTGTGGTGTAGTATATAGAGGATCTGTCAGCTCTCCCGTGTGGTGTAGTATATAGAGGATCTGTCAGTTCTCCTGTGTGGTGTAGTATATAGAGGATCTGCCCCCTCTCCCGTGTGGTGTAGTATATAGAGGATCTGTCAGCTCTCCTGTGTGGTGTAGTATATAGAGGATCTGTCAGCTCTCCCGTGTGGTGTAGTATATAGAGGATCTGTCAGTTCTCCTGTGTGGTGTAGTATATAGAGGATCTGCCCCCTCTCCCGTGTGGTGTAGTATATAGAGGATCTGTCAGCTCTCGTGTGTGGTGTGGTACATAGGATCTATCCTGGGTGGTATTTTTAAACTGCGTGGTGGGCCCCAAGAATGATTTTTCTCTGGTGGGCCCAAGGTACTCCAGTCCGACGCTGAACCCAGCAGATGGAAACCCAACTTTGAGTCTACACATTTCGAAAAATAATTGTCACACAGCATTAAAGTGGCATCAATTTCCACAAAGTAGGAACAGAATAATAGGCCTCTGACACATCTTCCACCACAGGCAACACACCTGATGGAAACCCAACTTAGAATCACCGCATTTCAAAAACATTTTTGTAACAGAAGAAGCAACAGCAGACACAGAAGACACCACAAAGACGGCACAGACGGCAATAACACTGTCAAGCTTGTGCCCAGACTGGTTGGCAAGGGCATACGGGGGTGTGGCCCCACTGTGCCACAGACCAGACTACCCTGGAAGGGGTGTAACTAAGTAGCTTCCTTGGTCTTCGCTGGAGCCTCTGATGGTGAAGTCAGGCTTGTGCGGCAGGAAGCTACCAGGTACCACTCCAGGGTGAAGTCTGACTGTGGCTGCTGATCCCACCGGAAGAACGGAACATAGAAAGGCAGGCGGGCATGGCTGGCACTCTGGCAGACAGGCGGGCACGGCTGAGACACAGGCAGATGAGTACAACAGAGACACTGGCAGGAAGGCGGGCATGGCTGGCTCTCTGGTAGGCAGGCAGGTACGGCTGGCTCTCTGGTAGGATAGGCGGACAAGGCTGGTACACTGGAAGAACCGGTAAGGGCCGGTCTGCAGGCAGGTATGTAAAACAGGTAAGAACCTGTTCAGACAGGAGGACTTATGAATAGGCAGAGAAAGACCGCATGAGCGGATGCAAAGCGGAAACACAGGAGCTAGAGCCAAGCACAGAAACGCAGGAGTCAGAGCCAAGAGCAGGAGGCGGAGCCAAGTGCAGAAATGCAGGAGGCAGAGCCAAGAGCAGGAGGCGGAGCAAAGTGCAGAAATGCAGGAGGCGGAGCCAAGAGAAGGAGGCGGAGCCAAGTGCATAAATGCAGGAGGCGGAGCCAAGTGCAGAAACGCAGGAGGCAGAGCCAAGAGCAGGAGGCGGAGCCAAGTGCAGAAACACAGGAGACTGAGCCAAGAGCAGGAGGCAGAGCCAAGAGCAGGAGGCTGAGACAAGTGCAGAAATGCAGGAGGCGGAGACAAAAGCAGGAGGCGGATCCATGTGCAGAAACGCAGGAGGCGGAGGCAAGAGCAGGAGGCAGAGCCGAGTGCGGAAGCGCAGGAGGCAGAGCCAAGAGCAGAGACGCAAGAGGTGGAACAGATAACTGCAAGAAGCGGAGCAAGGTAGAACCGCAAGGACTGGAGCAACAGAGCAAAGCCACAGAGTGCAGAGCTGAGAGCAGAACAAAGTCAGAGTGCAGAGCTGAGCAAAGCTAGATACAGAGTGCAGAGCAGAAAGCAGAGCAAAGCCACAGAGTGCAGAGCAAGGAGCAAGGCAAGGTCACAGAGAGCAGAGCCGAAAGCAGAGCAAAGCAAGACACAGAGTATGCACAGCAGAGAAAGCAAACCAAGACAGGGATATAAACAAACAAAGGAACAGGACAAGACTAAGACGGAGTCAGGAATGGGACAAGGCACAGAAACACGGACACAAGCCAGGGTACGATGACCCTCTGGGTGGCGGACATAGGCCAGGGTACAAAGCCCCACTGGGTGGCTACACAAGGACACAAGCCAGGGTACTAAGCCCCACTGAGTGGCAAACACAGGACAGAGACCAGGGTACAATGCCCCACTGGATGGCGGACACAAGAGTAACAGAGACAGGGCCTGGCACCTCAGCAGCTAAGAACTTATTGAGGGAGTAAGTTGCACAGGCCCCCACCAATGGGTGGGGATCTCTTAAATACAGGAAGCCTCATTGCAATTGACTGGGGACACCTTAGCAAGGTGCACACAGACTCAATAAAACACAGGAGTTGCCATCTCCACCCCCCTATGCACACAGAGCATGCACAGAGCAAACAGCAGACATGAGGCACACAGCATGGAGCTGGCAGCAGAGAGAAGTCACAACAAGGCCCAGAGAAGTAAGTGAGTTTGAGTGTAATGCAGGTGGGGGGTGGGAGGCCATGCAGCAATGCTAGCAGGGTTGTTACAAACGCAAGATCAATACATGAGACTAAAAACAACACCATCTCTAGTCTGCCCAATCTGCGACTGAGGTGCAAAAGTCATCTGAGATCCATGATTTGTTCACTTTGATGAAAGTTAGGCAGTCGACAGTTTGAGGGGACAGCCGGATGGGCTTATCCATCAAGACACCACCAGCAGAGCTGAAAACATGTTCTGAGAGAGCTCTGGTTGCCAGGCATGATAAAACCTCCAAGGCATGACAAGTGAGCTCATGTCACTCTTCCATTTTTAAAGACCAAAATGTAAGAGTCCAAACCCCCCTGATGGCATAGATAATGAGCCCAAGACACCATCCACTCCAGTCAATTACAAAGAGTGAGACTTGTACTCTGTTCTACTGGTGCAAGGGCTGGTCTAAATATGTATTAAATGACTCACAGAAATTGCTTATTCCACTTAGACTGCTGCTGCTTTTGCTGCTGCTAATGTTTTGGCGATGACGCCTTGACGTTACTGGGTTGGACATTTCAACCTGGGATGCACACTGTGTGCCTCAATGCTGTCTTGGTGAAAAGCACTTTTAAGATTGTCTACAAGCGTATTTTGATACTCCAGCATAAGCGCATCACTTTCCAGGGGGAAGCATCTGACTAAATTTACTGTGCATCTAACATAGTGGCAACCCAGTAGTCAGCACTGTTTCTAACCCTAAAAATACAGGCATCATGTTGAAGATAGTACAGCAAGAAGGTGCACTTGTGTTGAGCACTTCCATGAGGTCCATGCTGTGTTGGTGGCGGGGTAAAACTCAAGGTTGCTTCCTCCATTCCCTCCCGCCAACCACGGAAAACAGAGCGTATCATTATCCCCTTCATCTCCAGACTCTCCTGTCTGTCATCTCATCCTCCTCAATTTGTTCATTGGCTCCTACATCTTCACTAATAGTTTGACTGGTACCATGAGTCTCCATTGATTGCTGTAAGCCACCCTCCCACCAGTGCGACGACAGTCTGGAAATTTGAGATTTTGTTGTCACTTCCACATTCTCCTCTGCTTCCAACTCATCCTCTGGAACCATGACCTCCTCACGCAAACTATTCAAAGTGTGCTCCAGCATGTAGATGACCAGAATAGTGATGCTTATGATGGCATCATCAGTGCTAACTATCTTAGTAGCCTGTTATGAACAGGTAATTCAGAGCCACAATGGACATTGAAGTTCAGAGCACACAAAGTGACCTGACAATTACCAAAAACAAAGGACGAGCTCTGAGACGTGGGAACTCTGCTAACCGCAATCCCTAATCCTAACACACCACACTAGAGGTAGCCGTGGATTGCGCCTAACGCTCCCTATGCAACTCGGCACAGCCTGAGAAACTAACTAGCCCTGAAGATAGAAAAATAAGCCTACCTTGCCTCAGAGAAATTCCCCAAAGGAAAAGGCAGCCCCCCACATATAATGACTGTGAGTAAGATGAAAATACAAACACAGAGATGAAATAGATTTAGCAAAGTGAGGCCCGACTTACTGAATAGACCGAGGATAGGAAAGATAGCTTTGCGGTCAACACAAAAACCTACGAACAACCACGCAGAGGGGCAAAAAGACCCTCCGCACCGACTAACGGTACGGAGGTGCTCCCTCTGCGTCTCAGAGCTTCCAGCAAGCAAGAAAAACCAATATAGCAAGCTGGACAGAAAAAAAAAAAAATAACACAAGCAAAACTTAGCTTATGCAGGATAGACAGGCCACAGGAATGATCCAGGAGGAAGCAAGACCAATACTAGAACATTGACTGGAGGCCAGGATCAAAGCACCAGGTGGAGTTAAATAGAGCAGCACCTAACGACTTAACCTCATCACCTGAGGAAGGAAACTCAGAAGCCGCAGTACCACTCTCATCCACAGGAAGGAGCTTGGCCACAGAATTCACAACAGTACCCCCCCCTTGAGGAGGGGTCACCGAACCCTCACCAGAGCCCCCAGGCCGACCAGGATGAGCCACATGAAAGGCACGAACCAGATCGGCAGCATGGACATCAGAGGCAAAGACCCAGGAATTATCTTCCTGACCATAACCTTTCCACTTAACCAGATACTGGAGTTTCCGTCTCGAAACACGAGAATCCAAAACCTTCTCAACTATATACTCCAACTCCCCTTCAACCAAAACCGGAGCAGGAGGATCAATAGATGGAACCACAGGTGCCACGTATCTCCGCAACAATGACCTATGGAACACGTTATGGATGGAAAAAGAAGCTGGAAGAGTCAAACGAAAAGACACAGGATTAAGAACCTCAAAAATCCTATATGGACCAATGAAACGAGGCTTAAATTTAGGAGAGGAAACCTTCATAGGAATATAACGAGATGACAACCAAACCAAATCCCCAACACGAAGTCGGGGACCCACACAGCGCCTGCGGTTAGCGAAACGTTGAGCCTTCTCCTGGGACAAAGTCAAATTGTCCACTACATGAGTCCAAATCTGCTTCAACCTATCCACCACAGTATCCATACCAGGACAGTCCGAAGACTCAACCTGCCCTGAAGAGAAACGAGGGTGGAACCCAGAATTGCAGAAAAACGGCGAAACCAAAGTAGCCGAGCTGGCCCGATTATTAAGGGCGAACTCAGCCAAAGGCAAAAAGGACACCCAATCATCCTGATCAGCAGAAACAAAACATCTCAGATATGTTTTCAAGGTCTGATTGGTTCGTTCAGTCTGGCCATTTGTCTGAGGATGGAAAGCCGAAGAAAAAGACAAATCAATGCCCATCCTAGCACAAAAGGCTCGCCAAAACCTCGAAACAAACTGGGAACCTCTGTCAGAAACGATGTTCTCTGGAATGCCATGTAAACGAACCACATGCTGGAAAAACAACGGCACCAAATCAGAGGAGGAAGGCAATTTAGACAAGGGCACCAAATGGACCATCTTAGAGAAGCGATCACAAACCACCCAAATGACCGACATTCTTTGAGAGACGGGGAGATCCGAAATAAAATCCATAGAGATATGTGTCCAAGGCCTCTTCGGGACCGGCAAGGGCAAAAGCAACCCACTGGCACGAGAACAGCAGGGCTTAGCCCGAGCACAAATCCCACAGGACTGCACAAAAGAACGCACATCCCGCGACAGAGACGGCCACCAAAAGGATCTAGCCACCAAATCTCTGGTACCAAAGATTCCAGGATGACCAGCCAACACCGAACAATGAACCTCAGAGATAACTTTATTCGTCCACCTATCAGGGACAAACAGTTTCTCCGCTGGGCAACGGTCAGGTCTATTAGCCTGAAATTTTTGCAGCACCCGCCGCAAATCAGGGGAGATGGCAGACAAAATTACCCCCTCTTTGAGAATACCCGTCGGCTCAGGCAAACCCGGAGAATCGGGCACAAAACTCCTAGACAGGGCATCCGCCTTCACATTTTTAGAGCCCGGAAGGTACGAAACCACAAAGTCAAAACGGGAGAAAAACAGCGACCAACGAGTCTGTCTAGGATTCAACCGTTTGGCAGACTCGAGATAAGTCAAGTTTTTGTGATCAGTCAAGACCACCACGCGATGCTTAGCTCCTTCAAGCCAATGACGCCACTCCTCGAATGCCCACTTCATGGCTAGCAACTCTCGATTGCCAACATCATAATTTCGCTCAGCAGGCGAAAATTTCCTGGAAAAGAAGGCGCATGGTTTCATCACCGAGCAATCAGAACTTCTCTGCAACAAAACAGCCCCTGCTCCAATTTCGGAAGCATCAACCTCGACCTGGAACGGAAGCGAAACATCTGGTTGGCACAACACAGGGGCAGAAGAAAAACGACGCTTCAACTCCTGAAAAGCTTCCACAGCAGCAGAAGACCAATTGACCACATCAGCACCCTTCTTGGTTAAATCAGTCAACGGTTTAGCAATGCTAGAAAAATTAGTGATGAAGCGACGATAAAAATTAGCAAAGCCCAGGAACTTCTGCAGACTCTTCAGAGATGTTGGCTGAGTCCAATCATAAATGGCCTGAACTTTAACAGGGTCCATCTCGATAGTAGAAGGAGAAAAAATGAACCCCAAAAATGAAATCTTCTGAACACCAAAGAGACACTTTGACCCCTTCACAAACAAAGAATTAGCACGCAGGACCTGGAACACCATTCTGACCTGCTTCACATGAGACTCCCAATCATCCGAGAAGACCAAAATATCATCCAAGTATACAATCAGGAATTTATCCAGGTACTCTCGGAAGATGTCATGCATAAAGGACTGAAACACTGATGGAGCATTAGAAAGTCCGAATGGCATAACCAGGTACTCAAATGGCCTTTGGGCGTATTAAATGCTGTTTTCCATTCATCGCCCCGTTTAATACGCACAAGATTATACGCACCACGAAGATCTATCTTGGTGAACCAACTAGCCCCCTTAATCCGAGCAAACAAATCAGACAGCAGCGGCAAGGGGTACTGAAATTTGACCGTAATTTTATTTAGAAGGCGGTAATCAATACAAGGTCTCAGCGAACCATCCTTCTTGGCCACAAAAAAGAACCCCGCTCCCAATGGCGACGATGACGGGCGAATATGACCCTTCTCCAAAGACTCCTTCACGTAACTCCGCATAGCGGCGTGCTCAGGTACAGATAAATTAAACAGTTGACCCTTAGGAAACTTACTACCAGGAATCAAATCGATAGCACAATCACAATCCCTATGCGGAGGTAGGGCATTGGACTTGGGCTCATCGAATACATCCCGGTAATCAGACAAGAACTCTGGGACCTCAGAAGGGGTGGATGATGAGATAGACAGAAATGGAACATCACCATGTACCCCCTGACAACCCCAGCTGGACACAGACATTGATTTCCAATCTAATACTGGGTTATGGACTTGTAGCCATGGCAATCCCAACACGACCACATCATGCAGATTATGCAACACCAGAAAGCGAATATCCTCCTGGTGCGCAGGAGCCATGCACATGGTCAGCTGGGTCCAATACTGAGGCTTATTCTTGGCCAAAGGCGTAGCATGAATTCCTCTCAATGGAATAGGACACTGCAAGGGCTCCAAGACAAACCCACAGCGCCTAGCAAACTCCAAGTCCATCAAATTCAGGGCAGCGCCTGAATCCACAAATGCCATGACAGAATAGGAAGACAAAGAGCAGATCAAAGTAACGGACAAAAGAAATTTCGACTGCACCGTACCAATGGTGGCAGACCTAGCGAACCGCTTAGTGCGCTTAGGACAATCGGAGATAGCATGAGTGGAATCACCACAGTAGAAACACAGCCCATTCTGACGTCTGTGTTCTTGCCTTTCAGCTCTGGTCAAAGTCCTATCGCACTGCATAGGCTCAGGTTCATGCTCAGATAATACCGCCAAATGGTGCACAGATTTACGCTCGAGCAAGCGTCGACCGATCTGAATGGCCAAAGACATAGACTCATTCAGACCAGCAGGCATAGGAAATCCCACCATGACATCCTTAAGGGCTTCAGAGAGACCCTTTCTGAAAATAGCTGCCAGCGCACATTCATTCCATTGAGTGAGCACGGACCACTTTCTAAACTTCTGACAATAAATCTTTATCTCATCCTGACCCTGACACAGAGCCAGCAAATTTTTCTCTGCCTGATCCACTGAATTTGGTTCGTCGTACAGCAATCCGAGCGCCAGAAAAAACGCATCAATATTACATAATGCAGGATCTCCTGGCGCAAGGGAAAATGCCCAGTCTTGAGGGTCACCACGTAAATAAGAAATAATGATCTTAACTTGTTGAACTGGGTCACCAGAGGAGCGGGGTTTCAAAGCCAGAAATAGTTTACAATTATTTTTAAAATTCAAAAACTTAGCTCTATCTCCAGAAAATAACTCAGGAATAGGAATTTTAGGTTCTAACATAGGATTCTGAACCACTAAATCTTGAATATTCTGTACATTTATAGCGAGATTATCCATCAAAGAGAACAGACCTTGAATGTCCATGTCCACACCTGTGTTCTGAACCACCCTGATGTAAAGGGGAAAAGAAAGACAGAACACAGTGCAAATAAAAAAAAAATGGTCTCAGAACTTCTCTTTTCCCTCTATTGAGAAGCATTAGTACTTTGGGCCTCCAGTACTGTTATGAACAGGTAATTCAGAACCACAATGGACATTGAAGTTCAGAGCACACAAAGTGACCTGACAATTACCAAAAACAAAGGACGAGCTCTGAGACGTGGGAACTCTGCTAACCGCAATCCCTAATCCTAACACACCACACTAGAGGTAGCCGTGGATTGCGCCTAACGCTCCCTATGCAACTCAGCACAGCCTGAGAAACTAACTAGCCCTGAAGATAGAAAAATAAGCCTACCTTGCCTCAGAGAAATTCCCCAAAGGAAAAGGCAGCCCCCCACATATAATGACTGTGAGTAAGATGAAAATACAAACACAGAGATGAAATAGATTTAGCAAAGTGAGGCCCGACTTACTGAATAGACCGAGGATAGGAAAGATAGCTTTGCGGTCAACACAAAAACCTACAAACAACCACGCAGAGGGGCAAAAAGACCCTCAGCACCGACTAACGGTACGGAGGTGCTCCCTCTGCGTCTCAGAGCTTCCAGCAAGCAAGAAAAACCAATATAGCAAGCTGAACAGAAAATAAAAAACAAACAAAAATAACACAAGCAAAACTTAGCTTATGCAGGATAAACAGGCCACAGGAACGATCCAGGAGGAAGCAAGACCAATACTAGAACATTGACTGGAGGCCAGGATCAAAGCACCAGGTGGAGTTAAATAGAGCAGCACCTAACGACTTAACCTCATCACCTGAGGAAGGAAACTCAGAAGCCGCAGTACCACTCTCATCCACAGGAGGGAGCTTGGCCACAGAATTCACAACAGTAGCCATTTTAAAACTGTGCAGAAGGGTGCAGAGGTCCTTCACCTGTGAACTCTGCAAGCGTGATTTGCACCACATCCAGACTGCGTTGGCCCAGGCTGTGCAAAAGGACATACTGCACCAGGGCTCATTGCTGCTGCCAGAGCCTCTGCAACATGTGCAGAGTGGAATCACACCATGTCAGAACATCACTAATTAAATGGTTAACCGGTAGGCCGATAGATCTCTGTAACGATACAAGTTGATGACCTGCAGGGTGCGATTGTTAGAAGTGAACACACAGTGACTGTGCTCTCTGCAGCAGCGCATTCAGGCCTGGATAGTGGCAGGGAAATTGCTGTACCATCAGGTTGAGGACATGAGCCATGCAAGGCACGTGTGTAAGGTTGCCACAGTGTAGGGCTGCCACCAGGTTTGCACCGTTATCGCACATGGCCTTCCCTGGCTCCTGGTTTAGTGGAGACAGCCATTGCTCTCACTCGACCTGGATACCTGTCCACAACTCTTGGGCTGTGTGACTTTGATCTCTAAGGCATATTACTTTAGTCACTGCCTTATTGTGGTGAGCCATGGCTGCACAGTACGGAGGTGGGGGAGATTCTATCTGCACTGTTAGAACGCGTGTCTGATTAAGGGAGAGGTTGAGGGCACAGGTGGAGGCCATCGAAGAGGTGGAAGAGGCAGTAGCAGGGGACGAACTATTAGATACAGAGATTTGTCCAGCAAGACTTGGGGATTCACAGACTT
Organism: Ranitomeya imitator; assembly: GCF_032444005.1. Lineage (NCBI taxonomy): Eukaryota > Metazoa > Chordata > Amphibia > Anura > Dendrobatidae > Ranitomeya > Ranitomeya imitator. Next base: position 945,707,371 of record NC_091282.1, read on the forward strand.
GTGGATCAGCCCCTTCACCGCCTGCCCCCACAGCCACCAGAGTCACCCAGTGCCCTGTTGATGAGATGAAGAAACCGGAAAGAGGGTGTGATTCAAGCGCTGCTGATGAAAACCTATACTTTTGTCCTGATGAAGAGGTCCTGCATGACCTCAAAACACGTTGACTCTATAAACCTGTACATGAAAGCTTTTAATATGCTCTATTGGATACATTGTCGACCCATCAGCAGCAGCCCATGAGTGACACCCTCTTCTCGGTTTCTTCATTCTGTTCGGTCCATCCAGCTACTGGTGTCCTTGCAGCAGCTGATTTATATATGCCAGTTACACGTTGCTTTGGAGCAACCATATCAGGTGAGTGGATCCACTTCCATTGACACTCCATTGTTATGGGATAACACCCTATTGTGCTTCTTTCATTCCCAGTCTCTTAAGGTACCGTCACACTTAGCGACGCTGCAGCGATACCGACAACGATCCGGATCGCTGCAGCGTCGCTGTTTGGTCGCTGGAGAGCTGTCACACAGACAGCTCTCCAGCGACCAACGATCCCGAGGTCCCCGGTAACCAGGGTAAACATCGGGTAACTAAGCGCAGGGCCGCGCTTAGTAACCCGATGTTTACCCTGGTTACCAGCGTAAAAAAACAAACAGTACATACTTACATTCAGCTGTCTGTCCCTTGCCGTCTGGTTCCTGCACTGACTGCTAGCCGTAAAGTGAAAGTGAAAGCACAGCACAGCGGTGAGTCACACAGCGGTGAATCACCGCTGTGGCTGTGCTCTGCTTTCACTTTACGGCCAGCAGTCAGTGCAGGGACCAGACGGCAAGGGACAGACAGCTGAATGTAAGTATGTACTGTTTGTTTTTTTACGCTGGTAACCAGGGCCCTGCGCTTAGTTACCCGATGTTTACCCTGGTTACCAGTGAAGACATCGCTGAATCAGTGTCACACACGCCGATTCAGCGATGTCTACGGGGAGTCCAGCGACGAAATAAAGTTCTGGACTTTCTTCCCCGACCAGCGATCTCCCAGCAGGGGCCTGATCGCTGCTGCCTGTCACACTGGACGATATCGCTAGCGAGGACGCTGCAACGTCACGGATCGCTAGCGATATCGTCTAGTGTGACAGTACCTTTATATTCAGTGAGCGAGATGTAACGACCCTGCCCATGTTTACTTATCCAGGTGTCAGTGGTGAAGTGCGCCCTGGCAGACATAGATTTTTTCAGGGAACGGGTGATGTTTTCGTCGTTGGGCGTTTGGAAATTTTTGACGCAGGGGGAAACAAGGGTGATTTGGGTGCCACCTCTGAGGATTGTGCTGCGTGTGATGCTAAGGTGGAAGAAGAGGAGGAGAGGCCACTTTATGCATCACTTGCTTGCCATCCACTGGAGCACATGCTCTTTCTGAGCCTCATCTACAAGGCGTACCGATGTGCGGTTACCAAAGAAAGGGAGTCAAGTAGGCCGGGCAGTAACAGAAGTTGTCAGTGGTCTTTGGATAGGACAAAGTTCAAGTTCAGTTGAACTTTCATTCACATTAACACCTAACCCACATACACATCAAACACCAAGCCTATTCCCCCTTACACCACGACCTCGCTTTTTCCCACTCTTGCTGTAAGTAGCCTTCCCCTCTTGCACGGTGCTGTTTCACAACCTTAGGCCCACAGCTGTTAGTCACCTGTCACTAAATGAACAATCACTATTTATTTTCCTATATAGTGTGCCTGAACAACAATGTTATGCCTAACAATTTTTAAGTGGAAATCTGGCCTTCTGATTTGCCACTGAAACACAGTTTTAGCACAAACGATTTGGAGTATCACAATCTACTTTGATGCTGGAAGATCGATTTCAGGACAAGTTCACTTGTCCACTCAGCAACAGCACTGGTGCAGGATCGACCTCTCTGCACTGTAACATGGAGCAAATGGCGCCAGCAAAACAAGATGTCCGCTTTTTATATGGTCAGGGACATGTGACTTCAGTAACCAATCACAGAAGACCTTGTGGATGGTTTCTATGCCCTGACTGGTTGCCAAAATCAACACACATATAATTAAGGGAATTAAAAAAAAAAGTGAACGCCGCTCCGTAATCTCTTCAGACGCTCCTTTAACCTCTTTGCATGCCCTCTCCTCATCAAACACATCCCCCTGTCACCCACGCTTATTATTCAGCACCACTATACTAGCCAAAGTCATTCAAAAGCATTATTGGAAATGCGATGATTTACCAAATTGTGACTGACCTTTGCCAACTTTGAGTACAAATCCTCGTGAAAGCAAACAGGAATCCAAATGTGATACGTTCGTGCTGAATTTGAGATTGGCGAGCGTTTTCCAAACACATTCGCTTATCTCTAGTTATCAGTTACGGAGCTGCACAGCTCCCTCAACTATATGGTGGACGCGGCTAGGTACTGCACATCCGTCCCTATTGAGATAAATAGGAGAGGATCTTCAGTATCCCACTGCTGCCAGTATACAGTTGATGGAGATGTGCTGCTCTGATCACATCCGACAGCCACTGACACCTTAAACAACTGATTATGGGAGTTTGGGAGTGTTGGACGTCACACCCTCACTAATCTGATATCAATTACCTATCTCAGGGATAGGTTCTCAATTTTAAAATAATGGACAACCCCTTTCAACTTTTAAAACACTTTACATCTTACCATATCTGCCAGTCCTATGTACAGAAACATTCCTCCAGCGATTCCAAATATAACATTAGGTTGAAAGTTGTTTCCTACTACAATCCCAACTATCATTCCAAGATAACATGAACATGCGGAAGCAAAGTTGAAGAATAATGCCTGGGGAATACTCATTCCGGAACTTATCAAGATCGCAAAATCACCTGAAAATAAGAACATGTAACAGGTAAGATATAATACATACATATTATGTATTGTTTATGTTTTTATACTTTTTTTACCTTTGCATGATGAGTATTTATGTCTGTAAACATTGAAAACATGTTGCTGTTATTATTATTATTATTATTGTTATTATTATTATTATTATTGTTGTTAATAGCTTCCTGGAAAATGCAGTAATTCGTATTAACTAAAAGTTTACATGCCATCCTGCTCTACTGTAAAAATCCCACCTTTAGGCCTCTTTTACACATTCATGTTTCCGGTACGTGTGGTGACAGTTTTCACACGTAAGGGAGACACTGACACACATAGACCCATTCAAAAGAATGGGCCTGTGCACGTCAGTGTGTATCCATGGACCGTGTGTCTGTGTGCCCCACACGTAGACATGTCTGTTTTTTCCCATCAGCACAGGCCGCAAAATGTCCCTCACACGTGCTCACAACAAGCACACATGGATGTCATCTGTTTGACACACATGGGCGCCGGGGAAGAAGTGGTACAGTAAGCGATGTTCACCGACGCCGGGTGCTGAAGAAGACGGCTCTCATCATTCTCCCCTGCTCTGCCAGCAATGATGAGAGTTATATTCATGTCAGAACAATGACAGCAGGTAGGGGCTTTTGGGATTATTACTCCCATCAACCTACACCTGCTACCACTAATAACAGTGACAGCAGGAGCGGATGATGGGGGTATTCCTCACCTGCCGCCTGTGCTATCTAATATATAACGCTGAATGAGTGTGTATGTATATATGTATGTATGTATGTGTGTACGTCCTGGATTGGCATCTGCACCGTCGCAGCTACAGCCACATAATTTTCCACAGTCACAAGTCTGGACCCCGAGAGCATCATAGGCTATGTTGTGAGGCGAAATTTTAACCTCGCGCTTTCCAATTCACCAAACAATTTTGCCCCTATCTACATAATGGGGAAAAAGTGAAAGGAAAAGTGTTGGAGGCAAATTGACAGCTGACAGATGTGAACAAGGGGGACTTAAAGAATGAGAGCGATGGCACCAAAGAGTATATACCGGACAATTGCTAAGGTGGGGCCCCGGCATGGGATACTCACCACACACGGGGATATGAACACACACACAAAATGTGCCACACACTGCCACGTGCTTGAACACATATACCACCCTCAGCACACATTTCACCACACATACACCAACCTCGCCACATAAAAGTCGAAACACAAAAGTCGCCACTCAAAACTCGCCACGCGCAAAATTCGCCACATGCAAAACTAGGCTCACGCAAAACTCGCCACACGTGCAAAACTCATCTCCTGGAAAACTCGCCACATGCAAAACTTGCACACGCAGAAAAATTGACACATGCACAACAGTTGCAACACATGCAAAAGTTGCCTCACACAAAACTTGCACATACTCAAAACGCACCACATAAAACTCGCCACGCGCAAAACTCGCCATGCGCAAAACTTGCTGCACACAACTTGCTACACTAACCTGTCACATGCCACTCGACACACAAAAAGTTGCTACACGCATGTCGCCACACAAAACTCATCTCACAAAAGTCGCTACATGCATGTCGCCACACGCAACTTAACACACACAACTTGACACATGAAATTCGCCCTAACACACACACAAGTCTGGTATTATCCTTCAAAAATAAAAATCTGATTAATAAGCAGACAAACTACAAGAGCAACAAATGTACCATATAGGAAATACGGCAGCTGTCAGTCACATGACCTGTCTATTATGTGTATGTGTGAGTTAATATATACTGCGAAGGGGGAGGGCTTCCTGTTGGCTGAGGATTTATCAGGCTGCCAATAGCAACCAATCACAGCTCAGCTTTTATTTTGCTACAGTTAATTAATCTGAGCGCTGATTGGTTAATATAGGCAACAAAGGACATTCTCAGTATAACAAAGTTTGTGTGAGGTAATAGCATGTCAGTTAGGGTGTGTTGGTGGAAAGGCTGATGTCAGTCACATTACCTCTATGTAAGCGGATATAGAAACTGCCAGTTACAGACTATTTTTACCACAATAGTGCCTCATAAGAAAAGGAATTCCATGGCATGAATGTCAGCTGATGCAAAAAGAAAAGCTGCACTACGGGCTAATGAAAAATGTGAAGACCGAGAAACAAGGCTGGCACACATGAGAACAGCAGCTGCTTCCTCAAGAGCCAATGAACTTTCTGAGCAGTGCGAAGTGAGGCTTGCAGACAAGAGAACAAGAGCTGCTTCCTCAAGGGCCAGTGAACTTTCTGAGGAGAGGGAAGCGAGGCTTGCAGACATGAAAACAAGAGCTGCTTCCTCAAGAGCCAATAAACTTTCTGAGGAGATGGAAGTGAGGCTTGCAGACATGAAAACAAGAGCTGCTTCCTCAAGGGCCAATGAACTTTCTGAGGAGAGGGAAGTGAGGCTTGCAGACAAGAGAACAAGAACTGTTTCCTCAAGAGCCAATGAACTTTCTGAGGAGAGGGAAGCGAGGCTTGCAGACAAGAGAACAAGAACTGTTTCCTCAAGAGCCAATGAACTTTCTGAGGAGAGGGAAGTGAGGCTTGCAGATAAGAGAAGAAGAGCTGCTTCCTCAAGGGTCAATGAGTCATCTCAGCAGAGAGAAGGCCGACTTGCCACTAAGAGAATTGCTATTTCTTCCACCAGGGCACAGGAAATGGTTGGAGATTTGAAACATGCTGCCTTTTGTTACCAGTCAGACAGGATGATCCTCAAATTCAGATAGGAAAAATGGATGTGGTCTGCATGTACTGCAGTGCCCTGAAATGGAAAGATGAACCGCCAGTTTTATACTGTGCAAATGGCAAGATAAAACTTCCACCTTCCCTGTCACCACCAGATCCCCTAAAGTCTCTGATGACAGGTACCAGTACAATATCAAAGCATTTCTTGGACAACATCAGGAAGTACAACTCCTGCTTCCAAATTACATAATTTGGTGCAACAAAATAAATGTTTACAACAGGATTTATGCAGACATTTAAAGTTCAAGGACAGGTTTACCACTCAATTGGCTCACTGCTTCCATTAAAGTTCAAGGACAGGTTTACCACTCAATTGGCTCACTGCTTCCATTACAAGGAGAAGAACCTCAATTTCTTCAACTCTTCATGAAAAATGCAGAAGCAGAAGCTCAGCGGAGATGCTCTTTAATTCCTAACACAATACTCCCCTTGATATTGTCACTATTTTGCAGCAATTCCTTCACTCCAACAATCCATATGTTCAACTTTTCAAGACTGCACTTGAATCCATGCCAAATGACGATTACAAGGTTGTCATTCAAGCTGACAAAACACCACAAGGTGAACATCAGCGACGTTTCAATGCTCCCACATTTGATGAGGTAGCCATCTTGATTGTAGGTAATGATTTTCAAAGCCGTGTGCTTCCGAAAAGGAACAATAGTTTGCAACGAGTAGCAGAAACTCACAGGTCTTATGATGGTCTGCAATATCCAATCATCTTTTGGCAGGGACAGGATGGCTATCACTTTGGAATACCTCAGACTGGTCCTACAACTGGCAACCCTTCAGGAAAAAAAGTGTCTGCCATGGACTTCTATGCATATAGGATCATGACAAGATTTGCAGAGGAAAATCACATCTAGATATGTAAACACCTCTTCCACCAATTTATTGTTGACATGCATGCAAAGATTGAGAGTGAATGTCTTTTATATATCCGGCTAAATCAAAAGAAGCTCAGGGCAGAGGAATATATTCACCTTAGAGATGCTGTTGCAAATGATGCTGATCCAAAAGAGTTGGGGAAAATTGTTATTCTTCCATCAACTGTCACTGGACACCCACGACACATGCATGAATACACACAGGATGCAATGACTTATCTGAAAAAGTATGGCCGTCCAGATCTTTTCATCACCTTTACTTGCAATCCTGCCTGGGAGGAAATTGGAGGGCACCTGTTGCCGGGCCAAAAAACAGTGAATCGCCATGACCTTTTTGCTCATCGCAAAATCACATATTTATGGTGAGATGCAGTGTGGAAGTATTCAGTTGAATGGCAAAAAAGAGGCCTTCCTCACGCCCACATCTTGATCTGGCTGTAGCAAAAAATACAGCCTACCGAAATTGACAATATCATCAGTGCCGAATTGCCAGACCTTCAGATTGACCCACTGCTGTTTGATACCAATACAAAAAACATGATCCATGGTCCGTGTGGGAGGCTCAACAAAAATTCTCCCTGTATGATGGCAGGTGTTCAAAGCATTACCCACGATCCCTGGTCCAAGAAACCCAAACAGGACAAAATGGATATCCAGTCTACAGAAGAAGAAAGCCAGGGGATGGTGGTTTCACAGCAAAACTCAAAATGCGTGTTGGATCATCACTCCAAGAGATAGAAATTGAAAACCGGCCCACATAAATGTCGAATCTTGCCACTCTGTGAAATCAATCAAGTATATCTGCAAATATGTCCACAAAGGAAGTGATCAAGCAGTTTTTGAACTCCAGAAAAATGGACCTATTATTGATGAAGTGGAGGCATTCCAGATGGGCAGGTACATAAGCAGCAATGAAGCTGTTTGGAGAATACTAGGATTCTCCATTCATGAGAGAGTTGTGCATCTGAGTGTGCACTTGGAAAATGGACAGAGAATTTACTTTAAACCAGCAAACTTGCAGCAGCTCCTAAGACCACCTAAGACCACCCTCTTGGCATTTTTTGAGCTGTGTCAACAAGATCCTTTTGCAAAAACAATTCTCTACTGTGATTTACCAAAGTACTACACTTGGAGTGCCTTGAGAAAAACACTGGAATGGAGGAAATGGGGGCTTGATATTGAAGGCTATCCAAGGGTGAAAGCAACTGATACTCTTGGTCGCGTCTACCCTGTCCATCCGTCAAATGCAGAGTGCTTCTACCTGCGCATGTTACTTCATGTTGTCAAAGGCCCTACATCATTTTCTGACCTGAAGACCATCGAAGGCCATGTGTGTGAAACATTCAGGGATGCTTGCCAAAGAAAAGAACTTCTGGAAAATGATGGACACTGGGACATGACCCTCAGTGAAGCAGCAGCCACTAGAGTTGAGCGACCTTGACCTTTTTAGAGTCGAGCCGGGTTTCGCGAAACCCGACTATCTCAAAAGTCGGGTCGAGTGAAATCGGCCGATTATGATGTAAAGTCGGGATCGACCGAAACACAAAACCCAATGCAAGTCAATGGGGCAGCATAGTCGGCAGTGAGTGGGGGCCAGGAAAACACCTAGAGTGCCCATTTTAATGTCAAAACCATCCATTCTTCTTAATGAAGCTTGTCAAGCGTAATTTACCTTATAATAATTGGAAGGCATTTGAAATTGGGGGTCATTTGGCTAAAGTTGTGGTGGGTAGGGCTGGTTCAAGTAATTAGTGGGCCCAGGAAATCTGGACCACGTCACGGCAGTGGAGCAGGGAGAGGTAAGTATTTAAACTTTGCAAGTGCTGTGAACCTGAGCAAGCAGGGGGGGCCCACTCGTTGGCATTGGCACTGGCACAGGGCCCCTCAAAGTACAGCGGTGTGTTTGCACGGCGGGGGCGCCTCCCACCGGCAGCAACACTTTTGCGTACCATGAGAGGCCCTGTGCCAGTGACGTCGCCAACTAGTATTCCTCCCCCCACCTGATGAAGGAACCTGCACTTTCATCTGCACCTTCCTGTTTGTCCCCGTGTAAGGTGGTATGGTATGCGGGAAGGGGGACCTGACTTTCAGCAGGGTCACAATCTTGCAGTGTAGCGTGCACGGGAAATGTTGCGTTATGGGTCAATGTACCAGCAGACTCATCTATCACTGGCTGGGCAATGGGCAGGATGAGGAGGAAACACAGATATAGGCCCAAAGAATAAAGTGGGCTAAATGCAGTTCAAAATTAGTAACACAGGACTAATCAGGGGGCATTGCAGTGGAGGACAACTGGAATGAGAGGCTGACACAGAGAGTAGGCCCAAATCAGTAAGTAGTCGAAATGCAGTTCAAAATTGGCAACAGTAGTAAACAGGCGGCACAGCTTTGTTCAGTGGAGGAGAACAGCAAGGAGTGGCAGACACCGATAGTAGTCCCCAACCCAACTAGTAGGCCAAATGCAGTCTAACATTAACAACTACTTAACGAGCGCCTGAAAACGGAATTTCAGGACAGGAAACCAGGAGAACAGCAAGGAGCGGCAGACACCGATAGTAGGCCCCAAACCAACTAGTACGCCAAATGCAGTTGCTCCGTTTAACCACAATTTAATGAGAGCCTGAAGATAGAAGTTCAGGAAAGGCAACCTGGAGAACACCTTGGAGTGGAACACACCATCTCTCTACACCCCATACCCAATTTGTAGGCCTAATGCAGCGTAGTTTCCAACAACTACTAAACGAGAGCATGATGATCGAAGCATTGGCGAGGAAACCTGGGGAACACCTTGGAGTGGAACACACCATCTCTCTACAGTGGAACACACCATCTCTCTACACCCCATACCCAATTTGTAGGCCTAATGCAACGTAGTTTCTAACAACTACTAAACGAGAGCCGGAAGATCGAAGCAATGGAGAGGAAACCTGGGGAACACCTTGGAGTGTAACACACCATCTCTCTACACCCCATACCCAATTTGTAGGCCTAATGCAGCGTAGTTTCCAACAACTACTAAACGAGAGCCGGAAGATCGAAGCTCAGGAAAGGCAACCTGGAGAACACCTTGGAGTGGAACACACCATCTCTCTACACCCCATACCCAATTTGTAGGCCCAATGCAGCGTAGTTTCCAACAACTACTAAACGAGAGCCGGAAGATCGAAGCAATGGAGAGGAAACCTGGGGAACACCTTGGAGTGTAACACACCATCTCTCTACACCCCATACCCAATTTGTAGGCCTAATGCAGCGTAGTTTCCAACAACTACTAAACGAGAGCCGGAAGATCGAAGCAATGGAGAGGAAACCTGGGGAACACCTTGGAGTGTAACATACCATCTCTCTACACCCCATACCCAATTTGTAGGCCTAATGCAGCGTAGTTTCCAACAACTACTAAACGAGAGCCGGAAGATCGAAGCAATGGAGAGGAAACCTGGGGAACACCTTGGAGTGGAACACACCATCTCTCTACAGTGGAACACACCATCTCTCTACACCCCATACCCAATTTGTAGGCCTAATGCAGCGTAGTTTCCAACAACTACTAAACGAGAGCTGGAAGATCGAAGCTCAGGAAAAGCAACCTGGGGAACACCTTGGAGTGGAACACACCATCTCTCTACACCCCATACCCAATTTGTAGGCCCAATGCAGCGTAGTTTCCAACAACTACTAAACGAGAGCCGGAAGATCGAAGCTCAGGAAAGGCAACCTGGGGAACACCTTGGAGTGTAACAAACCCTCTCTCTACACCACGGAAGGGCTGATTCTTAGGAAGGAAGGCTGTCGGAAAGAAGCAGGGCGCGTCCGAGGGTGATTATATTCTTATTAGGTATATACTCACCCTCGGACGAGCCCTGGTTCTTTATTTGTAATGAATGTTTATTTGCAATGTGGTTTTGACTTACTCTATTTTTTTGGTAAATAATGATTTTATTATTTTCATTGTTTTGCATCTTCTTGGCAATAATATAAAGAAGACGCGACAGGACAACACTCGGTGGATGCCATATCTGTGTTTAAAATTGAAAAAACCTTTCAGTTAACTACTTGCAGGAGAAAGTTATTGTAGCTGGTGGCCATTTTTAGTACTGTACCAGATTTTTGTTGTATGTGTTTGTTTTTAATGTTAAAATGTCTGCATTTGATATCTCTCCAGTATTTTCTTTTTTATAAGCAAAATACTTATTTTTATATTTTCTGATGTTGGTTCCAGGGGTACACGGGCAGCAGTGGTGTGGTCAGTGGAGGCCTAGTGGAAGGAGTGACCGCAGACAGGCATCGAAGGCCTAAAATAATAACACATGGCTGTAGGCAATTTTAAATTGGTTCCAGGGGTACACGGGCAGCAGTGGTGTGGTCAGTGGAGGCCTAGTGGAAGGAGTGACCGCAGACAGGCATCGAAGGCCTAAAATAATAACACATGGCTGTAGGCAATTTTAAATTGGTTCCAGGGGTACACGGGCAGCAGTGGTGTGGTCAGTGGAGGCCTAGTGGAAGGAGTCACCGCAGACAGGCATCGAAGGCCTAAAATAATAACACATGGCTGTAGGCAATTTTAAATTGGTTCCAGGGGTACACGGGCAGCAGTGGTGTGGTCAGTGGAGGCCTAGTGGAAGGAGTGACCGCAGACAGGCATCGAAGGCCTAAAATAATAACACATGGCTGTAGGCAATTTTAAATTGGTTACAGGGGTACACGGGCAGCAGTGGTGTGGTCAGTGGAGGCCTAGTGGAAGGAGTGACCGCAGACAGGCATCGAAGGCCTAAAATAATAACACATGGCTGTAGGCAATTTTAAATTGGTTCCAGGGGTACACGGGCAGCAGTGGTGTGGTCAGTGGAGGCCTAGTGGAAGGAGTCACCGCAGACAGGCATCGAAGGCCTAAAATAATAACACATGGCTGTAGGCAATTTTAAATTGGTTCCAGGGGTACACGGGCAGCAGTGGTGTGGTCAGTGGAGGCCTAGTGGAAGGAGTGACCGCAGACAGGCATCGAAGGCCTAAAATAATAACACATGGCTGTAGGCAATTTTAAATTGGTTACAGGGGTACACGGGCAGCAGTGGTGTGGTCAGTGGAGGCCTAGTGGAAGGAGTCACCGCAGACAGGCATCGAAGGCCTAAAATAATAACACATGGCTGTAGGCAATTTTAAACTGGTTACAGGGGTACACGGGCAGCAGTGGTGTGGTCAGTGGAGGCCTAGTGGAAGGAGTGACCACAGACAGGCATCGAAGGTCTAACATAACAAAAATGTCAATACAATGGTATTGTCAGTGGCAGGCATTGAAGGATGTCAGCGCATAGACTAAACATTGGTGGAGCTGTGAGATAATTTTGCAAGTGGTAGAGCACTGTTTGAGCTGGGGTGGGGGGAAACTCTCTTGTGGCCGGCGGTACAGGCCCAGGGCCCCTCATATTACAACGGTGTGTCTGACGTTGGGTGCGCACCACCACCGCCAGAGACACTTTATTGTACTAGGAGGGACCCAGTGGCAGTGCCGTCGACCAAAAGCGGGCTCACCCACCTCTTCAGACAAACTGCACTCTCACGGGTGCTGTCGCCAAGTGTCGATACCACGGCCCCGTGTGGGGAGTTTGGCCATTTAGTGAGGTGTAAACATGTCGTATGCTGGACAATCAGGTGCAGAAAATTACGAGATTGGAAAAGGCATTCAGAATAGTCCACAGGCAAGACCTTTTCATAGGAAAGCTAGGTGTCAGCCGGGCAAGGTGGGGCAAAAGATTTCGAAATCCAGTTGTGGTTCATTTTAATGAAGGTTAGATCATCTACATTTTGGGTAGCCAGACGAGTCCTTTTTTCTGTTAGTATTGAACCTGCAGCACTGAATACTCTTTCTGATAGGACACTAGCTGCCGGGCAAGCAAGCTCCTGCAATGCATATTCTGCCAATTCTGGCCAGGTGTCTAATTTTGATGCCCAGTAATCAAATGGGAATGACGGTTGAGGGAGAACATCGATAAGGGATGAAAAATAGTTTGTAACCATACTGGACAAATGTTGTCTCCTGTCACTTTGAATTGATGCTGCAGTACCTGTCCTGTCTGCGGTCATAGCAAAATCACTCCACAACCTGGTCAGAAAACCCCTCTGGCCAACGCCACTTCTGATTTCTGCCCCTCTAACTCCTCTGGTCTGCTGGCCCCTGCAGCTCGTGTGAGAACGATCATGGGCGCTGTGTGCAGGGAATGCCAGAAGCAAACGGTCAACAAGAGTTGATTGTTTGGTTGCTAATATTAGTTCCAAGTTCTCATGTGGCATTATATTTTGCAATTTGCCTTTACAACGAGGATCAAGGAGGCAGGCCAACCAGTAATCGTCATCATTCATCATTTTAGTTATGCGTGTGTCCCTTTTGAGGATACGTAAGGCATAATCCGCCATGTGGGCCAAAGTTCCAGTTCTCAAATCTGCGGTTGTGCTTGGTTGAGGGGCAGTTTCAGGCAAATCCACGTCACTTGTGTCCCTCAAAAAACCAGAACCCGGCCTTGCCGCGCCACCAATTTCCAGTGGCCCCGGAAAAGCTTCCTCATTAAAAATATAATCATCCCCATCATCCTCCTCGTCCTCCTCCTCCTCTTCGCCCGCTACCTCGTCCTGTACACTGCCCTGGCCAGACAATGGCTGACTGTCATCAAGGCTTTCCTCTTCCTCAGCTGCAGACGCCTGATCCTTTATGTGCGTCAAACTTTGCATCAGCAGACGCATTAGGGGGATGCTCATGCTTATCATGGCGTTGTCTGCACTAACCAGCCATGTGCATTCCTCAAAACACTGAAGGACTTGACACATGTCTTGAATCTTCGACCACTGCACACCTGACAACTCCATGTCTGCCATCCTACTGCCTGCCCGTGTATGTGTATCCTCCCACAAAAACATAACAGCCCGCCTCTGTTCACACAGTCTCTGAAGCATGTGCAGTGTTGAGTTCCACCTTGTTGCAACGTCTATGATTAGGCGATGCTGGGGAAGGTTCAAAGAACGCTGATAGGTCTGCATACGGCTGGAGTGTACGGGCGAACGGCGGATATGTGAGCAAAGTCCACGCACTTTGAGGAGCAGGTCGGATAACCCCGGATAACTTTTCAGGAAGCCCTGCACCACCAGGTTTAAGGTGTGAGCCAGGCAAGGAATGTGTTTCAGTTGGGAAAGGGAGATGGCAGCCATGAAATTCCTTCCGTTATCACTCACTACCTTGCCTGCCTCAAGATCTACAGTGCCCAGCCACGACTGCGTTTCTTTCTGCAAGAACTCGGACAGAACTTCCGCGGTGTGTCTGTTGTCGCCCAAACACTTCATAGCCAATACAGCCTGCTGACGTTTGCCAGTAGCTGCCCCATAATGGGAGACCTGGTGTGCAACAGTGGCAGCTGCGGATGGAGTGGTTGTGCGACTGCGGTCTGTGGACGAGCTCTCGCTTCTGCAGGAGGACGAAGAGGAGGAGGAGGGGGTGCGAACGGCTACAGCCAATTGTTTCCTAGACCGTGGGCTAGGCAGAACTGTCCCAAACTTGCTGTCCCCTGTGGACCCTGCATCCACCACATTTACCCAGTGTGCCGTGATGGACACGTAACGTCCCTGGCCATGCCTACTGGTCCATGCATCTGTTGTCAGGTGCACCTTTGTGCTCACAGATTGCCTGAGTTCATGGACGATGCGCTCTTTAACATGCTGGTGGAGGGCTGGGATGGCTTTTCTGGAAAAAAAGTGTCGACTGGGTAGCTCGTAGCGTGGTACAGCGTAGTCCATCAGGGCTTTGAAAGCTTCGCTTTCAACTAACCGGTAGGGCATCATCTCTAACGAGATTAGTCTAGCTATGTGTGCATTCAAACCCTGTGTACGCGGATGCGAGGCTAAGTACTTCCTTTTTCTAACCATAGTCTCATGTAGGGTGAGCTGGACTGGAGAGCTGGAGATCGTGGAACTAGCGGGGGTGCCGGTGGACATGGCAGACTGAGAGACGGTGGGAGATGGTATTGTTGCCACCGGTGCCCTAGATGCAGTGTTTCCTACTACGAAACTGGTGATTCCCTGACCCTGACTGCTTTGGCCTGGCAAAGAAACCTGCACAGATACTGCAGGTGGTGCGGAAAATGGTGGCCCTACACTGCCGGAAGGGATGTTGCGTTGCTGACTAGCTTCATTGGCCAAGGGTGCTACAACCTTAAGGGACGTTTGGTAGTTAGTCCAGGCTTGCAAATGCATGGTGGTTAAATGTCTATGCATGCAACTTGTATTGAGACTTTTCAGATTCTGTCCTCTGCTTAAGGTAGTTGAACATTTTTGACAGATGACTTTGCGCTGATCAATTGGATGTTGTTTTAAAAAATGCCAGACTGCACTCTTTCTAGCATCGGATACCTTTTCAGGCATTGCAGACTGAGCTTTAACCGGATGGCCACGCTGTCCTCCATCAGGTTTTGGCTTTGCCACGCGTTTTGGGCAAGATACGGGCCCGGCAGATGGAACCTGTTGCGATGTTGATGCCTGCTGCGGCCCCTCCTCCTCCGCTTCAGAACTGCTGCCGCCTGCACCCTGTTCCCCCAATGGCTGCCAATCGGGGTCAAGAACTGGGTCATCTATTACCTCTTCTTGTAGCTCGTTTGCAACTTCGTCTGTGTCACCGTGTCGGTCGGTGGTATAGCGTTCGTGATGGGGCAACATAGTCTCATCAGGGTCTGATTCTTGATCAGCACCCTGCGAGGGCAATGTTGTGGTCTGAGTCAAAGGACCAGCATAGTAGTCTGGCTGTGGCTGTGCATCAGTGCACTCCATGTCAGATTCAACTTGTAATGGGCATGGACTGTTAACTGCTTCACTTTGTAAGCCAGGGACGGTATGTGTAAAGAGCTCCATGGAGTAACCCGTTGTGTCGCCTGCTGCATTCTTCTCTGTTGTTGTTTTTGCTGAAGAGGACAAGGAAGCGACTTGTCCCTGACCGTGAACATCCACTAACGACGCGCTGCTTTGACATTTACCAGTTTCACGAGAGGAGGCAAAAGAGCTAGAGGCTGAGTCAGCAAGATAAGCCAAAACTTGCTCTTGCTGCTCCGGCTTTAAAAGCGGTTTTCCTACTCCCAGAAAAGGGAGCGTTCGAGGCCTTGTGTAGCCAGACGACGAACCTGGCTCCACAGCTCCAGACTTAGGTGCAATATTTTTTTTCCCACGACCAGCTGATGCTCCACCACTACCACTACCCTCATTACCAGCTGACAATGAACGCCCCCGGCCACGACCTCTTCCACCATACTTCCTCATTGTTTTAAAAACGTAAACAAACTAACGGTATTTGTTGCTGTCACACAAATTACACGGTGAGCTATAACTTCAGTATGATTTAGCTACCCCTTTACAGGTGAGTGAGACCACAACGAAAATCAGGCACAATGTTACACACTCTGTTGTTGGTGGCAACAAATGAGAGAGATGCCACACACGCAGGACTGTCACTGAAGCACAAATGTAAATATTAATCTCCCACTGATTTGATTTTTTTTTTTTTTTCAGGGAGACTTTAGGAAAAAAAAATAATAGAATAAAATGATTTTTTCAGGAAGAATTTAGAAACCAAATAAAATAAAATGATTTTTTCAGGGAGAATTTAGAAAACAAATAAAACAAAAAAAGGCTTTCTATGGCCCACTGAGTGAGAGATGACGCACACAGGAGTCAGGAGTGGCACACAAGCCCAGAGGCCAATATTTATCTCCCACTGATTGATGTAGTGATTTTTTCAGGTAGATTTTGGAACCCAAATCAAGCTAAAAAAAAATAATAGGCTTTCTATGGCCCACAATTGGAGAGAGAGAGAGAGATGGCACACCCAGGAGTCAAGACTGGCACACAAGCAGAAAGGGCAATATTAATCTCCCACTGATTTGTTTTTGTTTTGTTTTTTTCAGGGAGACTTTAGGAAAAAAAAAATAGAATAAAATGATTTTTTCAGGAAGAATTTAGAAACCAAATAAAATAAAATGATTTTTTCAGGGAGAATTTAGAAAACAAATAAAACAAAAAAAGGCTTTCTATGGCCCACTGAGTGAGAGATGACGCACACAGGAGTCAGGAGTGGCACACAAGCCCAGAGGCCAATATTTATCTCCCACTGATTGATGTAGTCATTTTTTCAGGTAGATTTTGGAACCCAAATCAAGCTAAAAAAATAATAGGCTTTCTATGGCCCACAATTGGAGAGAGAGAGAGAGATGGCACACCCAGGAGTCAAGACTGGCACACAAGCAGAAAGGGCAATATTAATCTCCCACTGATTTGTTTTTGTTTTTTTTGTTTTTCAGGGAGACTTTAGGAAAAAAAAAAAGTAGAATAAAATGATTTTTTTCAGGAAGAATTTAGAAACCAAAGAAAATAAAATGATTTTTTCAGGGAGAATTTAGAAAACAAATAAAACAAAAAAAGGCTTTCTATGGCCCACTGAGTGAGAGATGACGCACACAGGAGTCAGGAGTGGCACACAAGCCCAGAGGCCAATATTTATCTCCCACTGATTGATGTAGTGATTTTTTCAGGTAGATTTTGGAACCCAAATCAAGCTAAAAAAATAATAGGCTTTCTATGGCCCACAATTGGAGAGAGAGAGAGAGATGGCACACCCGGGAGTCAAGACTGGCACACAAGCAGAAAGGGCAATATTAATCTCCCACTGATTTGTTTTTTTTTTTTTTTCAGGGAGACTTTAGGGAAAAAGAATAATAGAATAAAATGATTTTTTCAGGAAGAATTTAGAAACCAAATAAAATAAAATGATTTTTTCAGGGAGAATTTAGAAAACAAATAAAACAAAAAAAGGCTTTCTATGGCCCACTGAGTGAGAGATGACGCACACAGGAGTCAGGAGTGGCACACAAGCCCAGAGGCCAATATTTATTTCCCACTTTTTTTTTTTTGTTCCAGGGAAAATTTATAAACCCAATAAAAAAAATAATAAATAGGCTTTCTATGGCCCACTATCTGAGAGACAGAGAGAGATGGCACGCTTAGGACTGGCACACAAGCCCAAAGGTCAATATTAATCTCCCTTTTTTTTTAAGGGAGAATTTATAAAACCAAAAAAAAATAAATAAATAGGCTTTCTATGGCCCACTATTTGTGAGAGAGATGGCACGCTCAGGACTGGCACACAAGCCCAGAGGCCAATATAAATCTCCCACTTTTTTTTTTTTCCAGGGAAAATTTATAAACCCAATAAAAAAATAAATAAATAAATAGGCTTTCTATGGCCCACTATCTGAGAGAGAGAGATGGCACGCTTAGGACTGGCACACAAGCCCAAAGGCCAATATTAATCTCCCACTGATTGATTTATTGATTTTTTCAGGTAGAATTTAGAACCCAAATAAAGCAAAAAAAATGGGCTTTCTATGGCCCACTGAGTGAGTGATGATGCACACAGGAGTCAGGAGTGGCACACAAGCCCTGAGGCCAATATTTTTCTCCCACTGATTGATGTAGTGATTTTTTCAGGTAGATTTTATAACCCAAATCAAGCAAAAAAATAAATAGGCTTTCTATGGCCCACTGAGTGAGAGATGACACAGACAGGGATGGCACTCTAGCAGAAATGTCAATCTTAATCTCCCACAAAAAAAAAAAAAAAACAGGGAGTGTCCTTCAATTACTATCTCCCTGCAGTAATCTCAGCCAGG
Organism: Ranitomeya imitator; assembly: GCF_032444005.1. Taxonomy (NCBI): domain Eukaryota; kingdom Metazoa; phylum Chordata; class Amphibia; order Anura; family Dendrobatidae; genus Ranitomeya; species Ranitomeya imitator. The sequence goes on from NC_091282.1 coordinate 945,725,603, forward strand.
TATGGCAGGCAGCAATAAGGAGTGGACTGATGCACAAATTAAATATAAAGTGTGTACAAACCAAAAAGATAGCTGTGCAGAAAGGAAGGAACAAGAGGATTTGTGCTTTGAAAAAAGCAGTTGGTTTGCACAGCGGCATACACACAGCAATGCAGCTATCAGGGAGCCTTCTAGGGCAGCCCAATGAGCTACAGCGCTGAGGGGAAAAAAAAAAAATGTAGCTTCCACTGTCCCTGCACACCGAAGGTGGTGTTGGGCAGTGGAAATCGCTACAGCACAAGCGGTTTGGTGGTTAATGGACCCTGCCTAACGCTATCCCTGCTTCTGACGAAGCGGCAGCAACCTCTCCCTAAGCTCAGATCAGCAGCAGTAACATGGCGGTCGGCGGGAACTCCCCTTTATAGCCCCTGTGACGCCGCAGACAGCAAGCCAATCACTGCAATGCCCTTCTCTAAGATGGTGGGGACCAGGACCTATGTCATCACGCTGCCCACACTCTGCGTTTACCTTCATTGGCTGAGAAATGGCGCTTTTCGCATCATTGAAACGCGACTTTGGCGCGAAAGTCGCGTACCGCATGGCCGACCCCGCACAGGGGTCGGATCGGGTTTCATGAAACCCGACTTTGCCAAAAGTCGGCGACTTTTGAAAATGAACGACCCGTTTCGCTCAACCCTAGCAGCCACACAAATCCCAAAGCGACTAAGACACATCTTTACTATTATTCTTACAACCTGTAGCATTTCAAATCCTCTTGAGATTTGGACAAAGTACAAAACTGATCTCAGTGAAGACATCCTCATGCAGATTAGGCTAGGTTCACATTGCGTTAATGGGTTAACGCTAACGGACTGCATTGCACGGTGAAAATGTTGCAATTAATGCCGTGCAACGGGTCCATTAGCGCACCCATTGACAGCAATGTGATTTGTGCCTGTAGCGCATCGCTACCGCATGCCATTTTTGGCACGCGCTAGCGATGTGCCGTTCTTTTGTGACGGACCTCGGATGCTGCTTGCAGCATCCGAGGTGCGTCCGAGGTCTGTCCCTCGCTAGCGCAGATTGGGGATCTGCGCTAGCGGGGAGGGCGAACGCGGACCCAAAATAAACATTGCGTTAGCGCAATCCGCTAGCGCTATGCGCTTAACGGATTGTCCTAATGCAATGTGAACCTAGCCTTAGAAGGGAAAATCCTCAGCAACTCATCAACTTCACTGAGGAAATGTTCAATGAAACTTTAATGCTCCTTGAAGATCAGTGCTTAGCAATGTCAGGAAAAGCCTTACAGTTGCTTGGTTTGCCTGCTCCAATAAAAAATCCTGAAGGCATCCAAATGTGTAGGGAGATTTTCATAGACACAAACTAGAATACTGATGAACTGACAGCATTTGTGTCTCAGAATGAGCCAATATTGGTACCAGATCAAAGGGACTCCTATAACTACATTTTAAGTTTCAGTGAAACCAACAAAGGTGGGATTGTCTTCCTTGATGCTCCAGGTGAAAAAGGAAAGACATTTGTAATCAACTTGCTCCAGGCAAAATTTCGACAACAAAAAAAGATTGCACTTGCAGTGGCATCTTCTGGAATTGCAGCTACGCTTTTAAAAGGTGGCAGGACAGCACATTCGACATTCAAACTACCACTTAACCTGTCTCATAGTGACAGCCCCTTGTGTAATATTGCCAAGGGTTCAGGACTGGCCAAATTGCTTAAAAAATGCAGAAAATGGAGAAAAGTAAAGAAAATGTCACTGAACACAAACATGAGGGTCTACATGACAGGCGAGATTTCTGCTGGACTGTTTTCGAGCCAGCTGTTGACTATTGGAGATGGCAAGGCACCAGTAAACTCAACCACTGGACAGATGACCTTCCCAAGCAACTTTTGCTGCATTGTGACTTCCATTGAGGAGTTGAAAGCAATGGTTTATCCAAACATTCAACTCCACTTCAAAAATTCTGGCTGGCTGTGTGAAAGGGCTATTCTAGCTCCCAAAAATGACAGCGTCAACAAGATCAATCTTCAAATTCTAAATCTCCTTCCAGGTATGTGCACAACCTACAAGTCAGTGGATACAGTAATAGGCCCTGCTCAAGCATTATTTTATCCAACTGAGTTCCTCAATTCCTTGGAGCCATAAGGACTTCCTCTTCACAACCTCTTTCTAAAACCTGGAGCACCTATTCTGCTATTGAACAATTTATATCCACCAAAGCTGTGTAATGGAACAAGACTCTTGATTAAGAACCTGTTTCCACATGTAATTGAGGCAACCATTTTGACAGGATGTGCCACAGGAGAAGATATTTTCATTCCAACAATTCAACTCATTCCATCTGATTAGCCTTTTGATTTTAAATGCCTCCAGTTTCGTGTTCGACTGGCATTTGCTATGTCCATCAACAAGGCTCAGGGACAGTCCTTGAAAGTAGTTGGAATCGATCTACAATCTCCATGCTTTTCTCATGGTCAACTTTATGTAGCCTGTTCAAGAGTTGGAACAGCCAAAAATCTGTTTGTCTTTCCACCTGAAGGAAAAACTGTTGTGAATTCTGTGGCTGAATTCACTCCTGTGGTCACAAGTGGTACTGCAGCTTCTGAGCTTCCTTCCTCAGGTGTTCTGGTGAGCTCATTAGCTGCTTCGTTACTTAACTCCACCTGATGCTGCTATCCTTGCTCCTAGTCAATGTTCCAGTGTTGGATCTGAGCTTCTCCTGATTGTTCCTGTGACCTGCTGCTCTGTATAGCTAAGTGCTTTTTTGCTATTTTGTTGCCTTTTTTCTGTCCAGCTTGTCTTTTGTTTTGCTGGAAGCTCTGAGACGCAAAGGGTGTACCGCCGTGCCGTTAGTCCGGCACGGTGGGTCTTTTTTGCCCCCTTTGCGTGGGTTTTGCTTTAGGGTTTTTTGTAGACTGCAAAGTTCGCTTTACTGTCCTCGCTCTGTCTAAGAATATCGGGCCCCACTTTGCTGAATCTATTTCATCCCTACGTTTTGTCTTTTCATCTTACTCACAGTCATTATATGTGGGGGGCTGCCTTTTCCTTTGGGGTATTTCTCTGGGGGCAAGTCAGGCCTATTTTTCTATCTTCAGGCTAGCTAGTTTCTTAGGCTGTGCCGAGTTGCATAGGTAGTGGTTAGGCGCAATCCACAGCCACTTTTAGTTGTGTTTAGGATAGGATCAGGTGTGCAGTCTACAGAGTTTCCACGTCTCAGAGCTCGTTCTTTTGTTTTTGGGTATTTGTCAGATCACTGTGTGCGCTCTGATCGCTAGGCACACTGTGTCTCTGGATTGCCTTCATTACACCTTTCATTAGCAGACATAACAAAAAACTAAGAATGTTGTTTATCAAAAGGCTCTCGAATAAGTAGTAGAAGATTACTTCACATTATTTGGCCAATTTGGTTAAATCTGTGTGAAATCTCTGGTGTTGAAATATATGTTGTTAAATGCTTCTATTAGCTTAGCTTTTGCCATTTAATAATTACATTTCTATTTGTTTTGTGGTTTTTGTGTGCAGAATCAATTTTTGTTAACACATTCTATTTTGCTAACAGCAGTTATTAACCCGGGCGAAGCTGGGTTTAGTTACAGCTAGTAACTAAATAAATAATACTAATCTTTATTTTTTATATAGTGCTAACATATTCCGCAGAGTTTTACAGGTTGCACACATTATCATCACTGTCCCCGCTGGGGCTCACAATCTAAATTCCCTATCAGTATGTCTTTGGAATGTGGGAGGAAACCCACGCAAACACGGAGAGAACATACAAACCGTGCTGCCCAATGGTTCTCCCCTATTTCTGATAACAAGCCAGGGAAAACTCACAGCTGGGGGCTGCAACCCTCAGCTGTCAGCTTCAGCAAGGCTAGTTATCAAGAATAGATGGGTCCCTACTCTGTTTTTTTAAATTATTTAAATAAATAATTTTAAAAAACTGCATCGGGTCCCCTCCATTTTTGACAACCAACCTTGCTAAAGCAGACAGCTGGGGGCTGGTAAGGTCAAACAGAGATTAGATGCAGCAACTTCTAAAACCAGAATTCAACTTCTAAAAAAATACACTTAGAATAATGCAGGTGTCTACATCTAAAGATTTGAATGGCTGACCACTCGGATAAAAGACCAGGAAAAAACACCAGGACATGTAAAGAAATAAAACGGTACTAAAAGGGAAAAATATTATAAAATGCCTTTATTAGAGTGAATGGCAGATTAATATAAAGTGCAAGAGTGTCCGCACTAGGATAAAATCTAATCAATAAGAAAAACATGTATTAATACTAGAAAAAAAATCTCATACTGGGAACTAGAGTAAAAGCTTAGTGAACATATATCCCCTTAAAACAAAATTTTATTATCACAAATTTTAAAACACACACCAACCCAGTGCTTAATGGCAGGGAAAAATCTGCCTAAAAAATACAAAAAAGACCAAGGTTTAGCGCATACCCTGCAATGACCTTTCCTGTCACCTGCCTGGCTGTGGAGGTTGGCACCCTAATAACGATTTTTTGGCGCCCCCACTCAACGTGGACTAGCCCTCACTGCCCTATCTCACCCTACTATGCAGGTGGGAAAACAATAATGTATAAGAACAGAGATGAAGAAAAGGAAAAAAATGGTCAAAAAAATCAAAAAACACAATATAATGAAATTAGCAAAAAGAGGCAGGAGCAGGGCAAATGCTGTAATTTTTACAGGGATCCAGCCCATTTGATTAACTAATCGCTAAATACTGCTAGTTTGCAGTGGGTATGCTACCAGATGTGCTACATAAACAAAATAATTCAGCATAAACAAGAACTATTACCCATATCGCATATAATTATATCCTGTAAGCTGTCTAGCTGACTTGAGCACAGATATATATCGATCATCAGTCCAATAGCTGCCCCTAGATGGGGCTGACAGCATCAGTTATTACCATAGAATGCCCATAGAAATACACTGGGCCAAACTATAGGGTATGTCAATAGTATATGCAATGATGCGTGTTACTTATCAGAATACGTTGCGCCTCAACGCGTTTTTGTATTTTTTAGGCAGATTTTTCCCTGCCATTAAGCACTGGGTTGGTGTGTGTTTTAAAATTTGTGATAATAAAATTTTGTTTTAAGGGGATATATGTTCACTAACCAATAAGAAAAACACCATGCACAATTCAGAGTCAAAAAAATGAAAAAAAAGAGAAAACTGGGACCGCCTCAAAAAATCATGACATAATAGCATGAAAATATATGTAAAAAAAAAGCATTAATTTTAGATTATAGATTGATTGGAAAAATATAAAATATGTAAAAATATAAATAGATCACAACAATAAATCCAATAAATTGGTAATGTACCACAAATCAATCGCCATATACAGATATCAGAAATTAAAAACAAATAAATCCAAATATGAAATATAGAATTACATGTTTGGTTTATTAACCAAATAGGAAAAATGTAATATTAAATACCCCTATTCAGGAGATTATAGCAAACAAATACTGCCCACAACAAACAGCATATATGAAAATACAGCCCACAACCATGAGGGAGGTAGTGTAGGAGATTGAAAGAAATGATACCTGCTGGTGGTAGAATGGTGGTCCCTGCTGCACGGTGTAGTGTGGAGCACACCCCGATGCTCGTTTTGGCACTGCGTCCTTCATCAGGGGTCTTCATCACTAGCATTTATGACTGACAGGTATGTTATTTATATTTTTTTGTATTATTACAGGAGATCGAGGGCTTCGGTGGAATTAGGCGTTAGGTGAGTAAAACTGTGTTGGCATTTTTAAATTATTATTTATTTTTATTATTTCTAATAAAAGACTTTATTCTGGCTGTCTTTATTTACCATATAACTATAGGATTAATAATGCATAGGTGTCTTATAGACTCCTCTCCATTACTAAGCTGTGAGCTTGATGTCACCTGACAATACAAAGGTGACATCAACCCCACAAATGGACCCCTGTTGCCACCGCTACAGGGCAAGTGGGAAGAGCCGGGCAAAGCACCAGAATTGGCGCATCTAATAGAAACGCCTTTTCTGGGCAGCTGCGGGCTGCTATTTTTAGGATGGGGGGCCTATATCAATGGCCCCTTACCAGCCTGAGAATGCCAGACCCCAGGTGTGAGCTTTCGCAAGGCTGGTTGTCAAAAATGGGGGTGACCCCACAATGTTTTTTATTATTATTTATTTAAATAATAATAAAAAACAGCTTGGGGATCCCTCTATTCTTGATAATTAGCCTTGCTGAAGCTGACAGCTGAGGGTTGCAGCCCCCAGCTGTGAGATTTGCCTGGCTTTTTATGAAAAATAGGGGGAACCCACACAGGGTTTTTCATAAATGTATTTAGTTATAGCACAGGCAGCAGGTGAGGAATACCCCCATCATCTACTTCTGCTGTCACTGTTATTAGCGGCAGCAGGTGTAAGTTGATGGGAGTAATATTCCCAAAAGCCCCCACCTGCTGTCATTGTTCTGACTTGAATATAACTCTCATCGATCGGCGCGAGCAGAGGAGAATGATGAGAGCCGTCTTCAGCACCCGGCAACGGGGAACAGCGCTTACCGTAGCGCTTATTCCCGGCAGCCGTTTTGTGGTACTGATGCAGCTTACAGGCGGCACGCAGATGCCACATGTGTGCCGCAAGTATTACACACGGACACATGGATACGGATATCTCCGAGTTTTTCCGGTACCGGAAATAAACGGATGTGTGAAACCGGACTTAAATGCAAGGACCAGTCACAGAGCTCTCGACCTAACCTTAACCGCATGGGAATATATGTATGGGACACAAATTCTGTCCTCCCCCATCGTTAAAATAATCGATGAACTATTACCAAGATGAACAAAAAATAATTGTTAAAAAATATTATAAAAAATATGAAAAAAATATATAAAATAATGTACTTGCAATTAGGGTTGGGTGGCACCTTCGCGGGTTCACTCCCCACTCTGTGAATGGAACATGGCAGCTGTAACTGTGCTCCCAGCACTGACACATTAGGGCCGGCTGTCAATCAGTGCGGGAAGGCGCGGTTATAGCTACCACTAGGGTTGAGCAAAACGGGTCGGCCAGATTCAGAAGTCGCCGACTTTTGGCAAAGTCGGGTTTCATGAAACCCGACCTGACCCCTGTGTGGGGTCGGCCATGAGGTCGGTGATCTTCTGAATCTGGTTTCGGAATTCCGATACCGAGTTCCGATATGTTTGCAATATTGGAAATCGGTATCGGAATCCATATTTAAGTGTAAAATAAAGAATTAAAATAAAAAATATTGCTATTCTTACCCTCTGACGCGCCCTGGTACTAACCGGCAGCCTTCCTTCCTTAGAATCAGCGCGTGAATGACCTTAGATGACGTCGCGGCTTGTGATTGGTCGCGCGACCGCCCATGGGACCGCTCACGCGACCAATCACAAGCCGCGACTAGGGTTGAGCGACCTTGACCTTTTTAGAGTCGAGCCGTGTTTCGCGAAACCCGACTATCTTAGAAGTCGAGTCGAGTGGAATCGGCCGATTATCGCGAAAAGTCGGGTATCGCCCGAAACACGAAACCCAATGCAAGTCAATGGGGCAGCATAGTCGGCAGTGAGTGGGGGCCAGGAAAACACCTAGAGTGCCCATTTTAATGTCAAAACCATCCATTCTTCTTAATGAAGCTTGTCAAGCGTAATTTACCTTATAATAATTGGAAGGCATTTGAAATTGGGGGTCATTTGGCTAAAGTTGTGGGGGGTAGGGCTGGTTCAAGTAATTAGTGGGCCCAGTAAATCTGGACCACGTCACGGCAGTGGAGCAGGGAGAGGTAAGTATTTAAACTTTGCAAGTGCTGTGATCCTGAGCAAGCAGGGGGGGCCCACTCGTTGGCATTGGCACTGGCACAGGGCCCCTCAAAGTACAGCGGTGTGTTTGCACGGCGGGGACGCCTCCCACCGGCAGCAACACTTTTGCGTACTATGAGAGGCCCTGTGCCAGTGACGTCGCCAACTAGTATTCCTCCCCCCACCTGATGAAGGAACCTGCACTTTCATCTGCACCTTCCTCTTTGTCCCCGTGTAAGGTGGTATGGTATGCGGGAAGAGGAACCTGACTTTCAGCAGGGTCACAATCTTGCTGTGTAGCGTGCACGGGGAATTTTGCGTTATGGGTCAATGTACCAGCAGACTCATCTATCACTGGCTGGGAAATGGGCAGGATGAGGATGAAACACAGATATAGGCCCAAAGAATAAAGTGGGCTAAATGCAGTTCAAAATTGGTAACACAGGACTAACCAGGGGGCATTGCAGTGGAGGACAACTGGAATGAGAGGCTGACACAGAGAGTAGGCCCAAATCAGTAAGTAGTCGACATGCAGTTCAAAATTGGCAACCGTAGTAAACAGGCGGCCCAGCTTTGTTCAGTTGAGGAGAACAGCAAGGAGTGGCAGACACCGATAGTAGGCCCCAACCCAACTAGTAGGCCAAATGCAGTCTAACATTAACAACTACTTAACAAGAGCCTGAAAATGGAATTTCAGGACAGGAAACCAGGAGAACAGCAAGGAGTGGCAGACACCGATAGTAGGCCGCAAACCAACTAGTACGCCAAATGCAGTTGTTCCATTTAACTACAATTTAATGAGAGCCTGAAGATAGAAGTTCAGGAAAGGCAACCTGGAGAACACCTTGGAGTGGAACATACCATCTCTCTACACCCCATACCCAATTTGTAGGCCTAATGCAGTGTAGTTTTCAACAACTACTAAACGAGAGCATGAAGATCGAAGCAATGGAGAGGAAACCTGGGGAACACCTTGGAGTGGAACACACCATCTCTCTACACCCCATACCCAATTTGTAGGCCTAATGCAGCGTAGTTTCCAACAACTACTAAACGAGAGCATGAAGATTGAAGCTCAGGAAAGGCAACCTGGAGAACACCTTGGAGTGGAACAAACCATCTCTCTACACCCCATACCCAATTTGTAGGCCTAATGCAGCGTAGTTTCCAACAACTACTAAACGAGAGCATGGAGATTGAAGCTCAGGAAAGGCAACCTGGAGAACACCTTGGAGTGGAACACACCATCTCTCTACACCCCATACCCAATTTGTAGGCCTAATGCAGCGTGGTTTCCAACAACTACTAAATGAGAGCATGAAGATTGAAGCTCAGGAAAGGCAACCTGGAGAACACCTTGGAGTGGAACACACCATCTCTCTACACCCCATACACAATTTGTAGGCCTAATGCAGCGTAGTTTCCAACAACTACTAAACAAGAGCATGAAGATTGAAGCTCAGGAAAGGCAACCTGGAGAACACCTTGGAGTGGAACACACCATCTCTCTACACCCCATACCCAATTTGTAGGTCTAATGCAGCGTAGTTTCCAACAACTACTAAACGAGAGCATGAAGATTGAAGCTCAGGAAAGGCAACCTGGAGAACACCTTGGAGTGGAACACACCATCTCTCTACACCCCATACCCAATTTGTAGGCCTAATGCAGCGTAGTTTCCAACAACTACTAAACGAGAGCATGAAGATTGAAGCAATGGAGAGGAAACCTGGGGAACACCTTGGGGAGGCAGACACCGTTAGTAGGCCCTACCAAAGTTGTACACCCAATGCAGTTTTAAAATTCCTAGAGGCTGAAAACAAGACTATTGACGCTCAGCTTTTTTCAAAGGAACACAGCTGAATTGAGTGGCGCAGACAGACACAGGTAGTAGGACTCAAACCAAAAATGTGGCTCACTGCAGCAGAAAAAAGTTACAGGGGTACACAAGCTGCAGTGCTCTGGGCAGTGGAGGACAATTTCAATAGTGAACCGCAGACAGACTTTGTACGCCTACTATTAAAAAAAGGATGCTCTATGCAATTATAAATAGGTTCCAGGGGTACACGGGCAGCAGTGGTGTGGTCAGTGGAGGCCTAGTGGAAGGAGTGACTGCAGACAGGCATCGAAGGCCTAAAATAATAACACATGGCTGTAGGCAATTTTAAATTGGTTCCAGGGGTACACGGGCAGCAGTGGTGTGGTCAGTGGAGGCCTAGTGGAAGGAGTGACCGCAGACAGGCATCGAAGGCCTAAAATAATAACGCATGGCTGTAGGCAATTTTAAATTGGTTCCAGGGGTACACGGGCAGCAGTGGTGTGGTCAGTGGAGGCCTAGTGGAAGGAGTGACCACAGACAGACATCGAAGGCCTAAAATAATAACACATGGCTGTAGGCAATTTTAAATTGGTTCCAGAGGTACACGGGCAGCAGTGGTGTGGTCAGTGGAGGCCTAGTGGAAGGAGTGACCGCAGACAGGCATCGAAGGCCTAAAATAATAACACATGGCTGTAGGCAATTTTAAATTGGTTCCAGGGGTACACGGGCAGCAGTGGTGTGGTCAGTGGAGGCCTAGTGGAAGGAGTGACCGCAGACAGGCATCGAAGGCCTAAAATAATAACACATGGCTGTAGGCAATTTTAAATTGGTTCCAGGGGTACACGGGCAGCAGTGGTGTGGTCAGTGGAGGCCTAGTGGAAGGAGTGACCGCAGACAGGCATCGAAGGCCTAAAATAATAACACATGGCTGTAGGCAATTTTAAATTGGTTCCAGGGGTACACGGGCAGCACTGGTGTGGTCAGTGGAGGCCTAGTGGAAGGAGTGACCGCAGACAGGCATCGAAGGCCTAAAATAATAACACATGGCTGTAGGCAATTTTAAATTGGTTCCAGGGGTACACGGGCAGCAGTGGTGTGGTCAGTGGAGGCCTAGTGGAAGGAGTGACCGCAGACAGGGATCGAAGGCCTAAAATAATAACACATGGCTGTAGGCAATTTTAAATTGGTTCCAGGGGTACACGGGCAGCAGTGGTGTGGTCAGTGGAGGCCTAGTGGAAGGAGTGACCGCAGACAGGCATCGAAGGCAGAAAATAATAACACATGGCTGTAGGCAATTTTAAATTGGTTCCAGGGGTACACGGGCAGCAGTGGTGTGGTCAGTGGAGGCCTAGTGGAAGGAGTGACCGCAGACAGGCATCGAAGGCCTAAAATAATAACACATGGCTGTAGGCAATTTTAAATTGGTTCCAGGGGTACACGGGCAGCAGTGGTGTGGTCAGTGGAGGCCTAGTGGAAGGAGTGACCGCAGACAGGCATCGAAGGCCTAAAATAATAACACATGGCTGTAGGCAATTTTAAATTGGTTCCAGGGGTACACGGGCAGCAGTGGTGTGGTCAGTGGAGGCATAGTGGAAGGAGTGACCGCAGACAGGCTTCGAAGGCCTAACATAACAAAAATGTCAATACAATGGTATTGTCAGTGGCAGGCATTGAAGGATGTCAGCGCATACACTAAACATTGGTGGAGCTGTGAGATAATTTTGAAAGTGGTAGAGCACTGTTTGAGCTGGGGGGGGGACTGTCTTGTGGCCGGCGGTACAGGCCCAGGGCCCCTCATATTACAACGGTGTGTCTGACGTTGGGTGCGCACCACCACCGCCAGAGACACTTTATTGTACTAGGAGGGACCCAGTGGCAATGCCGTCGACCAAAAGCGGGCACACCCACCTCTTCAGACAAACAGCACTCTCACGGGTGCTGTCGCCAAGTGTCGATACCACGGCCCCGTGTGGGGAGTTTGGCCATTTAGTGAGGTGTAAACATGTCGTATGCTGGACAATCAGGTGCAGAAAATTACGAGATTGGAAAAGGCATTCAGAATAGTCCACAGGCAAGACCTTTTCATAGGAAAGCTAGGTGTCAGCCGGGCAAGGTGGGGCAAAAAATTTCGAAATCCAGTTGTGGTTCATTTTAATGAAGGTTAGATCATCTACATTTTGAGTAGCCAGACGAGTCCTTTTTTCTGTTAGTATTGAACCTGCAGCACTGAATACTCTTTCTGATAGGACACTAGCTGCCGGACAAGCAAGCTCCTGCAATGCATATTCTGCCAATTCTGGCCAGGTGTCTAATTTTGATGCCCAGTAATCAAATGGGAATGACGGTTGAGGGAGAACATCGATAAGGGATGAAAAATAGTTTGTAACCATACTGGACAAATGTTGTCTCCTGTCACTTTGAATTGATGCTGCAGTACCTGTCTGCGGTCATAGCAAAATCACTCCACAACCTGGTCAGAAAACCCCTCTGGCCAACGCCACTTCTGATTTCTGCCCCTCTAACTCCTCTGGTCTGCTGGCCCCTGCAGCTCATGTGAGAACGATCACGGGCGCTGTGTGCAGGGAATGCCAGAAGCAAACGGTCAACAAGAGTTGATTGTTTGGTAGCTAATATTAGTTCCAAGTTCTCATGTGGCATTATATTTTGCAATTTGCCTTTATAGCGAGGATCAAGGAGGCATGCCAACCAGTAATCGTCATCGTTCATCATTTTAGTTATGCGTGTGTCCCTTTTGAGGATACGTAAGGCATAATCCGCCATGTGGGCCAAAGTTCCAGTTCTCAAATCTGCGGTTGTGCTTGGTTGAGGGGCAGTTTCAGGCCAATCCACGTCACTTGTGTCCCTCCAAAAACCAGAACCCGGCCTTGCCGTGCCACCAATTTCCAGTGGCCCCGGAAAAGCTTCCTCATTAAAAATATAATCATCCCCATCATCCTCCCCGTCCTCCTCCTCCTCTTCGCCCGCTAACTCGTCCTGTACACTGCCCTGGCCAGACAATGGCTGACTGTCATCAAGGCTTTCCTCTTCCTCAGCTGCAGACGCCTGATCCTTTATGTGCGTCAAACTTTGCATCAGCAGACGCATTAGGGGGATGCTCATGCTTATTATGGCGTTGTCTGCACTAACCAGCCGTGTGCATTCCTCAAAACACTGAAGGACTTGACACATGTCTTGAATCTTCGACCACTGCACACCTGACAACTCCATGTCTGCCATCCTACTGCCTGCCCGTGTATGTGTATCCTCCCACAAAAACATAACAGCCCGCCTCTGTTCGCACAGTCTCTGAAGCATGTGCAGTGTTGAGTTCCACCTTGTTGCAACGTCTATGATTAGGCGATGCTGGGGAAGGTTCAAAGAACGCTGATAGGTCTGCATACGGCTGGAGTGTACGGGCGAACGGCGGATATGTGAGCAAAGTCCACGCACTTTGAGGAGCAGGTCGGATAACCTCGGATAACTTTTCAGGAAGCACTGCACCACCAGGTTTAAGGTGTGAGCCAGGCAAGGAATGTGTTTCAGTTGGGAAAGGGAGATGGCAGCCATGAAATTCCTTCCGTTATCACTCACTACCTTGCCTGCCTCAAGATCTACAGTGCCCAGCCACGACTGCGTTTCTTTCTGCAAGAACTCGGACAGAACTTCCGCGGTGTGTCTGTTGTCGCCCAAACACTTCATAGCCAATACAGCCTGCTGACGTTTGCCAGTAGCTGCTCCATAATGGGAGACCTGGTGTGCAACAGTGGCAGCTGCGGATGGAGTGGTTGTGCGACTGCGGTCTGTGGACGAGCTCTCGCTTCTGCAGGAGGACGAAGAGGAGGAGGAGGGGGTGCGAACGGCTACAGCCAACTGTTTCCTAGACCGTGGACTAAGCAGAACTGTCCCAAACTTGCTGTCCCCTGTGGACCCTGCATCCACAACATTCACCCAGTGTGCCGTGATGGACACGTAACGTCCCTGGCCATGCCTACTGGTCCATGCATCTGTTGTCAGGTGCACCTTTGTGCTCACAGATTGCCTGAGTGCATGGACGATGCGCTCTTTAACATGCTGGTGGATGGCTGGGATGGCTTTTCTGGAAAAAAAGTGTCGACTGGGTAGCTCGTAGCGTGGTACAGCGTAGTCCATCAGGGCTTTGAAAGCTTCGCTTTCAACTAACCGGTAGGGCATCATCTCTAACGAGATTAGTCTAGCTATGTGGGCGTTCAAACCCTGTGTACGCGGATGCGAGGCTAAGTACTTCCTTTTTCTAACCATAGTCTCATGTAGGGTGAGCTGGACTGGAGAGCTGGAGATCGTGGAACTAGCGGGGGTGCCGGTGGACATGGCAGACTGAGAGACGGTGGGAGATGGTAATGTTGCCGCCGGTGCCCTAGATGCAGTGTTTCCTACTACGAAACTGGTGATTCCCTGACCCTGACTGCTTTGGCCTGGCAAAGAAACCTGCACAGATACTGCAGGTGGTGCGGAAAATGGTGGCCCTACACTGCCGGAAGGGATGTTGCGTTGCTGACTAGCTTCATTGGCCAAGGGTGCTACAACCTTAAGGGACGTTTGGTAGTTAGTCCAGGCTTGCAAATGCATGGTGGTTAAATGTCTATGCATGCAACTTGTATTGAGGCTTTTCAGATTCTGTCCTCTGCTTAAGGTAGTTGAACATTTTTGACAGATGACTTTGCGCTGATCAATTGGATGTTGTTTAAAAAAATTCCAGACTGCACTCTTTCTAGCATCGGATACCTTTTCAGGCATTGCAGACTGAGCTTTAACCGGATGGCCACGCTGTCCTCCAACAGGTTTTGGCTTTGCCACGCGTTTTGGGCAAGATACGGGCCCGGCAGATGGAACCTGTTGCGATGTTGATGCCTGCTGCGGCCCCTCCTCCTCCGCTTCAGAACTGCTGCCGCCTGCACCCTGTTCCCCCAATGGCTGCCAATCGGGGTCAAGAACTGGGTCATCTATTACCTCTTCTTGTAGCTCGTGTGCAACTTCGTCTGTGTCACCGTGTCGGTCGGTGGTATAGCGTTCGTGATGGGGCAACATAGTCTCATCAGGGTCTGAATCTTGATCATTACCCTGCGAGGGCAATGTTGTGGTCTGAGTCAAAGGACCAGCATAGTAGTCTGGCTGTGGCTGTGCATCAGTGCACTCCATGTCAGATTCAACTTGTAATGGGCATGGACTGTTAACTGCTTCACTTTGTAAGCCAGGGACGGTATGTGTAAAGAGCTCCATGGAGTAACCCGTTGTGTCGCCTGCTGCATTCTTCTCTGTTGTTGTTTTTGCTGAAGAGGACAAGGAAGCGACTTGTCCCTGACCGTGAACATCCACTAACGACGCGCTGCTTTGACATTTACCAGTTTCACGAGAGGAGGCAAAAGAGCTAGAGGCTGAGTCAGCAAGATAAGCCAAAACTTGCTCTTGCTGCTCCGGCTTTAAAAGCGGTTTTCCTACTCCCAGAAAAGGGAGCGTTCGAGGCCTTGTGTAGCCAGACGACGAACCTGGCTCCACAGCTCCAGACTTAGGTGCAATATTTTTTTTCCCACGACCAGCTGATGCTCCACCACTACCACTACCCTCATTACCAGCTGACAATGAACGCCCCCGGCCACGACCTTTTCCACCAGACTTCCTCATTGTTTTAAAAACGTAAACAAACTAACGGTATTTGTTGCTGTCACACAAATTACACGGTGAGCTATAACTTCAGTATGATTTAGCTACCCCTTTACAGGTGAGTGAGACCACAACGAAAATCAGGCACAATGTTACACACTCTGTTGTTGGTGGCAACAAATGAGAGAGATGCCACACACGCAGGACTGTCACTGAAGCACAAATGTAAATATTAATCTCCCACTGATTTGATTTTTTTTTTTTTTTCAGGGAGACTTTAGGAAAAAAAAATAATAGAATAAAATGATTTTTTCAGGAAGAATTTAGAAACCAAAGAAAATAAAATGATTTTTTCAGGGAGAATTTAGAAAACAAATAAAACAAAAAAAGGCTTTCACTGAGTGAGAGATGACGCACACAGGAGTCAGGAGTGGCACACAAGCCCAGAGGCCAATATTTATCTCCCACTGATTGATGTAGTGATTTTTTCAGGTAGATTTTGGAACCCAAATCAAGCAAAAAAAATAATAGGCTTTCTATGGCCCACAATTGGAGAGAGAGAGAGAGATGGCACACCCAGGAGTCAAGACTGGCACACAAGCAGAAAGGGCAATATTAATCTCCCACTGATTTGTTTTTTTTTTTTTTTCAGGGAGACTTTAGGGAAAAAGAATAATAGAATAAAATGATTTTTTCAGGAAGAATTTAGAAACCAAATAAAATAAAATGATTTTTTCAGGGAGAATTTAGAAAACAAATAAAACAAAAAAAGGCTTTCTATGGCCCACTGAGTGAGAGATGACGCACACAGGAGTCAGGAGTGGCACACAAGCCCAGAGGCCAATATTTATCTCCCACTGATTGATGTAGTGATTTTTTCAGGTAGATTTTGGAACCCAAATCAAGCTAAAAAAATAATAGGCTTTCTATGGCCCACAATTGGAGAGAGAGAGAGAGATGGCACACCCAGGAGTCAAGACTGGCACACAAGCAGAAAGGGCAATATTAATCTCCCACTGATTTGTTTTTTTTTGTTTTTTTCAGGGAGACTTTAGGAAAAAAAAATAATAGAATAAAATGATTTTTTCAGGAAGAATTTAGAAACCAAATAAAATAAAATGATTTTTTCAGGGAGAATTTAGAAAACAAATAAAACAAAAAAAGGCTTTCTATGGCCCACTGAGTGAGAGATGACGCACACAGGAGTCAGGAGTGGCACACAAGCCCAGAGGCCAATATTTATCTCCCACTGATTGATGTAGTGATTTTTTCAGGTAGATTTTGGAACCCAAATCAAGCAAAAAAAATAATAGGCTTTCTATGGCCCACAATTGGAGAGAGAGAGAGAGATGGCACACCCAGGAGTCAAGACTGGCACACAAGCAGAAAGGGCAATATTAATCTCCCACTGATTTGTTTTTTTTTTTTTTTTCAGGGAGACTTTAGGGAAAAAAAATAATAGAATAAAATGATTTTTTCAGGAAGAATTTAGAAACCAAATAAAATAAAATGATTTTTTCAGGGAGAATTTAGAAAACAAATAAAACAAAAAAAGGCTTTCTATGGCCCACTGAGTGAGAGATGACGCACACAGGAGTCAGGAGTGGCACACAAGCCCAGAGGCCAATATTTATCTCCCACTGATTGATGTAGTGATTTTTTCAGGTAGATTTTGGAACCCAAATCAAGCTAAAAAAAAATAGGCTTTCTATGGCCCACAATTGGAGAGAGAGAGAGAGATGGCACACCCAGGAGTCAAGACTGGCACACAAGCAGAAAGGGCAATATTAATCTCCCACTGATTTGATTTTTTTTTTTTTTTCAGGGAGACTTTAGGAAAAAAAAATAATAGAATAAAATGATTTTTTCAGGAAGAATTTAGAAACCAAATAAAATAAAATGATTTTTTCAGGGAGAATTTAGAAAACAAATAAAAGAAAAAATAGGCTTTCTATGGCCCACGGAGTGAGAGATGACGCACACAGGAGTCAGGAGTGGCACACAAGCCCAGAGGCCAATATTGTTCTCCCAATGATTGATGTAGTGATTTTTTCAGGTAGATTTTGGAACCCAAATCAAGCTAAAAAAATAATAGGCTTTCTATGGCCCACAATTGGAGAGAGAGAGAGAGATGGCACACCCAGGAGTCAAGACTGGCACACAAGCAGAAAGGGCAATATTAATCTCCCACTGATTTGTTTTTTTTTGTTTTTTCAGGGAGACTTTAGGAAAAAAAAATAATAGAATAAAATGATTTTTTCAGGAAGAATTTAGAAACCAAATAAAATAAAATGATTTTTTCAGGGAGAATTTAGAAAACAAATAAAACAAAAAAAGGCTTTCTATGGCCCACTGAGTGAGAGATGACGCACACAGGAGTCAGGAGTGGCACACAAGCCCAGAGGCCAATATTTATCTCCCACTGATTGATGTAGTGATTTTTTCAGGTAGATTTTGGAACCCAAATCAAGCAAAAAAAATAATAGGCTTTCTATGGCCCACAATTGGAGAGAGAGAGAGAGATGGCACACCCAGGAGTCAAGACTGGCACACAAGCAGAAAGGGCAATATTAATCTCCCACTGAATTGTTTTTGTTTGTTTTTCCAGGGAGACTTTAGAAAAAAAAATAATAATAAAAAAAAAGATTTTTTCAGGAAGAATTTAGAAACCAAATAAAATAAAAATGATTTTTTCAGGGAGAATTTATAAAACAAATAAAACAAAAAATAGGCTTTCTATGGCCCACTGAGTGAGAGATGACGCACACAGTCAGGAGTGGCACACAAGCCCAGAGGCCAATATTTATCTCCCACTGATTGATTTATTGATTTTTTCAGGTAGAATTTAGAACCCAAATCAACCAAAAACATAAATAGGCTTTCTATGGCCCACTATTTGTGAGAGAGATGGCACGCTCAGGACTGGCACACAAGCCCAGAGGCCAATATTAATCTCCCACTTTTTATTTTTTTTCAGGGAAAATTTATAAACCCAATAAAAAAAATAATAAATAGGCTTTCTATGGCCCACTATCTGAGAGAGAGAGATGGCACGCTTAGGACTGGCACACAAGCCCAAAGGCCAATATTAATCTCCCTTTTTTTTTCAGGGAGAATTTATAAAACAAAAAAAAATAAATAAATAGGCTTTCTATGGCCCACTATTTGTGAGAGAGATGGCATGCTCAGGACTGGCACACAAGCCCAGAGGCCAATATTAATCTCCCACTTTTTTTTTTTTTGTTCCAGGGAAAATTTATAAACCCAATAAAAAAAATAATAAATAGGCTTTCTATGGCCCACTATCTGAGAGAGAGAGATGGCACGCTTGGGACTGGCACACAAGCCCAAAGGCCAATATTAATCTCCCACTGATTGATTTATTGATTTTTTCAGGTAGAATTTAGAACCCAAGTAAAGCAAAAAAATAAATAGGCTTTCTATGGCCCACTGACTGAGAGATGGCACACACAGGAGTCAAGAGTGGCACACAAGCCCTGAGGCCAATATTTTTCTCCCACTGATTGATGTAGTGATTTTTTCAGGTAGATTTTAGAACCCAAATCAAGCAAAAAAATAAATAGGCTTTCTATGGCCCACTGACTGAGAGATGGCACACACAGGAGTCAAGAGTGGCACACAAGCCCTGAGGCCAATATTTTTCTCCCACTGATTGATGTGATTTTTTCAGGTAGATTTTATAACCCAAATCAAGCAAAAAAATAAATAGGCTTTCTATGGCCCACTGAGTGAGAGATGGCACACACAGGGATGGCACTCTAGCAGAAATGTCAATCTTAATCTCCCACAAAAAAAAAAAAAAAAAAAAACAGGGAGTGTCCAACAATTACTATCTCCCTGCAGTAATCTCAGCCAGGTATGGCAGGCAGCAATAAGGAGTGGACTGATGCACAAATTAAATAAAAAGTGTGGACAAACAAAAAAGATAGCTGTGCAGAAAGGAAGGAACAAGAGGATTTGTGCTTTGAAAAAAGCAGTTGGTTTGCACAGCGGCGTACACACAGCAATGCAGCTATCAGGGAGCCTTCTAGGGCAGCCCAATGAGCTACAGCGCTGAGGGGAAAAAAAAAAATGTAGCTTCCACTGTCCCTGCACACCGAAGGTGGTGTTGGGCAGTGGAAATCGCTACAGCACAAGCGGTTTGGTGGTTAATGGACCCTGCCTAACGCTATCCCTGCTTCTGACAAAGCGGCAGCAACCTCTCCCTAAGCTCAGATCAGCAGCAGTAACATGGCGGTCGGCGGGAACGCCCCTTTATAGCCCCTGTGACGCCGCAGACAGCAAGCCAATCACTGCAATGCCCTTCTCTAAGATGGTGGGGACCAGGACCTATGTCATCACGCTGCCCACACTCTGCGTTTACCTTCATTGGCTGAGAAATGGCGCTTTTCGCGTCATTGAAACGCGACTTTGGCGCGAAAGTCGCGTACCGCATGGCCGACCCCGCACAGGGGTCGGATCGGGTTTCATGAAACCCGACTTTTGAAAATGAACGACCCGTTTCGCTCAACCCTAGCCGCGACGTCACCGAAGGTCCTTCAAGCGCTGATTCTTAGGAAGGAAGGCTGCCGGAAAGAAGCAGGGCGCTTCCGAGGGTGAGTATATACCTAATTGGAATATACTCACCCTAATAGGAATATACTCATATACCTAATAGGAATATACTCACCCTCAGACGCGCCCTGCTTCTTTCCGGCAGCCTTCCTTCCTAAGAATCAGCGCTTGAAGGACCTTCGGTGACGTCGCGGCTTGTGATTGGTCGTGTGAGCGGTCACATGGGCGGTCGCGCGACCAATCACAAGCCGCGACGTCATCTAAGGTCCTTCACGCGCTGATTCTAAGGAAGGAAGGCTGCCGGTTAGTACCAGGGCGCGTCAGAGGGTAAGAATAGCAATATTTTTTATTTTAATTCTTTATTTTACACTTAAATATGGATCCCAGGGCCTGAAGGAGAGTTTCCTCTCCTTCAGACTCTGGGAACCATTGGAAACCCAATGCACTGCATTGGGTTTCGTGTTTCGGCCTACCCCGACCCCGGCTTTTTTATAGGATTGGACGATTTCACTCGACCCGACTTTTGAAAAAGTCGGGTTTCGTGAAACCCGACCCGATCCTATAAAAGTAAAAGTCGCTCAACCCTACTTGCAATGTCTCTTGTACTCCCTTTCATATTCAGTACTTAAACTGAATCAGCGAGTTATTCTGGCTTCGAATAAAGGAAAGCTATTTAATTAGAATTCTAAAATAATAATTAAAATATAATTATTTTCTCCTTGCAGTAACTTGCGAGCAATGTTTGTCGCAATGTGCAATAAGCCATAGAGATTTTACATTATTATTATTGTAATATTGACTATAACATTACACTTCTTACCAAATTCATGGGGAAACTCTTCACACAGAATTGCAATAGATGTGCTCAGCCCCTGCAATGTGGACAGGGTAAATGAAGCTCCAATAGCAAGCCCATCAATGAAGTTATGTAGGCCATCACTCAATGTGATCATCCATGCCAGTGTGCCTATATCCCTTAGTGGTGTCCATCTGCAACAGCGAGCCCCTTCTGAATCCTGTAACATATGGTAATGTGAAAGAGAAGATAAGTGATAGCAGACATGTTTAATTCTGTAGCTTCTTTGTCAGAACAGTTAATCAGAAAGACCTCCAATACAAGCCACCCGTAACATTAAGGGTCACTCTGGGTAAATCCTAACACTATTTTCTCCATGTTGCTGGTGTGGAGTGGTGCAGGATACAGGTATTCCCTTGATATACCTTGTTGTAAGAGTCAGATGATGTCATAAAATCCAGAGGTGTAGCTATAGAGTTTTTTAATTTGTAGAAGGTACCAAGTCCCCGTTGCAATGGCTATCAGTCAACACCTAATATCTCATTCAGATGTCCGTTTTACAAATTCCTACTATAGTCTAAAGGGCTTCTTACATGTCAAAATCACTGAGACATATCCGACATTGATCCAAGTGTCCAATCAAAATAACCAATGCATGTTTGTTAGTTTTCTCCTGGGTTCGTGAACAAATTGGACAGCATTCGGCTGCTATTCAGGTACTGTCCATTTTTCAGGGACTTCTAGGTAGGAGAAGGTATAGACATTTTTTTTTCTAATCCGAGAAAACTGATGAAGATCTGACCAAACTCGAATGAAACTTAGATGATGCGCTTTTGAAAATCTGATGAAACTCTGAACAAAATTACTGATGAAACTCAGTCCATGTTACTTGGACATGAATAAAAAACAAACGTCTGAATGAGACCTTATAGCTGCACTCCTGATACAATACCATTAACAGGAATATAATATAAGACATCTAAGGTGTTTAACCGCTGGAACTAAGAGCAGCTAAGAACCAGTGGACCCATTCTAAGTTCGTTTTTTTCCAAGGACAGAAAGTTGTTGGAAATGCAATCCAATCTATTACCAGAAATAAAGTAGACCTCCCAAGGACAAAGATGTGAAAGGGTAATGAGTATATATAAAAATTTATGAAGAAATGTTTACAAGTAGAAAGTCAAGGAACTGCCATCTCAGAGCATGAGGACCTTTCACTGCTGGGAATTACCAGGCTTGTACTGCAATGTCTTTTGTGAAAGTTACTTTATATGAGCGATTTAGCTGCACCAGCAGATTATGAAACTGTAATTAAGCCACTTTACTTACATATTTGGCAACACATGTGTAAAGCTGTCAAATTCTAGGTGTTATAAAGAGAATTCTAACACCAATAAGCATTTTCTCAGTTTAGCAAAGTCTACTGGAAATCTTTAATTATAATGGCTCCAAGAGGCTTATCTCTCGTATTACTTGTCTAAATGCCAGCCCTATAAGAATCCCTAAGCAAAGAAATACAAAAATGCTGATCGTACTAATTCAGCCCATGTTGGTACCCATTGACTCATTAACAACAATTATGGATCTCACCAAAGGTGAATGTCAGCTAGCCAAGAGTGTTTATCAATGTAAAACTGGAGACAACTCAGGCTGGAGTTGCCATTCACTTAGGAGGAGTTTAGATACAGTGTGAAAATTTGTGCTTACCGAGGTGAAGGTACGTATTCTATGGGACTGCTGTGGTTTTGTCCACCAACAGTGTAAGAGAAATCATTAAACACCTTAGGTGTCTATATCATCCCCATGAATGATGTCGACTGGCATTCCTCTTTTTCTTCCTTTTTAGCTGAACTTTAAAGGAAACCTGTCACCAGTTTTGGCCGATATAAGATACGGCCATCACCTTTCGAGACTTATTTACAGCACTCTATAATGCTGTATATAAGCCCCCAACCCAACCTGAAAGAGAAGAAAAATAACTTTTATTATACTCACCTGCGGGGCGGTCCGGGCCAAGGGGTCGCACTCTTCTTGGCCAGGCGCCTTCCTGCTTGCTTCATGTGGATGACGCGTCCCTGCATCATCCACACAGTTGGCTCGACATCGCGCTCCTGTGCAGGCGTACTTATCTGCCCTGTTGAGGGCAGAGAAAAGTACTGCAGTGCGCAAGCTCTGGGAAAGGCCAGGGAGGCCAAGCGCCTGCGCACTGCAGTACTTTTCTCTGCCCTCAACAAGGCAGATAAGTATGCCTGCTCAGGAGTGTGGTGCCAAGGAGACTGCGTGGATGATGCAGGAATGCATCATCCACATGAAGCAAGCATGAATGGCGGCGATCGTAAGAATACGGGAGGCCACAGACTAAGAAGAGTGAAACCCCTTAGACCGGATCGCCCCGCAGGTGAGTATAAAAAAAGTTATTTTTCTTCTCTTACAGGTCGGGTTGGGGGCTTAAAAACAGCATTATAGAACACTGCATATCAGCCCTGAAAGGTGATGGCCGTAACTTATATTGGCCAAAACTTGTGACAGGATCACTTTAAAAAGAACCTGTCATGTAAAATAATGCTCTTAACCTGCGATATGGGGTAAATCTGCAGGTTACTTGCATTCTGAAGCTGCCCGGCATCCACACTGAGAGCCCCGCTGCTGGGTAGAAATTAGCTTTATACTGTCTTGAAGGTTGTCCTGAAAAGTCCATGAGGAGAACCTGTAATACTTATATATATTGATAGTTGTCTACCTTCACGATTCACATATGAAGTGATAATTTTCTCATCCTATCAAGAGGCACAATCACATAATAAAATAAATAATACACAATATAGACACAAGTTTTGAGGCACATCCCTCAATTATTCATTCCTATTCCCACAGGTGTACGGTATAATATCCAGCCCCTAGCCATACAGTTTGCCATTACTAAATATCTGAACAATGGGTCATTCATACTATGCTGACTCTAATTGGTATTGTTTTGCCTTGTGAAGAAAGCCAAGATTTCGTAAGGAGACTAATGCAATGCTCCTCTAGAAACATTGAGCCTTCCAAAGAAGCTATTTGCTATTTGCATATCTGCTGACTCAATATCTGCAGACTTAAGGTACCATCACACTCAGCGACGCTGCAGCGATATAGACAACGAGCCGACCTAAACTAGATCGCTGGAGCGTCGCTGTTTAGGTCGCTGTAGAGACGTCAAACACAGCAACTCCAGAACGATGCAGGAGCGATCCAGTGACGTAACGGCGACTCACTTCTCGTTCTCGCTGGTTGTTAGCTCCATGTCAAACAGCCGGAGTGTACCGATCCGACACACATCTAGGGGCCCTATGCTCGTTGCTGGCGTCGTTGCTTTTGATGTCAAACATGACGATACACGCCGACCTGGTGACAAAATAAAGTTCTGGACTTCTAGCTCCGACCAGCGATGGCACAGCGGGATCCAGATCGCTGCTGCATGTCAAACACAACGAGATCGCTATCCAGATCGCTGCAACGTCACGGATTGTTGTCGTTCTCTTTGCAAAGTTGCTGAGTGTGACGGTACCTTTACAAAATTTACTTAGCCATTTGCTAAGTAAAGTACAGACATATTGGTACTGTGATACTGATTAAAACGACACCCGTGGTAAAGAAATCTGTTTAGTGGATTTTGTGTAATCAGGGTTTGAGGTTTTAGTATAATCATAGCTTCTTTCATTTCGGCAGGTCTGTGGGTAGCTTCTTCGGTTCTGACCCTTTATCATCTACTAGGTTTGAACTTCGCACTGTCACCGTCCTCGCTGTGGGCAACGCTTGTACACATTGATCTCATGGCAGTCTGTATAAAAATGGTGCCGCTGGCGGCACATGTGCAAATTGACCTCCAGGCGGTCATCAGTAAAATGTTGCTGGTGGCGGTGCATGCGCAAATTGACCTTTAGGCAGTCATAAGTAAAATGGTGCTAGTGACAGTGGAAGTGCTCAATGATGAGTAGAGATCTAAATCTGCACAAGCCTCATCACCGGCGCCATGTTCCTGAAGAATGTCAGGAGATCAATGTGCTAAAACACCGACCATGACTAGGATAGCGACGGCACAAAGTTTAAACGAGGAGGACGATAAAAATCCATAAGATTGATTTTTTCACTGCAGATAACATTTTAATCAGTATCACAGCACTAATATTGCCATGTGTGTACTTCACTTAGCAAAATCCTGCTGACAGGTTCCATTTACTTTCAGCACAAAATTTTGCACTTGAAGTTTTAGGCTTGGGTTTCCATGGCTAAGTGGCTACATGCAAACCTTTCATCACCAAGAGCAATGTCAAGCATCAGTTGAAGAGTAAATGTTCTCTGGAGTTATGAATCGTTTCTCTATATGGCAGTCTGATGAAAGAGTTTGGGTTTGCTGAATGCCAAGAGAATGTTATGCTTTGGTCCTTTTTTTCCAGTAAAGTGAAGCTTAATATTTTAGCAGACCAACATATTTTGGACAATTGGACACTTCCAACTTTGTAGTAATAGTTTGGCAAGGGCCTTTTCTGTTCCAGCCTGACCAAGCGTCAGGGTATGAAGCAAGGTTTATGTTTTTGTGAGATTGGGGTGTAAGAACTTGACTCTTCACACAGAGCGCTGACCTCAATCTCATCCAACACCTTTGGGATGAACTAGAACAGAAAATGTGAGCCAAGCTCTTTCATCATATCTGATCTCAAAAATGGCTTTAATGGACAAAAAAAAATCCCACAGGCAGACTCCAAGATCTTGTAGAAAGTCTTCCTAGAACAATAGAAGCTGTTATGAGGGAACCAACTCCATATACAGTAAATGTCTATGAATTTAGAATGGGAGGTCATAAAAGCTCACAAATGTGTAACAATACTTTCCTCCACATAGCGTATGTAAATGCTTTTTGTGATCATAAACTATTTCCAAGCAAGCCAGTAGCATGTAATTATAGGGAAGAATCCAAAAATGTAGACCTCACTTAACCATAATCACTGTAAATGATAACTTCAGAGCATGGAAACACTAATTGTTGAAATTATGTTGTGTTGTTTCTAATACACCAGGATTATGCACAAACTAATCATAGCACACTGGTAATAAAGATAGAGTAGTCACAGTATGGAGCTAATACAGTCACGAATGTCACAGTAAAGAGCTAATTAATTTAATGAAGTTACAGAGCAAGGATAAAGCACACAGTGATGTCACAGTACAGGACATATTCACACTGTGCCACAGTGCATGATAATCTATAATTGAGCACAGGACTCACGTGGATATCACAGTAGTGGGATACTAATGCATGGTGTTCTCACAATACATGGATAATGCACAGTAATAATGCACATAAATTTCCACAAATATGTACAAGTTTGCTATGGAGCTCCATTGAAGCTTGTTACATCACTGTTGTGTACATTATTTCATTACTGCCATGTAATCATATGAATTACTCCATTACTGAGGCATCATTTTATGCTTATAAATTCACATGACATTATTATTTATTTTGTTTTAATCCTTGTAATGGGGCGCAGTCAGTGCCTGGTAGCTCTAAAATGGCTACTATGGACAGCCTTCGTGCTAGCCACTCCATTGTCCTGGATTCACCTTTTAACCCACATACAGGTATCTTGACTTAAGGTACCGTCACACTCAGCAACGCTGCAGCGATATAGACAACGAGCCGATCGCTGCAGCGTCGCTGTTTAGGTCGCTGTAGAGACGTCAAACACGGCAGCTCCAGAACGATGCAGGAGAGATCCTGTGACGTAACGGCGACTCACTTATCGTTGTAGCTGGTTGTTAGCTCCATTTTAAAACATTGCTGGCGTCGTTGCTTTTGCTGTCAAACACGACGATACATGCCGACCTGACTTTTCAAAAAGTTCGGGACTTCTAGCTCCGACCAGCGATATCACAGCGGGATCCAGATCGCTGCTGCGTGTCAAACACAACGAGATCGCTATCCAGGATGCTGCAACGTCACGGATCATTGTCGTTCTCGTTGCAAAGTTGCTAAGTGTGACGGTATCTTTATACATGGGTCCCAAGGTTAGGGCTGTGTAGCAGACTGCTGGCCGCTGATTTAGGCTGTCAGGAGTGGTCAGATCGCTAGGTCATAACCAAGTTGGCAGACAGGGTACAAAATCAGAAGACAGAAGAATAGTCAATAAATGAGCAGAGATTACAGCAAAAACACTATACACTAAACTAGGTCTCAAACTCTGCTGTGTATATAGGCCGCATATAGAAAAAGTGTGAATTTGGGGGGCCGCATTCTTTGAAGGACAAAGTGACATTTTTAGTGATACCAATTTTTTTCTGTACATCTTTTGAACATTTTTGCTGTGTTTATTTTATTGTTTTAGGGTTTGGGTCGTTATGGATGTGGTGATAACAAATGTGCACTCATATTGTAGTTATGTCCCCATTTTATAGTTATCTGCCCATCCAGGTCCCCATATTGTTGGTATGTCACCATCCAGGTCTCCATATTGTGTATATGTCCCCATACAGCTCCCAGTATTGTAGTTATGTCCCCATCCAGGTTCTAATATTGTAGTCATGTCTTTACGTCCCCATATCCAGGTCCCCATATTGTAGTTATGTCCCCATATTGTAGTTATGTCCCCATCTAGGTCCCCATATTGTAGTCATGTCCCCATATCCAGGTCTCCATATTGTAGTTATCTCTACATCTAGGTTCCCATATTGTGGTTATGTCTCCATCCAGGTCCCCATATTGTAGTCATGTCCCTATAACCATGTCCCCATATCTTCATATTATAGATATGTCCCCATCCAGGTTCTGATATTGTACTTATGCCCCCATATTGTAATTATGTCCCCATCCAGGTCCCAATATTGTAGTCATGTTCCCATATCCACTTCCCCATATCGTAGTCATGTCTCCATATCCAGGCCCCCATATTGTATTTATGTCACCACCCAAGTCCCCATATTGTAGTTATGTCTACATCCAGGCCCCCATATTGTATTTATGTCCCCATCCAGGTCCCTATATTGAAGTTATGTCCCCATCCAAGTTCTCACATTGTAGTCATGTCTCCATATCCATGTCCCCATATTGTAGTTATGTCCCCATTGAGGTCCACATATTGTAGTTATGTCCCCATCCAGGTTCTCATA
The DNA here is from genome assembly GCF_032444005.1 of Ranitomeya imitator. NCBI lineage: Eukaryota > Metazoa > Chordata > Amphibia > Anura > Dendrobatidae > Ranitomeya > Ranitomeya imitator. The sequence continues at coordinate 945,753,410 of NC_091282.1, forward strand.
TTGTAGTTATGTCCCCATCCAGGTTCTCATATTGTAGTCATGTCCCTATATCAATGTCCCTATGTCCCCATATCCAGGTCCTCATATCGTAGTTATGTCCCCATATTGTAATTATGTCCCCATTCAGGTCCCCATACTGTAGATACACTGGGTGACGAAAGTATTCAGAACCCTTTAATTTTTTCACTCTTTGTTTCATTGTAGCCATTTGGTAAATTCAAAAAAGTTCTTTTTTTTCTCATTAATGTACACTCTGCGCCCCAACTTGACTGAAAAAAACAGAAAAGTTGTACTTTTGGCAAATTTAATAAAAAAGAAAAAACTGAAATATCCCCATGGATCACCAAGGGGTCTATAGTTACTGTGGGCCGCATGAAGCATTGTCAAGGGCCGCATGAGGCCCTTGGGCTGCGTGTTTGAGACCACTACAAGGCACTACTACAAGGTACTTACCGACCTTGGATTATTGAATACGTCCTGGCGATTTTGTGCACACAGAGGCTGTGCACGTGCGATCGCCACCAGGTGTCAGCTGATTCTGACAGCTGACACCCAGCACTTTACTGCCTAATGCTAGCGACCACAGCATTTAGAAGGCAGGCCTTCCGAAAGGCGACCACGTGACATCATGGAGGGACTCAATCATTGCCATGGTGACTGGATGTCGTCATGATGACATCCGGATCACCAGAGTCTAGCAAACTTGTTAGATCATGCTCAGTGCATGATCTAACAAGTTTGTGTGAGAGCAGATTGTCAGTTCTAATGCATTGCAATGCTGGCGCATTGAAATGCATTAAAATGGACTGCAGAAAGTGAAAGTGCCATAGAGGGACTAAATAAAAACGTAAAAAACAAAGTAAAAAAAAATTAGCTGAAATATATTTTTTAAAACTTCACTTTGCACACTCTTGGCATTCTCTTGATGAGCTTCAAGAGGTAGTCACCGGGAATGGTCTTCCAACAATCTTGAAGGAGTTCCCAGAGATGCTTAGCCCTTGTTGGCCGTTTTGCCTTCACTCTGCCGTCCAGCTCACCCCAAACCATCTCGATTGGGTTCAGGTCTGGTGACTGTGGAGGCCAGGTCATCTGACGTAGCACCCCATCACTCTCCTTCTTGGTCAAATAGCCCTTACACAGCCTGGAGGTGTGTTTGGGGTCATTGTCCTGTTCAAAAATAAATGATGGTCCAACTAAAACGCAAACCAGATGGAATAGCATGCCGCTGCAAGATGCTGTGGTAGCCATGCTGGTTCAGTATGCCTTCAATTTTGAATAAATCCCCAACAATGTCACCAGAAAAGCAGCTCCACACCATCACACCTTCTCCTCCATGCTTCACGGTGGGAACCAGGCATGTAGAGTCCATCCGTTCACCTTTTCTGGGTCGCACAAAGACACTGTGGTTGGAACCAAAGATCTCAAATTTGGACTCATCAGACCAAAGCACAGATTTCCACTGGTCTAATGTCCATTCCTTGTGTTCTTTAGCCTAAACAAGTCTCTTCTGCTTGTTGCCTGTTCTTAGCAGTGGTTTCCAAGCAGCTATTTTACTATGAAGGCCTGCTGCACAAAGTCTCCTCTTAACAGTTGTTGTAGAGATATGTGTGCTGCTAGAACTCTGTGTGGCATTGACCTGGCCTCTAATCTGAGCTGCTATTAACTTGAGATTTCTGAGGCTGGTGACTCGGATAAACTTATCCTCAGAAGCAGAGGTGGCTCTTTGCCTTCCTTTCCTGGGGCTGTCCTCATGTGAGCAAGTTTCTTTGTAGCGCAAGATGGTTTTTGCCATTGCACTTGGGTACACTTTCAAAGTTTTCCCAATTTTTCAGACTGACTGACTGTCATTTCTTAAAGTAATGATGGCCACTCGTTTTTTCCTTTATTTAGCTGCTTTTTCTTGCCTTAATACAAATTCAGTGGGACTATCAGCTGTGTATCCACCAGACTTCTGCACAACACAACTGATGGTCCCAACCCCATTTATAAGGCAAGAAATCCCACTTATTAAACCTGACAGGGCACACCTGTGAAGTGAAAACCATTCTCGGTGACTATCTCTTGAAGCTCATCAAGAGAATGCCAAGAGTGTGCAAAGTAGTCATCAAAGCAAAAGGTGGCTACTTTGAAGAACCTAGAATATAAGACATAATTTCAGTTGTGTAACACTTTTTTGTTAAGTATATAACTCCACATGTGTTAATTCATAGTTTTGATGCCTTCAGTGTGAATGTACAATTTTCATAGTCATGAAAATACAGAAACATCTTTAAATGAGAAGGTGTGTCCGAACTTTTGGTCTGTACTGTATATATATATATATATATATATATATATATATATAGTACCTGTAAATAAATATTTTTATGAAAAAAAGTACACATATCCAAATATCGACCGACCTGACCTATAATAATGTCCCACCGTTTTACCCCTTCAGTGAACACCATAAAAAAAGAAATAGAAAAGGCAATAGGTTAAGCTTTTTCTTCATACCGTCGAGCAAAAAGTGGAATGAAACGCAATCGAAAAGATAAATCTAAATAAAAATTGTATCTCTGAAAATATTGTTTTGTCTCACAAAAAACAAGCCAAAACTCAGCTGGAAAACATTCATGGAGTCAAAATCATCACTACATCTGTAGGTAAATTCCCAAAGGGGTATAATTTCCAAAATAAGGTCACTTGAAGGGGGATTCTGGTTTTCCATTATTTACTGAAGGTGCTCTGCATATGGTGTTCTCCAACTACACTAGAAAATCTGCACTCCAAGAGGCAAATAGCGCTCCGTCCCTCCGAGTCTCGCCATATGGCTAACCATACATACATACTGTATACAGCCAAGTATTTCTACATTCAGCAGAAATTATGGTCCAAATTTTGGTGCCATTTTTAGCCATTTCACAGTGTGAAATGTAAAATCTTAGGCTAAAACAAAATTTTGGTGGTAAAAATGTAATCATTTTTTCTTCACTGCCCAATTGTATAAAATTCTGTGACCCGTCTTGTGTCAATATGATCACTGCACCCCTAGATGAATTCAATGAGAGGTGTAATTTGTAAAATGTTTTCTCTTATAGGGGGATTCCGCTGTTCTGGCACCTCAGGGGTTCTGCCAATGTGACATGGCAATCTCAATCCAGTGCAGTTAAATCTGAACTCCAATATGGAGCTTCTTCCCTTCTCAGCTTTGCACTGTGCCTACAAAGTCGTTTTCGACCACATATGACATATTGACATATTCGGGAGAAATTGCACAACAAATTTTGGGGATCATTTTCTCCTGCTATCCTTGTGAAAATGAAAAATGTTTTGGCTAAAACAACATTTTTGTGGGAAATATATTTTTTTTTCATTTTCACAGATTAACGTTGTAAAATTCTGTGAAGCACTTGTGGGTTCAAGGTGTTCAATACACATCTAGATAAATTCCTTGAGGGGTCTAGTTTCCAAAATGGGGTCACATGTGAGGGTTTTCCACTGTTTAGGCACATCAGGGGCTCTCTAAACGTGACATGACACCGGCAGACCATTTCATCAAAGTCTGCATTTCAAATCATCACTATTTCTTTTCTGAGCCTTGGAGTGCGCCCAAAAAGTATTACCCCTTCACATATGGAATTTTGGAGTACTCAGGAGAAATTGCAAATTTTGAAAATGATAAAAAAAAAGAAATAAAAAAAGGCAATAGGTTAAGCTTTTTCTTCATACCGTCGGGCAAAAAGTGGAGGAATGAAACGCGATCAAAAAGATAAATATAAATAAAAATTGTATCTCTGAAAACATAATTTTGTCAGACAAAAAAACAAGCCAAAACTCAGCTCTATCAGCTGAAATATAAAAAAGTTATAGCTCTCGGAGTCAAGCAATGCAAAAATAATTATTTTTTCAATAAAATAGTTGCGCAAAAGTGCCAAAACACAAAAAAGATATCAATTTGGTATCTATTTTCCAGTGTTTAGGCACATCAGGGGCTCTCCAAACGTGACATGACACCTGCTGACCATTTAATCAAAGTCCGCATTCCAAAACATCACTATTTCTTTTCTGAGCCTTGGAGTGCGCCCAAACAGTATTACCCCCTCACATATGGAATTTCAGTGTACTCAGGAGACATTGCACAGCAAGTTTTGCATTCCATTTTCTACTGTTACCCTTAAGAAAATAAAAATGTTGGGGCTAGAGGAACATTTTATGGGAAAAATTAGATTTTTTTATTTTTACCGCTCTACTTTATAGAAGTCTGTGAAGCACCTTGGAGTTCAAGATGCATCTAGATAAGTTCCCTGAGGGGTCTTGGTTTCAAAATGTGGTCACTTGTGGGCAGTTTCCACTGTTTAGGGACTTCAGTGGCTCTCCAAATGTGACATGGAGTTCGCAAATTATTCCAGCAAATTTTACATTCAAAAGGTCAAATGGCACTCCTTCCCTTCTGAGCCCTGCTGTGCGCTGAAACAGTATTTTTCCCCCACATCATTGTACTTATGAGAAATTGCACAACAAATTGTATGGTGCAATTTCTCCTGCTACCCTTTTGAAAATGCTAAATTTTGGGCTGAAAAATATTTTTGTGGGAAAAATGTGATTTTATTTTCATGGCGTTATGTGATAGACTTCTGTAAAGCACCTTTGGGTTTAAGGTGTTCACCACACATCTAGGTAAGTTCCCTGAGGGGTCTGGTTTCCAAAATGGTGTAGCTTATGGGCAGTTTCCACTGTTTAAGCACATTGAGGGCTCTCCAAATGCAACATAGCGGCCACTAATTATTCCAGCAAATTTTACATATAAAAACTCAAATGGCAATCCTTCCCTTCCAAGCCCTGCCCGTGTGCCCAAACAGTAGTTTTCCCCCACATATGCAATGCTCAGAAAAAAATGCACAACAAATTTTGGTGTCCATTATGTTTGGTTACCCCAGTAAAAATTAAAAAAAAAATGAGTCTAAAGTAAATTTTTTGTGAAAAAAAGTTAAATATTCAATTTTTTCCTGAAGGGTTAATAAACTTCTTGAATATGGTTTTGAACACCTTGAGGGGTGCAGTTTTTGGAATGTTGTCACTTTTGGATATTTTCTGTCATATAGACCCCTCAAAGACATTTCAAATGTGATGTGGTCCCCAAGAAAATGATTTTTTACATTTTGTTGGAAAAATGAGAACTTGTTGGTCAACTTTTAACCCTTATAATTTCCTAACACAAATATGATGTTTCAAAAATTGTGCTGATATAAAGTAGACATGTGGTGAATGTTATTTTTTAAGTATTTTGTGTTACCTAACTCTATGATTTAAGGACATGAAAATTAAAAGTTTTAAAATTGCAAAATTTTCTAATTTTTTGCCAAATTTTTTTTTCACAAGTAAACACAAGTCATATTGAAGAAATTATACCACTATCATGTAGTGCAATATGTCACAAAAAACTGTTTCAGGATCAGTGGGATCCGATGAAGCGCTCCAGAGTTATTACCTCATAAAATAACACTGATGAGAATTGCACAATTTGGCCTTGTCCTTAAGGTGAAAACAGGCTAAAGGGGTTAAAACGGTAGAAAAAAAAATTTCTCCACTTTCAATACTCTATAGCCCCACCTCACCAAATGCAGCAAGCATAAATTAATAGTATTAAAGAGAATGTATCATACTTTTGAGGAAACCACGCTGACTTGATCCAGGTTGACAGTACCATTTACTTCTGTTATATCAGAATTTACAAACATGGTGGCTCCATTTGTATTTTTGCCCTTTTGTTGATTTTTGTTCATTTCCTGGTGAGGAGGATGGTCAATTTGTAAATGGGTGTGGACACCCTAAAAGAAAAAAAACAATACAAGTTGTACAAGTTGAAGTGATGGATTCAAGTCAGCCTGAACAAAAATACTCTAAAGCAATAATATTACCTCTCCATAGATGTTTAGAACCATTTTCAGTATTCTCTCAACAAACATTAGGAGGTAGAAGCCTCCAAAAACAGCCACTGCTTTGTCAATGTAATTATCACGTTTAGGATCAAATCCAAATGCCTGCAACAAGATACAATAAGTGTTAGCCTCAGCCTTATTATTGTCCTGGAGTTGCTTTCAAACTAAAACAAAGACAGTCTGTCCAGTCTACCTTGGCATCCTCTACTAAATGTTACAATGACTTCTTGTCAGTATTATTTGTACAAAGTTTAAAACATGAGATGTCAATTAAAACAAATAAATATCAATGACATCTGCAATTTCCATGGAGGGAGGAGATGAAAGATCACACAAATCAGGCTATAGGTAAGAGATGAAAATATTCAGATAAATAATACTGCTTTTCCATTGCCAATATGTACAGTAAGTGGTATATACTGCGGTGCCTTAAATGGATATTCTGAAGTTGTCTCTTGAGCAGCTTGGAGCTATAACATCTCCTCACAATATCTTTACTTACAGGTTTCTGGCAGGGCGGGTACTCTTTCTTGAGTTCTAGGTCTGGTGAGTAGCAGAACTGTAGTATTAGTAGAACTAAAACGCTCAGCACAAGTTCTGCTGTAACACATTCAGCTATCAATGTTTTTTTAAGTCTACACTGTTATAATTATATTTACACATAGATATGACAGGGCATTTGAACAAGCACACAGTTCAGGACACCAAGAGTGAGCGTGATTAGGAGACCTGATCTAGGAGAACACAATGCTGCATGCAGGTGATTTTGCAAAATTTATAACAGCTATTCAGTAGGTGAGAGGGAAGGAGGTGAACAGCTAACTACTGCATAGAACTCAATGGGTTGGAGAGAGGTGGCTGGGATGTTAGGAGTTAACCTCAGAAGATTTGGTGGCCAAGCGCCATGGAAACAAGCTGTAGGCTACTGAAGATAAAAGCTCCCCATTGCAGGAGAGTGATAGCAGATAGAAAAAGTCAGTCATTTGCAAACGTGTTTATTTTCATGCTAATTAAAGAAATGTAATAACTTGCGAAAAACCCCTTTAATAAAATCACCAATTTAAATGACTTAAGGAAATAAGGGAAAAGTAGAGCTATATGTGTAACAGAAACAGTCCTGTTCTTTGAACCATAAAAGTTCTTTAATAACTTAACCATACATTATGAAAGACTTTGGAAATTATCCCTGTGAATATTAATTTAATTCTTTAAATTGTATTTATTATTTCATGGTATAATTTTATATTTTATTATCATGAAAAATATATACATTTTGCCTTTATATTAGTTTTGTTATCAAAAAAGTGTTTAACTTTAAAGCACAAGAGCCACTTACCTCTGGAATAAGCTGAAATATAGCATTAGAAAACAAGCTTCCAATGGCCAATCCCACAAAGTAAGTTAATATTTTCGGAAAATAAGGCTTCTTTACCAAGGGGCTAATAAACAGTCCGAGCAGTGATGTCAAGTTTATGATGGTTACTGTGAGAAAGCCAAATCCCCAAACTGCATAAGAAAAGAAAGTCCACATGTCAATTATATTACACTGATATCATCAGTTGTTATAATATGGAATAAACTGTTACAAAGACTCAACTAAAGGGTATGGATACTAAGGTATTGTAGAAGTAATGTTTTTTCCTTACGAAGGAGAGCTGTAACTAAATCTGGAGCAAACTGTACTAGCATAATCTGAGAGGCTACTACACCTTAACTTTGCATTCCACCTATAAGATTTAAATGAAAAGGATTCTGATTAATCCAAATAATGTATTAGTAACAGAAAAGGGAAGTGGAACATTGTAACAGGAGTAAACACCAGACTACATGGACGTGTCATATTAAGTGAAAACAAGTAGCCATAGCGGCAAAGAAAAAGCAACTTGTGTAGATCCTGTGCTACTCTATCTGAAAAGCGGATACTTCAAATTCCTGGAATTCAAAGATACATAAAAAGAGGAATGGGCACACTACGTTTAAATGGTCCTGTCTTGGCAAATGCCAGTTATTGCACCTGCAAGAAAGAATTGTACCTGAGAGACCTCTGACACATTAAAGGAAGCCAGACATGTCTTAGAACTCAGCTCATTACCATTTAACTAGCTGTGTCTATTCTTTACCTAAGGCTAGGGTCACACTGCGTTATGGCGGTATGTTTAACGGACTACGTTACACCGCGGCATAACGCAGTGTAACGTAGTCCGTTAACGCCGCCATTACTGTCTATGGCGAACGCATCGTTGCGCACGCCCACATTGGGTGTGTGCTAGCGATGTGCTAGCGCAGATCGGCTAATGCGATCCCTTTTGGCACATTGCGTTAGTGCAGTCCGTAGCGCTATGTGCTAAACGGACTGCCCTAACGCAATGTGACCCTAGCTTTACACACAAAAGATCATGGAAGTTTTAGAAAACTAGAGTTGTCATGATTCATGAAGTGTACCAACGAGGGTTCATTAATTTAT